>NC_046154.1:250305615-250980615 GCF_011064425.1 Rattus rattus
CCTGTGCTGATCCTTTTCTTTACCGAGCAGGCGCCAGTTAGTCTACCCAGTGGAGCCCCCATATTTAGAATAGAGAGATTATCTTAGAAGCTAACAGTCCAGTAGCTTCTGGACTTGAGGCCTTGGATGTGGCTATGCGGCCAGAGCTAGGATACCTTCTGTGTTTCTGACCCATCAACCTCTCTGCTTGAGTTGTGAGAAATGCCCAATTCTAATGGCACATTAACATTTTCATAGCTGATCTTCTGGGGTCCAGTGAATGGATACTGAAAAATCAATCATGACTTGTACTACTATTTCTCTAGGGTTGAGAAGTGTTCTCCACCAATAGAGAAATGGAATAATGTCTCGGGACAACCCATCCAGAAAATTCTGTGAGAGGATACTGGGAGCATTGTAAATCAGACAATACTAAGAAACAATAGGGCAACTCAAATAGCTAAGAATTATCACCAACCATCAAAACTGTGCTTCTGGGTAGAGAAATGGGAGTCCCATTAGGATATCTGTCTTCTTGCTGAGAAAGTGCCAAGGCAGTTGCCTCTTCTATGAGAATAGGGAATTATAGGTGACAGATTACAATTCTCTTAGTATTGCATTATCAAAAGAGAAATGAGGCCAGGCAGTGCGGCATATGCCTTTAATCCCAGCACTTGAAAGGCAAAGGCAGGAGGATCTTTGGGTTCTAGACCAGCCTAGTCTACAGAGAGAGTTCCGGGATAGCCAGGAAGCCAGAGCTACATAGAGAAACTGTAGTGTGTGTGTGTGTGTGTGTGTGTGAGAGAGAGAGAGAGAGAGAGAGAGAGAGAGAGAGAGAGAGAGAATGAATGAATGAATGAATGAATGAAATGTCTTGAAAAAAAGGAGAAAATAGGCCAAGGCCTGATCTGGCTGAGACCCTTCATTTCACTGACCAAGTAGAGCTGAGGACCCACAAGTGGCCTGTCCACCTTCACTGCCTTGGCTGGGACTGAGAATTAACAGCAGGTCAAGTGTGATCTGGCTAGCTCCACCTTGAAGGAGGTTCTAGGAGGAGTTAGATGGGATGTTTCTTGGAGAAGGAAGCACTCGACGAAGGGGAAGGACTCCTAAAGAGGGCTTCACTGGGGACTGCTGCTTACAGACCGCTCCGCCCTGATCAAATCACAGAGCTACATATCCACGTGTCCTTGTGGGCCCTATGTGTCCTCCCTTGTGTACCCAGCACACCAGGAAGGAGTCAGCGCCTGAGAAAAGGTTGACATTCCCTTCCAAGTGTCTTTAGTACCTTAGCTCAAGGTCATGATGCAGCGCCACGCTGCCAAGCCAGCCTCCCTGCCTCTCGGCATCCCTGGCCTTCCAGAGCATGTGGGAGAACAGAGCGTCAGGAGTGTGTCTGAGCCGCACACACACCTAGGAACATAAAGCCAAGGTGTGGAGGCCGTGGAGCTTCTTGGTTCTCTCTTAGCTTTACACCCTCTAAGTCTAATGTCAGCCTTCCAAGAGTTCTTGGGTTTCCTTGTTTTGTCGTTTTGAGACAGAGCCGAGACAGACTTGAAACTTGCTATGTAGCTGAGGCTAGCTTTGAACTCCTGATCCTCCTTAGCTCCATAGTGTGCTCTTTGGACCAAGCACATGGCTCATGACTATTGTCCTGTACTCAACACCTGATTGTTTTAGACTTGGTCTTCCACTGAACCTGGAGCTCACTGAGCAGGCTGCTGGCCAGTGAGTCGCAGCAATGCCCTCCTGTCTCCCTTCAGTGCTAGGATTATAGGCCTGTGCTACGAGTCTGGCTTTTCATGTGGGAACTAGGGAGTGAACTCAGGTCCCCACACTTGCTGCAAGCACTCTCCTCCAAACACTATTTGACACTTTTATGAGGACACACACACACACACACACACACACACACGTTTGTTTACTTGGACTTTGGACTTGATAAATATCAGCTGCTCAGTCTTCTAGATTACAAAATCTGTCTATAGCATGGGTTGGCCAGGCATAGGTGAGCTTTTTTATTATTATTTCTTTTTGTGGTACTGGCATCAAACCCAGGGCCTCACGCATGCTGGCAACCACTCTGCTACCACTGAGCTGCATCTCCAGCGCCCGATCCTCTTAGCCCCATTCTCCTGACTGATTTTTAAAGTCCTCTCTGTGATATTAGAACATTTAATTGTGGACTGCTGGCCACTTGGCGCTCTGTTTTCTATTCAGTTCTATTTGACACTAGATCATTTCTCCACCATGTATGGGCGAGTTCTTATAAAATTTGTAACTAATTAAATTAGATAAATCTAAAATATGTAAATCCCTAAATTTTCTTGGTAAAATATAAGAGGAAAAGAATCAAACAAATTTATAGAAGAAAAAAATAGTCAAACAATAAAACAATCTTGGTCACTGGCACTAAATGATTGGCAAATGGTGAAAAGTCCCCAGCACGAGAGTCCCCCTGCCCCATAGCTGCAGTTAATATATGGCTTGAGCCGTTCCCTAGGGACTAGTGTGTTGCCCTGGCTTCTCCAGTGTGACAATGCAGCTGCAATCTCTAAGAGGCGAGCCTAGTGGGAGGGCTTATGTTAACTTGGGACCACGATCTTGTAAAAGACCCGCAGTCTCTGGCTTCATGCTTTGAGATGGATTCCTTCCTCCCAGTTTTGGGACTCCAGCTTCCATGAAGTTTTCTCTAGATGTACTGGAACCCTGCCTCCAAACCCCTAGAACTGTGAGCTAACTGACCTCCTTTTTTTACAGAAATTGGTTGCCTTTGGCATTTCGTTGCAATAATAAAAATGGGATTAACATTCCCCCCATTTCCTTTTACTCTTTTTCATATTATTTACCATGGTGACTTATTATTATAAATAATGAAACAATTTTTCAAAGGTGACTTCCCCTGCCCACCCTCCATACACACTGTACCTATGAGCCACCAGTCCTTTCTTTAGGCCTACAGAGGCACACTGGCCACCCCACCAGACTGTCAGTCATTCAGGAGGCAAATGTTCAACATCTCCCCATGAAAACCAAACATGCAAATAAAGGGACCTCATTACCACCCCCACCAACACGGGTGTGTGCGTGCGTGCATACACACACACACACACACACACACACACACAGAGAGAGAGAGAGAGAGAGAGAGAGAGAGAGAGAGAGAGAGAGAATTGGCTGTAAATTGAGGTCTTAATGCCATATACTAAGGACATGATGGACATGGGGACAGGGCTAGGGCTGGCAGAGAACTGCATCCCTTACCCAGGACCACGGGCAAGGCCTTCCACCTGAGCACTCTGAGCTCTGTCTCTTTCATCGAGAGTGCATGTCCCAAGAAATGCAGGTAACAAAAGACTGGGCCCTAACAGTATCAGACTGACGGACAGCTTGTTATATGGCTGACCCTCAAACACATCTCTGATGCCAACAGGCACTCTCTGAGTTCATTATCAAGTCCACTTTACAAAGGAGAATAGCAAGGTTTGAGGTGATGAAGAAACTCGCCCAAAGTCAGAGTGTTAGTGAGTTGGAGCAGAGACAGGCTCTGTAAAGTCAACAGTGCACACCTCAATTCTTTGACTGACCTTGGCCTATGATCCATCGCTATTTATTTGATGAGAATCCAGAGTAACAGTGTTGACACAGCACTGCCAACACTCGCCTGCCTCTCTCTTTTCTGTTTGCTTTTCTGCAATTGCTGGGCACAATAAATAAGGAATACGGCGGGAAGACTACACAGGTGGGTGAAGGTCACTTTCAACTTTAAATGAATTCACGTCTTGCTTCTTGCTCTCACAATTATCAGTCCAACTCAATTTGTTGAAAGGGAACAAATGGCAGAAACACGCCACTGTGTTAAATAAACAACTGTGCTTAAATGCACCGTGATATAACTTAAAGCCACAGGCTCATGATGACCCAAAACCTGTAATGTGTTTGTTACAGGAAATTATTTCTTCATAAAAAAGACTGTTGCAAGGAATCTCTACTCAGGGAGCCTGTGTTCCTAGCCCTGTACCACTGAGCATCTACACCTGCATTTATTAGTCTGCAACCACACATCAGATTAAAGTTTTGACTAGTGCTGTCTGACCAGAGTAGGGGGGGAAAGAAAACGTTAGGTCTGACCCACTCTGAAGCTAGAGAGTTTTCCCTCCATGGCACTTAGCTGCTGCTTCATGCTGGCTGAGAGCCGTCAGTCTCCTGCAACCCCACGTCTAGACGTCTCTATACAAGGAGTAATGCTTCCACACTGCAGCTAATGCTTCCACACTGCAGCTAATGCTTCCACACTGCAGCTAATGCTTCCACACTGCAGCTAATGCTTCCACACTGCAGCTAATGCTTCCACTGCAGCTGTTTGACTTTGCAGCCTTGACTAATCACATCTGAAGCAAATACTCCTGCATTCAAAGGGGTGCTTTTCTTGCACTTTTGGTAGTGAGCCCAACCTTTAATGGCCCAGCCATCTTTCCACCATGTATGGTAGTGGACGGGATCTCTGTGAGTTCACTACATAGTGAGTTCCAGGGCAGGTGGGGCTATGTAGAGATACCCTATCTTAAAAGGAAAAAGGTTATTTTTCTCTCTTTCCTTGAACTTCTGTAAAGAGCTCAGTCTTTAGAGTTACTTACAGTTGCTTAGAAAGGATACAATCTTGGTTCTGCTTTCCCTCCGGCCCACACTGCCTGTGTTCCTTCTCTGTCTAAATCTTTAAGAAATCAAATACCTGGTGTTTTCTTTCCTTCTTTGGGAATCTGAATCCAAACCTCCACAAGAGATTTTAGTCATTTATAGCCTAAATATAGATATAAATAAAACACGATGTTTCTAGAATACTTGCCTCTACGCTTAATGTACAGTTGTGATCGGGGGCTTAAAAGGCTTAGTTCGTTTGAAGTTTGGAGGGTGAATAAGTTCTTGGTGTGGCCCCATCGCTGTTGGAGACGGGACAGAGAAGCAGAAGCACCCTGTGTACAAACTAGCCATGAATATGGCTATGAGCTGCCTTGTTTCCTAAGAGAGGGGCTGAGGATGGCCCTAGAAAGCCAATATAGCAATGTACCAATGTATGCTACTTCCAGGAAAATGGCTTAACATAGCTTTCTAATAACACTGAAATTTTGTTCTTGT
Source organism: Rattus rattus (assembly GCF_011064425.1). NCBI lineage: Eukaryota > Metazoa > Chordata > Mammalia > Rodentia > Muridae > Rattus > Rattus rattus. The sequence goes on from NC_046154.1 coordinate 250,310,731, forward strand.
AAAATGTGTCCATTTTTGAAATATGCCTTTAATTTAAATCTGTGGATACATGCAAAAATGGCCTATGTAAATAAAAGCAACTGCAATTTCACAACTCACTTAGTTCAGAATAAAAAGGCACTTAACAACCTATAATGAACATATTTTCAAAACTCTAGCTTTAGAAGAATATCACTGGGGCTGGAGAAATGGCTCAGCGGTTAAGAGCACTGACTGCTCTTCCAGAGGTCCTGAGTTCAATTCCCAGCAACCACATGGTGGCTCACAACCATCTGTAATGGGATCTGATGCCCTCTTCTGGTGTGGATGAAGACAATGTATGTGTACTCACTCTCACTCTCTCTCTCTCTCTCTCTCTCTCTCTCTCTCTCTCTCTCTCTCTCTCTCTCTCTCTCAAATAAATCTTAAAAGAAAAAGAAGAATATCACTGAGCGTCCTGACACATGCCTTTAATCCCAACACTTAGGGGGCAGAGCCAGGTGGATCTCTGTGAGTTCGAGGCCAGCCTGGTCTACAAAGCAAGTCCAGGACAGCCAGGGCTGGTTACACTGAGAAACCCTGTCTTGTAAAACAAAACCATATTTATCTAAGTGTATGATTTGATAGTATGACAAGTTTCACATTTCATTGGGTATTTTCTAAACAATTTTAATTAAGAAGCACATTCTAGAAGTTCAACAAACCCTGGTTAAGGTATTTTATAGGCTCAGTCATGACAGGATGTTTAGCATAGTAACAGAACATGACTAAGTGGGGTGCATTCATGACTTATGGGATGCACGAGTTCTAGTTGCATTCAGTTTATTGGTTGTGCATCCTTACATCCCCTGAGCTTTACCTCATTGTCTCTGTTAGAGATGATATTCCCAGCAGAACCCTTCCCCTAGGATATGTTCTAAGGTATCCAGTAGGTGCCTCAAGCTATGGATAGTCCAAACCCTACAGATGCTTTTCCTACATCTGTGTGCTTGTGGTGATGTCCAGTTATAAGTCAGGCATAGAAAATCCAAGTTCCTTCTGTTGGGGGAGAGATAGGATTAGAACTGGTTTTTAAAATAGACCAGAGCACTCTAACTTTCTTAAGCTCTTCTCTCAGAGAAAGGTGTTAACTAGCACTAATCTGATAGGCTATGCTGAGCCTCACCAATCCGGGAGAAGAGAAATACCCAACTCCAATCTACGCAGTCTAGCGGTCCCACCACTGAAGAGGGGGCAGGAGTTAAGTGGAAAGACAGGTGACGCTCATCCCAGAAGCACAGGCTCACTAAACAGACATAGCAAGCACATTCTCACTGCCTCCTCTCCTTACCAAGTCCCTCCTACTTGTTCATCAAGCCCAGTGATTGGAGAAGATTTACAAGACAGACTGAAAGGCAAGAAGCACAGTCTGAAGACAGAGCAAGCATGAAAAGTACCATCAAACCTGGCAGGGATGCTGGAATCGCCATGAAACCGCGAAGGCTGAGAGGCAGGCGGTACTCAGGGATAACAGGGTGGCGAGCGATGATAGAGATGCAGCACAGGCACGGGTGGAAAAGCAACGGGAACCAAAAGGAAAGCATGACGATGAAAAACGCCAAAGAGCACCTTTAGACAGGACATGGCTAAGCAAAGAACATTCCAGGTTGAGAACATCTCTGGAGAAACCCAGAGAGAAATGCAGGAATAAGAAACAGAGTGGACTGCAGGACAGCCATGACTTAATGGCTGTTGGTGGGGATTGAAGAGAGAGGGAAAGAAACTAAAAGTCCAAATATGCAGCGACAGTCAAGTGAGGGTATGTCAGACTGTGGTCCAGGTTAGCTCAGAAAAGGACCTGGCTTATCCTTTTCAAACCCCAGAAAATCAAAGGTAGAGGAAGAAGCCAGATGGGTGGAAAGCCTTCCCCATAAAGGAGCAAAGGCAAGACTCATATTCACCATCTCCTTAGAAACCATGCAACCAGGAGGGAAACGACGAGAAATATTAAAACTGATGCAAGAGAAAGCACCAGGCTAGAGTTCTGCACCCTGTGAATGCCCTTCGAATGAGAAGGGGAAGTGGTTTCTCCAACCGAAACTCAGGGATCTGCTGTCAGAGCTCTTGCCTGGAAAGGAATGTTCAAAGAACTTCTTTAATAAGAAGTAAAACAGCAAAGGCCAGAAGCAGATCTTCATGGAAGAAGAAAGCACCAGAGTTGGTGTAAGTGAAAGGAAAACATGTTTCCTTTCCTATTCTTTATGAATCTCACAGCAGTGTTTTTCAGAATCATAACTAACGCTGGGGCTGGATGCAGCTCAGTTGGTAGAATGCTTGCCTAGCACACAGGGAGCCCTCGGTACCGACTCCAGTACTTTGCAAACCTGGCTAGGTAGTCCATAGCTGTAATCCCAGTAGCACTTGGGAGGTGTGTGCAGGAGGATCCGAAGTCCAAAGTCATTCTTGGCTCCAGGGTGAGTTCAAGGGCCAGCCTGGCTAGGTGAGAGCCTATTGCAATGGTGGTAAGAATACATTTGTTATGTGTATGCAAAATGAATGATGGTAATAATATGAGGTATCGGAGGGAAAACTAGAATTGCCTTGTTCTTATAAGATACTAGCATTACCCACAAGGTTGTGTAGCACGCACTAGTCAGCGCTCCCTAGCTGTAACACATAGCAACTTAAACAGAGGACAGATTTATTTGGACTCTTGCTGTTAGAAGTTTCAGGCCATGGGGCTGTTGAGAGATAGCTCAGTGATGAAGAGTCCTGAGTTCAAATCCCAGCAACCACATGGTGGCTCACAACCACCTGTAATGAGATCTGATGCCCTCTTCTGGTGTGTCTGAAGACAGCTACAGTGTACTTATATATGATACATAAATAAATCTTTTAAAAAAAAGTTTCAGGTCATGATGACTGATTGGTCCTTCTGCTTTAGGGCCTACAATAAGGCAGAATGTGGTTTTTTAATACAAACAAACAACAAAACAACTGTTCACCTCATGGCTAAAACATGAAAGAGAAGAGAAAGGGACTAGGGTCTCATAAATCCTCCTCAAAGTTGTGCCATCGATGGCTTCCCACTAGGCTCTACCTCTTGAAAGGTCCATCACCTACTCCCTAATAGTGCCACTAACTAAAAACCAAGCCTCTCAGATATTTAGCCAAACCATAGCATAGTGTTATTTAATAATGATGCCAGATCAGCTGTAATGTATACTACAAACTCCAAGGTCCACAAAGATGAGTGAAAAGGATGTAGAGCTGACACACCAGAGAAGAGAAAATGAGATCATATAAAACTGCCAATTAAACACAAAGACAGTTGGTATACATCATGTCTTATACTTAAGCACCAGTAAAGGAAGGAAAGGGATGAAGGGAGGAGACAAAAACCAAAGTCAACAGATTGCAACCATGAGAAAAATGGCAGCTATTAATCCCACTATCAGAAATCAGTAGAAGTAAATGGAGAAGCTTATAGTGACTTGTACTCGTAGTCGTAGATACTGGGCAGACTAAGACAGGAGGACAGCAAGTTGGAGGCTGGTCTGAGTACCAAAGTGAGACACTCTTTAGGGGCCAGGAAGATGAACTGGCCTGATATGGCTGTTCCTGAAGAAAAAGTCTTACATTTACCAGCAACAGAGACGGATCAATGACTAAAGACCACAACAACCTGAACAACCACAAGGACCTGAGTTCATATCCCAGCACCCCCATTACAAGCTGATATGTCCTCTCACCAGCCTATGGCCCAGCACTGTGAAGAAGGGAGGCGGGAAGATTGGTGGAGCTGGCTCACTACTAGCCTGGCTGAGAAACATAAACCCTATGTTCAGAGAGACCCTGGCTCAAAGGAATAAGGCAGCGACTGATAGAAGAGGACACGGATGCCCTCCCCTGGCCTCAGTACACACACACACACACACACACACACGGGGAGGGGGTGGTAAGAAAAACTATTTTGTCTATGAATAGCCTTTCAAAGACTCATGCCCCATGATTAAAAAATAATAAACCTATAAGTATATACCAGACTAACACTAATCAAAAGAAAGCATGAGCAGCTATAGCGAGCATAACTAATCTCAGATGCATCAGAACTCAGACCAAGGAAGCTCGTCCATGGTAAGAAGGGCACTGCATGGCAATATAGGTGTCGTTCTCTGAGCAGACAAAACAGTCCTTAGCACCGACACATCCAACAAGAGCCTCACGATCCACAGAGAGAAGCTAATGCACTAGACATTTATAGGCTACTTCCTTCTCATCAAGCTCACACAGATCAGTCACCAAGACAGGCCGTGTTCTAAGCCAGGGCACACATCAATACAGCTACAAGAATATAAAATCACACAGTATCTGTTTTCAGACCATGGCAGAATTACTCTAGACATCAGCAAAAAGACAGCTAGAAAATCCAAAAATATTTGGAAATTAAACAACACAACTCTGAATAATACATGGGTTAAAGAATAAAGAAGGGGGAAAGCAAAACTGACTTTAATTGAGTGGAATGAAAATTCAGCTTATTAAACTTTGTGGGGTGCAGTCAAAGTAAATCCCCCCAAAAAACATACCAGGAGAACAGCAAAATTAGGGGTCAACCAACGAAGCCAGAAGTCTCTTTTTCTTCTTAAAGAGAATCTGGTCTCTTGCCGATCTGTGAGTCAAACGGGCTTCCAGTGAGAATTACTTGGGTCACAAAGCGTGTTCTTGGACTTTCTGAGAGACAGTGAACTACACCTCTTTCCTTCTCTCATCCAGTAACAACATTTTTATCCAACACTTTTGTGATGGTCCAACACCTTATTTTGGGTGCCTCCTTTTTTTTTTTAATGTGTGAAAGTTTGATGGTAAAAAGAAGACTCACACATGGTGTGTGCCCTAGGAGTCTGGTTAAGGAGATTACATAGACACCTAACACACATATCCACACAGCAGGTCCGAAAGGCACCATGCTGACATGAATAAACAATACAGCACACACTACTACTCAGGGAGGGGAAGGAGAGTGGGCATACGCAGGAAAGGGTCTCTGAGGGGGACTGGAAGACTAAAGGGTCATCCGACATCAAGAAATGAATATTTTTGAGGGTAAAGAACTTCTGGGGTACAATACAAAGTAATACATTAGCAAAGCTTGTTGACAGAGCAACAATGAGATAATGAGATAAAAGCACAAAGACAGGTTGGGAGCCAACCTCCCAACCTCCTGACTAGAAACCCATCAATAACACCTTTCAGCACATCCGCCATCCTCACAGAGGCACACTGCAACATAAACTGAATTGTGCCAAGATTGTCATTTATTAGTAAATACTCAATTAACAAATGTGACGTGTGCCAACGCCCCTTCCAGAGTGAACGGATACATGCCCGATGTCCCTATGGACACGCCAGCGCTGATCCTCTGTGGACAAGCCAGCTCTCATCTGAGGTTTCCTTGCTGTCTTAGGGATGACCAGTCCCTGAGGAACCTGCAGTGTTGGTCCTAAGCTCAAGAGTTAGAGAATCTGAAAACTTTCATGAAGACGGATTTAAATGTGCTCAAACCCGTGTTCACAGAAAAGCTGTAATGAATGCATAAACAGGCCTGTCTGGATATTTGTGATTCTGTACTTCTCAAGTTCCTTCTTCAGAATAGTTCCTGAGCTCTTTAGAGCAGGAAGTAGCCTCTCTGCTTTACAGAGTCCCCCAAGTTCTTAGTCCAGTGATAAAATAGCTGTCCTGGAATTTTCAAGGGGAAACCTGCAAATTTAAATTAGCATTGTTTAACCTTGTAAAAATGAATTGATATCATAATTCAGGAAGAACTGGATTTGAGCCTGGACTGCATAGTAAAACAGTGAGACCTTAATCAAATAAATAAATAAAAACTTAATCATCATGGAAGTTGATTTGTATAAAAATTTCCGAATGAATCAAGCACAGCAGGATAAAAACTCATGGAGAGTTCTTCAATTTCATCGCTAAGCCCAAAACCTAATCTAAAACAAACACTTAAAAAGTAAGATGCACACCATGATTAAATCTGATTTATGCTAGGAATGCAGAAAATCAAGGTCGTAGACCATATTCACAGGATAAAAGGATTTTTAAAACACATAATCACCTTGAAAGATGCATAAAAAGCATTGACAACACTTGACATGGTTTCTTAGTTTTAAAATACACGCAAGGGCCAGTGGGACAGATCCGAAGGTAAAGCGGCCTGCCACCACGCCTGATGACCCAATTATCCCCAAAACCATTGCGGATGCTAGAGGGAGAGAACTGACTCCTAAAAACTGTCCTCAGACCTCTGCATGCACAAACACACACATAAACACACACACACGCACGCACACACACACATGCACTAGAATAGTAATAATGATAATAAAGTTAAAATATATTTAACGCATCAGGAAAATAATAAAACCTATTCAGCCTGAGCAAATATAAAAAGCCCACAGCTAACCAATATGGTATCACATCCCTGTAATCCTAGCATTCAAGATGGAGGCTGAGGCAGGAGGACTGTGAGTTCCAGGTTAGCCTGAGCGAAATAGTGAGACCCTGTCTCAAAACAAAAAAGAAAGGAAGGAAAAAAAACATAGGTAACATCATATTTAATGCCTGAAAACTTTTCTCCTAAAACTAAGATCAAGGGAAGGCTGTCTACTCTCACCATGGAGAGAATACCATGACCAAAATAACTTACAAAAGGAAGGTCTTGCTTGTCTTATGGTGCCAACGGGTAAGAGTCTGCCATAATGGGAACATGGCACTGATTAGGCACAGTGGTCAGAGCAGGAAGCTCTTCCAGCCACTGTGCCAACCCACTGCTATGCCTTCCTGCTGTGACAGTCTCTCCTTGTAGTCCTGGCTATCTCTGAATTCCCTGTGAAGGAAGACCAGGCTGGCTTGAACTTACAAAGAATCTCCTGCTCTGTCTCCCGAGTGCTGGAATTCACAGCAGGTAACACCATGGCCGGCCTATGCCCAGACCGTATGGAGCATTTTCTCAACTAAGGCTCTCTCCTCTCAGATGGCTATAACTGATGTCAGGTTGACATCACACATATATTACCAATCTACCTAAAGATACCTATAACACATATAAGTCAGTATATAACTATATGTATGTAGTTTAAATGAAAATGTCCAATCTGGGCTGACCACACTCTCTCCCAAGAGCCACAGATTATCTAACAACAACAACCAGGCATGAGAAGCCCTCTTTTGAGTTGTTAGCCAGGGTTGTCCAAGAGAACCTTAAACACAAACATTAGAGGCTACTCTGCTGTCCTTGGTTGCCCCAGGAGGTAGAAGGTAAGCCCTGTCCCTGAAGACACCATGCACTTCAGACACTCAGGCCCCAGCACCTGAGCTGGATCTGACCTGAAAGCCTCCTCCTTCAGGACTAGTTTTCATGGTGCCAGAAGGTGACGTTCAGCTTCCCAAGAAGGGTGACAACAAACAGTGTACCCAGCTGTGATGCCAACGACCACATCAACAACCAGCTTGACACAATGGTGCTAAGGGTGAGGTAGTGACCTGCACACTGGGGCAGTAACCAACAGCTTTCTGATTGGGCTTAAGACTGCTCAACAAGAAGGAAGTTGTGCCTGGCTCTGGAAACCTAGCCAACTACTCAAGGGCACTGAAGTCACGAATCTTGGAGGAGAGCCTACAACTGTCATTTTACTAATCCAGTATAATCCCTAACTAGATTTGAAATATTTATCTTCATACTCACAGCTAAGTGTAGTTCTCATGCTTCATTGAGGAAACATCTCTTTGCCACAGAGGGAACCCATTGTAGAACAGCCAATCAAAAGGCAGTTGTTAGAGCCAGAGGAACAGGAAGTTTGCTGAGAGATAATGCCTCCTAGAAACATCAGAAGCTACACCCATGAAGTCTCACCAACATGGTTGCCTAAATAAGACCTGAATATGGACAATACCAATAGACGAGCTAACCTGGAGGGAAGAAAGCTCGTGAAGCCTCAACCATAGACAAAGAACTACAGGTAACTAAAAATGCCTAGAGCTGGAGAAATATTCACTAGAGAAGAGCACACCAATTAGTTATTCAACACCAAATGGTCAGCTATGAATACATATACACACAGGCAACATTTTATAGACTGATCAGGTTGCATTTGTCTGTTTACTGTCTCATGGATCATAGGCCCTGATATGGTCTAGTTGGACAAAGGGAGCAGAGACAATGGGGCTGGGAGGTTTGGGGGTGTTCAGAAGCCCTGTGAGTACGTTTTGTGAATAGCCACCACAGGACTAGCTATCAGATGGCAGATCAACTTTACTTACAGTGATTTAAGGCTTATAAAGTTCTGGGGGACTGAGGATAGGAACATCCAGGATGAGCAAATGTCATTGGCTGAGGGTACTGAAATGCCTCATTAGCATGGGGAAGCATTTCAGGAATTGCAGGTGCTAGCTGACCAGGAGAAAGGACATGGAGTAATCTAATTAAGGCTACCTGACATTCCTCAGGTAGAGGCATATGTGGGGCTTAGAATTCCCCAAACAAGGTCCGAGAAGGTGACCTCCATTAATGAAGGGAGTCTCCCAAATTCACCTACCCTAGAGGCTATCTAGTCATGGTGGATTTCGACCTTAATCAGCCAAATTTTCCCACAAAATGGGCCAGAAGTTTTAAAGAGCAAGGCCCAAGTATGTTGGAGAGTTTGGAAGGAGAAGAGAAATGATATAATTATATTATAAACTCAAAAAGTAAAAAAAAAAAATTAAAGAAAAATTCATAATAAGATAGCAATGCTTCCCCAATTTGTCTAGAGAGCCAATGCAATCCCAACCAAAGCTTTATCTGCCATTTGTTTGAATAGAAACTGAGAAGTCACTAAAACCACAAAGAAATGCAAGGGACCTTGAATAAATAAAATGTATTTAAAAGGAAGACTGGAGTTGAAGTCCTTACACTCCTTGATTTCGAATATTACTAAAGACAGAGCAATGTGCTGGCATATGAAGAGACACAGATGTGTGAGGACGCCGATACAGAAATCACTTTCATAAGGGGCCAGTGTACTCAACAGGGAAGAGCATTTGTTTCAACAGGTTTGGTGAGGCATCCATGTGTGAAGATATTGAAGTAGGCTCCCTAGCATACGGAAATATTTAGTTCACAGAAATCCAAGATCTGAATGAGAGTAAGTGCGCTGGCTAGTTTTACATCTGAATAAGAGAGTAAGTGCGCTGGCTAGTTTTACATCTGAATGAGAGTAAGTGCGCTGGCTAGTTTTACATCTGAATGAGAGTAAGTGCGCTGGCTAGTTTTACATCTGAATGAGAGAGTAAGTGCGCTGGCTAGTTTTACATCTGAATAAGAGAGTAAGTGCGCTGGCTAGTTTTACATCTGAATGAGAGTAGTGCGCAGGCTAGTTTTACATCTGAATGAGAGTAAGTGCGCTGGCTAGTTTTACATCTGAATGAGAGTAAGTGCGCTGGCTAGTTTTACATCTGAATGAGAGTAAGTGGCTAGTTTTACATCTGAATGAGAGTAAGTCACTAGTTTTACATCTGAATGAGAGTAAGTCATCTGAATAAGAGAGTAAGTCGCGCTGGCTAGTTTTACATCTGAATGAGAGTAAGTCGTTTTACATCTGAATGAGAGTAAGGCGCTGGTTTTTACATCTGAATGAGAGTAAGTCGCTATTAGTTTTACATCTGAATGAGAGTAAGTCGCTTAGTTTTACATCTGAATAAGAGAGTAAGGCTAGGTTTTTACATCTGAATGAGAGAGTAAGTCGCTGGCTAGTTTTACATCTGAATAAGAGAGGCGCTGGCTAGTTTTACATCTGAATAAGAGAGTAAGTCGCTGGCTAGTTTTACATCTGAATGAGAGAGTAAGCGCTGGCTAGTTTTACATCTGAATAAGAGAGGCAGTTAGTTTTACATCTGAATAAGAGAGTAAGTCGCTGGCTAGTTTTTACATCTGAATAAGAGAGGTCGCGGCCTTAGTTTTACATCTGAATAAGAGAGTAAGTGCTGGCTAGTTTTACATCTGAATGAGAGAGTAAGTGCGCTGCATAGTTTTACATCTGAATGAGAGAGTAAGTGCGCTGGCTTTTACATCTGAATGAGAGAGTAAGGCTGGCTAGTTTTACATCTGAATGAGAGAGTAAGTCTGGCTAGTTTTACATCTGAATAAGAGAGTAAGGCGCTGGCTAGTTTTACATCTGAATAAGAGAGTAAGTGCGCTGGCTAGTTTTACATCTGAATAAGAGAGTAAGTGCGCTGGCTAGTTTTACATCTGAATGAGAGTAAGTGCGCTGGCTAGTTTTACATCTGAATGAGAGTAAGTGCGCTGGCTAGTTTTACATCTGAATGAGAGTAAGTGCGCTGGCTAGTTTTACATCAACCTGACACAAGCTAGAGTCACCTGAGAGGAGGGAACCTTACTCAACTGAGAATAAGATCAGGCTGCGGGACATTTTCTTAATTAGTGACTGATTAGGGAGGGCCCAGGCCATTGTGAGTGGTGCCATCCCTGGGCTGGTGGCCTTGGGTTGAATAAGAACACAGTCTGAGAAAGCCAGGGGAAGCACACCGATAAGAAGCATCCCTCCACGGCCTCCTCATCAGCTCCTGCCTCCAGGTTCCTGCCCTGTTTGAGCTCCTGTTTTGACTTCCTTCGTGATGTGGAATATAAGCCAAATGAACTCTTTCCTCTCTAATTTGCTTTTTGGTCATGGTGTTTCAACATAGCAACAGAAATGCTAACTGAGACAAGAGAGTTAAAAACTCTAAAACTCTTAGAAGAAAATATAGGTGTAAGCCTCCATGGCCTTGTATTTGACAATAATTTGCTTTATGTATGATAAGTAAAGTAAAACAACCAAATGAAAAACAGATAGACTTCATCAAAATTTAATACTTTTAGCAAGATGTGCTGGTGCACATCTTTAATCCCAGTACCAGGGAGGCAGAGGCAGGTGGATCTCTGTGAGCTTAAGGCCAGCTTGGTCTACATAGCAAAGTTCAAGATCAGCTAAGGATGCATAGTAGACTCTGTTTAAAAATAACAATACAACTTTGTGCATAGGTGGACCGACACATCAAGAAAGCAGAGGCAACTACAGAATAGCAGAAGATACTTTCAAGCCACCTATCTGATAAGGGTCTTGTTTACCAAGAATATATAAAGAACTGTCGAAACTTAACACTCAACAATAACAGAACTCCTCTGAAAATAGGCAAAGGACTCAAAAAGACAGTTCTAAAAGACAACGAACAGTTGTATCGCCAGCAAGGACATGATGCTTGGGATCATAAGTCTTAGGGAAATGTAAGTCAAAGGCACAACAAAGGCCAACTTCAGAGCTATTAGGATTAACCCTAAGTGTAAGACGGACAAAACAAGTGTTAGCAAGGACACGGGAACAATGAAACCCTCTTACACTGTGATGGGAATGAAAGCCGGCTGAGATTCTCCAAAGGCCAGACACGGACATTAGCATGCTCCAGCCATTCTACTGTTCTCTAAGCAAGGCAAGCACGGACGGCAGAGGCCGGAACCGCCACACAGCCATGTTCACTGCAGCACTATTTGCAAGGGCTCACATGTAGAACCACCCCAGAGGAACAGATTTGCTTAAATGTCATAAGCACAGAACATAAAATGTTATTTAGCTGTAAACGTATGGAATGCTGACACATCCTGCCGCACGGAGGAGACTCAAGGACCATAGGGTGAGAGAAAGAAACCTAATAAAAGAAAAAATACACAGGAAAATTCCACTTCAATGTGAGTGCGCTTAACCGCCAAGTCAATCATGATAGAAAATGGAGGCTCAGTGGAATGGGAACGAGCAGCTATCGCTTAATGTTGACCATGATTTTAAAAGGTTTAAGCAAGAGTGGTGGTGGCTTCACAACACAGTAAATGTGTGAACATACCAAATGGCACACTTACAAATGGAAATATGAACCCAGCACAGTAGCACAGGCTGCTTATCCCTGACCTGGGGACATGGAGGTAGGAAGATCAGGAGTTCAAGGTCAATTCAACTAAGCTACTTAGTGAACTCAAGTCCACATGAGATTCTGATTTAAAAAAAAATCAATACAAATGGATACAAAATGCCAATTGCTGATATAGACATCACATGTTATAATAAACAACCTTATAATTACACATACTTTATATAAATGGCCCTGTATTTTATAAGTAAAATTACATTATGTATATATCTAAGTTATGATTTGTGTGGTATGTGCATTATATCTCAACAAAACTTTTTATAAAGAGGAAAGATAAAAAGAAACAAGTTTCCGACCTATGGAAGGATATGGAAGAACCTTTGGGTATACTGCCAGTGAGAGAAACCAGGCTAAACAAGATTTACAATGTCTGGAAAAGGTAAAACTATAAGACCAGTGGCAACCAGGGCGAAGAGGGTGAGGACGGATCATGAGGCTTCCTCAGAGAAGTGAAAGACCCCGTGTGATACTGGGTGGTGGACACAGTCTTTCCAAAGCCTACAGAACTATGACACGAATAAACTGAGCGCCAGCGCCACAGTATCAGCATTGCTGCCACTTGTAGCAAATGCACCGCGCTGGTGTTAGAAATTGGAGAGATGATAGTTTACATAGACACCATTTTCTGTCTAATTTTTGTATTTCTGTAAGTGTCATTTTAAAATGCAGTAACCATGGAGAGAAGAGTGAACTTCATTCTCTTCTTCTGACTTAAAGCCTATCACTTTAAGCACAATTATAACTTTGCATTTCTAACACAAAGGAAAGGAATGTTGGCTCTTTTCCTTTGCAAAGTATTTGGCACTCATCCACTTCAATTCTTTACACTGTCTTCCTATGCCGTCTCCTTTCCACACCCAGAATTATCTTATGACCTGAATTTCTGAGCTTCTGTTGAGGGAGCCCATCTCCATAGCCCTCAGAGACTCCAGAGTCCCTGGAAACACTTCTCTAATTTATGAGTAAATCCCAACTTAATTATACTTATGAATTACAGTGACATCAATACACAAACTGCAGTGTCTCCTCCTTTCATTTGCTCTATTTGCTTTTCTATGAGGCATCACCGGATCAGGACCTAAGTGTGTTCTGTGTTCTTTTGAAAACAAACACACTCTTCTCCCAAGTGCCACAGTCAACACAGAGGATGGAAATGAGACTCATGGCTGACTAAGGAAAATGGTGGCTGGGACATTTAAGGACAACTCTTCAAGTCCAGGGTGATGACGGTGTGCACATCAACCTAGCGTGTGGGAGGCTGGGGCTGGAGGGCAAGCTCAGGACAGCCTAGGCTACATAACAAGACCCTCTCAAAATCAAGGGCCACCTTGTTCCTGTTGAAGGTCCGAAGCACTGCTCTGCACGTCTGTCTAACGGGCACCCTGTCTAGTTTTTACAAACTGTTACCTTGGTCTTTGCCGGCTTCATCTACGTGTTGAAAATCCTTTAGCATTTGAAGGTTACAGACGCCCTCTCTGCAATACTGAATAACTTTCCTGGAGCCGTTCTTGATGAGGTAGTCCATCAGGGCGAGGGATTTGTACACGTGGCGCCAGTTCTTCCCATGGTCGCTGAGTCGCTGCCACAGCATGTGCATGATCTCCGAGAGGGAGGCCGCGTTGAAAGTCATGTCACTGATGGCTAACATCAGGGAGCTAGAGGGGCCCCAGGGGTCGTTGGAAGTCGCTTCCCTGACTTTTTTCTCAGCCTCTGAGTAATTTTTCACGAAGTTCTTCACTTGCCTCCTGAATGACATAGCTAGAGTGAGTCTGAAGGTGAGGGGGGTGAAAGCGAGGGGTCTGGAGTGACTGGTTTTACAGAGCGCCTGACAGATCTGTCCCAGGTTCTGCAGCTCTCAAACACAAATGATTCATCTCCACATGGTACAGTATCGATTTCCTGCAAGGAAAGTACGAAAAATGTGTAAGTTCCTCTTTTAAAAAAAAATGTCTACAGAAGACCAAGTTAGTCTGAAGAAAAAAAAATCCAGATTTAGCTTCCAAGACAGCCTGTTACTTCAGCAGCCAGAGGGAGGAGAGGGCTCTATATAGGTGTGCTTAGGATGAGCACGGGAAAATCCCTCACAAGATTGACCTCTGTTATCCAAAGAAACAAAGGTAGTCAGTCGGTCTGCTCCTAGAAGTTTCTGCAGAAGATACCGCTCAAGCCCCTCAGCAAATTTAAAGGCTGACACACAGAAGAGACAGGTTAGTATTTCAGGGGGAATTGGTACTCTGACATCTTTCTTAACATATGCTGCCATTATACAAACGCTATGTCCTGAAAACGATTTGAACTGTGGTGAAAACTGAGTGTGAGGACCTCTTCGTGCCCGCAACCACGATGTCTGCGGAGCCACAGGGCACTCCCATCAAACCTGAGTAGATGCTCCTTCCTTGTCATCTAGGGAGCTGGCATTAAGACAAATATTCTATCTACCTCCTGGATTACAGCTAATGTGTGGTACCCAAAGCCAGCATTTTAGCCTAGCAAACTAGAGGGAAAGTTTCGATGACTTTCTTTTCTCGATTTCAGGGGAAAAGGGTGTGGTTTTTAACATTCAACAGGATCAAAGTGGTATTTACAAATAATATGGCGTGAGGAACTTCCTAAGGCCTGGAGTGATTTGCATCAATCTGACAGCCTCCCAGATACATAGAAGAGGAATCATTTAGGTTAATATGAAAACACATTCAACTTAAACGGGTACTCAACCCCAAGAATTCGAAAAGATGCTCGAGAATGATCAGTTTCTAATTTACATGAAACTGTCCCTTCCTCTTTTTCATTACTCTGCAGGAAGGTGAGTCACTTAGTTTGTAATTTCTCTGGTGATTCACCTCCGACAGGGACCAAGGCACTGTGCCAAATTGATTTCAAGCCCTGATGAACATTCAGACCCAACGGAGCCTAGATGAACTATAATCAGATTTTGCTATCAAAGCTGCACACATCCAAGAGAAAAAAAATCAAACTCATAACGACTGTTCTGTATTTTTAGTTTTGTTTCCTTGGTCTCCTTGGCTCCTAGCTCATGCCTGATTAATTTGTGTGTCAAAGGAAAACATAATTTTCAGATGCATGGTTAAACGAACTATCACCTTTCAAAAAACAGGAGATCATTAACCCTCAGCCCCTCCACCTTTTGATTAAAACCCAATGTACTCTCAAATAAATGAGACAGAAAATATAATCAATTTGATTAAGATTTCTCAGAAAGAGACCATATCCTGTGAAGAAAAAGGAAAGTGTGTTTCTGTGACATTCTGGTTGCCTCGTTTGCACCCTGAATACGAGCATTTTGTCTGACTTCCTCCTGCAGTGAAAACCTGATTTATAATGGTTCAGTATGCTATTAAAATTTTCAATTTCTACTGTCCTTTCTCTCCCCTCTACCAACCTCATTCAGTGCAGAGCTGCACTGTAACACCAGCCTAGAATAACAAATATTGATCTATGTCTTCACAAATCTATTTTTTTTTAAAAAAAACTGCCTTAGAATTATAACTTGCTGGAATTGAACAGTTGTTAAAAAGCCTTTTGTTTTTATAGCTATCTAGCTATATTTTGGAAAAACCACACTTATCATTCAGTTTTCCTGTGTTCTCTAAACTGCATCCTCAAATTTTTGAAATGGTTTCTTAAATTTTCCATTTTCTGAAAAAAAAATTAAGAGCCTTCTAACCCAAAACAGTATTTTAAAATGGATGTGCCTAATACCATGCCAAAACTAAACACTCTCCCAACTGGTACAAATGCCACAAAGAGAGAAGTCTAGGTAAATTAACATCACTTGATCACACAGAGTGTCATGAACACACACACACACACACACACACACATACACACACACACACACACACACACACACACACACACACACACACACACACACAATGAGCTACCATTCTACCATAAAGAATCCAGTGACTGGTGTTAGTTGTGAATATTGTGAGCTTATTATGTTTAGACACTCAATTATAGAGAAATGATGTTTCCTTACCCCCCAGGTAACCTGGAGGTTGTAACTACACAGTCATGTGCTGCACAGGTGCTTCAGGCGAGGATGTCATATATGACTGTGGTCACACAAAATTACATCACCTGGTGACATCACACCCATCTGAGATTGGGTAAATATATATTCTATGTCTGTTTCCACCTAACAGTGCCTGTCTCAGAATGTGCCCCTGTCATTATTGCCCTTGTGACTATATGGCATCTCAGACAAGACTGGTGGCAAGGAAGCAAGTTCCACACTTGACTCTCCGTTGTCTGGCTACCTGTGTCACTGTCACACTGAGAAATAAGAGGGGAAAGGGCAATTCATGTCTCAGATTCATCAGCCCCCTGAACTCTTATCCCACTATAAAGGTCATCCCATAATACTCTTTTCAACACCCAATTGATCTCTTTTTTGGCACTTATATTTCTTTTATGACATTTAAAATAATATGTTCTTAACTACACATTGTTTGATCATGGCAAATAACATCAGACTAGAAGCTCTCAAAGGGCAGAGACCTTGACCTGCTGTCTTACTTACCACTGAAATCCTACCCCCAAGGACCAACCTAGTCATGGTGGGAGCCCAGGACACATGAGAGAACAGAACAACCAAATGACTAAATGAGTCTACTGTGGGATAACCTGGAAAGGATTCTACAGCTTTCAGTGTCAAATATGACATAAAAAAATCCCCTATAATGGTCATGTATGTAAAAGTTTAGAATTTGAGCAAATATTTTCAAAGCAATAAAATATCTCTCAAGAACCATTGATACAGCATTGTGAAGGAATGTGAATCGTGTTTCCTATGGCCAAAAACTTTCTGTTTAGTCAAGGAACTTTTTTTTTTTTCTTTTCTTTTTTTCCGGGGCTGGGGTCCGAACCCAGGACCTTGCACTTCCTAGACAAGCGCTCTACCACTGAGCCAAATCCCCAACCCCTCAAGGAATTTTCTTGATTAAATATTTCTGATGAAGCTGAATCTTGTTCTCTTTCTGTGTTCGCGTGCATGTGCACCCTGGAAAAAGTCTCTTAGTTTTCTCTTACGTCTCTCCTTGGCTCTGCCCACTTCCCCAACACTGTTCCTTCCCTGTCATTTTACCAGAATTGAGACAGGAAAGCATTTATCAGATGATGTTAAACTAGTGGTCCACAATCCCACAGTTTCCTTGACGCCAGTTGAACTGAAGTTTTGTTGTTCCTTTGAAAAGCACTGCAGTGCCTGTACCATACATTACAGAACACACAGAGCAAGGGGTAGGGATGCTCTGAGCATCAGGCCCTACCAACATATTTGCAACAAAGTTTGTAGATATTTGGCATAAAGGTAATATATGACCTCATTTCGGTTCAGATTTCACTACTAAGTTAAAAGAGGAAACTGGTCTTCGAAACTTCAGATTTCGTAATTGAAAATAAAGTATTGAAGAACCAGAGGGGAGGGTTAGAGAGATGGCTTGGTGATTAAGAGTACTGACTGCTCTTCCAGTGAACTAGGACTCTATTCCCAGCACCTACATGGTAGCTAATACTATTATCTGTAACTCCAGTTCCAAGGGATCTGACACCCCCTCTGGCCTCGGCAAGTACTGCGCACATGAGGTGCACAGATGTCCACATACACAAAATACATGGAAAAATAATTTAAAAAAATTAAATACAAACACAAAACAAAACCTAGAAAAACTATCCAGACTTGGGGCAATATTAACACTAAAATCTAAGAAAACGAGTGCCCACAGGTATCTCTGGAAATACAACATGTGAGAGAGTGCTGGGAGGAAAACAGAGTTCTCGTTTCTTTGTGTTCTGATTACAGACTTGAGTTTGGCTTAGGAGGAAACTAGTTCTGGCCAAGACAGTGTTAGTCAAGCCATTACAGAGAATACCGTGGCACTGAAAGGATTTATGGTTTGGATGGAGAGAATTCTACACTGAAAGAGGCCAGGAGGGGTTGGGGATTTAGCTCAGTGGTAGAGCACTTGCCTAGCAAAGTGCAAGGCCTGGGTTCGGTCCCCAGCTCCAAAAAAAAAAAGAAAGAAAAAAAAGAAAAGAAAAAGAAAGAAAGAAAGAAAGAAAGAGGCCAGGAAACGTTTTTGAGCCATTTCTGCCTTCAGCGATTTTCCCAAAACTTATTACATGGTAACCTCCACCCTAGAGAAGGAGGGGATAAGGGAAACAGGTGCACAAGGCATAGTTCCCACCCTACCCGCAACCGCCAAGGGGATGGCTGTGTTCTTGACAGGTGTCACCTCATGCATTTAAGATCAACCGCAGGGATTTGAGGTCCAGTCCCTAATTAATGTCATCTCTGTGCCTTAGTTCCCCCATCTACAGCATAAAGTACACGGTATAGAGCAGTGGCAAGGAAAAAAGACAAGGGATTTGGAGAGAATTCTGAAAAACGGAGGGTAAAGACTGAGAGCGTCAACTTCCGCTAGACAGGGTCTTTCCAGGCACCTTTTTCATTTTTCAACATGGAGTTTGGAATAGTAAGCCGGGTCACTGAGTCACACAAGAGACCCATACTGATGACTGTACAAGAATGAACACAGTTTCCCCAGATGGGGAACTTCACTGAAGAAACTTCTGGAAGGAGGGAGGAGCCGCATGGCATCTGGTAGCTTCAGCCTCAGGGACTGGAGGCCTACCTGTTCAGTGCCTAGGCTGAATGGTGGCAACAGAAAAGTTAGTCGGGAAGGCAGCTGGCTTCCCTACATCCACCACCTCCACACTAGAGGTTACTACCCGTTGGGCCCTTCTAGTCACCTACCTGGGGATCTCTTCCCCATCAAAATCAAACCCTCAGGCTCTTCGGCCTCCTCAAAGAAACCCAAGCTCCATGCCGTTTGCCAACTTCCGCTTCCTTGCTTCGGCTTCTTTGCTTCCGGTTCCTAACTTCCGGCCCCCTAGTGCGCGCCACTTGCAGGGCCTCTAGCAAGGAATCGCAGCAGGTTTGCTTGACCTGTACGGAAAGGATCAAACAGATGGAAGGCAAAAGTCCTTGTTATACAGTCTCAGCCAGTGGCACTGTTCTAATATTGCTTTCTAGATTTCTTTTTTTACAGTATGTGTTCCTGTTGTAATTGTAATGGACCAGAAACGCCATCCTATAAGGCACGACTGCCACCTCGGAGCTTGAAGCAACTAATAGCCTAGAGGTGGAAAGCAGTGAGTCTAATGGTCAGCGACGCAGTAGCTTCGAGGACAGCTCCAGGTCTCACCGAAGGCTACTCTTTGATATATTCAGCCCATCAGCAGTGAGCACAGCCTTTGTACCCAGCAGGAAGGACCCAGAACTAAAGCATAGCCCTGTGCTGCAAGAGTTTACAGGTTAGTGGAGGTGACAGGCGCAGTCATAGAAGATTGTGACAAGATATGTATTGCATAATGAGAGAGGAGAGAGCATCTAATTCTGCCAAGGAGTATTTAAGGGCAGATTTCACAGAACACTTTACATCTGAATTAAATCTCAAAGGATGACAGGAAGTTCACGGGGTAGACAAAGAAGAGGAGGACATCAGAGACAAAGGACATATCATGTATAAAGGCACAAAAGCAGAGGACTCCTATTATCTCAGTGAAACTACAAGTCCTCTAGTGGCTGTGACTGTAGAAAAAAAGCCATTAGTGAACAACAGTGGAGGAGATAAAATGACAGGAAAGACAAATCCCAAAGAGCCTCCTCCCTGTGGACATTGGCAGTATGTGTTTTAAAACACTCTGGTAACTGAATGAAATCTTGACCAGGGTGGAAAGATGGAGAGAGTAGGAGAATACTCTGTAGTAGAAATTAAGGGTTGATCGTTTTTATCCTCCACAGCGTCGATGTTACTTGATACTGATGTGTCTGTCGATAGGGAAGTAAAATATGAAATCATGAGATGTATGGAAAAGGTTGGTGTGTTTGAAATATTGCTTAACTGGAGATGATATAATGAAGGCATAACCAGAAGCAAAATGAAAAGAGCAGCCTGGAGGTCAGATTGTCTGGGGCCTCGACTGTCAGTCTAAGATATTTAAATTTTATTCCACGAGGTAGTGAGGGCACAAACAAGTAATTTATATGTTGAGTTATCATTCACATACATTCTAATGTACATTTCAAAGATCTGCTAAAATTGATCATTATCATCCTATTTTACATATGGAAGAACTGCATTCATTCTGTAGCCTTAAGAATCTGCCATATGCTAGGTGCCATGTTAAACCATGAGAATGCAAGGAAATTGTAGTCTGATCAAAGTCACCCGCATAAAAAGTTGCAGGGTAAAGGCAGCCATAGAGTATGGTGGGATCAAAGAGTTCCTGGAGGAGGTAAGCTTGTAGGAACACAAGGGTGTTGTAAGGATTGTTTAGGATAGCCAATGAGCAAGTGATTTAACTAGACCCTCAACCCTAGTGGCTGGTGACCAATTCCGTCCTCGCTCCCCCTGTCTAAAGATGATCTCCCACCCTTGACTTTGGGTCCCATTGATATTTCCAGTCACCATGCTACCTGCTGTACCGTGAGGCCAGAGATTTGCAATTTTTAAAAAACGATTCCATTTTCTCTTGTAGAGGGAAATTTTTGCATGTGCTCAGAAGACCTCAGAGGACAGAATGCTGAGGTAATTCTGGGAATGTGTGAACAAGATCCTGAGACAGAAATGCAGAAGTACCCACTTCACCACAGCCTGAAATTCAGTTTCAGTTACTCACAGTCAACCATAACCCAGAAGTACTAAGTGAATAATATTTTTAAAAAGTCATAAAGTCCGAATCCAGTGCATAATGCTCTGAACACCCCCACTTCATTCCATGTGGGACCCCCAAATACCCCCTTTTCCAATGCAGGTGTGTTGTATATATTGTCTCTCCACTAGCCACTTAACAGCTATCGGGTGGATTGTTGAGTCATGGCTGTACTTTGCTTAATAACCTACTCCAGTAGCTTACGTCTAGTTAACAGTGCCTGCTCCCCTTTATGGTAGCCTAAGATTACTTCACAATGCCTGCTGCCCTTATTTCCTGCCACCAAGCAGAAACTGTATTTTAAAAGGTGAACACACTACGGTAAGATACTTTTAAGTGCTCTCCCTGCATGTATGTCTTATGCTCCAAAGTGTGTCTGGTGCCCAAGGAGATCAGAAGAAGGGATTGAATCCCCTGTAGCTGGAGTTCCAGATGCTTGGGAGCCACCAAGTGGGTGCTACGAACCAAGCCCGGGTCCTCTGCAAGAAGAACAAGGTCTCCTAACTGTTAGGGCCTCTCCCCAGCCCCTTGTTTTGTTTTGCTTTTTGAGATAGTTCCACTATGGAGCTCAGGCTGACCTGGAACTCTGCTGTGAATACCACCAGACTGGTCCCAAACTTATAGAAATCCCCCTGCCGGTCTCCTGAGTGCTAAGATTAAACAAGGTATGCCTACCCTCCATGTAACATGTCCTGGAGTATATTACAGCTGTTCTTCACCATTAGTCACCTCTTACTATGCCTAATGTCCAAGTGGAACAGTATCATGGACACATCGATATGCATATACAAGAAAAACCATAGTTCATAAAGGGTGTGGTGCACTGGCGTGTCAAGCATCCGCTGAAGTCTGAGCCTGTTTCCTCCATCTAAAGGAGAACAGCTGTAAGGGGCGTGGTGTGCATTGCATTCCAATTGTGCTGTCATTAAAGTCCCTGGGCTTGACTCAAAACCATGTAGGAATGAGAGAAAAGGAGGAGTCTGTCCGGTTTCTTTCTGGGGTGACAGTAAATGTCTGTTGTTCATCAAGATTAGGCAGATGATGTTCTGAGATGGCTTAACAGGAAAAGGAGATAAATTCTGGTTTGGACGTGTTTCGTACGAGGATCCTGCAAGTTGAGGACTACTAGGAGCAGGGCTAGTGGTGAGAAGTGGGACGGGGAGAAAGTGTGCAGCCAACTCTGGAAGCCTTGAGGAGGTTGGCACACAGAAAGTGACTGGTGAGGCCGTTGGAAATAGATGAGTCACACCCAAAGACTGCAGCCCCCCCATAAGGACGGAGAGGCCAATGGCTGAGTCCCAGGAGGACTCTGGGGCTCACAGCCTGACTTAAGCCAATGGTTGCTTAGCTTTAGCAGAAGTGGGAGTGGGCCCACACTGTTGAAATTAGGCTCCCCTAATGTAATATTAGGCAAGGGGGAGCCTTTAAAACTCTTTCCCTCCATTTGGGGGTGTCACAACTTAGTTGCAATACTGTAGCACACCCCCCACCCAGTACAAATGTTCTTTGATAATGAATTGCTTGGTGGGGTGGGTTTTGTTATTGCTTTGTTTGTTTGTTTGATTGATTGATTGATTGATTGTTTTAATTTTCTAAACTGGGAGATTTTTAAGTCAATGGATTTTATTCTGCTTAGCTTCTAGAATTCCTCTGACCCCAGTAAGCCCACTGCAACTAGCTCTCCAATTTAAAGGCGTCCTTTCTCCAAATGGTTTCTTCTCCAGCTAGCTTCATGCCCCAGGAGGTAAGTGTTTAGTTTCCCAGCTTTGAACCCCTCTACACCCACAACTCTCAAGGTCTCTTCACACGTGTCTATTAGGGGCTCTGACCTCCCTCTTAGGATGTCTCACTAACATTTCAAAATCGGTGCGTCCTTTCCTCCACTCAGGCTCCCTCACAGCGTCTCCTGTCTCAGTGACACTGCCTTGTTCCAGTTTCTCAGGCTGTGAGCCCCAGAGTCCTCCTGGATGCTTGACTTTTACTTTACATCATAATCATCAGATTCCTTTTGAGATACAAGATGGCTACCATAAATGGGCTCTCCGTGCTATGTTCCAGTAGATGATACAATAATGTTTCCGGGCTGACCTTGAACTGACAGAAATCTGCCTGCCTCTGCCTCCTGAGAGGGTCTCACACTAGAACCCAGGCTGACCTAGAACTCACAATGTAGCTTAGACTGGGCTTGAATTCGTGTCAGTCCTTCTGCCTTGGGCTCCTGAGTGTTGGGACTGGTTATACTTCATGATCACCCTCTGTGTCTAGAGTCCAGCCGTTCCCTGCCACTTCACTGTCCTGGCCACCACTGGCTCCTGCCTGAACTGTTAGAGTAACGGCCTGGGCAGCAGCCGAGCTTCTCCTCCAGTTCCCAGACAACAGTAGTTCTGAACCTGTGGGTCATGACCCCTTTGGCAAACCTCTGTCTCCAAATATATTCACATTACAATCCCTAACAGCCGAAAAATAACGACTATGAAGTAACAACGAAATACTTTTAAGGTTGGGGTCACCTCAACACGAGGAACCGTATTGAAGGGTCCCAGCATTAGGAAGGTTGAGGACTGCCTTACAGTATAAGGTTCGTTTATGTTTCCCGGAGAAACATAAACGAATGTCTTCTACCCCACACAGGGACCCACAAGCACACCGAAGTGAGTTCTGCTCAAGTTGAACTTAATGAACCGATGAGTTCATTTGGTTGGCTGTAAGAGCATAAGTGAGGGGTTACTGACAGGAACATGATCACCCCACAACACCACAGTGACTTCCCCATACGTAGGTGGAGTTTCATCCCCCCACTTTGACTAACCCTCCCCGACTGAGACCACTTACTGCTGGCACAAAGTTACCTGCCGCTGGAGTGGGGAAGGGTGCAGGAAGGAATGGCTGGATCTCAGCCTAAGGGCCATCCCCTGCCCCTCAGGAATGCTATGAAGAAAGGCCAGTAAGCCAGGGTTTGAGAACTGCATGCGTGCATGCGCACGTGAGTGCACATGGTCACAGATGCTCTGTCTCAGATGGCAATGGCTATTATACTCAGAGGACAGCTTACACAACAGTCAGGGAGGATCCTTGTGAAATTTAAACCTCAAGTCAACTCACATTACTCTAGATTCGGAGTCTTCCACTGTCTCTCAGCTCGCTCAGAATAAAGTCTCTGAGGCTTTGCTACAGCAGACAGGGCTCTGTCTGATGCTCTGTCCTCTTTGACCTCTGAACCCGCTTCTCTGCTTCACTCTCTGTGGAGAGTTCATTCTCATCCTAAGGCTTTGTAACTGAGTCCTTATTACCCCAGATATCCACCAGGCTGACTTCCTCAACTTGTGGTATTGCTTCTTCTCTACCCGAACGTAGGATTCAGCAAGGTAAGGGCTGCACCACGTTCCCTAGAACATTCCTAGCCTGTCCCTAGAGACAAACGTGGAGAAAGTGTCTGAACTTTATTGAGTGATCAAACATCTGAATGCACTCTATTGAGTCCGGAGTATATATTTTACTCTAAAATGAAATTAAGCTCGATTGCACATAAGTTCTGTTATGAACTTCAAAAGGAATCGCTGGATCTTTTTTTTTTTTTTTTTTAAGCAAGTGTGGTTTTTAAAGAAACGTTCTCCATTGAGGATAAGTGGGATTTCACACATCCTGTATTCTCCCAATTACTCACTGTTTTTCTATGTATCCCCTGACAGCAAAGGCTGAAATGCAGATGTCCTTACAGTAGGGACTTTATTCCTACGCAGTGACTTTGTCCTCCTTCAGTCACAGAGCTGACGTGAAGTAAACCACGGAGGTGGCTTTATCCCTGACTCTGTGTTGCCTATCGAGCCCGCCGGTCAGTCAGCACTTGCTCTGCACTCTGTCCTTGACTCAGAAGGGGAGGTATTTCATATTAAAGTACCTGGTGAAACCCCTCTAAGAGGTTCTGGATAGAACCATTTGCCATTTCCCCTTCCTGCCCACACCCCAGCCTTGCAAGCCGAGGGAGTCATGTTTAACCGTTCCGTGCCGCTGACTTGGGAAGCACCACTGAAAGACATGCTGGCCAGGGGCTCTCAGAGCCCTGGGGCTTGTCGGTGGAGCTGTTTAACGTAAGGATGGGACCCAAGAGGGTCCTTAGATCACAAAGGTGGGACCCTGAAGCCAGTGTTACTGAGATGCCTTATTTTTTAAATTCTTTGTAATGTGAAAACAGTGGCTATCCAGTTTACATGCAACTTAGCTTTAAGAAATTTGTACAGACTTTTATTAATAAGAAAAGAAGGTGAGGAAATGACTCATGTCAAGCTGCTCACTCTGATCTGTTACCCTGGCTTTAGGAGCCCTAGCACTTTTCTGGTCTCCATGGGCATTGCATTCCTATGCACGTGCCTACACATGTGCACATGTGTAATTAAGATGAAAATCGTTAAACATCCCATTACCAGGGAGTTGGGGCTGCAGATTACTTCTTCTAGCCCATTTGATGAATGTTTACTGAGCACCTACTATGACCAAGGGAACGTGCCAGCTCTATGCCAGACTTCTTCTTTCCTGTTTCAACTAAAATGCATCATCAAGCAGGCATGGTGGTACACGTCTACAACCCAGCACTTGAGTCGGCTGGACCCAAATCTTCAGGCTGCAGCTCGAAGTCGGAGAGTTCTAGGCATAGCCTGGGCTAGGTAGTACATAAGAAAACGTGTCTCAAAAAAAGAAAAAAAAAGTGAGGGATTATAATGAGAAGGGGGTTTTTAAAATATAAATCTTCAAGCCCAGTGGTGGTGCCACAGGCCTTTAATCCCAGCACTCTGAGGTAGTGCAAGTGAGGCCAGCCTGGGCTACAGAGCAAGTTCCAAGAAACTCTTATATCAAAAACACTAAAAATAAAATAAAATAGATTTTTAGAAATCATTTAAAGAAGCAATGAGAAGCCACCACAGAAAGCAGGAATGAAGATTAAGTCAGGATTTCAGAACTTCAAGTTGAATCAAATAGAGAAATCTATCCCAAGATTAAAGCCACTGGCATCCCAAAATGTCCCTCTTCACCCTGGGTCCCCCCTCCAAACTCTAAAGGCCTTGCTTAGCCAGATGAAATATGCCTCCTTTTTTGTGCAAAAGATACAAGAACAAAGAGAAAGGAAGACACAGGCTTGAACAGGCTGCAGGTGGTGTGGGGGCAGGGCGAGTTAGAAATGTGAAGGTGAGAACTAGGGACGTTGAGGGAGATGATGAGTCTTAAATTGTCAGAGAACCTTGGGTCCAGCTTGCTCAAGAGAATGTGAAGTCCACACAGGTCCAAGAAAAGACCCTCGCACACGATGGCGGCAAACCTGGACTTAGAACCCCTGCCTCATCCGCTTGTTAACTCAGTGTGTGTCCCTAACCCAACTCCTGGCTTAGAGAGTCTCCCACCCCTTTTCTTCCTTCTCTCTTAGGTCAAGATTTGTATCGCGAGCTAAGAGTTAGGTAAATAGGCTGGAGACACTGAGCAAGCGACTTCTCTGAGATTTTTAACTAATCATAAATTGATCAGGGAGACTTTAACTTTTTCCCAGATGCCTTTGCGTTTCTCTGGATGGAGGGATGTGAAGACAGGTTTTTTTTTTTTTTTCTTGAGGCCAGTAGCCTCTTGGACCATATCCAAAATCAGAAGTTTTCTTATGCAAATGCGAGCGTTGAGGGCAGGCGGGTTTTGTTAAAACTGAAACATAAAGGAGCATGCATGTTTCGGTGAACCTCCTGCATTTTGGTTCGACTCTAGCAGCAAGAAAACAAAACCACACAATCTAAGGCTCACGCCCAGCTCTGCGCAGCAGGGTGTCTGCTAGTTCCTGTGTGG
The DNA here is from genome assembly GCF_011064425.1 of Rattus rattus. Lineage (NCBI taxonomy): Eukaryota > Metazoa > Chordata > Mammalia > Rodentia > Muridae > Rattus > Rattus rattus. The sequence goes on from NC_046154.1 coordinate 250,337,275, forward strand.
TTTGCCTGCAGACTGCAGACGGGCTGGGGGTAGCTTGGAGGGAGAGCAAGAGGCAGGGAGGAGGAAGCCGTATTGATGGATCTGGGGCTTGTGCCCTGCTTCCGTGTGGTGCTAGGAAGCCAGCTCAAGACAGACCTGTAGGCTGAGGCGGCGCGGTAAACTTGACATTTGAGTGCATCTTCCCACCGGCAAAAGACGAATCTAATAACTCGTTGTCAAAGCCAAGATACACACTCAACTCAGGCTCTTCGCTTCCCAAAGGTATGTCATGCACCGTGGGTGCACACCCTCTGGAAACCTTGAGCGCTTTAAAGATTCTGCTCTCTATAAGCCAAATCGAATGAAAGCTGGCCCTACTGGTTTTTCTAAACTTCAGCTCAACCGTCTAGGTTTCTCATCTCGCTGGCTTACGTTAGTGGGGATTGGATTCAACTTCTGTCAAATGAACTAGAGAAAACTTGGTCTTTACTCGACTCACAGAAAAGAAAAACAGCATTTTCCACTAACTGGCTTCAGAGCAATCTCTGGAAAAGACTTTGGAGGTTGAGGTCCCAGAGATCTCTCTTCAATAGTGAGGTTGAGGAGCGGGAGGTAGCAGGGGTTTGAGCATCCGTGAAGAGAACTCTGAGGCCAGGAGCTCTCTCTCTCTCTCTCTTGCTCAATTTCTTCACCAACTCAAACTGTTAGTTCTGGTGGCATTTGCTCTCTTTAAGAACACTGGTTTGGGTGCCTTTAATAAGAGGAAACTTCACGTGGGAAGATATGAGGAGAGGGTGTTGTCTATCTTTGTCTCTTTATTAATAGTTATGCGGCATCTTTAAGGCCATCTCTGGTTTCGGCTCCTGTCCCCATCTGTTTCAGGACATGAGGAGGGAATGCAAAGACTTCACTAACTTAACCATGACCGCATCCACTCACCTCAAAGGCAGCCTTGTTAACCCGGCATATGTACCAATTCGTATATCATCAGAAGTGCACACCCAGAGGCAAATTAAAGGGGGCTACTTGGCACCTAAACCCCCACAGGGATAAAGCAGTTATAAGCACACGTTGTCGGCAGGTGAGAAATGTCAGTGGAAGAGTCTTGCATATGGGCACGTCTATTATAAACTGTTACTTTGTTATCCGGTCCCATCTTCATTTTTGGTTTCAGAAAGAACGTTTGGTTTAATTTGGTCTCTTCTAGTGAGTGACTCAACATGACCTACAAAGTTTGATATTCATAGTATAATGTTAGAGAGGTCCTCTTGAAAAAGCAGCCACTTTTAAGTAGCGTCTTCCCACCCCACCCCCACCCCCAAGACAGGGTTTCTCTGTGTAGCCCTGGCTGTCCTGGAACTCGCTCTCACTCTGTAGAGCAGGCTGGCCTCGAACTCGCAGAGATCCTCCTGCAAGTAGTGTATTTCAATGCCAAGTTCTAAAAACTTCTGACTTATCCCCTTTTTGAGATTTTTTTGTGTTTTGTGTTCTGGCGTTCTGTAAAAGGAGGCAGCCCCACATCACTGAAGAAAATGCCCTATTAAACTCAACTCGGAGTCTCCCACATAGTAAGCTGTAATCTTATTCTCCCTAAATTGTAATGGCTTTCGTCTTTTTAAAAATGACTTTACCGAAGCTGAGGGGAAGGAGGTGACCAATCTATTCAGTATGAAGAAATGCCTTTGCTTCTAACAGTAGCTTCCATGTCTGAGACCTTCAGTTGTTTTATACCTGCCTCGTAGGGACACCGTAAGAATACAAGAGTTAACATAAATACCATGTACCTTAGGGAAAGGCACTGTGAAAACTCATGATGGGAGCATTATTATTTCTCTAAATCTTAACCATTCTCCTTCCCATCTCTTGTACCAAACGTGTCTCTCTCGCTGCCCAGAGCCTGCTCTTTTGGAACCACTGCCTTCTGGAAGAGCTGCCAGTGATTTCCATGTCTGTTGATTCCCAGTGATTTCCATGGGTCTGTTGATTCCCAGTGATTTCCATGTCTGTTGATTCCCAGTGATTTCCATGTCTGTTGATTCCCAGTGATTTCCATGTCTGTTGATTCCCAGTGATTTCCATGTCTGTTGATTCCCAGTGATTTCCATGTCTGTTGATTCCCAGTGATTTCCATGTCTGTTGATTCCCAAAGAACAGCACCTGCTGGTGTTGGCAGCTTAAAGAGCTCAGGCCTGAACTCGAGCAAAGTGTGCCCCTCTTCCTGACTCTAGAAAAGTCTATAATTGTTCACAAATATGTCATTAAGCGCGATTCCATCAGGGTTTCTTAACTGAGCAACAGTTGCCGCCAGGTCAGTCTAAGAGGCAGAATCTTGGAGCTGCCGTGAAGCAAGCTCAAACTCTGTTGAAGTGGGAAAGAAAGAAAAAGAAAGAAAGAAAGAAAGAAAGAAAGAAAGAAAGAAAGAAAGAAAGAAAGAAAGAAGCAAGCCCTACAAGGTGTTCTCTGACACAGCATCTATGCTGTAGCATATGATGCACACGTAAAGAATAAATAATATAAAATCATAGTAAGCAAATATTTTTAAAAGTTCAAGGGTAGTCACAGTGTAGTTATTGAACCAAAGGGTAGGGTAGGTGAGCCTCGTGTTGTATGACTGAAGTCTTCACTCCGCACATCTCCATACAAAGAGGCACTTCAATTCCATGTGCATCTGCCTGTTTTCTTCATTGTTATATTTTTATAGCATTGGAGAATTTTCAGGAAATCACAGCTCCGTTCAACAGACATTTCACTAACATTTATTGAGCAACTGCTTTGTGCCAATACTTGCACTCGGGCACCAAGGTCTCTAACCAAGTTCACAATGGGTTCCAAGAGACTCGAGCCAATAAGAATTCAGTAAATAACGTTTTAAAGTCGTTTTCTTTTTAGGTATATGAGCACAGTCCAGAGTTTTAGAGAATTTAATAAAACTACAGCAGGATCCACAACGATAGAAACCATCTTTGCTCTTCGAAGATGTTAAGCATGCATCTCACAAAGAAAGTGAGTTTATGTACAGATTTAAGCAGGGCCTGGGGGCCCATGCCTGCAATCCCAGCACTTGGGAGGCAGAGGCCAGGATTGGTGCGATCTCAAGACCGCCAGGCCAGCTAGACAGCTACATAGCAAGACTCTATGAAAAAACAATGTACAAAGGTAGCGGAGAGTTGAAACGCTAAGCGTGCCCCACTCCGCTTTACAAATATAACCTCCTTCACGCTCGCTCTGTCTGCTGCATTTCTCTCTGAGTGTTCCGTAAGTTGCAGATGAATGACAGTTTGCTCCTGAATAATTCAGTTCACACCCAAGAACAAGAACATTCTCTTACATAACCACGACGCCATCACTGTGCCTACGAAGGTAGGCGTCCTTAATACCTACTGTTTAATAGCTAGTCCATACTAATCTTCCCCATTGCCTCCAACTGTCACCCAGACCATTACTTTAAAAAAAAAAAAACTTAAAAAAAAAAAAAAACAGAATCTAATCCTTATATTTCTCTAGTCAACGCTGGAATTTTTTTCCCCAAGGTTAGGCCAGCGATCTTGCCAAAATGCTCCCCCCTTGTTTTGAATCAGTCGTTACTCCGTGGCTAACCTGTCACCCTGCCTCTTGTTAGAACTAACCCCATGTTAGAACTAAAATCTTACTGAGACTGGTGTTTACGTTTCTTCATCTGCCCTGCGAGCATGGGTGCGGACACGTGGGTGACAGCACGCATGTGGAAATCAGAGGTAACTTGACTTCTCCATGTGGGATTTGGGAATCGACCGCAGGCTGTCAGGCTTGGCAGCAAGCATCTTTACCGGCTCATGTCGAGATTCTGATGGAACATTCTTCATAAGGTGCCACCGGGTGCTCCATATTGCACGGAATCAGGAGGCGAGACCGCTCTGGATTGTTCCACCAGCCGCGATGCCAAGTTTGATCTGGTTCCAGGCGTTGATTTTGCTCTGGGGATCTCTCTCTCTCTCTCTCTCTCTCTCTCTCTCTCTCTCTCTCTCTCTCTCTCTCTCTCTTTATAAGGGTACTTATACAATTACAATTAACAAGTAATTGGAGGGGGCGGCACTGTGCTAGCATCTATTTCCAACTGCTCCCATCTCATGACTTTAGATCCTCGTCTTTGCCTAAATCAATATTCCGTCGGTGCGCATATCTATTTTTAATATACTCTGAAGATGCATAAGATGTGCTCGGTCACCACTAGTGACAGCAGCTGTATTTATCTGTTGAGTGCACAAGTTCACATGGCAGTAGTAATAATAAGTCACCCAGGCTGAATACTTGCCGTGGAGCCAGACAGCCTAAATGCGAGCCCAGCCCACCATTTTGCTGAGTGAACTGAACAAAACCCAGTCCTCGCCGTTTTTTTGTTTCTTGAGCTGCAAAGGAGGGGTGGGGGGGGAGAGAGGAGAGGAGGAGGCAGGTGGGGTTGTCTGAGGATTGAATAATTTATACACGTTTCCAAAACAGTGCGTCGTTGGTGCTGTTGCTGTTACTGCCTTGTGGCCGATCTGTTTCTCTACCTCCCCTTTCGCTTGTAAACTCCACCTCAGGATCTCATGTGCCAACCTAAGGCTTGGCAGGCATTAAACTGTTTACTTCCCCCGGCGTAGCCAAGAAAGCTCCGGCGATGTCATCCCTTTCACACCTAAGAAAATTAAGGTGCAAAGAGGCCAGAGTACCTCGCAGAAGGTCACTCACAGTAGGGCCAGAGTTTGACCCCCAAGGAGTCTCATTCCAGAACATTCTCTATAAAGGCTGGCACGTGGAAGGAGGGATGGATGGAAAAATCAGCAAACAGGCAGGGCCGGGTATACCAGGGTTGAAGTTGAAAATCTAACGTGGCCACCCAAACACATTGCAGGTTTTGATCTTCCGAATCAGAACAGCATTCTGTAAAGTGTAGATTTGTATAGTTGTTACATTTACATCTCTTGGAACCATCCAAGAACATGGAAGGGTTGGGCGAGAAGAGAGGAGACTCAGAAGGCAGGGACAGGAAGTAGGAAAGACTAATTCAAGAGAGAAGTGATGAGACCTCAAAGCCTCAGGGCAGCAGAACATGGGATTTTGATATGTCGGGAGGGAGGAGTCCTCGTTTTTTTTCACATTCCTGTACGGTAAAAGATTTGACCACTAAAACACTGGAATATAAGCCTTGTCCAATTCCTAAAGGCCACACTGGGCTTCCTTGCAGGACGATGGATGTCTGCTGTGGGTAGGAATGCCCCCGCTGGTTACCTAGGCCACTCAGGCCTTGCCTAAGTCAATCTGTGACTTCAGAAAAAGCACAGTTTTAGCCAGCCAAAGCCTCCCCAGCCAGGGTTTGGTCTGAGCCCTCATTAGCATTGCAAGTGGGTTCCAGGGCTGTGACTATCTGCTCCTTAAATTGCTATTAGGGAAAGCTCTCAAGTGTAATTTTCTAAAGAGAACTAAAAATAAGTGTGTTAGACGAACCCGGTGTTATCAATGCTTGTTTGCCTTTCTTGACTGCACCACTGTCACTTCTGCCTTTTCATGGTTTTGAATGAGAAGCAGCCTAATTGATCAATCGGTAACAAAGAATACTTTTCATTTGTTTTGGGTTTTTTTATTTCTCCCCACCCCTCAGCCGTCTAGAACCAATGCTTTTAACGCGACAGCCCTACAAATGGTTTCTGATCTGAGCCTTTTGTCTAGTGCTTTATGGGAAAACATTGCACACAAACCACTGAGACCTTGGTGGGAACGCAGTCAATAATGCGCGGATAGTCCTCTTGTTAAGTATGAATTTCAAGAGGAACCTAAATAAGTAAGAAATATTAACAGGGGAGAACAGAAATAGGGGCGGCGGGGAACCAGTTGATTTGTAACTTGAGATTTCTGTTCATTGTTTTATAAGCTGGGGATTCTAATCTTCTGTAAAGCAAGATGTGAAGTCAGGGCGAGGGAGGAGGCTCGGTGGGGACCACGCCTGCCACAGAAGCATGAGGCCCTGAGTTTGGATTCTCAGTATGCATGACCTGGCAGTTCATATGTGTAACCCCAGAGCCAGGGAAGCCGAGGCAGGAAGATCTCTGGGGCTTGCTGGCCAACCAACCTAACAGAATCAAACTTCAGGTTCAGCGAGAGACCCTGTCTGAAAATAAATAAAATAAATAGGGTAAAAATAATTGATGAAGGCACCTGATGTTGACCTCTGGAAACTATACAGATGTTTGTGCGTGTGCACACACACACACACACACACACACACACACACACACACTCAAAAGAAAAGCCTCTCCTACATAGAATCGTTATGAAGTGTGTGTTAGTGAATGAGCACATGGGTGTAATGGGCAGACCTCAGTCATTTTAAGCCTAGGAAAAATAACAAGTTCCAACACCTTATATATCAGCCATTTTTATCGCCTAATGAATAAAACGGATAGCCATAACACAGAGTTCTCTGTGCTGGGGGGGGGGGGAGAGTGTCACCCCAGGCAGAGAAACCCATGCCTGCACTCAGCCTCCCTCCCACCCCTCCACACAGACTTCTCCCTGATGTCCATCCATAGAAGCTCAAAGGACAATTTCTCTACCTTTATTTCACTCTGAGCGCGACAAGATTTTAAAGACAGGTTTTCGCACACTATCTCGCCCGATGTCAGATGAGGTCTTCGAGGCACTCAAACCGAGCGCGTGTCTTACCTCTAATTCTTGCAGAGAGGGAAAAGTAAAGTTTGAGTTCTTCACTCAAGGTACACACACCAGCTGGGACTCCTTCCCTCCCTAGGGGCATGTCATTCTCCCATCACAGGACCCTCCTCACCTACCTAAGAGAACCAGGTTTGTGACCTTGAGCAGGTCAAAGCTTCTCTGGGCCTCAGTTTGCTCTGGTCAAGAGCGAGGTCAGAGCATATGTTCTCAGACACCCTCCGGTTTCCTATGAAGGATCCCTCCAGGATCAGGTAGTAAATGACTCTTTCTGCCCTCTGTGGCGAGACCCCTCACCCTTCCCTGTAAGTCTTGAGAGCTGGTGTCTGCCTCCGTCTTGACAGATTCCTTTGCAAGATCCAAATCGTATTAGGAACAATAAATACCGGTAGTGCCTCTGCAGGCCACTGTGTGTCATCCCGCCGGGCACCTCATTTGCTGCAGGGCTGTTTTACAGCAATTATCTCCTGACCCTGTGCTCTGTAGCACACTATTTCCTTATCCCTCATGGGCGGTTCAGAGTGCAACGTGGACGAAAGTCATGCCGATGGATTTATTTAGAGCTGATAAGCCCTGTCTCCCCAAAGAGGTTGTCTCTCTGGAAGGACACAACGCCTTCCACATAATTTTTCATTAAGAGTTACAGCCTTGGGGCTAAGGAGATGGCTCCAGTTAGTCAAGTGCTCACCACACGCATCTAAGGACCTGAGTTCTAGGACCCATGGAAAGGGTTAAGTGTAGATGCATGCTCCCATAATCCTGGTCCTGGGGAGGGAGAGAGGAAGGAATTGGTGGAGCACTGGCTCGCAGGTTTTGCTGAATCAATGAGTTCAACAAGAGGCCCTACCTCAAGCAGTAAAGTGAAGAACAATTGAGGAAGACATTGACCTCTGTCCTACACATACACACACATACACACATACACACACACACACACACACACACACACACTTGCACATATCTGAACATATGCATGCCTATCTACACACACACACACACACACACACACACACACACACACACACACACACACACACACACACAGAGTAATATCTCTGAAATGGGATCTGCCACTGGAGAATCATGGAGCTCAAAAGCCCTGAAACCAAGGAATGACATAACGATCTCTTCCTCAAGGGCCGTTAGGACAGACAGGTGGCTAGCCACAGAGGTGACTGCCTGCATTTGTGATTTGCTGTTGATGGGAACTTGAAGTTGTGTTTCTCATGCTCTTGCTTTTTAAAGTTTCTAAATTGACTTTAGGTCATGGGGCCATTATCTATATCTCCCAAAGAAGTGTGCACTTTGTACCATGCCATTCCTTGGAGGTAAAACTACACTGAGAGTGGTGGAAGTAATACTGCACCCTACGCTGAGTGCATTGAGGATAACAACAGTACACCCTACCCTGAGAGGGATGGAGCATGAACGAAGCTCCTGTATGTTGTGTTCTATCCTCAGCCTCTCAGATGGCTCGTGGTGCCCAAGGACTGCTCTGTCCTTGAACAGAGCAACACTGTTCCTTAACCCAACACACAGCAGACTCTAGAAGATTCGTGCATGACAACCCCAAACACTTCTGTATAACTGAAAACATACAGCATCTCACCAGGAAAAATGTCTTGCCTGGTCCTTCCTTATTTAAACAAAGTCATTCTGTGGCATTTTGATTTCTTAGATCAATATTTATAACTAGACGTCACAGTACGTCCTATGAACCAAAGGCCCACACAGCATCATAACATGCGGTACCCCACAAATATCCAAATAAATAAAGGGCAGCTGTGAAGGGAAGAGGCCCCCTAGCTAGAGAGGCGGGCACATTGCCTGGAGAAGAGAGGGGCAGCTTTAGACAGAAGGCTAGTTCTCTCCAGGATAGATGAGCGGCTTCCACATGTACACATGGACATGGAAGGGAGTAAGATGTATGCCACAGCCGGCTTTGTCAGCTCACGTTACGTCATAAACCAAAGGCTCGGTTATTAGCATCAGGAGGGAAGCCATAATGCTTCGTCATGTAGATGTTATAAAAGATTACCTGTCCGGATACTTGAATTCATTGTTTGGCTGCTGTCTGCAGAAATTCTCTCAGTCTCTTGTTGACGAGGACCTGGATGCACTGGGAATGTTTAGGAAGATAAACATGACAGAGTCCTCATCACTGGGAATGAATTATCTCGGGAAAAGTAGGGGATGTGGAAGAACATGCTTGTTGTAGTGGGAAGTCTGTGACAAGGGGACCACAGAGAAAATGCCTAGAGGATTTTAGGGAAGGCTTCCTGGAGGAGGCATTCTTGAGAGCAGGAGGCACTGATGCATCCAGAAGTGTGTGTGTGTGTGTGTGTGTGTGTGTGTGTGTGTGTGTGTGTGCGCGCGCGCGCACACACACATATGTATGTGGTGCCCACAGAAACTGGAGTTGGAGTTATAGGCAGCTGTGAACCACCCAGCATGGGTGGTGGGAACCAAACCCCAGTCCTCTGCTAGAGCAGCAGAGCCTCCTTAACCACTGGGCTGGCTCTCTGCCCCTTTACCTTATTCTTTGAAATGAGATCCCTCACGGAACCCGGAGCTCGGTGATTCACCAGGCTGCTTGTCCGGCTAGGTCTAGGGATCGCCCCGTCTCTGCTCCACCCAGTGCTGGGATTGCAGACTCTGTGCCTGGCTTTTGTGAGAATATTAAGGATCTGAACTCAGGTCCTCAGGCCTGAGAGACAAACACTGTATCAACTGAACCATTTGCCCGGCCCCTTCCTAAACATTTTATATGATGTCGAGGAAATCATGAGAGAAATGAAAATGTTATTTTGCAAGCAAAACGTAAGAAGGCTCTCATGAGGTATTTCACATAGGGGATCAGGAAATTAAGTTTCTTCGACTGGAGCTCTTTCGAAGAGGAACCTCTCTCTTCCCTAGTCCATCATGTCCCTTGGTGTTGTCTTTTAAAAAAGAAAGGGAAAAAAAAAATCTTGGTTCATTTCGTTCCTGGGCCACAGTTTTGCTGCTGTTATTTGGAGTGTCCCTCTCCGGAAGGATTTCAATTTAGAACTCTTCTTGTGCCAAGATGCTCAGAATGGAACAGAGCTCTGGTGGCACAAATGCCACAGGGTGACTCTTGCCTGGACCTTCTCCCTCTGTGTCTATTACACAGCCCACGACTGCATTAGCTCTGTGGCAGTTATGTCACAGTGCTGACTCATACTGAAACCGTGGTCAGCTAGAACCCCAGAGTTCTCACGTGCCTAGCACTCATCTCATTTCCCTCTCCCTCTCCCTCTCCCTCTCCCCTCCTCTTCCTCTTTCTCTCTCTTCCTCCCCCTCCAGCCTCTCTCCCCCTTTGTGTGTGTTTTGTGTGGTGTGTCTCTCTCTGCGTGTGTGTCTGTATGTGTGTGTGTGTGTGTGTGAGAGAGAGTGAGAAAGAGAGAGAGAGAGAGAGAGAGAGAACATTAGGCACAGAGGTTTCACAGTGACATTTATGCTTATTACCTCTGACTACAGTGATAACAACCTGTCAGAATAGTCCAGACTTGGCAGATTAGTTCTCCCCCACGGTGGGGGGGACGGTGAGTGTTCATCCGATAGTGTAGCAGCACAGCTAATCTCACACTGATCCCTGGCCTCAAAGGCTTCTGCACTGCGTTCTCTTTCCTCTCTGTGAGTCATCTGCAGCCCTGCAGAAATCTGGATCTTTAGACATGCTAGGACCTCGCTGTAAAACACTCAACAAATGGGAGGACCCGGTTCCTCTCTAGGGTTACACAAAGGCTTAGGCATATATAAAATCCAAAGTCAATGTGAACTCAAGCAGTATCCTGTGAGAGGAGGAGACGTTTTGTGCCAGGCTCTGGGCAGCTTTCAGAAGATCTGATTTCTGATTACACTTACCACGACATGTTACAGCTAGTGGGCATTCACTGATGAAACTACTCCAAAGATATGACTGGGTTATCTGATTTGGTGTTGTAGTAACATTGTGTGGGGTGAATATAATTTTTGAGTAAAGTTATTTGCCACTGGAGTAAATGCCATCAGGCCTGTCCTTGTGAAATCGATTGAAGGTGACTCTTGAATGGTATACAGAACATGGGAATTAGGAATGGCTTTCGTGTGACCAGGGCCACAAGCACAAGCTCTCTGTGCCTTAATTCCCATGATGAATTTTTTGTCGTGTTCCTGAAAGACTCTTCAACATGACTGAGAATGGTAGATTCCTAAAAAAAATGGTCAGCGGTTGGGAGGTAGAGGCATGTGTGGTCTATGTAGCAAGTTCTAGGGCAACCTGGGCTACATAGTAAGAGCCTGTGTTAGAAAGAAAAGAAGGAAGGAAGGAAGGGAGAGAGGGAGGGAGGGAGGGAGGAAGGAAGGAGGCAGTTGGTGTTGGGCTGATATAAAAAGTAAGAGAACTGCAGTCTCCTCTGTGTGTGCATGTGCAAGGTGTACAATTGTGTGCTTGTGTGGAGGCCAGGGGTTGATGTCGGGTGTATTCAGTGTCTCTCACTGAATCTGCAGCTTACCAGTTTGGCCGGCAAGGCCTGGAGTTCTGGTGTCTCTGCCCCCCACCCCCCACAAGGCTAGGATTTCATTTCCCATGGGTTCTGAGTGGGGGAGCTCAGGCCCTCATTCTTGGGCAGCAAGCACCTCACAGACTGAGCCATCGCCCCAGCCAAGAAACACTTTAAGCAATAAATCATTTAAACATGGGCTAGGGAGATGGCCCAACAGCCAAGAGACTGATTTTGCTCTTCCCGAGGGCTCAGGCTCAATTCCCAGCACCCACATGGCAGCTCACAACTGTCTGTAGCCCCAGTGTCAGGGAATCCAATGCCTTCTTCTGGCCTCTGTGGGTACCAGGCACACACATGATACACAAACAAGCATGCAGATGTACTCTTCCACTGGGCTAGGACGTGGTTCAGTGGCAGGGCACCCCTTGGCATGCTTAAGACTCTGGGATTCCATCCACAGCACTGAGAGGGGAACAAAAATCACCACCACCCAAACTTCACTGCAGAAAAATGAATTAAGTAATTAAAAACTTTAAATCAAGCGGCTGTCTTCACACCTTCCTCTCTTGCCGAGTTCTAACCCCGCTGTCCTCTCTAGATAGTGCACATGGCCGGCAAACACCTTGAGCTTAGCAGGTCTGTTGAACTCTGGAAACCTCTGAAAATCTGAGCAAACTAGGAATTTGAAGATCATCATTTTAGGCTGCAACAGAGAGCTAATGGGTATCTTACCCAATATATAATTTCAAGCTAATACAAGTGTCTATTTCTAAACACCCCACATACGGTTTACCTCACTGCAGAAAGGGGCGGGTGGTGTCCCTCCACTTCTCTAAGCTGTCGTTCTAATGCAAACGTTAACCTAATTCGTGTGATCTTGAGACCATGATGCTCAGCAGTTCCTCCGTCAGCCCTCAGGAGCATCTGGGACCCGGAGCTTCTGTGCTTGGTCCAGCATCAGTAGCATCTGCTGCCGGTGAGCATGAGAGGAAAGATCTGAAGTCAGTTCCTTCCAACATACCAGAAAGTAAACATGAATAAAAAGAGAGGCTCTCCATCTTTTCCCCAAACCTCCTGAAGCTGATTTCGAATTTCAAAAAGCTTTTCCTGGTGACTGTTGGGCACAGTGACATCTGGGAAGGCCTGATGCAGGGTAAAGAGATTTCACTGGGTTTGCCCACCCTGCATTCCAACACAGTTTGCCAGCCCCCCCGTGGTGTTTTGGACAATACAGAGAGTCATTAGTTTTTACCAGATTTAAATGTTCCCAGTGTGCACAGTCTTTTCTCAAGGTGTCTATCACTGGCTTTCAGATGCCCTTGCCTTACTAGGTCTTTGCAGATCACACACTCCTGTTCACTACAACACATCCCTAGGTGGGGCGTTTGTCGAGGTCAGGAGATGCCTCTGGTGGTCATCACTTGGATGTGCAGTGCTGCTGGTAGGTAGAAGCTAGAGACACTGCTAATCTGCCCTGAACAAAATGGTCCCCTCAGTTGCTGGCTTAGATGTCAAGGGCAACAAAGTTGGGAAAACCCTTCTGTAGGGGACTAGTAGGTGCCATGCATATGGCCAGGGAAAGGAAAACACACAGCTAATGTTGGGAGCCTGGGGAGGGGACGGAGAGTAGAGAATCCTACTGCCGGGAAGAGGGGGCATCTTGGACAGGTCATAGCCAAAGCTCTATGCACAGTCAGTTTAAGTAGCAGAGCTGTGATTCAGGGACCGAATGCCAGGTGACTGCTGCAGGAGGGCTGGGTAGGGTGGGCTGGAGAGATGGAGAAGGGGGCCAGCAGTAGAGTGAATACTTTCTTGCCTTTTTTTTTTTTTCCGGAGCTGAGGACCGAACCCAGGGCCTTGCGCATGCTAGGCAAGCGCTCTACCACTGAGCTAAATCCCCAACCCCAGAGTGAATACTTTCTTATGATCCCAACATCCTGTAAGGCCTGGAAAACAAGAAAGTGTGTTGAGCATTTGCAGGGAGTAGCAGAAGGGATTTCAGGTAAATCCAGTCAGAAGAGACTTAAGGAGGAGGCAGAATCCACTGGCTAAAACTGGGCCACCTGAAAGCCATGCCAGCTGCAGAGGGTGACCCGTGGTAGGGTCAGCTAAGTAAGCGTTCAGCTCCAGTGAGCTTCTTAATCCCTCCCCATCAAAGAGAAGCTTCTGCTGAGTCCACAGTATGGTTGACTTGCAAGAAGAGGTCCAGTGCTCTGAGCTATGGAGAAGGGCAGCCAAGAAGCAAGCTGAGTCCTGACCCTGACTACTGAAAAAAAAAAAAAAAAACACGGTGGTTTGAGAACTGGAGCAGTACTCCCCACCCCCATGTCATTTCCCCCCAACAGGGAAGCTAAGACATTTCAAAAGATTATCTCCCCTCCAGTCTTAAATTTTTCGAGAAAGACTTCCCAAGGATGTCTTAGAAACCATCCAAGTCACCACAATGTCCCCGTTCCTGACCCCTGAGTTCCCCTCACCAGAGGAGCTTTCTTTCATCTTCCCCAGCACACACACCCTACTGTGCCCCACCCAGCTGCCCCTTAGTCCAGTTACAGAGTCACAGTTCTATTAACTTGCTGCCCCAGGCGTCTCTCGACAAACTTTACACCCTGACGTGGCCCTCTGACCCTCTGGACACCCCCCCCCCGAATCTTGCCCGCCTGCAAGTGTTACCACCAAAAGATATTTATTAAAGTATCCTGTGTGTAGACTGCCCTTTTGGCCGTGGAGAGAGAGATTGGAAAAGAGCATTCACAGCCTTGTTGCTTTTTACCCTCTCTCCTTCCTCCAGGGAGTTGTAGCTCTTGGCTGAGTTTATAGTCTAGCTGGTCCAATCATCCTTGGGCAACATCTCGATTGTCCCGCAAATGTTTTCCCTGTGACCCTTGTCTAAGGACAGGAGAGTTCGCAGTCATCGACAAGTGTTCTGATGTGAATTTCACTGTAAATAAACCCGAGATCAATGCCTCGCTCAGGCTCTGGAGACGGCACTCCACTGCCATGTGGGTTTTGATTCAAACGAGCTGCAGAGGGATTTGTGCAGCTGAATTCGCGGCAACTGGATTAATCTCATTTCATATCGAGTCTCTAAGTAGGGAAGTAAACTGATTTTCAGCAGGCTTAAATGGTACGTTAATGCTGCCAACATCCATCAGAGTTACCCTGACTAAATTGCAACAGTAACGGTGTCCTGATTGTTTTCCCTTCCACAAAGCAGTTTGCCAAAGTGTACCACTTTAGGACGGGCTTTTTATGATAGATGGAATGTTCTAGAATGAGACAGAAAGCAGATACAGCAGACAGATGAGCATGCCTCTCTGGGCAGATCCTGAGGCCCAGTTCTTGGGTTCCTCTCACACTCTCTCTCTCTCTCTCTCTCTCTCTCTCTCTCTCTCTCTCTCTCTCTCTCTCTCTCTCTCTGTGCGTATGTGTGTGTGTGTGTGTGTGTATGAAGTTATAAGTTTAGTGTGGTAGTACACAACCATAATCTCAGCACTTGGTGGGGACAGGCAAGGAGGATCAAGACCTTGAGGCCACCCTGAGCCCCAAGCTCATAGCTAGCCTAGCTACATGTGACCTTACCTCAAGACCAAAATGATCAATCCTTCCCTCCCTTTGTCTCCCTCCCCACTCTCTCTGCCTCTGTCTCTCCTCTCTTCCTCCTCACCCTCCTCTTCTTCCTCTTCCTCTTCCTCTTCCTCTTCCTCCTCCTCTGTTTCTGGCATTTTGGAATTGTCACAGGGCACTGATCAAGCTACACACTAGCCCTGCTAGTAGCTGCAGCAAGCGCTCAGTGTGGGCCTAGTATGTGTCTGTGCCACACTGAGGATCTTCTGCTTTCTTCACTGGTTCAGCTTCTCCCTTCTGCTGCATATTTGTCCCCTTCAACCTCAGTCAGTTCCCAAAGCCACCATCTCAGCCTCCGGGGACTCCCCATGTCTGTGTTGGGCCCTCACCTTCCGTTCCTCCTGAATTGCTGGCTTCAGCTGGCCTGTGCTACTGGGATAACGTGGCTGCTGTGGAAGGTGCTGCTTTCTCCAGGGGGTTGATTCTCTAACCAGCAGTCACTGTGGAGAAGGAAGAGCTTTCAGAGATGTGACTGGGACAGTGCCGGGCTGTTATATAGAGCAAATGGGATAACGGGTATAAAAAGGCAATTTGTAAACTGCAGCACGCTCTCTAGAAGACATTGTAACTGTATTATATGACTTTAGGGTTTAGAAGGCAACTGGATGATATATAAAATTCAGCCAAGGCTCCTTCCACAGCAGAGCTGAAATAGAAAATTACACAATTTAGGATATCGCCCCTTCCATCCATCCATAAGCCCGCAGGCTTCTCAACAGGTTTTACAAGGAAAGCACACCATGGAGCTGAGGGCACACACAGTTCCAAGGAACTCATCTGCTCACTACTCCAGAACAAAGGGCCTCTGTTCTTGCTAGGGGAGCCAAGGACTTTCAAAATACCCTTCCAAGCCTTCAAGGGCTAGCCTCAAACCCATACCTTCTTCCCACTCCCCTCCAAGATGGAAACATTCTGTTTGTCCAGATGGTCTTGTCAGTCTATGACAGTTACACAACTTTGGAGTCAACTGTGAACTGTTGATGTGAAGCGAGACCTAGACCTCTGCCGAAGCCCTCAACCCCCCCTCCAGTACTGCCCTGTAAGGCAAACGGAGACAGCGGCTCAAACCACTGAAAAGAGAAAACTGCATTACCAAATGGGTCTTGCAGAAGAGCTCGTCCTAGATTTGGAAGCCTGTACCTTTTACCACTCTCCAAAACAAACAGGGTTTAGGAAATAGACTCATCAAAATCCTATGAATGGTGGGGCACAAAACAAAGTAAAACAAAAAACAAACTACATTTGAGAGTCGTGCGTGGTGGCTCACGCTTCCAACCCCAGCACTCAGGTCAGATCTCTGTTAGTTTGAGGCCAGCCTGGTCTACCTACCCAGTTCTAGACCAGCCAGGCTATGTAGTAAGACCCTATATTTATCCCAGCATTTAGCCCTTGATGCCAGTACTAGGGAGGGTACAGCAAGAAGGTCATGAGTTCAAGGGCAGTCCACAGTAAGACTGTCTCAAAAGAAAGAACAAGCTAGACAAGGTAGTGTGCATACCTGTTATCCTAGCATTGGAGAGGCCAAGGCAGAAAGATCTCGCCATTCAAGGCCAAGCTGGGCTACATAGTGAATTCCAAGCCAGCCTAAGCTATGTAGCAAGACCCTATTCCCCTACAAAAAATATGTAAACATTATGAACATAAAATTTATACTCTGTACTTGTCTATATGTTTTCTATTTTTTGAACTGAGGACAACAAGACCACATCAGATCTATGCTTTCTCATAACTTGATTTTTCAGGCTTAAAAGTTTCCCACACTTTGAATCGTGAGTGGCATTCTTTGCTTTCCAGCTTGGCTGTGGTTCATCTGATTTTTTTTTTTTTTTTTTTTTTTTTTTTTTTTTTTTTTTTTTTTGAGCTGGGGACTGAACCCAGGGCCTTGCACTTGCTAGGCAAGCGCTCTACCACTGAGCTAAATCCCCAACCCCTCATCTGATAAAAAAAAAAATCCTTACTGGGTGTGATAATATACCCCTCTATTCTCAGCACTTGAGAGGCAGAGGCAGCATCAGAAATCAAGGCCAGCCTGGGCTAAATAACAAAATCCTCTCCACACACAGCTGAAAGCAATTCCCTGAGCTGGTTGTGGCTGGTTGTATGCATGTACATGTTTGTATGTGTGCACGCATGACGCATGTGCAGGTGAATGTAGAAGCCAAAGGAAGGTGGCAGGTGTCCTCCATTACTCTCGACCTTGTTTTTGAGGCAGAATCCTCTAAGCCTGGCACCCCCTGAGTTAACCAGACTATCCAGTAACCCCAGGGAGCCTCTGTCTATCCACCTCCCCAACTCTAGGATTACAGGCACACCCAGATTTACCATGGGTACTGGCATCATGGTTGGGTGGCAAGCACTTTAGGGACTAAGAGTCTATCCCACCCGCCCCTGTTTTGTTATTTTAATGCATTAGCAAAACCAGACATTTTCTATTTCGGCCAGATGACTTTTTAAGGAATCATCTTTCAAAAGGTTAGCCATAGAGCAACTGCCAAATACACGATATGTGTTCAATACATGGATTTTTTTTTAAAAGATTATGCACTCCCAGACAAAAGATAACTTTGGTTATTTAAAATAACAACCGACAAGAATGGCTTCTGATTGCTTCTCTTTTCGGTGCACATTAGAAGTCATTTTCAGAAATGGGAAGTTGGAGAAAAAAAGATCCAGAAGTATTACAGCCCCCCCCGCCCCCCACATTGTTGAGAACAGTTTGTGACTGCGTCAGTAGCGATGGGATGCGTGCTCATGTGAGGGGATTTATTGTCATACCGGATTAGAGCTGTGCTGTTAATGTAATGAAGGATTGGCCCGGAGCCCTCACCCTGAGCCAACCTCTGAAGCGCAGCTCCCGCCCTTTCAGCAGCGTCCCCAGCCCTCAATAATTCCACGTAACGCAGTCCTGGCACACACCCTAACCTCAAACCCCAGACAATGCTCCTAACAACACACTTCCCCCTCACCTGCCAGCAGCATCCTGTTCTCCTCAAGATTTCCCCCAAAGCCTTCAAACTAGGGAGCTTTCAGTGAATTAAAAAGGGAAATGCAGAGTTGCCTAGCTCTATCCATTATTTTTCATACCTTTGTCAGCTTGGATCAGAACCTGAACAAAATCCCTGGACCTTGCTCCTAAGCTACGCTAATTCTTCTTGCTGCTCCAACAGCTCGCTCGCCTCTGCTGTGTGGGCAGTAACTGGTCGCCTCTTGGTGCATCTAGAGCTGTTCTTGCCCTGGACAGGCTCAGCTAGAATCGGCACTGCCCTTTGGTTGTAGAGCCCGTGAGTTGGCGTTAGGATCCCATTGGTCAGCACAAATCAGAACAAACTGTGAATGCTCTATCCAAAAAGGAAAGGAAAAACCCAAGGAACACCCTTGGCCTTGGTGGGAGAAGTTCAGATGGGCACTGAACTTGTGCTGGAGTCTCAGCTCCTCCTTTACCCACAGGTTTGGCTCGTATAAATGATTTAGACATAGGTGGGGTTGTGGTTCTCTTCAGAACTGAAAGCAATTCTGTTTTCTCGGAATTGTGTGTGTGGCGTGGTCACCGTCCCAGCTCCAGGTTAAGCAAACCTCAATAATAGACCCTTTCTGACTCGGGCTCCCGAAGCATTTTAAGACCTTGACTGTTTATCCACACAGCCCCAAGTGGTACAAAGGATGTATATTCTCTGGCAGAATAGTTAACAATAAGGGGAAACCGGAGGTCCAGAAGAGATGCTGTACACACGGCTTGTTAACCCTCTCTTGACCAGTCCACATGTCTTAGATTACTGTAGAAGATAGACTTTCCCCCCTTCTGGTGCTGGGAACTGGATTTGGGGTCTCACACAGGCTAGGCAAACATACTGTCACCAAGATATTCACTATTTATTCCCAGCCCACTTTCGCTTTTTGAGACTAGGTCTCATGTAGTCCAGGCTGGCCCGGAACTCATGATATTGCTGAAGATAACCTTGAGCTTCTCATCCTCCTGCCTCCTACAGGCTAAGAGTACACCAGCACACACAGTTTATATGATGTTAGGAATCAAACCTAAGACCTCAGGCCTGCCAGGCAAGCATTCTACCAACTGAGCTACACCCCTAGCCCAGAAGCATTTGATTTTGTGAGCGGAAAACAGAATTCATGCTACCATCTCGGCCGTCTCAGAATTTGCTGCTAAATTTGGAATCAACCTACCACAGCTCTTATCGAAACCTTTTATGGAGGTTATTTCAGACGATGATAATGAAGTTCTTCTGGGATGCCGGAAAGTTATCTTTTTCCAGTTCATCACGGGGCATGCTGTCACTCCAACTGGGCTCTGAGTAATTGGCACCTTTGAGAAAGAGCCTGCCTGGTTGCCATTCACCTTGTTGGGAAGTCTGTAATGTGTTCTAATGTGCAGAGTCCTATTATATAAACAATAATTTTTCATTATTATAATAACATTTTCCCATAATTGCAAAAATATTTCTGACCTGAATTTATTTTTGTCATGGCCGTGTGAGCAAGCAGAGTCTTGCTTGCCTGTGAAATATATTAATAATATATTAATTAGCTTCCCGGCGCTGCCCAAACAAGGAACAGGAAAGATTTATCTAAATCACGAGAACTGAAATGAAGCCAACGTTTTATTAATTATAGTTTAGGGACAGCCTCAGAATTTAAGTAGCACAGCAAAATTCAAGCCTAACTTTTGAGAGGTGATAACAGAAAATACCACTCAATTAACAAAACACTTATTTAGCACCTAGAGGGGGGAAATTCTGGAAGGTCAAAGAGGCTAAGACATAAAATTGGCCAATTTCATTTTATGGTCATAGTTAAAAGGCAGTAAGAGGCAAGGTCATGGAAGTGTTTTGATTTAGTGTCAATTAACCTCAATGTATCGGGTTGAGCGGTATGAAATTGATAAAAACTAATTTTTGATACCCTCAAAGTGACCACTTGCTAGGATTTGACCTTACACAGAGGTACTTTGGCATACTGTCCCAGCACCCTAAAACATAATGTTCCTTTCGTTTTCCTTATATATCTTTATACTAATTGCTGCATCACTGGTTGGAGAATCCACTGTAGGAATGGTAGCTGCTAGGTGACTACAGGTCAGGGGTTTGGTTGTTGCTTTTTTTATATCTAGTCAGTCCAGAGTCACTAACGGCTTGCACTCTGAAGTCTTAAAGTTTCTCATTACATTAGACCCATCTCTTGATTCTACTTAAGAGTCATTGCCTCTACCACCTGCCTCCTGCGAGCTGTTCCCCAACCTAACTCTCCAGTGACACTTGTGTGGTTAACGTCACGCATAACCTTCATCCATCTCCCTTCCCACCCACTGGGCAGAGATGCTTCAACCTCTCTTCCCGAAATGCCTCGCTTCAGAGATTAGGCCATGTATTCCGATAAGTGTACCCTCTTGGTTCCCTCGACCTTTGCTATAGACCAAGCATCTGCTGTTAATAGGTTTGGGGATAGTCCCCTTAGCAAACATTAAATCACCTTATTAAAGATGTATGCAGCCAGCTGATGCCAACTACTACAGCAGCTACAGAAGAGTAAAGAGTAAATAAGAAGTCTGTTGAGTGCCCTAGAAGGGGCTGGTGATATGAAACACATCAACTGAAATGCAGGGAGTGGGCCATGGGATCTCCATGTGGGAGAAGTCCTTTATCGGTCAGGACGAGTCTCTTTTGTATCACTTCCTGGCATGTCGAATGTGCTGTGTGAAGGACAACAGTCCACACTGGCTGGTGACAGTTCTAGAAGGTTCTCGTGAGCTGTGCTTCTCCCAATGTCTTGTTACATAATCTCTACTACATAAATTGGATCCACGTGAATAACGATCACGCGACTAAGGACAGTCCAGGCTCATTAGAGTTAAGCTCTGTTTGTGAACATGGATCACCAGGTCGGCTCTTTTTTTTTTTTTCAGGCTCTTATCAAATGTCTTCCCTTCACGATGTGTACGTTAACATAAATATGAGTTTAATGCTATCTACCAGAAACCATCTATGCCCTTCCCATGCACTGATCTACTTAACCTTACTCTACAGAATACTGCCACTGTTACATATATTAAAGAGAAGAAAACAGCCATGCAGGGTGCGGACATCTTTAATCCCAGCACTCGGGAGGCAGAGGCAAGCAGATCTCTGTGAATTGAGGCTAACCTGAGCTACATAATAAGAATCTGTTGAGACAGACAGACAGACAGAAAGGCAAAACTGAGGTCAGAAAAATTATGTAAACTCCTAAAGCTCAGGACCTTAAACAGGGTGTCAATAACTCATCTGATTTGTCCTGGGAACTCAAAGTTAAAAAGCAAATGCTTTTCCAAGACTCTGGGCCTAAGGTGTGACAAATTCATCACCTTGCCTCCAATGTATCAGTGAGGCTAAATCAAAAGACACTTGCTCCAGTGCACACTGTGTTCTCTCTCAGGAAGACCCTCTTGCCCCTGCACCCCAGCACACACAAGGGACTCATGCACTGCCTGTAACACTCTTGCTAAGTCACATCTAGCCCTCCATCTTATCGTCATCCTGCTGAGGTCCGGTTATTGTCAAGAAAGCAATCCCCACGCTCCTTCCCGTTTTGCCCAACATGCAAGTGCTGATGACGTGACTTGATTCAAAGCAAATCTACATAAGATATCTCAGTCAACCTGAGAAATCGGGTGACTCATTCACACCCTTCCTGAGGGGCTCCTGTGGGCCGCTGCAGTTCTCCTGAATTGGCCCCAGGCCTCAGGAACTTGTGCAGCTCGGCGCTCAATCACTCTGGCTTCGAATGCTTACTTCTTTGGCACAGACTTTGGAGTCGCCTTTGAGTTACATGACAAGCTGCCCCTGCTCTGTACCACAGTGACCCCACTGTGCATATCCCCGAGGCAGGATAAACAAGGTTGCCTTGCAAAAACAATAAATAACAGGGAAGAAAATGCTGGCTCTTTGGCCCCCACAGTAAGTGCCATTGCTCTGGAGGTAAAGTTAGAGTAAACAAATAGGACTTGATTGATGTCAGGTTTCATAAATACATGCACACATGTGGAGGCTAAAACATAGAGGCCCTGACAGCCCAACGCAAACCAGAAAAGCAACTTCAGTCTCATCTTCGGAATGAGAACTGATAGGCTAGCTCTCCAGGATAAAGAACGGGGAAATGAGCAGGGCACCATAGTAGAGAGAGCGCCTCATATACACCTGTAGGTTCAATTACCCAGAAGGCTGAGGTGGGAGGGCCATTGAGCCCAGGAATCTGAGGTCAACCTATGAAGACTCCAATTAAAAAAAGAAGAAAAATGGATACTCTTACTTTTCTACACATAGATACACACACACACACAGAGAGAGAGAGAGAGAGAGAGAGAGAGAAAGAGAGAGAGAGACAGAGACACACACAGAGAGAGAGAGAGAGAGAGAGAGAGAGAGACAGACAGAGACACAGAGAGACACAGAGAGAGAGTTGTACAGTGAATACCAGGAAGAAAAGGTACTTAGTCTACCGATGAAGGGCTCTTGGTATAGCCAAGGTTAAAGTCAAGCTAAGCCAACTGTTGTAATGCCCATAATCTCAGCATTCAAGAAGCTGAGGCAGCAGCATCTTGAGTCCAGGGCTAACCTGAGCTTGACTGCAGGTTTGAGGTCATGAGGCTAAAGGAGAAAAAGAGAGGGAAAAGGTGGGGAGTGACTTAAAATGGCCATGTGGACTTACCAATTTTTCCTGAGCTCCACCTCAGGCCCCCAACGGTGGCAGCTTGACATCTAGTTCAGCCTCTAGCAAGGTAGTAAGGAAAATCAAAGAGACAGTGCCAGCTAAATGGGGTTGCCGTTCTCCCATCACATGTCATCTGCATGGCCCGGGTGAGTTAACTTCACCATCCTGCGCCTCCATTCCTTCATCTATAAAATGGAAATAATGAGCTAAGAAGAGCGAGCATGAGTTCAGTGACAGGTCAGATGATGTCATAGTGTTATTTAGTCATTTGTTTTTGCATGTGCTCATGTGTCTTTGTATCTGTGCATTAGCTCACAGGACACACGTGGAGGTCAGAGAACAGCTTGCAGGAATCGCTTTCCTTCCACTGGGTGGGTCTTGGGGATTGGGTCAGGTGATCAGACTTGGCAGCAAGCACCTTCACCCACTGAGCCGTCTCACGGACCCTCCTTATTTATTTTTATCATACTTAAAATCTATTATTTTGCATGCACATATATGTCTGCACATGTATATATACAGAGGACAGGAGTTGGTTCTCTCCTTCCGCCATGGGAGTCCCAGATGAAACCCAGGTTGTCAGGCTTGGTGGCAGGTAGCTTGTCCACTGGGCCACCTTGCTGGCCTTACATGAGTAAGTTAGCTGAAATGGGCTACAGAACAAATAGGAAACTAGTGATTTTTTTATTTTAATTTTAATTTTTAATTTGTGTTTTGCAGACACTTCAGTCTTAGCCTCCTCTTTGTCTTCATGGAGAGGCTTAGCCATCCTTGGAGCACAAGCTTTCCTTTCATTAAGGACCATTATTAAATCTCTTTAAGTTTCTCTCCTGCAGGAAATGAACCAGATTTCTTAATGGGTCTGTTTTACATGCTCTAATCATTTATTTGAACTTCCCAACCAGCTCCAGATGCAGAGCACACAGAAACATTGTCAAGGAGAGGATAGTCTTGAAATATTTTATCATCTGCATCCCATTAGCTCAAATGTCTAAAACTTGGTGTTCTAAAGAGCACAGTTGAATTCTTTGGTCGTACTGGCTGCTGTTGTATTGTCTAAGCCACGGATTCGGAAATGTGTAGGTCAGTGGCCAAACTAGAAGAGACACGGGTTACTCATTCGTTCAACATTTATTGAGAACCTGCTGTGTACCAGGCTCTGTATTGTGCTCTTGGGCCACAGATAAGTTACTCTCTACTCAGAAGTGTTCACAAGGGAGCCCCTTAAAGGGAGACACACAAGTAAGCAAAACATTGCAAGGACCTGTCTGTCAGAGTGCTCGTGAGGTGAAAGTCAGGCCAGGATTCTCTCAGGCCAAGGGACTGTGGAGTAAGCCCTCTTAGGCAGGAAAGTGACCACTGAGTGGCATAAAAGATGGAAAGAAGGAAGAAGAAAAAGGAAAGCGTTGGAGGGAGAGAGCCTAGGGCTCATTTGTATGACCTGTGACCTTTATGTGTCCTTCTGTGACTGGATCTGGAATGACTGGGGTCTAGGGTCTAGGAAGAAAGTAGAAACCCACAGCTATCTGGGGCTAGGGCTAGCTGGAGCTAAGTCAGGACACATGAGTCCACTGTGCAAGTACAAAGCTACAGAGCACAGCAGAGCCATGGCCTGATGTCCTGTGTCACTCCAGAAGTGTTAAAGAGGGAAAATGGGAAATGTCACTGAGGAGGAGTGGGAGGTCAGAGGTCAGGCCATGAAACCAGGACCTTGGAGAGGCCACAGGAAATAATTGATTTAAAGTAGATTGAAGTTGGACATGGTGACAGAGGCCTTTAATCCCAGCACTTGGGAGGCAGAGGCAGAAAGATCTCTAAAAGTTCAAGACAAGCCTGGTCTGGAATCCAGACCAGCCAGCACTACACAGTGAGACCCTGTCTCAAAACAAACCAGTGCATTAAAAGACAGTGCTAAGATTATAGTCAGTGGCATGGAGCTTGCCCAGAATGGACAGGGGCATGAGGCCTTTGGTTCAAACTCCTGGACAGAGAGAGATCAGGGGTAGGGGACAGTGATATCACACTAGCTGCTCTGGTCCCAGGAGGCTGAAGCAAGAAGATAAAGTTCAGTGAGAATCTGGGCCACTCGGTGAGTTCCAAGCTAGCCTGGTGGTACAGATATTCCCTCTCAGCACTGGGGAGGCAGAATAGGAACCTCAGACAATACAGACTCAGAGAGTCCCGAGCCAGTGAGAGACCCTGTCTCAAAATACAAAGTGGATGAGTGTCTGAGGAACAACACCTCAGGCTGACCACAGCCTTTAAACAAATACACACAGAGACACAATAACTAAGACAGTGCTTAGGGACCTATTAGAAATGAGCGGCAGATTTGAGTGGCAGGAAGAGAAGACGGAAGAATCCAGAAGAAACCTCAAACTTCCGGTGAGGGAGACCCTGCCATAGTCCCACAAGGGTAAATAAACACAAGCTGGCAAAAACCCATCTCCTCAGAGAGGCGCTCAAGGACATGGATCATGCTGGCGTCAGGATCCATGCAGAGCAGGCCGTGTATTTCTTACTAGCCATGCCCTCTCAATACCCTTCAGTGTGCCTGACATATAGGAGCTGAGGTGATCGTATGCAGCCATTTTTAATTTCCTGCCGTTATGACAGTCAAGATGTTAGCAGTACCTCCATGTCTATGTCTAGCCTGGAGTTTCCGATCCAATCACAGACAAGCACACACTCCCTACAGCACACACTTCTTGAGGTCAGTGACTTTGTCCCTCTTGTCTCCATCTTCGTTCCCAATACCTACAATCATAGAGGTGTTGGAGAATGTTGTTTGTTGTTTTAAGATAAGCTCTCAGGGCAAGGCAGTAGCTCAATTGATTGAGTACTTGCCCAGCATACACAAAGCCCTGGGTTTGATCCCCTGCACCGCATAAAACCACGATGGTGTAAGTCCATGATCCCACTCAAGATGTGGGGGCAAAATGCGCAGAGGTCCATGTTCACACACTTGATTGCATAGAAAGTCTGAGGCCAACCTGGGCAACAGGAGACCATATATCAAGAGAGAGAGAGAAGGGGGGAGGGGAGGGGAGAGGAGAGGAGGGAGAGAACAAGAGAAGAGAGGAGAGGAAGACAAAGTCTGTCGAGTCCTAGGATCACACACATGGTGCCATACCCACGTCTGAACCTATGTTTGAATTCCGATGAATAATCAATAAGAGTTATTGGTAGATGAATGGATTCCCATGTGGTTGAAGAAGCAGTCCTTTGTTTTGGCCATGAGGGAAGGCAACAGAAAAGCAACAGTAACAAATGTGAAAACAGTTTACACACACACACACACACACACACACACACACACAAACACACACACACACACCCACACACACACACACACCAATTGGAAAGGGAGCAGTGAGCTATTTTTCCTCTCCAGAGCTCTTCTGGGAAAACCCCAGCTGCCACCTTAGATCTTGGTATTAACAGCCCAGTTGCAAATTCCACACAGTTGTGGGCCCTGGCAGGACTGGCTTCCTTAAGCGCCATTGGATCCGTAAAGAAATGCTGCTTTTCCATATTGATTTTATGCCAGTCCCTCCCTGTGAAAAACCCCGGTTGCTGCTCACCGGCACATGTGCCCCGAGAGCCAGAAATTAAGCCGCTCATGTTTCTCTCTAGCCACGTGCTCCGAAACCATTTCTACTTTGAGGCTGGCATGTTCCATCATTCTCCCTTTAAACTCAGCAGCGTGACTGTCCCCCATGGCGGGCTGCACATATGCTCCTTTGATCTGCGAAATAGCTCATTCCTGGGCGGACTTGAAACTCCCCAGAAACACATGTAAAATACTGTTTGCAACTTGTGGGAGGAGTGTCCCATGTTGTTATTACTCCAAAACGGTTGCCCCTAGTCACCCTCTCTCCAGGCTTTCTTTTTCTCCATGAGGAAAAGAACTCTGGGCCGCAACTCTATAATACTAAGGAAATGATATCTTGACTGGGCTACTGTGGGAGGGGCCATGACTGTGGAAAGGGGTGTGGCTTGGTTCCTGCCCTCGAGGGCTTACTGGATAGTGGAAGAAACAAAACATAACCTCCAAAGCAAAGCGAACAGCTCAGGGTCCAGAGAAGAACAGGCTGGACAGACAGCCGTCTGGAAGGAAATGGCCTTTACTCAGAGCCAGACCTCTGGTGGAGGCACCCAGTGAGGCAGGGCAGGATACGGGGAACATTGGTGAGCACTGTCCCAGCTGACTGAGTGAGGGGGAGAGCAGGCACGGTTGGGGAAGATGGGGTGTGACCTCGAATGCCACTGTAAGGACATTTGATGTCGTCTTCTATGTAAATCGAGTTCTTTAGTAGAATGGAGGTAAGCTGAGCAATGCTTTAATGGTTCTTGGCCTTCCTAATTCTGTGACCCTTTAATTCAGTTCCTCATATTATGGTGAACCCAACCGTAAAGTTATTTTTGTTGCTACTCCGTAACTGTAATTTTGCTACTGTTATGAACCGTAGTGTAAATATCTGTTTTCCAATGGTCTGAGGGAACCACTGTGGTTGACAACCACCACTTTAGAGAAGCAAATCTAACAGGGTGTAGCTATAAGTTGACTGTGGAAGGTGTTATCTAACTTGCGATCCTGACCCTGGCTGGGAACTGGTCTTCATCCCTAATGCTCCATTAAAAATACTGGGCATAGTGCCGTGTGCTGGACACAAGAGGATCTCTGCCAGGCAAGCTAGTCCATTTGGTGAGCTCCAGACCTGTGAGAGAACCTGACACAAACAAAGAAAAAAAAAAAGGAAAAAAGAAATAGCAAGTCAGAAAGCTCCTGAGGAACACTCAAGGTTGTTCTCTGTACATAGGTGCACATGTAACAACATACAAGCATGCAACCTGCCCCCCATACATGCATACACATATATGCACACACATTTATGCCTCTTCGCTGTCATGCTTGGAGTGGGGACAGATACTTTGCATGCTGCTGGGACTCGTCTTTTTTCAAGCTTTGGACATAGCATAGGCCCCAGTGCAAGCTATGCACAGACCTCAGAGAATGGAAGCAACTGGGATCATAAAAGCTCCAAGCTGTCTTGGACACTGAACTCTGCCTTCTTTTACTGATAAAAAAGCCAGACTGTGCTCGGGGACACGGTACTCACCCTGACCCGGTGTGAGACTTAGACGTCTCCACCTGCATTGCAGCAGCGTCCCAGTGGTCTGTCCAAATCCTCCTTTGAAGCACATGCACAAGTCCAGGGTCATTTTTGGACATGTTCAGTAGCACCCTGACCTAACAGGTCTCCTTATTTCACCCTAGATGCCCCTAGTGATGGTTTGACCTGAGTCTCCCACCTCATCGTAACAACTCCTTAATTCCTTGCCTAGCTGCTTTTTGTTTTTCAAGACATGTTTTCTCTGTGGCCCTGGCTGTCCTGGAACTCCCTCTGTAGACCAGGCTGGCCTCAGACTCACAGAGATCCGCCTGCCTCTGCCTCCCAAGTGCTGGGATTAAAAACATGTGCCACAAACACCCAGCAACACTCTTATTTTTATGTCTAGTCATTGGTTGTGTGGTCTTCCTACGAAGCTTTGTGTCCCTAGGAAAAGGCTCACTACCTCTAGAAGACCCTCCATGGTCTCAGGCTCCTCCTCAGGTAAACTGAGGCCTCCCTTGTTAGAGTTCAAGCTGCCTGTACAGGGTGCTGTCACTGTGTCTCTATGGTGTTTTGTTTGTTTGGGGCAAGGCCTCACTCTATAACCCTGGCTGGCCTTGAGCTTACTATATGGTTGAGGCTGGCCTTGAACTCCTGATCCTCCTCCCTCCTTCCAACAGGGTCTCACTGTGTAGCCCAAGCTAGTGTTGACTCAAGATCTTCCTGCCTCAGTCTCCTAAGTGCTAGAATTCAAAGAGTGTGTCCCTGTGCCCAGTTCCACTCACAATAAAATGGCAGCTGTCTATTTACGTGTCTGCCTCCCATTCCTCAGTGAGGAACCCCCTGAGAGGTAGGACTCCGAGCACGCACCCATAACTACCACAGTGCTTGGGTACCTAACATGCATTCAGTATCTGTCGAATGAATGAATGATGGCTGTCCATGTGTGCCTCCGAGGTACATTCACTCATTTCATAACCGTGTATCTCGCCATTACCTATGATGGGCACCATAAAGTTCCTCAAATGTCAAAATAAACCTATGCACCAGAGTTCCAAATTATGCATGCATAAATTATGCATGCGGTGCGTTAACAGGCACACAGAGCGCAGAGAGCCGAGCTACAAATACCAGAGCTAGCAAATGCAGTAAAGTGTATGCCAGATGTCCCTGAAATCTACAAAGACCCAAGAACCAAAAATGACAGTTAGCTCCAGAAGCCCAGTAAAAGGGGGAGGAAAAGAAAAAAGAAAAAAGACAAAGAAAAAACCCGCTCCAGCAAAAGAAGTAGCTCTGGGTTTGTTTGTTTCTGTCCTAACTGCAACAGCAGGGGGTGGGGAGGTAGGTAATGGGGGAGGGATAAGGGGTGCGGTGGGGAGGAGGGGTGGGGGAAAGAGGGGGTAGAGGTGAAGAGGTGGATAAGAGGAGGTGGGTGGCTCTGTGTTACCCCAAGTTCCCCAAAGATTGGCTCTTAGGAACCGGTGGGAAAAGGCATCACCATTCGTGAGTCAGGGATGGCTTTTCATTCCATTGGAAATTGTTAATGGGAACTGTGTTAGCGGCCCCCCTTGTGCTCTGCCTGATAGAGAGACAGCAGGTTCACCAGAGCAATTCTGGAACCCTGATCACTGCCAATTAGGGTAGCATTGTCTGGCTGACATAATCAAGGGAGTATAAATATATTTATCATGATTGGAATGGGGAAGGGAGAGTGCAGAAAGATTGAGGCAGAAGCTGCCACCCGGTGCCTGGCCCCAGACTGGCTCAAGCCCAGCGTGTCGCCCAGCTGAGCAAAGGTAGATGCTGGCCTTCTGAAGTGGAGGCACAGGGAGACTTCAGGATGAATACACTCTCCCCCGCCCCCAGAAGGGAACTTTTTTCTCCTTGTTTCTTCTTTTTTTTTCCCCTCCTTATACCCACCTCTCCCCTCACGAAAGCTGAAAGGAGAAAGAAGCAGATGCCAAGTTGAGCACATTTTCACTCTGCCCTCTTGGCTGTGGCTCCTTTGGCTTCTCTCTCTGCAGTTCAAAGTGCAGGAGGGGGAGTGTGACCACGCAGGAAGCCCCGCCACCTCTGCCGCCTTGGGCTCCTGGCACTGCCGAAGACTTCCACTGCTGCGGGGCTTCTGCGAGAAGGCCTCTGATGTCTCAGAGCTGGGGCTGAAAGACCATGGTAAAAACAGTCCCCTGCAGTGGTCTAGAATCAGGGGGGGATTTCCAGACTTTAAGTGGCTTATGAAAAGGGGTTCATTTCTGTCACATCTGGCCGTATCCCTGTCAGCCTGGAGAGTGGGTTCTGGAGAGCCCACTGCACACACTTCAGAGTGCAGATACATCTCTTCCTCTCACAACAAATGGCTGGGGTCAGATGCAAATGTCCCAGTTGCACTGTTGGGAAGGACAGCAGGGACAGAAGCGTGCCGTCCATCAAAGGAGCGGCATTTCCCCCTCATCCTTTGACTTCAGCCATTTTCTCTACCTTGGTCACGTGTGCATTGTTCTTTCTCACCCTTTGATGGCTGACATCCCTCTGCAATGGCACCACCCAAGTAAGGGGACTCCATGTTTCAGGCTTGTCACATTTGGCCCAGAGTCTGTCCTTATAACTGCAAATTTGCTCTCAGGCCTGCCTGCCTGCATTTGTCAATTCTGTATGGAGGACATCCATGGGAAGGTGCAGGCATACCAAATACATCGTCCCGGTGGCAGAGGCCTTGCCCATGTTGACACAAACACCACAGCTTTCATTTTAGAAGAAGCCGGATGGTTTGTTCTGGAGCCATTCTGAGTGACCAAAGCCTGGAACCATAGACAGGTTACCTCAAATCCCATGTTCCGATGTGGAAAGAATTTCATGAAGTCTTATAGCTTACAGAACAAAGAAAGTCATAAATCAAGGCTGATATAAAATACCCCCAGGGAATACATTGGTGGATACTCCAGGGAGGCAGGTACAGAGAGACACAGAGGAGGCTTTTCCATGGACCCAAAAGCTTTTGGGTTATCAGAAGCTGGTGGTCTGCTAAGTTAATAAACTCTAAAAGGGTTTTGTTTTGTATCTATTAGTCACGAGATGTTACATATGCCACAGCTGGTGGGCAAGAAATGGCCATTGCAGAGAGCTAGAACTAGCCCAGGATAAAGTAATGAGCCTCTCTCTGGGCCTGCAACATTCCAGTCTCCCAACAGTACCGCAGTTCTAAGCAGTCTTCCAGTGTCTGCAGACACAGGCTTCTTTCTAGGAGTTCTTTGTAGCTGAACCCAATTACCTCTATTCAAATCATCCGGGTGGTGGGGGTGGCACTCCTCACTACCTGCCCTGATGCTCTGGGTTCTCGAATGAAAGATAGACACCCACACACACGCGCACACACACACACACACACACACACACACACACACATGCGCTCGCATGCACATTCTCTCTCTCTCTCTCTCTCTCTCTCTCTCTCTCTCTCTCTCTCTCTTTCCTCTCATTTTAATATGCCTTAAACAGTTCAATGGCTAGGCCACTTCCAAACCTCCACGTGGCTAATACACTCCCCTTCGATATTCCTGAGTTATTACTTACTAAAACCTATATTCCATCCTGACTGCCCAGGACCCAGCCTCTCGGGCTGAGTTCCCAGGCACCTACATGACAGCAATGTCTGCCACACCACAGGCGTGGCTTCTACTCCTTTACTGGCATGACAGCTATCTCACTTCCTGCTCCTTCCTCAGTGCCTTACCCAGGAATCCTAAAGGCCCGCTCTCTCCCTGCCCAGTCACTGGCAACTTTATCTACCAATCAAAACCAACTGGGGGCGGGGTCCCTCGGTGTCTTACGTGTGGGCATGTAGATTCTTGTACAATTTTAGGGACCAATTTAACATAATACGAGCAGTGTTAGACCTGATCCACAACAGTTCTTGCTCAGACCTAGCACCCACAAAGCCCTGGGTTTGATCCCCAGCAACACATAAGCCAGGCCGGGTGTTGCATGCCTAGGGGCTGGAGAGGTGGCTCAGCGGTTAGAGCACTGACTGCTCTTCCAGAGGTCCTGAGTTCAAATCCCAGCAACCACATGGTGTCTCGCAACCATCTGTAATGAGATCTGGTGCCCTCTCCTGGTGTGTCTGAAGACAGCTACAGCGTACACACATACACACATAAAAATTAAATAAAAACTTAAAAGTCCATATTCAATCAGTCAATCAAGAGCTTTGCTAGCAGAGCTGTCACTTAGAATATTCACTCTCCGTAAAGACACCTCTCTGCCCAGGTCTAGCCTCCTCCTTTGGCAGCTCAGAAATTTCCCAGGCCAAACCCTCTCTCCAAACTGTCCAAAATAAATGTTCCCTTTACTTTTGAAACCTTTTTGTCTTCTTTTCAAATCTTAACAGGCAAAACACCTGGTTTGTTTCTTATTTTCTGTTTTCTACCGCTTGCCAGATATAGTGGTTCTTGGGAACCAGAACTCATTTGTCTCCAAGGGAGAAAGAAAGTCATTCTATATTTACCCGTTAGCAAATTACCACTTAAAGCTGAAACACAAGGAACTCTCTCTTCCCTCCATTAACGATGGGTTATTTGCCTTGGCTGAACCCTGGATGAACAGCCACCGTTACCAACAAGTCTACGTCATTTTCTGTGTTGGTGAGTTTGTTTCCTAGAAGCAAGGAGACTTCTGGGTACTGGCTCTGTCTGATTCTACTTTTGAGAAATGCGCCTGACTAGAAATCAGTCTGATTCCATTCCTGGCACTTATGGAGGGTCTCCTGTGGTGGAGGGCTCTAACATCCCTCTGAAAATTTCTCTACTTACAAGGTGGATGGAGTCATCGGGAACGCTGGCTTCCTCCTAACCTATTGGCTCTCTGCCATGTAGACAATGAAAAGAACTACCAATTGCTAAAGTGACGTCCTAACAGGAGCTTGGGTTTGAACTCAGCAAGACCTGGGTTGGTAGGCAGTGTGACCAGAAACACATACCTCCTTTTTTCTGATCCTTGCCTCCTAACCATGACACTAATGCGAACCGTAGAGCGACCTGTGCACCTTCACCATCCTCCCTGACAAGGAGACAGCCAAGTGAAGAGAGGGGCGCTTGGTCTGGTCACAGAATATTGGCGAGGATTACATGTGGTCTGAGGAAAGATTTTTGGCCTAAGGGTTTAGGGAACAGGAAACTTCCTGAATACATCAAACTCTTGACCCTTGAACCTTGCAGCTTACACCATTCTGGTTCTTTGAATTCATGACACTTCTGGCTGTCAAGGAATAAATGAGCCAGTGGAGGCTCCAGGCTGATGACCCAAGGTAGCTCCTGCCATTGTCTACACGGCACAGAGGTTTCTAGTTCTGATACTGCGCCGTGAGCGTTAAGATGTCTCCACTGGAAGAAGCTGGATGGAAAAGGACAAGGGTGTGTTCATTAAATCGCTCCTCATTTTGGATTACAGTTCCAAGAATGCAGCCCTTCGTGGCAGTGCAGGCCCAGTAGCAGAAGCGCCCACACACACACACACACACACACACACACACACACACTCAGGGTTTTAACAGTACTCACTGCTTTGGATTAGTCCCCCAAACCCCATCTCTATACAGTCTGTGGATGTTGAGAAATGAAATGCCCTACCTGCCTAACCCTTCACGGGAGTCTCGCTCTTCAGATTTCCTCCCAGATCCCTTCTTGTCTGTGTTCCCTGTTTCAGGAAGTGTCAGGGCCATCAACTAAAATGTCCCCATGGTGGTGCTGCTCTGTCGTCCTGTCTAGCCACTTTCTCCGTCTTCAGGCACCCTTGCCTTCCAATCTCCACGTTGCCACCGGAGGCAAATGGAACCTCCGCACTTCCGCAGTACATTTTCCATGAAGCCCAAAGCCCTTGGCAACTGAATGAGACACTCCGTGACCCGCCTCCATGACCCCAATCACTCACCCCGCCTTCTGCTACTCCACAAGAACTACAATGAAAAGACTAGGACCCCATCTTGCCTTTGCTCATGACACTCATTGTGTATATGTCCCACTTACTGGGCTCTCCATTCTGCCTGCCTTCCAGTTTGTAAGACGAGACTCAGTTGTCACTTGGTTGGGGAAGCCTCTCCTTTGAACCTCTTGACACTTGCAGTTTGGTTCCTTTATCAACATGGCCCACGTCTTTGGTTGACTGATCTATCTTTCTGACAAAGCTGTGAGCCCCCATCCCCCAAATTCTAGTCCTTTCTGAGTCTCCCTGCTCAGCAAAAGTGCCTGGCGGAAAGTTTGGCTTGAAAGAGATTGTTGAATGAATGCATGAAGTACTGAGATAGATTTCCCCCTAGTGCTGGGGTTGTAGCTTAGTGGGTAGAGCATTGGTCTAGCAAACCAGAGACCCAGGACTGTGATTCCGAGCACCACCTAAAGTATGGTGCCTGAAACCTCAGACACTCCAGAGTCAGATGTCCCTTCTCAGCTCGAGGATGTACATCTGTAGTGCTGACTCTCAGGAGGCAGTGGCAGTAGAGTAGCAAGTTCGAGGCCAGCCTGAGCTACATAGTGAGTTCTGGGCGGGTCAGAGTGATTTTGTGAGACTTCCCCTAAAACAAAGCAAAACAAAACAAAGAAAGGGTTCTGAAAGAGTTCTGTGAAAGCCAAGCCACTGAAAATAACCTGGGGAAGGGGTCACTTCCTGAAATGAAGAGAAAATCTGGGCAGGGGTTCAGTGATGAGGATTTGGAATGAGAGAGAGAGGGAGAAAGAGAGAGAGAGAGAGAGAGAGAGAGAGAGAACAGATGAACATTCGGGACTGTTGGTGGTTTTGTAACTTCCTCTAAGACGGTTTCAGGAAGGAGTGAGGTTCTAGGAAGGCACAGATCACACACAGAAAGGATGAGGTGTCGTCAGACATTCAAGGAGTATTTGTCACCAGGACTACATACATGGGCGACACAGGCAAATGTCAACCTGGTGGCTACGTGATGGGATTACTAATGATTTCCTGGGGCTGGTGCCCAGGAATTCTGTGCAAATGCCAAAGAGGAAAGCATGTGAAACGATACAGGTATGAGAAGGTGGATAGTGATTCTGAAATAAGGATACAAAATGCCATAAGAATCACAAGGGAAACCTCGGAATACTGAAGAGGGTCTGGAGGATCCCGGCTCTGCCCACAATGGGTTACAAGAGGAACAGCTTAGAGAGCAGGAATTCCAACACACAAAACCTACCAATAATGGCTAAAGCCCAGCTTTGACCCACAAGTATTAAAAGTCGCAAATCACCCACGGTGGTGGAGACGCGACCACCTTCCGAGGCTCATAGGATGCACGAATGAGAATATAGACCTCTGCGTACGACCCTCCCCTCACACCTGGAGACTGGCCTAGTGGCAGACCATGTGCCTGGCATGCACAAGGCCCTGAGCTCTGTCCCAAGAATGCAGAAAATGTTATAAGAATTCCACAGACTCGGGCTGGAGAGATGGCTCAGCCGTTAAAGGCTAGGCTCACAACCAAATATATAAGAATTCCACAGACTTCCTTCTGCAGCTGCCTGTCTGATTGCTAGCATTCTGCGCAGGCTTCAGGGGCAGACTTCGTGTAAGGGGAGAAGAGTCAGGAAAGGGGCTGAGAGGGAGGCAGGAGCAAAGGGCTCCTGGCCTTTATTCTCAGCAGGACTCCCAGCTGCCACTTAAGAGATTACTGTGGAGTAGGTAAACATTCCCAGCACGCGCATACTAACAACTTATTTATCTGAAATTGAAGTGTAATTGGATACTTCGCGCAGTTTACCTGGCAACCTGGCGGAAGGAGCTTCATTTTCACACTCATCCCTCGTTAGCTGTGGGGAGAAATAAATATGTTAATGCTTTAAAGGTCCCAACAACCAATGCTCATTGCTCACACACTCTACTAAATGGTAAAGATCAACCTTTCACTCCGTCATCCCCAAACACTATGAAGTTGGTATGGTTAGTCCTGTTTTTTCTTTCCTCTGTGTGTGTGTGTGTGTGTTTTTTGAGATAGGGTTTCTCTTTGTAGTCCTTGCTATCCTGAAACTCTCTCTCTCTCTCTCTCTCTCTCTCTCTCTCTCTCTCTCTCTCTCTCTCTCTCTCTCTGTAGCCTAGACAGGCTGGAACTCAGCCTCCCAAGTGCTGGGACTAAAGGTGTATGCCACCACCACCCAGTTTGTTACCCATTCTTACACTGTAGCCTATTCATGGCCAGCCTTCTATCAAAGATTCTCAAATGCTGGGTATTACAGATGTAACCCACGTATTGAGAAGCAAAGTCGGGATTGTGAATGTGAGGCCAGCTCCCACTACACAGGAAGGTCCCGACAGGAGGAGCCAAGGCTTGATGTGTTTAGATAACTTTCTAAGAGTCGCATTGCCCACAGAGTTTGTGGAAGACCCAGGTTTACATGGCCTCAGACAAGGCATAGATGCACCAAAGTCTCAAAGAAGCGTCAGAGAGAGTGGGGTTACTCACTGTGACAGAGACAGGCCCCAGTAAGAAGGAATCTTAATATCAGATTTTAAAATGTACTCTTTGTTTTGTTACTCAAGCAGGATCTCTCTGTATAGCCCTGGTTGTCCTAGAACTTACTCCTTAGACCAGACTGGCCTCAAACTCAGAGATCTGCCTGTCCCTGCCTCCTGAATGCTGGTGTTTAAGGCATGCACCACCACCGCTTGGCTAGAAAATGCACTCTTAACTTTAGACAGACATGTCTATCCACGCCAAGACTTGCAGATTAATAAGAAGAGGAATGGGTTGGACTTCAGCTATAGTCTGAGGCCGGGACCCTTGTACAGTGAGCAACCTGCATGGCCATACTTCGTGGTATGGGCTAAACAGAAGGATGTTAGGGCAGAGGCTACTGCGTAGCTGGGGTGTCTGGAGAACAAGAAGCCATTGCCGAGACGTGTTTGCTTCAGGTAGTTGGAATTCTGAAGTCAATTTTGAGAAACAGGTTGGCGGGGGTGGGGGAACTGCTGAATGCCTGACATGATAATGAGAGAAGCTTGGGTGACTAGGAGAGGTCATGTAATGATGTGACATGGACAGGTTCTGAATGGGAAAACAATCCTCAGAAAACATGTGTCAGAAAGTATCAGCACACAGAGGTCTTTGGTCCCTCTGGTGGGAAGAGTGGGACGTAGGAAGATAGAAGGCAACATACAGCGGCCCTTTCAGACATGAAGAAAAGTAAACTCAGTGGTTTACAAAGAAGCACAGGACAGGGAAACAAAACAGGGCGAGAGAGAACAGACAAGAAAGTAGATGAGCTTGTGGAGAGCCAAGTGTGGTGAGGAGGAGCTGACCCTATGACAGTATACTTCTGGGGACACGAGTGCCCATGGCATATACAGAAAGGGTCATAGGCACGGTCTGCTTGGTCTTTGGTATTGGGATTGGCATTTGTTACAGATTGTAAAGGAAAAAATTAAAACAAGCTTGTAGCTGCTTTATGTAGGGGGTGGGGAAGGATAAGGAGGTACAGGGCTTATCTAGCTTGTAGCCTGGGTTTCATCCTCAGCACCACATGCAATTGGGTGTGGTCCACAAGAACACAACCCACAGAATCATCTAAGCAGGGCTCCTAGGGGCTCACAGAGACTGAATCGACAACCACAGAGTCTGTGTGGGTCTGAGCTAGGCTTTCTGTACATACGTTATGGTTGTGTAGCTTGGTGTTCCTGTGGGACCCCTAACAGTGGGAGTGGGGGCTGGCCATGCCTGCTCTCAGGACTTTTTCTCACTGGGTTGCCTTGTCCAGCCTTTATTTGAAGGTTTGTGCCTCGTCTTATTTAACATGCTATGCCACGTTCTGTTGATATTCCTGGGAGCTCTGCTCTTTTCTGAAGGGAAACAGGAAGAGTGGATCTGGAGGGAAGGGGAGGATGGGAGGGTGCTGGAAGGAGTTGGGGGGCGGACACTGCAGTCAGAATGTAATGTATAAGAGAAGAATACAATTTTTAAAAACATTTTTTTAAAATCAAGTGTGGTAGCGCGTGCCTCTAATGCCAGCACTCAAGTGATAGAGACAAAAGGACCAGAAGTTCAAGGTTATCCTTGGCTACTCTTGAGTTTGAGGCCATCCTGGGCTACCTGTGATCCCGTTAAGAAGAGAAGAAAGAGAGGGAGACAGGAAAACAGATAAATCTTTTTTTATTGTGTTTATACTTGACAGTGAAATAATCTTGATTAATGGGTCAACAGAAGGAGGCTTTAGGTAAAGGGATGGAGCTCAGTTGGCAAAGGTCACACAGCTGATTAAGGAAGGAGCCATGACATTAATCCCACTGTGCCTAGCTCCAAAAGGCCATACATGGGTCATATATAATTACTGTAGAATAAAGTCCCACAGTTCACTTAAGAAGAAAGAGCTGGGCCTGAGAAGATGGCTCAGTAGGTAAAATGCTTACCTTGCAAGCATAGGGACATGGGTTCAAGCCCCAGGACCTGCATTTAAAAGTCAAGTGTGGTTGTGTGTGCCTGTGATCACAATACAGGGGAATTAGAGATAGGTAGATGCTTGGGCTCGCCGGTCATCCAGCCTACCTAACCGGTGTGCTCTGGCCCAGTGAAAGGCTGTCTCATAAAATGAGGCGAAGGGAAGAAAAGGAAGAGGAGAAGGAAGAAACATCAAAACGCCTGCATGCCAACTGGACTGGTAGTTGACGAAAGAAACGGAGGAAAATGAAATAAAATGCTGAGGGCCACCTGAAACCCTGTGTTGTGGTTCAAAAGTCGCACAATAGAAGTGACTTAGCGTCGCCATCTTCCTGTCTAACACACCTGCATCCCTAGAGTATTTTAGCTCCGGAACAGCCAGCAGCCATGTATAACACAATTACCAAATGCTAGCAGCAGAGAAAGTAATTGGATCATCCTATAACGCGCAACCCTGCTCAGGCCACATCCTGAATACTAAACTCAAGTCCAGTGACGTATCCTGGAACAAGAGGAGGACTGAGATGAGGCCTTTGGACCTTGACCAGAGATCAAGGGATTCTGGAACAGTCACACTGAGGAATAAGAACCTGGGATTTATGGTGGTCTGGTTTGTTGTTGTTGTTGTTGTTGTTGTTGTTGTTGTTATTTCTCTTTGAGCAATGTTTGGAATGAGGAGAGACATTTTTGTTAGATGTAGCAGACATACCAAATGGTTCACTTATGCTTTCCAACCAGGTTGCTTCCCTTGCACCCACATGCCCTCCGAGGAAAAACTCAATTGCTTTGTGAACTGCTTCCAACTTGGTGAGCCCAAAATTGGAGGCCTTCCTTGATCAAAACTGCCAAGAAAAAAACGAAAGCGAGACCAGCTGGCTGTGAGATTACCTGGGGAAACAAAAGCAGAGACTCTGTTGGGAGTTTGAGGCCAGCCTTAAGTATGTATCCAGTATGAGACCCTGTATGGAGATAGATAGATGATTGATCGATAGATAGATAGATAGATAGATAGATAGATAGATAGATAGATAGATAGGCAGGCAGACAAATAGACAAATAGGTGATAGATAGATAGATAGATAGATAGACAGACAGACAGACAGACAGATAGATAGATAGATGGATAGATAGGCAGGCAGACAAATAGGTGATAGATAGACAAATAGACATAGATAGATAGATAGATAGATAGATAGATAGATAGATAGATAGATAGATAGATCCATATTCTACAAGGCAAAAGCAGGTATGGCTTTCTTTAACCAAACTTATTTGAGGAAGGCCTACATTTTCCTAAAATGAAAAAAATTCTAACTATATACTTAAGCAGCAAAATTTAAAATAGTATCCCTTGACTGGGTTTTTTTTTGTCTTGTTACTGAATTTTTTTTGAGAGAGAGAGAGAGAGAGATATCTATGTATCCCAAATTTTGGGTTCACCAAATTAACAGTTCCCAAAGCAATATCAAATTTGTGATTCTTCTACCTCAGCCTCCAAAGTGTTAAGGATTACAGGCATGTACCCCCACCATGCCCAGCTAATATCACCCCTTTGATTGGCAGCTTTTAGCGCTTCTTCGGGGTGACTTGTTCCATGAAGCTGTCAGCACCCCTAGGTTTTCAGGGATAGACTTATGGACTGAAGGCAGCAAGTGACTGTCTGAGTTAATGTTCACTTTTGCAAGCTTGGAAACCAGTGAGCTGAAAAATGGCCAGCGTTCCGATGATAAATGGAGATTTGATGACACAAGGAAAAGTGACAAAAAGATTAAGGTAGCTGTGATCACGGAGTCTTCTGGGCTACACTTTTGTGTGTTGGTCAAATATGAGTGACGAGAACCTCGGGCATAGATTGGGAGGGAGGAGAGAGGAGATGACAGGGAGTGTGTTTGTTATGTGTATGAGCAATGTTACAGCCCAAAAAAAGCACAGAGCAAAAAAAGATGGAGGGTTTTCAAACACATGATAAATATAACCAACTTTCAGAGCCCAGATCAATAAAAAACAAGCCCGAAATGGGCAGAAGGGAAGAAGAGGAGGAAGGAATGTGGAGGCCCCATAAAATCCTCACAATGTGTTTGAAGGGGGACCGTGACATGAATAGAAAATGGGAAGGGGCAAAGAAGACGGGCTTCTTTAGAGGTCTGTACGACTGTCCCTTTCTTGCCCTTTACTTTCATCTACCTCAGCCGCTCCCGGTGCCCGTCTGACAGGGTTCACAAAATGCTTTCGGAGTCAGGAAGGTATTTGTAATGCTTCGTTTCCGTCTGGAGTTTCCCTGCAGCACGGTGCGTCTGTAGACAATTGCTATGGCTCTAGGAAACCTGAAGGATAACAGAGCAGTCAGCCACAGATGCATCAGCCTTTCTCCCATTTCTATCCTTGCCTTAAAGCACAGGATTGCTGGGTCAGAAGCCAGAACCCAGTAGGGCTGTCAGGGACCTCTCTAGTAGGGCCGGTGAGATCTTGACATTTTAATGTTGCTGTTTCGAGGTTTTCATGGTGTTGTTTTAATAAAAACAACAGGAGAACTTTAAAACATACATTCTAAATATAGCCATGGTAAGTGACTAGTGTTTAAAGGAGAAAGTGAACTTGAAAACCCTTGAATGTGTTGTAGGGGGTGGGTGGGAGAGAGGGGGAGGGGAGAAGGCGATGGGAGGAGGAAGGGGGGAGGGAAGGGAACTGTAGTTTGTGTGAAGTGACACAGTTCCCATTTCTAAAATTGCCTTAGAGCCCACGATTGCCCATTCTGGGGTCAGTCAGTTTATTGCAGTCATTGCCTCTTTGACCAAGAAGTAATGGGCTTGAATTTCCATGGTCTGTGAGAATTGCTGCTGTCAATTTCTTAGCTGACAGCCTGCCACCCAGGAAGGTTCAGCAGGCCTAAGCTAGTTAGCAATTATCCTGACCTCGTGGGAGGAAGGCCCAGTGATTTTGCTAGTACCAAAAGAGGCCCAGAAACCAAGTAGAGAGAGCACATAAGCCCTAGGAGCCATCAGACACACATTCTAATATCTTGCTTCCTTCTCCCATGTCTGCTCACTAACAACAGTAAGTGTTGAGCTGGGGGGTGTAGCCTAGTGGTAGAGAGCCTGCCTAGCTCTAGTAGGTTTGATTCCCAGTTCTGCCCCTCCCCCAAAATTACAATCAGTGCCCACCAGTAAAAACCTTGGCACGTCCTAGGCCACAGCACACACTGGCAGCTTGGTCTTAGCCAGCTCTTGTCTCTAGGCATTGGTGAAACTTGGGTGGTGTGTTCCCTCCCCGGCTGTCCTGGGCTTCCTGTTCTAAGCCAGCCACACCACGCTCTCACTCTGGGTGTTTGGGCCGAGTGTAGAAGCCAACTCAGTTTCCTCCTTTCCCCTTGGCTAGTCAACCTTCTCCTCCTACCTAGTGAGTGGTCTCCATCCCACGCCACGGCTGTATCTTTGGCTAACACCACAGCCGGGGCTCGTGGCCAGGAGAAAGAAGTTAGCACCTGCCCAGGGGAAGTGAGGGGAAATGGAGGCTTCAAACGAGAAAAAAGGAGCATATGTTTGGTGGATTTACACTTTTAAAAGCAGTTTTGACATTTGTTTTTCTCTACAAGGAATGTTGGTGGAATACTCTGATGCCAAAATGCTTTGGGGAAAAGACACTATGCAGGCAAATGCCAGGGCTGAGCAGAGGTGGCTGCACTCACTTTCCCTGAAAGGTGGCGGAGCGAGGATGCCCTCTACATCCTCAGAGGGGAAACTGAGGCACAGAGAACTAAACTTCCTCGGCCACCAAGTAAGCAAACAGGGGTTTAAAGGCAGGTTTGTCTGACCCATCCCCAACGCCCCACCACCACCACCCTCTGTGAGCCTCCCTTCTTCTGAGGCGGCCTTGCCTGACAGTTTGACAGGTTAAAAAAAAAATGGGGTGGGAGTTGTCTGAGTTTAATAGAACTTGTGTGTTAGAGTTAAGGAAAAAAAGAAAAGGGTATTTTTCTTCAATAAAGTCTGGAGGTGAACAAGATAGTGTGTGATAAGCATTTTTTAAAAAAAGTTGATTATATAAGCCAGGCAGAGGGGATTACAGAGAGGGCGTAAGATAGTGATGAAACTGGGGTTTAGGCAGAAGGGGAGGGGACCTGCCTGGGGACAGCATCCTCACATCTCTCTTCCTTTCACTTCCTCTCTTCCCCACCCTTCCTCCAAACCAAAAAAAAAAAAAAATCTCTGCGAAGGGGGAAAAAGGGGCTAATTAAGAAAGAAAAATCCAGGCTCCCAGAGAGGAAACACATGCATATAATCACAGCGCAGGACCTGCAGAGCAGTGGTTCGATTAAATAAGGATATTGGGGATTTCAGGGGCTCTCCCCGTGTGTACGTTTGTCTCCACGTGTGGAAAACATCCTGCTTTTATATGCTCCCCACAACCTGAACACCAAGTGCCTCCGAACCCACAGAAAAGCTTCCCATTTGGAAATTAGAAAACTATAAGAGAGAGCCAACAGATCCCGGGTTGGCCAAGGTCTCCAGGCGGGGCCTGGTGATAGGGAATAGTGAAATGTAAGGTAAGGCCTGGAATGGCCTGCTCCCCCCAACCCCCACAGTGTCAGGGCAATGATGGACAGAGCCCCAGGCTTCTCCAGATGAGGAGGGAAAAGTATCATCTTCCCTGCCTGCCCACTCAGCACCTTGCTGCCAGACCAGCTGCCCCTTTGTCGCCTGTCTCTTTGTCTTTGTTTGCCAAGCTCTGTTGGTGGCTTCCTGCAGGAGAGAAGCAGCAAGAAGATGAACTGTTATTCGGGGAACACACCTGCGCACAAGACAGAAATGGATGGGAGTTGGGGGTGGGGCCGAGAGGCTTCTATTCATAAGCCACTTCCTCTGGGTCTCCAAGACTGGCACCAGCAGCTCCGGGCTGATGAATTATTGTTCTCAGACAAGCTCCAGAGGGCCCCCCTTGAGTTCCATGTGTTCACCCCTGCCAGTCGTGATAGAGGGGTTTGCGTTTTCCTGGGGCATAGGAGTGAGAAAATAATGAGGGCAGGAGAAAAATAAGAATCGCCCTGTTTGCACAGAGCCACTTTAGAGGGGACGGAAATCTCAGTGTCCCGGACAGAAGTGGTTTTGGTGGCATGTGCTTTGCTAGTCTTGCCTTCTTCGGAGGCAGCAAAATCAGAAATGTTCATCTACTTTTCTGGAGGGAGATCACTCCACTGAGAAGGCTGTTTAGTCTCCAAAAAAAACCCACAACAACAAAAAACCAAAACAAAACAAACAAACAAACAAACCTTAAACCAAAAAGAAATGGTGGAGTCTCTCACTTAAGTGGACCAGTATCTAGAGGAATCACTGGCTACAAATCAATGAAGAGGGCCCTGAGGGTCACCCCTAAATTCAAGGCCACCTGCAGCCCTGATCTGGAGCAAGAGAAGAGTACCAGGAACTATATCTGTCCCATTGTACTGCCCACTCCACTCTCTGGCCTTAGATTCAAATCTTTGAAGAAACAGAAGTGGATTCTTGGTAGAAAGGAATTCACAGGTCACTGTCGTAAAGGCTCAGAAGATGCCTTAGAGACAATTCGAGAAGACACATTAGTAAGGAAACGTGTATGTCTTGTTAGACATTGGGCAAGGAGGCTAACATTTCCGTTATTTGAGCGCCCATAGTGTAGAGAAGCCAGGCCTCCTGCATCCCACATGTTCTCCCGGGATAAATTGGCTTGTGCCTCTAGTCCAACAGAAGGTGACTGGGAGCTGAGGGATCGTTGTCCCACCCAGTGATTACAGATTTTCAGGAGCCTGCTATCTATCTCTGCCTCTTTTTTTC
Organism: Rattus rattus; assembly: GCF_011064425.1. Lineage (NCBI taxonomy): Eukaryota > Metazoa > Chordata > Mammalia > Rodentia > Muridae > Rattus > Rattus rattus. Next base: position 250,381,118 of record NC_046154.1, read on the forward strand.
TCCCCTGCTAAGCTAAGTGCCCACCAAGGCAGTAAGGTCCCAGACAAGGCTGTAGCAGAGGAAAGCGATGCACACTAGGAACCGGAGAGGTGGCTTAGTGGAGAAGGTGCTTGCAGTGTGGACCAGAGTTTGAATCCCTAAACCCACTTAAAAGCCAGTCAGTCGTTGTTGCTGCCTATAATCACAGGAAGCAAGAGAGAAGTGCTCCCTGAGGCAGGCTTGGGGGCTCACAAGACCAAGAGTAGCCAGAATTGATAAGCTCTGGGTTCAGCCAGAGACTCTCTGCCTCAATATGTACAGAGTGATTGAGAGAGACATCCAATTTTGCTTTTTAAACCTCCATATGAATATCTATGAATGCACGCACATATGTAAACCACAAAGACAAGGAAGGAAGAAAGGAAGGGAGGGGGAGGGAGGGAGGGAAGGAGGAAGGAAGGAAGGAAGGAAGGAAGGAAGGAAGGAAGGAAGGAAGAAGGAAGCGACACAATGTAGATTTTAACACAAGATCATTAATATATAATCCAAAAGTCAGGCATGCTAACATGCACCTGGAATCCCAATATTCTGGAGGCTACCGCAGGAGGATTTTGCAAATATGAGGCCAGCTCAGGCTACAAAATGAGATGCTGTTTCTGAAGGGCAGGAGAAAAAAAAAAAGGACAGAACCCTGAAATGAAAGGAACCATCTTCCCATGGTATTCAGAAGGAATTTAAACCCCTGAAAGTGTGTGAGAGAAGGTGGTGTCTAATTCTCTGCCATCCAAGCAAGGTTGAGTCTCCTAGGTGCTAGACTCTGAGACGGTTTATAAGCCTCACAACTCACAAGGGAGCATGGGGACAGTCACCAAACCTGCGTAGGTAAAGATTATAAGGCCTCAGAGGGGAAGGAGGAAAAAGAAAAGTTACAAGGTGCAAACCACAGTTTAGGGTGCACCATTGCCCTCTATTGGATTAAATGAGGCAGATTTCTTAAAGCTGGTGTGTGCTTCACTGTCTCTGGCTGAATTTGCTGTGTTAGTCATGGCACCTTGGAGTAGGAAATTAACTGTTCCTTGTAAACTTAGGTGCCCAGGTCCCTTCCCCTGATGGAATGAAATGTCACTCTGGTGGTACGTTATTAATTACACCTTTATGAATGCAACAAACACTTATGAAATATCTACTAAGCACGGCCTGGGGGTTGTGAAGACTGTAAGAATAACACACACGGCTACTGCATATATCTTGGTTACGGGCTACACGAAAAGGACCTGTGGTTCTTACAGTTTTGTGGAAGAGATAACACAACAGCTAGGAAGCAGGCAGCCTATTACAGATTCCAGTTCATGTCTCTGAACTCCTAACCCTCACTCCACTAGCTATCACCTCTCCCTTTAAGAAGTCTACTGCTAAGCCTACTGTGGTAGTGCTTGACTATAAGTTCAGCAGGGCAGGGGAAGCCAAGAGTTCAAGGACACCTTAGTCTCCCTAAGCCAGTTGGAGATCAGCCTGGGATACAACGAGACCTTATTCAAACCCAAGAAGAAATGAATGCCAATGTTCACCGATAAACTATGACTGGAACCCAACCATACCCATTCATCTGTGGCTGACCTAGAGGCCACCACAGTACATAACGGAGACCATACCACCCCCAAAGCTACAGGCCCTTTCCTGAAAAACACTCCAAGGTAGAACGTTCCGTCTCTATCAGTAGCTTTGTAAAAGCACCTTCAGAGCTGAGCGAGATGCCCAAGTAATGTTTACTTGGCCCCCAGCGTGGGGAAGCTAGAGGTGATACACAGGTGTGTTCCTTTTACGATTTAATGCCTACAAGCTCAGACTTTAAAATGGATCAATTAAAAGGTAGTTATTTGCATAACAAAGTTTCCTTTTCACTTCGTAAGGGCTTCACCGCAGGGCTCCTTTGTAGTGTAGAGTCTCTATAATACATGCTAATACGATGCCATTTACAGTCTATTCAGAATAACTTTCCAAGAACCTTCCCATTGTGTTCAGTGGGACTTAGCAGCATAAGGTTTCCTACTTCTGAACAGTAATTGAGTGACTGTCTGCAAGAGGGGCTTCGCCTGTTTGCACCCAGCCTTTAGAGGGCTGAGGCAGGAGCACTGCTTGAGCCTAGGTGTTCCAGGCCAGTCTGATTGACAAAGCAATACTTCAGGTGACCCCATCTCGGCATAATAATAACAATAACAGTATAAAGGCTGGAGCCTCCAGGTGTCTGCATCATGAAGCATTCGGGGTATAATTTCACCCCTGATAGGTGACAGGTACAGACTATTACAGAAGACAGATCAATAAAAACCAATCAATATTTACTGAATTGTTCTAGCTCTTCTTTGTCCCCCAAACCCCAAAGTTCAGAAATGGTAAACTCATCACTGTTCTCTTTGTATCCTACGTAAATAAACCAACAAAGATCACATTAGGCTAATGTTCTGATAAATAATGTGGTCAGCATTCATAAAAGCTCTCTCTCTCTCTCTCTCTCTCTCTCTCTCTCTCTCTTCCTCTCTCTCTCTCTCTCTCTCTCTCTCTCTCTCTCTCTCTCGTACAAAGACATTCTGCTGTCTGAATTACAACCCAAACTGGGGCACGCATTCAAATTAGAGCTGTCCCCAGCAAAATAGGAAGTGGTCTGGCTGATTCAATTTAGGACCCGGCTTCCTCTTCGGTTGGGTCCCGAGCCTGAGTCTCACTTAGCTATGTGCTGTTATGCAATTGCTCCTTTTAAGAGAGACATAAAATGGAAGCCCTGGCTATTCATAGCCAACTTAGGAGGAGCTGAAATTGTTCAAGAAGTTTCTTAGCCTGGTACCATTTTGATGAAAACTAGTTCTTCAAACAAATCTATTTAATGTGGCTTCTAAGTGGAGTCGAGTTGAAGAACTGCCTCGTGCCTTTTGTGCCGATGAGGTTCTAAAAGTAGATAAACAATTCCTTGTATATCAGTTGAATATTTTCCAGGGTGATCCCCCCCCGCCCCCATCCCTAGTAAAAGCAGCTTACAAGGAAATTCAAGGGCAGAGATGATCAGCCCAGGCATTTCTGTGTGGTGTCACCCTGCCGGGAGGCTGATCTGTGTCTCAGGGCTGCTAATGGAGAATGCGTGAGAGAGCTACAAAGGGCAGGAGGGAAGCTGGCTGGCATTAGAGCCCCACAAATGGCATCATCTGTGGGGTAGGGCTTGGGGGGAGGCTGCTGGAGGCGGCTGGCTGCCCCTGGAGGCTGCAGCTTCTCATGCTGTGTGGCAGGTGGCATTTTAGCCATTTCTAAAGCCAGTCCCTGGCAGGGAACCTGCATTGAGTCCATCTGTGAGGATGGAGAACTCTGGAAAGGGGTATCTCTCTTCATCTCTCCCAGAGGTCAGGAGCGCTGAAATTACAGAGGACAGCGTGAAGACACTTTTGAATCCAGGCTGCGCTCTCCCCACCTTCTTCCCTGCCTTCTCCCCTCATTCCTTTCACCATTACTACCTTTTTTTTTTTTTTTTTGAAATCTAGTCATCTCTATATAAATATAGAAACTTGCTTCCCAGATGTAAAATGTAGTGGTGACAGGTGCAGACTATTACAGAAAATAAATAAATAAAAACCAATCAATATTTACCGAATAAACTATATCGATAGTTCAATTTCCCTCTTCCCTAGCGGTCCTTGTTAAACTTTTCCAAATCAACACTAATAAATATATAAGAACCAAGAACTAGAAAAGGCCCATGCCTTTCAACAGCCAAACTGAAGGTGACAGGGACGGGAGGGAGCGCAGAGCCCTGTGACCTCACCAAACCGCCCTCCCCCACCTTGAATATTTCTCTCCCATAAAACCACAGCCAAACAGATTTTATTTCACAAGCGGAAATGGGAGTGGATCTCAGGAAGAGAAGGCTTGTTTAATTGGGTTTTCAGAGCCAGGATTAATATTACAAGCTGAGGGGCTGTGTGATACGTCCGTACCTCTGCTCTGCTGCACTGCCAGCCTTCCCTGGGGGAAGACAGAAAAGTGACACTATTCTGTAGCAATTTTACCTCAGCCTGGGCCTTCTCACCCAAGTGATTTACAGCTGCCGGGAGCCAAGCACTCAGGCTTGAGCCTCCCAAGCTCAAGGTCACACCTAGAGCTCACAGCTTTTCTCCTCTCCACTTTGTGTGACTTTTAAATACACTTAGCATTTGCCTTCCCTTGTTCTCACCTCGCTTATTAAGGTAAATTTGCGTGGAAATGGGATCATGGTTTTCAGGACCGTTCACCCGACACCTGATCTCTCGAGGTGACCAAAAGCATCTACTGTGGATACCGTGATGGTGACCCCCGGAAGTCATGTCTCCCTGTGAACCAGAGACAAGGCTTTAATTAGGAAAGGTTCCAGAGTGGCAGCAGAATGGGGCGAGTCCATTCAGCAAAAGCATTTAGCCTTAAGGAAGAAGGGCAGAGTATTCCTCCCTGCTCTGTGGGTCAACCAACCAACGCGTTAATTTGCCTCAGATGGACAGATCTTGATGAAAGAGTACAAAAAAGAGCGCATCTGCATTGCCACTACATGGAGATAAGTTGTGACTAAAGGGAGACACGGAGTCAGCAACGGACGGCATTTTATTTGACTCCTGAGTGATGCTTTACTCATTGTCTGCCTTTGGAGATTGGTAATGGTCACCTCACACATCCGCCTTTCGGGGAAACAAAGCAAATGCAGGAAGTCAGCATCCTGAGCCCCTTGATATCGCCCTGCTTTCATCCTGAGTGAGTCGGCTCTAATCCGCCAAGAGCTCCCAGCTGCACCCTGCCACCTATTGCTGCTGCCTTCCCCGGATCTTGCTGAGAGGGATAGAAGTTCCGGAGGAAACTATCTGCATCCACAGTTTCCTGATCACTGAGAGCCCACTGTGTCCAAGGGTTAACTTACTAACCCACCCAAAGAGCTTGAGAATTAGCTAAATTTTGTAAAACCTAAGCGCTGAACCCTAAGTTTCCAGACGCAGCCCTGACAGTAAGCAGTAAGCTGTTTCAGGAGAGGATCAGAGGATGTGACAGTCCTGCTGATTAAATGCCACAGTGAGGGGGAACAGCTTAGATGGGCAATATCGTCTTCTTCTCTGCTTCTGGCTGCCTCTGCTGGGGAGAGATTTATCCCATAAAATTAGGACCGTCATTATTATCTTGATACAGGATGCCATGTAGCCCAGGCTGGCCTCCAACTCACTATGTAGTGAAGGATGACCCTGAACTTCTTACCCTCTGGCCTCTACCTCCTGAGTGCCGGGATTACAGGGGTGTGCTGTCATGCTGGTTTGTGTGGTGCTGGATATTGAATTCCTCACGCATGCTAGACAAGCACTCCGTCAATAGAACTACCTCTTCAGCCCATAAAACGATCTTAAAACACAAATACTCTCCAGCCCTACTCTACGCAGTATTCACGACTATCATCTGACTCCATTTCACAACTTGATCCACTGGATATTAAGATGCCCATTCCAAAGATGAGGAGACTGAGACTCTCAAAGGTTTAATTACTTGACTGATATCATACAGCCATACACACACACACACACACACACACACACATGCAGACACACACATACACACACACACACACATACCACTTCCACTCAGTTCCTTGAATTTGAACTTTTTTCATATTTAGCCGGATAGACAAAGTGATCTGTAGTACACAGGGGTTACTGCAAGACAGGTTAATTTGATTCAGAACTGTCGAAATTGAAATTTCTGAAATGTACTTGGGCTTACATCAGGACGTTACAATAAGCTATCGGACCAACTATGTTTCCCAGTTCAAAAAAACGAAAATGCTTTCCTACTGTCAAACTGGGCAGAAGGATGCCGAGTTCCCCATTGGCCAATACTGTCTAATTCTCCTAAATGATTCAGATGTAAAAGGGAAAATGGCATCTGTCTAATTAACACTGCCTGGTTAAATATAACTCCTGAGGGACAGCCCCGGGACAGTGTTTACTGAGCAGTCTTTTCTAGCCCCCTGGGCCTCAAGTTCCAGTTGATAGCAAGCCTTCTGTCCTTATCAGTGACAAACAGAGATGGCCCCAGAAGCAGTGACAGGCCAGGGGCTAGGGGGGTAAGGGAGTTGGAGGGAGAGGGGCTGGGCTGTCACTGGCTGTATTTCCTATTTCTGGTATCTAGAGAATGATTTTGGGAACCAGATCTGGAAGGCTGCAGCAGCTCTTGTTGCAAACATGAGCTCCGGCCTTGCACGGCCTTCTCGACCGCCTGAGCCTAGCTCTCCAGCCTGCAGACATCCACTGGGCCACCCTCCTGCCCACTGCTGAGCCTGCCAGGCAGCACCATCTGCTCTGCAGCCCGTCCCTGGTGGAAAGACACAATGACCACATTGTTTCTCTTCCAGCTTCTCGTCAAGACATGGAAGCTATTGCCAAGTTCGATTTCATGGCCTCGGGTGAGGACGAATTGAGCTTTCACACTGGAGATATTCTGAAGGTAGGTGACATCGGGTCCCAGGGGAGCAGTGAGGGGCTGAGGGTCCCTGAGCCTGGTCATCAAGGCCACCTGGCAACCTACGCCTCTGTTGCTGAAAAAAGCGTGCAGACTTCTTTTTTTTTTTTCTCCCAAAAACCAGATGTGGGCACATGCCCACAGCCCTAGCACTCAGGAGGTAGAGGTAGAAGGATCAGGAGTTCCAGGCCAGCTTTGGCTACATGGTGAGTTTGAGGTCAGTCTAGGTTACATGAGACCCTATTTCAAAACAAAACGGAGGGATGGGGGGAGCACCAAAGTTTTTCTTGGTAATCTACTGATGACCTGTGTGTATAAAAACACTACAGCTTTTGGCTAGTGCCAAGCCTTTATCCCATTAGTAGTGCCGGGAAAGCATACAGAGGAACAGGCCTTTGCTATAGGGAGGACACAGTGTTACATCCCTCATCATGAGAGCTCCCCAGTTGGACAAACAGGAGTCATCATGTATATATGCATGTATGTGTGCGTGTGTGTGTGTGTGTGTGTGTTTGTATGTGTGTGTACATGTAAGTGTGTATGAAGATGTGCATGCACATGCATACGTGTACATGTGCACATGTGTATGCATGCCTGTGTACATGTGTGCCCATAAGTGTAGAGTCCAGAAGTTTATATCAGGTGTCTTCCACTAGGCTCCTCTCAGAGACCTAGCAACAGCTTACGCCAACTACTGCTGTTACCTGCTGGCCGCCACCAGGTGTGCTAAGTGCGTGCCGTTTATAAAATGACCGCCCCTCACCCCAGCTCACTTTCTGTCCTGGGTATTCTCTCTCCTCCTTTCTCTCCCTCCCTGCCCTCCACCCCACCCTCATGGCTTGTTTGCTGCCTCTACTCCTTCCCCGGGGTCCTCAATGCTCTCCCTTCCCCCAAGCAAGCCCCCCCCCCTTTTTTTTTAACAGACTTAATTCATTTATTTTTCTTTTATAAAAACCCTTATGTGGTAGCCACAGCTGGAGCCTGGGTCCTCTGAACAGAGACTCTGGTGTGGGTTTTCACAAGATGGTCAGTGAATTCCTGATAAGGAGACTTGGTGAACACAGTCTCTTTCCAGAGATCAGGGGTCAGGTAGCTGTAGGTCTAGGAGATGGCATCAAAGGTGGCCTTGGCAAAGTTGCCCAGGGTGGCAGTGCAGCCCTTGGCTGAAGTGTAGCAGTCATCTATACCGGCCATCATCAGTAGCTTCTTGGGCACAAAGGAGCAGACACAATGCCAGTGCCTCTGGGGGCAGGGATGAGACGCACCAGCACAGAGCCACAGCAGCCTGTCACCTTGCATGGCACAGTGTGGGGCTTGCCAATCTTGTTCCCCCAGTAGCCCCTTTTATATCAGATCTGTTGCATGGTGTAATTACTCAGGGGCACACCTCAGCATGAGCCCGCCTTTGCAGCCCCTCACCACATTATATCTCATAACATCTTCCGCCTTTGTTTTCCACCTTCAATTTTTGAAGCAGGATCTCTCGCCGAACCTGTAGCTCACCTGTTTGACTTAGGCAGGCTGACCCATGAGCTCCACTGATCCGCCTGCCTCTACCTCCCCTGTGCTGGGATCATAGAGACAGGCCTCCACATCCAGAGATCTGAATTACAGACCTTATGCTTGCATGGTGGGCTATGAATTCAAGACCTTGAATGGTGGGCTATTTACTGCCTGAATCCTCTTCCAGCCTCAGAGATGCCATCCTTAAAGAAGCCTTGCCCACTTCAGTTCCATTAAAGAGAAGTCCACATCCCTCCAAATCGTTCCTTCTGGGCACCTGTGTGCTAGACACCAGGTTGGGTGACAGAAACTCAGAGTTGGTGTAAGTCACCCTCCTTCTCCCACCTGTGTCGTGAACTGGGCAGCACACGCCTCTGACAGGCCATGGTAGATGTTCTCAGCTCAGTGCTCAGGAGCAGGGGTGGGGAACATGGGATTCCACCTTGAAGGGTAGGCCATGTGAAAGTGTGGCAGTGGGAACATCAGGAAACAGAAAACTCAAAGAAATGCAAGGCCAGGCTTCAAAGGAAAAAGGTGCAGGTGGAGGTAGCCAGAGAGAGGCAACAGACCTGAGGTGGCTCAATGGAGGCCATGCATACCCAGCCACTAAGAGGCTCCTTAAAACTTGTTTCCGGGTCCCACTTGGGTTGTAGTGGCCACTTGCAGAGCCAAAGTGGCCTTGGACTTCTTCCACATTCCGGGTGTCCATCCACATACTCCAAAAGTTAGCCCTTGTGATTTGCCAAGGAATATAAACGCCTGTCCACAGGATACGCAGGACTATGTGGTGGCAGTGTACACCTGTCTGACCTCAGGGCACCCTCCAAGAGCATTCCTCATCTCTTGTCCTCAGTCGTCCAGGTAGTCCCCTCACAGGTCTGAATCAGCAAGGCCACTATTGTGTCTTGCCACGGAGAATTGTGGGCTATACAAAGGCCCTTGCTGGAGTGTCAGAGGGCAACCTGGTTAGTAACCACAGAGCACAGGCATGTAGAACAGAATGAATGACTTCATTTGTCACTTAACTAACACACACACACACACACACACACACACACACACACACACACGCACACACACACACACACGCACTTAGTGTATAACTTTCTAACTGCTTTCAGTTTGAAAGATCTTAGGCTGTGGTTGACCCCAAGTTTGAAGTCTTATAAGTTCAAGTAAGTTAGGCTACTGATTGAGGAAAATGTGGCCTTTGCATCTTCAGATCCTTACTGAGGTCACAGAGACACTTGTCATGTGTCTCTCCTCCCTCCTCTGTGGGGCACTGTGACCATTCAGATACTGGCACATAGAAGCGCCCACTGCTCAGCCTAGCTCCTGCCACCATATTCATCATACACAGACCTAATGCCTTGCTTAAGCTCCCCTGTTATCTTCTGTTAGCCAGAAGAGCAAGAGGAAAACCGAGCAAATGAGCGTTTCCTCAGCTCTGTTCCCCAGGCTGGCTCCCTATTGATTTTCCTGTCCCTTTTGCTAAAAGGAAACAGTTCTCTGTGCTGGGTGCCCTCCACTTCTCCTCTTGGCTCCATGGCCCTTTGAAGTCTGCTTTTATTTTTGTGTCCTGGTTGTTTCCTGTTGCCAGGATAAACGTGTCTAAAAGCAACTTGGGGAGGGGAGGATTTTGTTTGAAGTACACTTGCACATCCTACACTTGCACATCGAAGTCCGTCACTGAGGGAAGTGACAGGGGCAGGAACTCAAGGCAGGAACCTGAAACCAGGAACTGAAGCAGAGACTATGGAGGAGGGGGAAAACTGCTTTTGCTGCTTTCACTGCTTTCAGACTCTTGACTTACTCAGCTACCTTTGTTATATAACTCGCCTGCCTAGGGAATGGTACCGCTCACAGTGGGCTGGGCCTTCCCGCATCAATTATTAATTAAGAAAATGTCTCACAGACTTGCCTATGGGCCAATGTGATTTCAAGAGGGGTGCCTCTTCCTAGATAACTCTAGTTTGTGTCAAGTTAAAAACTACCCAGCACGTGCTGCAACCTCCTTCATGACCTTGAATGTTCTACCAAGACACCCATGTGCCTTCCCGTTTTCTTGGCCTCTCAGATGACTGGCTGACAGCTCCTTGAAGTTGTTGCCTCCAATCTCTTCCTCCTACAATCATTCCACACACATTCCAGAAGGATTTTCTTTCTTTTTTTTTTTTTTTTCTTTTTTTTTTTTTTTTCCCAGAAGGACTTTTTTCTAGAAGACAAATCAGAGACTCTATTGGCCACCCCTCTCCGGGCTCTTTCCCCTTCTCAATGGTATTCCTATCCTGTTCTCTCTCCCTCTCCTCCCCTCCCTTTCCTCCTCTCTTCTCTCCTACCGGTCTTGTTTGTGAGTGTTCCTGTCCTCTCTCTAATCTGATATATTCACTTCCCTGAAGCTCTGTCCGTGCCCTTCTGATTCTCCTTCTTGCTGAGAACCACCTCACCCCCTTCTCTGACTCTATTCTAAAGGTGCCCCACTCTGTACCTTGCTCCCCCACTAACCTCTTCCTTGAACCCCAGAACCAGTTGTCTGCCGGACGTTACCTCATAGACTCTAGCTCCTACCATCGGGTTCACACGACCCCCTAGACCCACCCAACCCAACTTCCACCCAAGTCATTCCTCTGTCGGTAATCAAAGTAGCATCAAAGTCCAGTCACCACACACCTCTCTTGCCAAATCCTCGGGACTGCTGCCAGCTGAGTTTCTGTTGCAAGCCTGGGCTGGCACAGGGGATGCGTGTACTATCGTGGCATCCCAGCAAACCGAGGAAGTCGGGAGCACTTTCTCCATTCCATCCATGTGAAACGGGGAGGCTGAGGAATGAAACAACCTGTCAAAATCACACAGGTTGACAGCGACTGAGCCAGGGCCTGCGTGGAGCTCTCTCTGTTCCCTGTGTACTATTTCTGTTCTAAATACATTTCTTTCCCTAAGTCCCCCAAGGGAAGTCCTTCTCCATTAGAAAAAGGAACAGTGCGAAGCTGGAACAAAGGAACACAGACTTGTAACCACGTGAATACGGATTCAGTTCCCAACCTGTGAGCTATGTAGCCAGGGCCTAGGCACCACCGCTCTGAGCATCAGTATTGGCCTCTGCGAAAGGATGACCTCTCCTGCAGAGTCTAGGAGAGGAATGAAAGGGAATGGCCCTGGTCCAAAGCAGATACTGAGCAAGCAGTGGTCATATTATCACGACGGCAAACCTTCCTGCTCTCTCGGCCTCTCGGATAACTGGCCAACGGTCGTCTGATGTCGTCATCTCCTGTCTCTTCCTCCCTCGATCATTCTTACACACTGGTGCCAGAAGGACTCTTTCCGAAGACAGAGCAGATCAGATCATTTCCTTGCTCAAAAGCATCATGACTGCCATTACCAACTTGTCGAGATCTAACCTACTATCCAGTCTCACAGGCAGGCCCGTGGGTGCACACGTACACACAGCACACATCTTTGAGGACACTGTCCTTGCTCCCCTCTGTGGTATACATCATCTTATCTCAGCCCTCCCCTCCCTCTTCCTCCAAGTGTCCTTTTGAATTCGACCATCTTTCTAGAGACACCCCTCCCACCTTTCCTGATCCTCTCTCTTCCTTACTCCCCACGTTCCAAGCAAAACTAAACCTTCTTAGATACATTTTCCAGGGTCTCACACACTTACAATATTGCCTCAGACAAGCTGTACTTCCAGGGCCATCTGTCACTACCATAGTTCCTTACCACATGTGATCTTAACTGCCCGTTTGCCTGTTGGCTACCCCACTGGCCAAAGTTTTGTAGGGAAGAGGGTTACACATACTTCAGCATCTCTAGGAGCAGAAAGTTACTTCGAAACAATGTTAGATGAGTGAGTGAGTGAATGAATGAATGAATGAATGAATGAATGGTGGTTTGCTCTTCCATTGAGAAATTCCCTGAGAGCAGAGAGACTGTACCTTCCCAGCATCTACCACAAGCCACGTCCCCAAACAGGGACCCAGTACATATGCCCTGACCTGGGGAACGGCCATTTATGTGGCCACTTAGACTCCTATCAGCAAGCCAACTCTGTCCACCTTTTCCAGTTCTGCACATTTGCAGCCATAGTGGTTAAAGAGCAAACCACAGAGAGCCCGTGCTAGAGCTCTCATGTCTGAATGGTGGCCATTAGTGATCATGTCAGTCATCGCTAGCCTGAGAAAACACGCCCAGGGACCGCTGCAGACCATTTCAAGGGCAGCCCTTGAGTGCCCTAGAAAGTCACTTGGAGGTGCTCAGGTTGATTGGCCTTCAGCTCGAACGATTAAGCAGACTTTTTTTCATTAGAGAAGTACAAAGACGTGTTTGGCTAGCTTACCGGCTATTCTCTCCTGCCCCTTCTCTGCCTTCCCAGCTAAAACAGCAGGCGCTTACTAGATGCTGACCCACACGGGATAGCAGACAAGATGGTGGATGAGGAACCTCTGCCAAGCGGCTTGCTCCTTATTCTCCAGGGAAATAAACACTTGGAAAGGACATTGGGGATCACACTCCTCGAGTTTGTACCTGTGGCTACGCAGGGCACAAGTCTACACTGGGATCTGCCTGCAGCTCTGGGAAACGGCTTTTGACCCAATTTGTTCCTACCTGTTTCTATAATGTGTCCAAGCCGACCCCATTTCTTCCTACTAAGGGAGGCCTAAAAGCACTGACTTAATCCCACACAATTAACTTCCTTGATGCTCTGGCTTTCCGCCGTGCCTCCAAGAGCTGCCCTTCCATCCAATCTTCCATTCCTTCCCAGACATACGCTGGCCTTTCTCTTCCCACACCTAGCCTATTCTCAGGCCATGTAACCCAGAAAATTATTCTCCTAGGGAACATCTTAAGGACGACGACACAGCAATTTAAGTGTAGAACTTCATGTGTTTGGGCCACACTCTTTGCCCGGGCTTCCATGAGGGATACAAAGAGATAGGGGAACTGATTCGAAGAGATGAGAACAGGAAGCTTTGGGGCTCAGGGCCCACAACGGCAGGAGGAAGCCACCACCCCTCAAAAGAAAAAAAATAAACCATTTTTCTCTGCAGAAAATGAGAGATTAAAAAAAAAAAGCCTCTCTACACCATAAAAAGGCCTGTAAATTCACCTCTCTGGAAACACGGTCTCAGGCAGATCAAGCCCCAGGCGGTAGAGACAAATGGCTGGCAGCCCCGGACAATCTTTAGTTTCTACAGGAGGTGGATGAGTGCTAGCCATGATTACTTGGATTGTGGCTGGTTTCCGGTCAGAGAGCAAGCTACAGCGTGTGATTCGTGTGATTCGTACTGTGATAAGCCAATTTCCGAACGGCGGCCTCCTTCCCCCTCACCTCTGCTCCATTAGGATTTGATGTTGGTTACCCTGGCCAACCCCCACCTCCCCCAGGGTCGACTGTGACAGGAGAAACTAATTCCAAAGCTGTCAATTCCCAGAGCAGCGCATGGAGGGGAACGTTCTCGTGCTTTTTCAGTGGATACGAGACGCCACTGCTGAGTTTCCTCGCCTTCCCTTGACCTAGTTTGTGCCTTCCCGCCCCCTCACTCCCTCAGCACACACAGACCCACACCCATCCTCAGCAAAGCTGAGAGACACATTTGATGTTGGAAAGTTTTCTGTTCTCAGCAATTCTTGAGCTCAAATATGGGACGTGCTTTAACTGCTTCAGAAACGAATGATCACAGCCCAAACATTCATGAACAATGCTTGCAAGAATTACAAGCCCTTCTATGTCCATTAGAACTGGAGTCCTCCCTCATAAAGATAACAAAACATATGTGTGTGTGTGTGTGTGTATACATATATTCATACGATGTATATACATATGATGTATATATATACACACATATGTATGTATATATGTGTGAGTATACATATGTATATACATACATACGTGTATACACATACATATGTGTGTGTGTGTGTGTGTGTGTGTGTGTGTGTGTGAATGTTTTGCCAGCTTGGTTAATCCCAGCAACTGGGAGGCAGACACAGGCAGATCTGAGTTGGAGGCCAGCCTGGTCTACAGAGCAAGTTCCAGGGCAGCCAGGGCTACATAGAGAAGCCCTGTCTTGAAGGAAAAAACACAAGCCAGAGCTCAACCTGTCCTCACCCAAGCTCTGTAAGGCTCGAGTGAGCTGCTGCATTTCAGATGGCTAATTGATTTGTCCTGTGTCACACAGCTAGTGACAGAGCTCAAGCTAGAAACCAGGTTTTCCTGTTCCAAACCTGATGGCTCTTTTCTTCCACCTCAGCAGTGATCTTGGAGGCAATGGCGCCCCAGTTTTAACCCCAGCACTAGAGAGGCAAAGGCAAGCTGATCTCTGTGAGTTCGAGGCCAACCTGGTCTACATTGTGAGTTCTAGGGCAGCCAGGACTACATCGTGAGGCCCTATCTCAAGAGAGAAATTAAAATGTGGAGTCTAGGGCTGGGGATGAAGTTCAGGGAGCAGAGAGCTCACGGGGTATGTGGAGAGCCCTGGAGACTTTTCCCAACACAGCAGAAAGCAGATGTGGCGTTGTTTGCCTATAACCTCAGCGCTCAGAACATGGAGACGGGAAGATCAGAAACTCCCGACCACCCTTGGCTGCCTCAGGATTTGGTGGCTGAAGCCCTGTGGGAGGAAGGAAGGGAAGGAGAGAGGGAGGGAGGGATGGGTTTCTCCAGCATTAGCTCTTGATGTGGAAGAGAGAAATCCAAGGAAGTCAGGACTTCCACACCTACCCTTCCTGGCTGAGTCTTGGAAACCCCAGTCCCCAGCCCCCAGCTCTCTCCTACGTCCAACACATACATCCACAGCGCCCACCGCTCACTGAGTGTTTCTTCTCGGTTGAAGAAGTACAGCCGGAATTCACCCGCTACAAGCTGAAACCCACGGGTCCCTCCTGCTCCTGCTCCTCTCTATTTCAGAAGAGACATCACCACCCACTCAGTCTCCTAAGCTAGAAACCCAAAGTTTTCCCAGAATCCCCTTCTCTCTCAGCTCCCCTAAATGGTTACAAAATCCTGCCGGCATTTACTTCCTCGAATCCTCCAAAACAGGTCTTTTCCTCTTCTTAGCTCAGACCCCATTGTCCCTTACTGGGTGGGCTACACCCATCTCCCTCTGTCCTTCCCCTGGTTTTGCTTCACCCCCAGCTCCCCTTCCAAGCCCCTCCTCAACTCTCATTCTTACTGTTATTTCCTGACTTAAAAACCTTTTTATCAGTCTGAAGATTAAAAAAAAAAATCCAGAATTTCCAACCATGGGCTGCAAGGCCCTATGCAAAGCCCTCCTCCAGCTAATAAAACCCAGCTAGAGCAAAGCCACCAAACTCCAAGAATGTACCTCAGATGAGAGTCTTGGGTCATCACAGTTGGACCAATTAGCTCATCTGGCTGCCTGGGGAGGTCTCCCGCTGTCTTTCCCATCTACCCTCTGCTCTTCCTTCCACCCTAGCATCTCTACCCATGGAAACATTTTCAGCTACAAGAGAGAAACAATGACTAGAACAATAGCAAAGAGTTAATATTCCTCCAAGCCCAGGGAAGGGGTTGGGGTAGGGGGTAGGGGGTAGGGGTAGGGGGCTGTGGGATAGTGACTCCAGAGGCTTGAGGGCGCCATCAAAGTTTTCCCAGTCTCTTATGCTGCCATCCTTGGGTAGAGACACTCACTGTTCTAGCCTAAGCCCACATTCTCTGGAAACTTTCTCAGTGGGGATGGCAAAGACTTTCAAGGTTGTCTCATTTGTTTCTTTGTTTGTTTTCTGAAATCAATACAGCCATGTGAGTGGCCTGATGCAGGTGACCATATGTGGGTATCAGTCACAGAGGTCCCTGTATTAACAGAAGAGACTCTTGGTTTCTTCTGACGCTGTTTACAAAGGGCAGGGCAATCTCCGTAGAGAGCACCCCTCCCTCTCAAGTTCTCACTGTGACCACACAGCTCAGGCAGGCCTCGGACTGACAGAAATCCTCCTGCCTCACCTCCCTGAGTATGAGATGACAGGCATGAGACACCGGAACATACCGGAACTGTCATCCCAAGTATCCTGAATTCCATCCCCCCATTTTCAAAATTCAAAACGGGAGTCTAGAATATAAAGCATTATAGTTTAGAAAGCTGGTCTCACTTGGATATCTAAGCTTTAATCCTCTGGTTTAAAAATAATTTTTTTGGTCAGACATGGTTTTTATACCTCTATAACCCCTAGCACTTGGAAAGTAGAAGCAGGAAGATCAGGAGTCCAAAGCCATTCCTCATAGTGAGTTCCAGGTCAGCTCGGCTACATACGGACTTCTCTCAAAAAAATAATAAGGGATGAGTTAACAGATTGGTGGCTGACAAGACAGCTAGTAGATACCTTTGATCCCTGGTGCCCACAAAGTGGAAGGAGAAGAACCAGAAGTTGTCCTCTGACCTCCACAGACGCATTCTGGCGCACTCGTACGCACAGACAGATGAATGCATGCACATAAAGACATGTAAAGTACTAAACTTATAAGAAGGGATTCAGGGCAGTCTCTGAGCACCAGGTCTGAGCTCTGATAGGGTGACATGAGTGGGGAAAAATAATGATGTAAAGAGAAGCCAAATTCTAGAGAAGCAAGCCATGCTCTACCCTCCTTCCCACTAAGCTCTAGAGCTGATGTCCCGTCCAATCCCTTAGGCTGATTTTCCTCGAGGCTCTGCAGCCCCTTTCTGCTGCTCAGTGCAGCTCCTCTCATCAGAATTCTTTGTTCTTTTCCTTCTAGATCCTAAGCAACCAGGAGGAGTGGCTCAAGGCGGAGCTTGGAAGCCAAGAAGGATATGTGCCTAAGAATTTTATAGATATCGAGTTTCCTGAGTAAGTATTTCCAGCCTGCCAAGATGGGTCAGCCCACACATGCTCCCCTTACTTTTTCAGTCGTCACTAAAATTATCTATGCATACCCAAGGAACTGTCAGAAATGGCTGCCTCTGGAGATCTCCCTCCCCAGCCTCCAGAACCCCGCAGCGGAAGGCCAGGGTGGGAGGAAGATTTATTTGCATGGCATCACATTCCCTTCTGAAGTTTACACCATGTGCATGAATCGCCTATTTAATTATATATACATATATATATATATATATATATATATATATATACACATAGAGAGAGGGGCGGGGAGAGGGGAAGCTTGTTAACATCACCTATAATGAATGCAGTTGCAGGATCTCCTAGAATCCCAAAGGGGGCGCTGTTGGACATCACTCGTCAAAAGCCATTCCGCAAAGTTCTTGACTGCCTAATGTTGCCTTCCACCCTAAGCAGGGAACCCAAACTGTATGGGCCTGCTCACCCCAGTCCGGGGTGGGGGGAGGAAGGGAGGATTCCCTCCAGAAAGAGGAAGTGAAACACAGATTGGGCTGTGTTTGTCTCAAGAATTGACCACAAGTGTTAGATTGAAATCTAATCTTGTCTCAGAGCCAGGGTCAAGCCCCAAGAGTATAGGCTTTGTAAGAAAATCATAGTTAATATTGGTGACTCAAGCAGTCACCTTCCATGACCCAGGAGAGACCACTGAGCCAACAGGTTGACCACTGACAAACCCCCTCCCCCATGGGCCCTAGCACTGCTGTCATCCACCAGGCGGCCACTCGAGGCCACTCAGTCTCCCACCTACCTCTCAGCTCTGCCACCTTCCTCCCAGGTGTATGACTGTCGAGGGAAACCACGGGAAGAGAAGGACCTCGATCTCCTCCCCCACCCTCAGGCCCACTCCCACCGGGCCAACACCCCCTGCTGCCACATTCAGATGCAGCTGCCCGGTGCCTCGCCCATAAACACCCCCACTCCCACCACCCCTACTCCCACCTACCTTCTGTACTCAGATGACCAGTTCACTGTAGTCACCGCGTCCTCGGCCAAAGACCCAAATGAAAAACAGAACCACAAAACTGTTGCTCCCAGCTCCTTCCGGTTTCTCTTACACTCCCTCAAAGGTGTTTGCTTTCCCTATTACCAACTCCGTCCGCGCACGCACCCCCAGACTCAAGAAGGTCCCAGCCAGCTACAGACTACAGCCTTACTTTCTCAGCCACCTTGGCAGCATGGGACGTCTTCCCATTAGAACATTCTCTGTCACCTCCACAGTGCCTCTTCTTCTGGCTTCCTCTCCTTGGTCCTCCAGTGCCCTGGCTTCTCCTCTTCAGGCTCCTTTGCTACCCTGCTCCCCCCACCCTCCAACCCCACCCCCCATGTTGTCTCCAGTAAACCTTTCTTATTACCATTTCCTTTTCCCCAGCGGTGTGTATGATTATACCATATGCAGAGGCCAGAGGATGCCTGTAGAGATATTATTCACCTCTTTTGTGACAGGATCTCTCACTGGTCTCTCTCGCCAACCAGTGAGCCTCAAGAATCCTCCGTGTTGGTCTCCCCAGTGCTGGTTAAGGCGCCCATCTCCATGGCAGGCTTTTATGTGGGAACTGGGGACCATAACAATTCAGGTTCTCACGCTTTCAAAGCCATCTCCCCTGACCAATTTAAATGACTTCCCACCCCCAGCATCCTGTCCATTTTGTTTCCATTTTCTCTCCTGGCTCATGATCCCCTGGTGTGCCATTTTTGATTATCTTCTTGTTATTGTGCGTCTCCCGGGCCACCTAGAATGTTAGTTTCCCGAGAGTGAAGTCACTTGTCCGCTCTGTTCACCACTATTTTCCTAGTATCAAGAAAATGGTCCCAAGTGTTCAAAGGTGGTCAGTAAAAGCCGCCAGACCCAGCCAAAGTGGAATAAAAGGTTAGTCCCAGCACCTACGGTTAGAGGAAATAGAATCAGAAGTTCAAAGCCAGCCTCTAACATATAACAAACTTAAATTCAGTCAGGGCTACGTGAGGCCCTGTCCCCCCAAAACAAAAGTAATAGGTTGGGTGTGGTGGTGCACACCATTGATTCCAGGCACTTGGGAAGCAGAGGCAGCCAGATCTCTGTGAGTTTGAGGCCAGCCTGGTCTACACAGTGAGTTCCAGGATATCCAGGATTGTGTAGAGATATACTATTTCAATGTAATTAATTAACTAATTCAAACAAAAATATAAATAAAAGATGTCAAATAAAATGAAAAATAAGCCTTGGAATAATAAGGAAGATTGGAACCCTGGCCGCTTGTGTCCGACACAAAATGTGTGGAAAATTCTGGAAGTCTTTAAAAAAAAAAAGCAACCAAAAATCTCATACTCTATTCTAGTTAGAGAACGTAGCCTCTGCCTTTCCAAAGGTCTCTCTGCCTGTTGCCTCTGCTATAAACTTCCCTCGGAGCTATGGCTGAGGTGGCCCACACCACCTGCCTACTCCTGTCACTGGTGTGTGCTCTCCATGTGGCAATCAACTGTTCAGCCCTGCAGAGGTGTGGGACACCAGAAACCCCAGGCTCCAGCCTACCGCTGTGGCCCAGGTCTGGAGAGAGAATGTCCCTCCTGTCATCTGAGTCCGGAGTCAGGGGCCTCAGATCCTATGAAGCACAGAGGCCTCCCCCGCATTCGCCCTAAAGGGACTTGAGCATTAATTAGCCTTTCGATGGCAGCAATTAGAGCAGCCACCTAGAAGCAATGTGACAGGGTTCAGCCTCTACCAGCTATGACAGAAACCTCCATTCCGGAGTAGAGAGGAGTTTGTGCTCTCCTGTCGAAGCTGCAGCCACTGTTCGCCTAACCCAGTACGTTTGACTTTTTGGAACATTCCGGTCACTGTCGCCCTGACTGTATGCACTCTGGGAAATTTAGTTTCTCTTCTATACCTCTGTTTCCTCCATAAAGAATCATCCGACCTGGATTCATATTTTTAGGTGGATGACCTCGAAGGGCAGGGAATGGCTCACAAAAAGAGTTAAAGAAGTTGGCTGTAAAGGTTGCTGTTAGATTTGCTCAGCTCCAAGTGTTTGTAAGATTTTCTGAACACTTGGCAGTCTCTGCTGGACACAACATGTCAAGCCCCTGAGGCTCCAGTGTTAGCCCAAAGAGCCTAACCCCTGAGCTGGAACCATCCCAAATGTTCCTGGGGAAAAGTGCCCGGCCACTGACATCTCGGGAAGGGAATGGGTGCCCAGGCCTTGTCTGCCATCCTGGCTTGGCCGCCGGCCTCCATGCCTGCAGCAGCCCTTTCTACCCCATGCATTCTCTGCTCTGAAGTCCTTTCCTGGTGATAGGTAGCTCCACCCCACTGTGAACCAGTCCCACACGGCCCCCATTTGGGTACAGCAGCAAACTCCCATGATTCAAGTTTCCCAAGCTAGAGAGAAACTTCTTGAAGGACGTGAAGAGAGAGAGAGAGAGAGAGAGAGAGAGAGAGAGAGAGAGAGAGAGAGAGAGAGAGAGAGAGAGAGAGAGACAGAGAGAGAGAGAGAGAGAGACAGAGAGAGAGAGAGAGAGAGAGAGAGAGAGAGAGAGAGAGAGAGAGAGAGAGAGAGAAGAGGTCCATTGCTTCCCTGAAAGCAGTTAGCTGGCATTGCTTGGTTTTGGAATGCATGCCCCAAACCCTGACTCAGGGTCCCTGACCCCCTCCCTTGAGTCACCGCTTCTCCATGTCCCTTCTCCCTCCGCGCCACCATCATGTGTCTCCAAGAATTCTTTTGCCCTGTCTTGCGATAGGTGGTTCCATGAAGGCCTCTCTCGACATCAGGCAGAAAACTTACTCATGGGCAAGGAAATTGGATTCTTCGTCATCAGGGCCAGCCAGAGTTCGCCAGGAGACTTCTCCATCTCTGTCAGGTACCGGCTACTCCTAAACCCACCTTGATCCTTCTCAGCCTGCTGAAGCTGGGAGATTATCACTGACGAGAAACATGTGTCCTCAACAAATCCATACTTGGATTTCTGTTCAAAATGACCTGTGTAGTGGTGAGGAATACCTTTAATTCCATGCACTCAAGAGGCAGAGCCAGGCTGATTTCTGTAAGTTCAAGGCCAGCCTGGTCTACATAGTGAGTTCCAGGACAGTCAAGGCTGCCTATTAAGAACAGTTGAAGAGAAAAAAGAACGGTGTGCATTTATCTGCTTCTCCGTACTGCCCAGGTATTTTCAGAAAGCAAGTTGATCCGCGTTATGTGTGTGCTCTGAACAGCACCGGACACCCTGCAGACATCAAGGAGTGTCTGTGGAAGTAGGAGAGGAAGAAGGAAAGGGAACTCCCACTTGGCTACGGAAGTTTACATCTTAACCATTTCTGTTTCTGTCAATAGAGGGCTGAAGAAAGGCTGGAGAAGCAGAAACCCCAAGGTCGCTCTCCCCCAGCAAGGTCACAGCAAAGCAAAACTGAAAAGAGCAGGGTAGAGATGAGGGAGGCACCCGGTGAGGGGGATTAGAAAGAACTTCGACACTGTAACCCTTGTGTCTCACCTTCCAGGAAGTGACTCAGTCCAGACAGGGACATGACACAGACCTGAACTGAGAAACCCTAGATCTGCATGCAGTGTGTGTGGTCAACATGTCAAAGACTGCAAGTCAGACTTGGTGACCATGTAATGCAAGAAATGCAGCTCTTAACAGAGGAGGCCAGAGCCTACCCAGGCCACACCCCCTGCCTGGTGAATTGACAGGCAGCACTACCCTGCCTTAGTTGATAGGTTCTAAAGGTGTGAGGCTTTACTGCTTCCAGTGCAGAAATCTAATCTCTGGTGATAAACTGGCTGCTTTGTTATTTACAGAAAGAGAGAGAGAGAGAGAGAGAGAGAGAGAGAGAGAGAGAGAGAGAGAGACTTTTTAAAGCATAGGCAGGAAGGACTAATAAACAGTGGGGCAGTTGTCTCTAGGCACGTGAACCTCAAGTGTGCCTGCAAATACCTTCGTCACCTTAATGTCACCAACCTTGACATCTTCTAAAACAAAAAGAACACATATATGTAGTGTGTGTGTGTGTGTGTGTGTGTGTGTGTGTGTGTGTGTGTGTGTTTAGGGACTTGAGACTCTCCTTCTACCATAATGTTGGTCCCAGAGACTGAACTCGGGGCATCAAGCTTGGTGGCAGGCACATTTACCCACTGTCTTAGTTACTCTTCTGTTGCCGTGAAAAGACTCCATGACCGAGACGACTCTCACAAAGGCAAGCATGTAATTGGGGGCCGGCTTCCAGTTTCAGAGAGCGAGCCCACTATCATCACGGTGGGAAGCATGGCAGAAAGCAGGCAGACATGGTGCTGGAGAAGTAGTTGAGAGCTACATCCTGATCTGCAGGCCAAGACAGAGGGGTGGACGAGAGGGAAGGAGAGACACCTCGAGTGGCACACTTCCTCTGCAAGACCACACCTCTTAATCCTTTCTAGTAGCCCCGCTCACTGGGGACTAAGCATTTATATATATGAACCTATTGGGACCATGCTTATTCAAACCATCACACCCACTGAGTTATGTCACTAGCCCTGTACTCTTAGTTCTCCTTAACTAAAACTTCCTATCTCAGGTAGTCATAAATATTAGCTCAAGCCAATATTAGTATATATATCAAATTCTAAACTCCTTGGATCTTCAATAGAGAAAATTTGGTCTATTAATAAGCCAACCAGGGCTGGATGGATGGCTCAGTGGTTAAGAGGTCCTGAGTTCAATTCCCAGCAACCACATGGTGGCTCACAACCATCTGTAATGAGATCTGATGCCCTCTTCTGGTGTGTCTGAAGACAGCTACAGTGTACTCATATATAATAAATAATTCTAAAAAAAATAAATAAATAAACCAACCAATCCTATTTTAATTTTATATTTCGCTTTTTTGGTAAAATTTTGTGTGTATGAGTTTGGCATGTATGTCAGCATATCATGCATGTGAAGTGCCTATGGAAGCCAGAAAAGGGCGTTTGATCTCCAGAAACTGGAATCACAGGTGGTTGTCAGCCACCATATTGTTGCTGGGAATCCAACCCCAGTTCCCTGGAAGAGCAGCCTGTACTCTTCTTTTTTTCTTTTTTCTTTTTTTTTCCGGAGCTGGGGACCAAACCCAGGGACTTGCGCTTGCTAGGCAAGCGCTCTACCACTGAGCTAAATCCCCAACCCCCAGCCTGTACTCTTAACCACTAAACCAATTCTCTAGCCCCAATCAAACCTGTGTTTAAGGGCCTCAGTCACAAACTGCACCGAGCGGTTTGTTAGCCTGAAGTGCATCTTTTGGTGCCTTTGATTTTCAGAATCTTGACCTTGACTTTTTCAGCTAGGAGTTATGGGTCATATTCTTTGACTGACATGAATTGTATACAATGTTTAGCCTAGACTTACTTCTCCCAGAGTTTTGCCTGGTACTGAGGCAAGGCAACTTCTTGTGATCATTAGAGTATTCTCCACACTATCTTTTGAAAACATGTACCATACATCCCAAAGCAAAACCACTTTTATTTATTTGTCCAGATACCATATGGCATGGACACGAAGGGTTAAGAGCCCGTGATGGTTCTCTTGCTTAGCCTTTGCTAAGTCACATCCCCCTCTTTACTCCTCAGTACCAGTAGGCCATCCTACATCATAGACACGGTGTCAAGCAGCAACATGATGTCCCTTGGGATTGCTAAGAGGGACTGGGTATATGATTATTATATACAAGAAATACTTCCTCCTGTATGAGTTGGGATGCTGTATCTTGAAGAAATGGCACTGTGAATGTCCCAACTCCTGGGGAAGACTAGCAGTGATGGCTGTGTGTCAGTTTCTACCCCAAATCAGTTGGGTAGCTGTATATAACCTTTGACTTCTCTTGGCAATGAACAGAACCCAGATTAAAGAAGAGAATAAAGGCCAGAATCCCCATCCCCTCCAAACACAAACCCCTAAAACTATCCCTAGGAATCCCCTACTGACCTTCAGAGGAATCTCGACTCCCCAAAGCCCTTTACCTCTTGACCACTAGAACCAACCACTGACAGCACTGAGGCTCATACAGCTACAACACACCAACGCAAGTCTGTTTGGAAAAACAAAACAAAACAAAACTTGATAGCCAAGACTTAGCTGTGGAGAAAGACCAGAGCCGAGAGTAAAATCTACCCCCTTATTTTCATCAGACAGTTATTCCGATTTCTGCAGACCCGACTGGTAGCAAAAGGAACGGATGTAAAGGCGGTCAGCATAATTACCCAGCACAGCTGGTTCAGACAGGGTGTTCTTCTTCAGGTCTGCTACCTATTGACCTTGACTAAGCCCTTGGGTCTCTCTCAGTCTTGGTATCCTCGCCTGTAAACCAGGAAAGGCCAAACTATCCTCAAGGTCTTTTCCAATTTAAATCTACTACTCTGTACAATGTGTTTCCTCCCAAAGTACAAACACGTTATAGTCTTATTTATACAAAACATAAACTAAACCCAGATCAAGACGATCTCATTGCATAGAGTGATTAATTCCTTAGGGGAAAGGGTAGCCTCTTACCCGCCGCTCAGCTCTAGACTTAAATGAGGTGGGTCGAGCCATTTCTAATAGCCGGGTCTTTTAAAAAATCCTCTTCTGCAGAGGACAGGACTCTGCTATTGCCTTCTTTCAAATAAACATTATGAAAGGTCTCTGATTGCTTACTCCTTACTGGGAACGGATCTGGAGAGATGACTCAGTGGTTTAGAGCATAGAGTTCTGGCAAAAGATCCCAACCCCCACACCAGGGAGTTAACAACTGCCTATAACTCCAGCTCCAAGAGAAGCAACTTCTGGCTTCCACAGGCACCTACACACACATGGCAGTCACACAGACATATATGTAATTTAAAATAAGGCAAAATTGTAAACGCATTTGGAACATTTTCCTTTTCTTGACCTACCTTTTTCTACATATATTTGTTTGTTTGTTTGTTTGTTTGTGTGTGTGTGTGTTTAGTGTGTGTGTGTGTGTGTGTGTGTGTGTGTGTGTGTGTGTGTGTGTAGGTCAGAGGACAACTTGGGGGAGGTGGTTCTTTCCTTCCACCTTGTGGGCTCTGTGGATCAAACTGGTTATTAGGGCTAACAAACACCTTTTACCTGCTAAGTCATTTCACGAGCCCCCCTTTCTTCTTTCAAATGTTGGTCCGGCACCCAAGACAGATTCTAGTTCGCCTGATCACCTTCTGTTGATGGACCCTCCCACTACTACTAGACCCTTCTGCTCCTAGAGCATGGTTCAGACTGCCTGTATATAGATTGCCTGCTGTAGAATGAGCAGCTCTTCTGTGGCATGACGGGGCCACTGGCCTCTTAAATTCTCAGCAGCTGATTGCCTACATGAGACCTACCTGAGATGGTGGGCTCATGTTTCGTCATGAAACGGGGAAAAGATCATAAGGCTATAAAGGCAGTTAATAGAGGCTGAGGGAAAGAAACATTCTCTTCCGTGGTATGTTGTCTGTGGTACCATAAGTATCTCTAATTAAACTCCTTGGTTGACAAAGACAGACTAGAGTGGAATCATTACTTCATTCTGTCATTGGTGCCCGGTCTAGGTGAAACAGATGCTTATGTCATTCCCTGACCCCAAAAAATGTTCATACAATGCCTGTCCAAACAGAACTTCCCCATCCCTGGGTGCAAACAGAACCCTCAGCAGGGGTATTGTTTCCATCCAACATACAACTTGAGTTTGCTTGATCTCCAGGCATGAGGACGATGTTCAGCACTTCAAAGTCATGCGAGACACCAAGGGCAATTACTTCCTGTGGACTGAGAAGTTCCCGTCCCTAAATAAGCTGGTGGACTACTACCGGACAACTTCCATCTCCAAACAGAAGCAGATCTTCCTTCGGGATGGAACCCAAGATCAGCAGGTACGCCTTAGGTTCAGACAGACTCCAGGCCAGAGATTTTAGGTAGCCTGAATTCCTGTGTAAGACACACACACACACACACACACACACACACACACACACACACACACACACACACACAGGGAGAAAAAGAAAAAAAGAAAAGAAAGGTATTCTGATCCAGCCGAGAGCTGATCCCAGCAGTCAGATCTCAGGTTTAATCCTAGCTGAACACTTCCTAACACCTCCTAGCTGTGTGGCTTTAGAAGGCCCTCAGATCCTGTTTCCTCATCCTTTAAGACGGCATAAACACAGGGTTCAGGAGGTTATGAGCATAAGAATCTGATGTCTCCCAATCTCTCCCATCACTCCTAACCACACGTTACAAAAGACTGTAGATGTTGGCTCATATTGCGGATGCTGTTGTCTAGTTCTTTGTGGGTCTTACACGAGTGTTCTCAGCCCAGGTCTGGGGTTGCTCAAGGGTCAGGACAGCAGTAGTACTAGAGAGTAGCCTAGGGGCCAGGTGTAAAGCACCAGGCAGTTTCCTGGTGGCCTCGAGGAGAACAGGGACTGCATAGGTTTAATCCTGACTTCATTCCTAACTACCTGTGTCACCCGATCAACTTCAGAACACTTTCTGAGGCCTGCAGAGGTGACTTGCTGCTCTTCTAGAGGACCCGAGTTTAATTCCCAGCCTCACGTCACACAGCTCGCAACCACCAGGAGTTCTAGGTCCAGTGGATCTGATGCCCCATTCAGGTCTCCTTGGGCATCTTCACACATATAGTACACATATACACAGACATGTACCACAAATAAAATAACTTTCTGAAGCTGGGTACGATGGTACATGACCATAGCCAGCACTTGGGAGGTGGAAGCAGGAGGGTTGCAAGTTCAAGACCAGCCTGGGCTACATAGTGAGCTATGGCAAGTTAGACACTGCCAATAAACAAACAAACAAACAAACAAACAGCATACAAACAAACAAAAAGACACTTTCTGAGTATATGTTTTCTCAGCATGGAAAGCACAATAGTATCGCTCTCGCTGGGCCCTTGTAAAGACTGAGGATGCTGTAACCACAGGCTCTGCCGCAGAATCTGGTCCACAGCAGGCAGGGACCAAAGAAGTTACCACTTCGCACAAGGGAGTCCACACACATGCGTGCAGGTGTGCACACAGACAAACTGTTTTTCAAAGAAAAGAACACAGGCACAATCAAGGAAGGAGCCTTGAGTGGCCAAGCTGGAATCCCAGGGATAGGCGGTTTGAAAAGGACACTCGTGCTTTTGGGGAAGTAAGCCCGCCCTTCCAAGTCACCAGCTGTTCTCAAGGCTGGGGTGTTGGAGTCATCAGAGAAGAGGGCGTTCCCAACCGGAGCACACAGAAGTTCAGGAAAGAAAATAAAGGTCAATGGAATCTCCTGGTTTACTCTAACCAGGAAACAGAAGTATTAACTCAGTAGGATGCGGTGCTCAGAGATAAGAAAGGCAGTATAAAGTTTTGTTAAACTGGCTTAAACGAGCTAATATTTGCACAGCGCTAGTATTTACGGAGCCCAAGGCTCCGTGCAGTTGTTTGTTAAATAAAAAATGACAATAAAGTATTTCTGCTCTGTGAGCTGTCAAGTGTGAAACAGAGAGACCTGGTTCCTTCCTGGCACATGGGGCACCAGGCCTGGTTTCCATGGTTCTGCCAGAAAGTTGCTGCCTGGGGTGGCTGTCACCAGGCTGTAAATGACAGCTCCAGGCGATGCAAAGTCAAGAGCAGAGATATCTGGAGGGTAGGATGTCCGGCAGTTTGGCAACAAGTGACCACATGCGGATTATTGGTCACCTGATCTTGGTTGGCCTTTGCTTTCTCTTCTGAACCCCTGTGTGCTCATGTCCTCTCGTGATTGTAATATGCCAGTCCTGAAAACAGCTACGGCCTGGGAGGGAGCACGCGTGTCCTTTTCAAACCACCTCTCCGTCTGTCAAATAGAATAGTTAAGCTTGACTACAGAGAGAAAAACAAACCCAGACCGAATGGATTGGGCAGAGACCACATGGAAACCGTTAGATTGTCAACCAGAGGCCTGAACTTCCTCAACTAGGGAAGACTTGAGAATTCGGAGGCCACTTTTAATAAAGAGGACGTCTAAACCTTTGATTTTCTTTAGGATCTACCACCACCACACAGTGAGTACCAGAAGAGAGACAGGAACGGGAGAGCTAGGGAAAGGATGGGTCTGGATCTCCTGTTTTCTCTCCCAGGGTCACCGGGGCAACAGCCTGGACAGGAGAACCCAGGGAGGCCCTCCCAGGGAGGTTCCAAGTGGGACTGCAGGAGAAGAAATCCGACCCTTGATGAACCGGAAGCTGTCAGACCACCTTCCTCTGGGTACCCAGCAGTTCCACCCGCACCAGCAGCTGCCCCCCCAGTTCCCGCCAGGGCCCCAGCCCCCTCCACAGCAGCGCTATCTGCAGCATTTTCACCAGGTATTTGAAGAGAAGGAAGGGACAAGGGCAAAGAGCGAAGGCTGGATAGTGAGCTCCAAGTTCATGAAGAGACGCTGTGTCAAAACATAAGGCAGACGGGGAGACGGAAAGATATTGACTTCCGGGGCCCATCCCCCCAACACACACACACACACACATACACACACACAAACGCGTGTGCACATACACACACACACACACACACACACACACACACACACACACACCTCCCGAAGACTAATTCTCCTGTCAGCAGCATTCAATTCCTGCCCCTTAACCTGTAAGAAGAAAACCGGATTAACACCTGCACAACCTTGATTGTTTATCTACCTCTGCCCGTTCCAGAAGGGAATTGCAAGAGGCTTACGGAGATGGACAATACAACACGATAACATTGGTCTACATTCCTCCACTGGGCACGCAGTCCTTTGTAAGCTGCCTGTATCTACTTTCCCAGGCCCATATCCTGCTACCAACCCCTGCTACCGAGCAAACACGCAATCCAGCAAACGGCACCACACTTTGTCATTGCATGGTTCAGTGCATTTTCTCTCTCTCTGTCTGCCTGATGAGTCTTTCCTGACCCAGGCATCACCTCTTCCCAGATGCCTTCCATGATCTAACTGGGCACCCCTGGACACTTTTGTTCCTGTTCACCTAGCACATCACTGTATATGGTTCTTCCTCTAAACCAGTAAACCTTCCTGATTTTTTTATTTGTAAATAGAAAAAGAACCATACAAGCTAGGTACGGCAATGCATGCCTACAATCCCCACATTTAGGAGACTGAGGCAGGAGGATTAAAAGCCCAACTCTAGCCTGGGCTACATAGTGAGTCCAAGGTCAGTCTGAGCTACAAAGCAAGACTCTGTCTTAAGATTAAAAGAAAAAAACTAAGGCTGGAGAGATGACTTAATGGATAAAGTGTTTGCTAGGCAAACCAGAGGGTCTGAGATCAGATTCACAGCACCCACAAAAAAAGCTAGCATTGGGGTGCATCCTTAACCTCACTGCTGAGGCAGATCCCAGGAACTCACTGGTCAACCAGTCTAGCTGAATCAGTGAGTTTCAGGTTCAGAAACGACCCTTCAAGTGGACAGAGAGTGACAGAGGATACCCCCCATGTCACCCTCAGGCCTCTACACTCACACATATACATAGACTGATGATGATGGTGGTGGTGATGATGATGATGATGATGATGGTGGTGGTGGTGGTGGTGGTGGTGGTGGTGGTGGTGATAATGATGATGGTGATGATGGATGGATGGATTGCAATCCTGAGGCCTAGGTAAACACGACTCCCCAAATTACTGCTATTTCATTGAATAAATGGAGGCCATCATCTTTGCCTTCAGAGTCCAAGATCCCTTCAGATTCCCCCCTGTGCCCTTTCCAAGATGAAGGATGATGATCACAAGTCTTCTTGGGTGTTAATTCTGTAGACAGCACCCCAAGCAAGGCACAGGGTAGGGTAGTCTGTGACAGCCACCCCTACCGATCTTGCAGCGGCCCTCCCTTACCTGTCTCTAGGACCGTCGTGGAGGCAGCCTGGACATAAACGATGGACACCTCGGCATTGGCAGTGAGATGAATGCCACCCTGATGCACCGGAGACATACAGACCCCGTACAACTCCAAGCGGCAGGGGTGAGTGAGTAGAGAGTGGGAGGAGGTGTCTCCAGAGAGGGCTTATTTAACCTGGCTCACCCAGGACGCTGTTTTCAAACTTTCTGTTGAGGTTTCACCCTGTTCTCCCTCCTTTGGCAGTGGGGGATGGGTGAGCTTTATCCCTGTGATCCGGTACACATGGCCTCAGGACCTCCTCAGTGATAGGGTGCTTACTTAACATGATTGGGTGCTTACTTAACATGATAGGGTGCTTACTTAACATAGCTGAAGCCCCAGCTTCCACCCCCCTACCACAATAGCAGAACAAGACCATATCAAGAGCAAAGGTAGTAAGTCCCAGGACCTTAGTGCCCAGGGCTGCGCATGCCAGGTCTGCTTTAGATCGCGGTGTGGTCAGCCTTTCAGAAGGGCTCAGAGTACTCAGGATAAATCTAGAAGCTCACGGTTCCTCTGTGTAACAGTTGTACCAAAGACCAGCCTAGTGAGCTCATCAGAATGTCTCCTGTTTCCCTTACAGCGAGTGCGCTGGGCCAGGGCACTCTATGACTTTGAGGCCCTGGAGGAAGATGAGCTGGGGCTCAGAAGTGGAGAGGTGGTCGAAGTCCTGGACAGCTCCAACCCGTCTTGGTGGACCGGCCGCCTGCACAACAAACTGGGTCTCTTCCCTGCCAACTATGTGGCCCCCATGATGCGATGAGTCATGCTGGGAGGCTTAGGGGCTTTTCGTCTGAAGCCTCCTGCAAGACGGGGGCAAGGGAGAAAAGCTGAACTCGATAACTACACATACATGCATACATGTGCATGTGTGCGCCTGTGTACACACAACATGTATATGGACGCCTATGTCTACACACAACAGTTTATAATAGTAATTTATTGGCAGGCAGGGTTGGCTGGTTGACTGGCGTGAGAAGGAACTGGGGTGGAGAGGGGGGCGTTTTGCCTGACTCTTCTCTGTGTGAGAGGGCAGCGGGGAGCTGGGAGCAGGGCAGGGAATCGTCTTTTCCCAGCCCTTGAACTTTCACCGGCTTCTTTCCTGGCTTGGGAATTGTCTAAGAGAGCAAGCAGCTAAGCAGAGATCACACCCCTGGGATGAACGTACAGCATGGGGCTGGGCTGGGCGGGGCATGTTAGGTAGTTCACCTGGCCCTGTCCACTTACAGGGCAGCTCTCCTCTTCTGCCCAGAGCAGGGGCTGCGCCCTGAGAATTAAGGTGTAGCAGATGCAGGGCTTTAGGCACCAAGCAAGTCTGAGCAGGGAGCGGGCAAGGGTGTGGTTGGGAGGCTCCGCTTGGTGTGGGAGAGCCCTACAAGCTCAGGCCTAGTCGATGACTGGCTGGGACTTTTACTTTCCATCAGAGACTGTCCCTGGGGTAATCCTCTTCCTCCATGGCTGACAAGAGAGTTAGAACACAGGAACACTGCAGAGCCCAGTGCTAGGGAATGCACAGGGGTTCTCCACAGGCCCCTGTGGCTTACTTGAATGCAGCTTCTGTTTCCCCAAGCTGCAGAGAAAGCTGCAGCCTAAATTCTTCGAAGTGCTCGGAGAAGGCCTGGCTGAGAATGTGGGATGTGTCAGCAGCCTCACTCTGTGGTAACAACAGTGTCTCTGGGGAGCTCAATTGGGTTTTGCTCCCGGTTTTCTGTGGTTGAGGACATCTTTGCCAGTGGATGAGAGGGAAGCCAAGAGCACTGACTGCAGATCGATAGCTAGACTGACAGACGGACTCTAACCCTCACTGGAGCTTCATGGAAGAAGAGTTTCCTCTTCTGTTTGAGTGCTAGGCTCCCCTAGCCTCCCTCCACCTAGGAAGAGGAACCCCACTGCCGCTGTCCCTCTGTCACCTTAAACCAGAATTGTGTGTCCTGGCGCCCAACCTCGGAAATAAAGCACAGAGAAGGACATGAGAGGAAGCTCGGTGCTTTTGTGGAGCCTGGAAGATGGAGGCTAGCAGAAGGCATTTACAAGGGTGTCCGTGTGTATGTTCTCCGATAGGAGAGGAAGAGCTGGGGCGAAAGCGATGGGGAGAGCGTATGTGACAGAGGGGGCCTGTCTCCATGTCCTCCCCTGCTTTAGGGAGGGACTGGAGGGCGTCTGTTACTGAGGGAGACAAAAGAACAGTCTGTGACTCACGAGTCACTGCAGTGTGGCATACACTCCGTCCCTTGTGACTCTGATTCAACAATCCTCTGATCCCTGGGCTCCCTTTAGAGAAAGAGAGGGACCAGGAGGGGAGAGAACATAGCCTGGAGGTTCAGGGAAGCAGCGCAGGAGTGAGGAGCAGCTGCAGCCCCGGGATGGGAAAGCAGGGAATGTTGTCAGAAGATGGGCGACAGGGAGGGGGGCGGCATCAAGTGGGGCAGTGAGAGCAGGCAAGGGCAGCTGGTACAGAAAGAAGCCTCCCCATCCCACCCCCCACCCCCCACCCCCAGTGTAGGTGAGGAAAGAGTGCATCGCAGGGAGGCAAAGAGCAGAGGAGGCGCCAAGAGGAAAAATGAGACCGGAAGCTGAGGCAAAGTGGGCCTGATCAGCAAGCTTGGTAGTAGGTGATGTGAGACATTACAGTAAATAAACGCCAAAAGTGGTGTTTGGCTTTACAGTATTTGCAAACCATATGCTTTAAACAGCCCACAAACTTCATCCATTTGGCTGATTCTGTGGGAGGAGCAGCCCTGGCTGAGGCAGAGATGACTAGCTTGGTTCTGGTCTAGTTACTATGCCTTGAAACACTCGTATGAGAATACAGTAATAAAGTTTTGCCAGTCTGGATCTGGTGTCCATGGGGCACAGCCCTAGGAGAAGGGGTTACTTCCTACTTTGGGGCAGCAGGGGTGATAGGCTTGAAGATACAGAGTTTCTAAAACCCCTGGAACGGGCTCTTGCTAGAAGCTCTCCTGGTGGGAGAAGGTAGGAGAAATGTTTACTGAGGTATTATCTTTAGCAGGGCTCAATTCAGAAGGAAACAGGAGAGTCACCCAAACCACTGAGGGAGACCAAGGACTCATAAGGAACTGAGTCAAGAAGACCAAACTGTCTACCTGGGGCTCAAATCTCCTTGGCTTCTGCTACTGCCACTATGTGGGGGGCATGAGGCATCATACCCCCAACTCTTATCTCTTATCTACTTTCTACATGCCAGCCTCTCAGAGGCAAGGGAGTGTGTCCACCCAGTGCTTCTCTCTGGCTGCACAGCCAACTGCCAGCACATAATCTCTGATTATGGCCGCCACACCTTAGGTGCGACCTCATGACATCTGAGCAGAGAACTTCCAGAGAAGAGCCAGTTCCTGTTGGACCAGTTAGGGCTTCCTCCCCACTTGCTGGAAATTACTTCATTTCGAATATCCAGCAGCTACCGTGGCCCACTCACCACTAGATGGTCTCGGGCTGATCTAAGGAAATGCTTCTCAAAATCTCAAGTGCCTGAGTGTTGTCTGGGGACCGTGTTAAGATGTGGGTTCTGACTCAGCCTTACATCTCTAACAAGCTCCCAGGTGCTTTGATCAGCAAGGGCATCGGCCTCACAGACCTAATTGGATTCTTTTTCTGGGGATAGTCAGCCACTACTCTTTGTTGCTAGCGAATAAGTCACTTTGGCTTTGGGACAGGCACAACTCATTACTGTCTTTATGACATCATTTCTGTTTGGCGGCCGGTGACTTCTTTTTGCATCTTCATCAGGAATCAGAAATTTTCCAAGTGACAGGCATTTGGCTGGAGACTCCAACAGGAATTCCCTACTAGAAATCACTTTAACAGGAGCAGAAGCTGTAGTAGGTGCAGAAGCCTTCTCCGGAAATCCTGAAGGAGAAAAAAATCAATGCCCATCACTTTGGGCTCTGGGCAAGGCAGGGGGGCATCACTAGATCTCAGCTCACAACCCACACAGGGGACTGATTGGCCTGGTCAAAATAATTGCATAGCACAATTATTTTGTCTAGTTTCAACGTGACTATCTGTAAGACGAGAGTGTGAAAAAAATCTAACACTGCAATTCTTTAAAACAAATTTATTTTTGTTATTGTTTTTCAAGTCCTTCCACTTCATCTCCCAGCCAAGGCACCCTTCCGTCTCCCATAGCAACTGCACTGTCCTCTGTGCTTGCTGCCCTGCATTCCTTCCTCCACACTCTCCACTCAGACATCAAGACAATCTTTGGTCAGACAAACCCAATCACACCACTTTTTTCTTCACAGGCACTTAAAACCTAAAATCCCAACTTGGTCCTACAAGGTCTGGCCCCTTCGGGATCTTCTCTCCAACCTCCTTTTACTTTCATACCCCTTCCCCACTGTCCTTCCTTCAGATGGCTAAGAACCTTCCTGGGGGGGTTTTCATAATTGTGGGTCCCCCCAGGATGCACATCCTGTGCTTTCCAGCTGACTGCTGTTCAGACTTGGGTTTACACGTCACTTCCTCTCATAACCACAATGTGAAATAAAATATCTCTTTAGATTACTTCTCGAGTCCCATGCTTTTCTTGAACACCATGTGCACTAGATTGAGTGGTGGGACCTCTCATTCAATTGAGGCTGTATGTTTCTTGGGGTGGGGATTGTTGTGTTTTGTAGATGCTGTATGTTCATAGCACATGGGGAAGGTATCAGTTCATATGTGTGTAATGAATGATGTTGTGTTCATCTTGGAGGGAAACTCAGGCATAAAATGAGAAAAAGGGGGTGAGACAAGATGTTCTAAAGGGAGGTGAAACACTTTATCTTACAAGGAAAGGAAGTTAAAACAGGAAGTAAAAACTCAAAATACCTTCAGGAAGTCCCTGAAACTGACTAGATTAACTAGGCCACTCTCTCCTCAGTAGTATATAAGCAGAAAAGACAGCTGTAATGCTTAGAAGAATCTGAAACAAAGCAGCCTAGAATAAGCAAAGACCAGCCAAAAGCCCGGGAAAAAAAAAAAAAAGAAGAAGAAGAAGAGACCAGCTAAACTGCCTGGAAGAGACTCAGACCAATCGAGCCACCAGAAAGGACACTCTCCAACCTGTTGAGCTACCTGAAGGTTGTGCAATGAACTCTGTTTCCGGTTTTCAGGAGCTATCACCCATGCTGGGGTGGGGTTGGCTCCTGTAAGTTATCCCTACCCTTGCCCCTGTAAGTAACCTCAGTAAACTCATTGCTTTAACACACTGGATGTTGGTGGTATCTATACTTTTTCCCTGTCTGGTTGAATAGACATTTGTTCATGTCTTCCCGGAATAGTCAGACAACAATGAACAAGTAGTAGGTGCCCAATCTTGTCTATTCATTCACCCCAAGTGCCTGAAGCTTGCCAGACCTACAGGGGTTGCAAACAAAGGGGTTTTCCATGTGACGTTCATGTGGTTGAAGCTTTTACAACTTCCCTCAGATTCTCCTCTGGGTACTTCTAGAGTTCCTGGGTACTTACAGAGTCCTGTTCCGTCTGCTCCTGTCCATCGTGCCATGCATCCTCCACTGACTATGTTTTGGATCACCCCGATCACATGTGCCTGATGGTGAAATGGTGTGATCCTTTAGGCTATGGAATCAGCCCTGGGGATCCATGTGGGCTGGAGAATGGCCCATGCTCAGTTCTAAAAGTATACCACAGCTGGGCTGGGTCCCTCCCAGTCTCCCATGAGCTGGTTGTGCTTCTCACCTGAGCCTATTAGATGGAACAGGAATGCCAACCTTCCCCTCTCTCCATCTTGTGCGCTCTCCCTCCTTGGTGCTCATTGCTTCTTCGGGTGGAGAGAACTGCCCCACGCTGCTTCATCTGTGCGCATAGGGGCCAGTGCATAGCACAGTTTTATGTTGGAGCTTGGCCACAGTTAGGTCATTAAATCAGCAAATGTTTATGTAGCACTTCTTGGGGTCTGATGAGATCAGCCCCAGAGTTCCTCGCTCTCTTCTCCCTGCTCTGTCCAATCCGAGGCTCCCCCACAGCTGCCTCATTTTTCACTTTACTCCCAGTGGCTACACTGGTCTCTCCTCTGGCTCCCTTGCTTCCTATCCGACCTAGGCCCCCACTGATCTAGCCTCCAATGGCTGCCAGACAGAGCTTATGAACATGTAAAGCAGATGACATTAGGCTCTTGTGCAGATCCTTCAGGGGCTCCCGTAGCTCTCAGTCTCAAGTCCTTAGCATTCCACCCAAGGCATTTGTCATCGGCCTGCTGCATATTTGTTCAGTCACGTCCCCAGCTCTCCTCTCCTGAGCCTTCTCAATCAGCCCCACTGAGGTCCCAGGATGAGTCATCCTACCTCCAGCCTCTGACTTTCCCACCTCCTGTCCCTTTTGCTTGGACTGTCTTTTTCCCACTTTGTCGTTCACTGTTTTTGTTTTTTAGAATGATGATAAATTAGTCCTGCAACTGTTCTGTTCGGTGTGGTGGCCACTCACTATGTGTCGCTATTAGATACTTGGCTGTTGTACTGTTTTGAAGATTTATGCATGTATGTATGTAAATGAATGCTCTGTTTGCATGTGTGCTTGCATGACAGAAGAGGGCATCAGATCCCATTACAGGTGGCTGTGAGCCACCGTGTGGTTGCTGGGAATTGAACTCAGGACCTCTGGAAGAGCAGCCAGTGCTCTTAACCACTGAGCCATCTCTCCAGCCTCTGGTTATTATGTTTTAAAATTTTTATTTAGTTGGTTTGTCTGAAAGGGCCTTGAATTGGATATGTAGCAGGGGATGACCTTGAAATTCTGGTCCTCCATTTCTCAAGTGCTGGGACTATACCCATGTGCCACCACACCCAGCTCACAACTGATACTTTAAACCAAGCGAATGCAATAGACTTGCGTGGTGAGTGGCTACCTTACTAGGACGGACGAATGGGTCCACCCTGCTCTGCCTCTGTCCCAGTACCCAAAACACTAAGCTATAGTGGATGATTTGTTGACCTGCCTCCACACCTAGATTGGATAGCTCAAGGCAAACAGATCACAGATCAGCGCGTGGCTGATACATGAACGCAGGCTCTGCTGGTAGGGCAAGCAGCTCTGAGAGAAAAGCACTGATTAGTGTTCTCTCCCAATTCCGTGATATAGAATCTGCGGGTCAGAAGAACGGGAAGAAAAGCACAGCCTTCAAGAAAATCTTTGCCAAAGACAACTTAGGGAGGGAGAAACCAGAAAAGGCAATAACACATCTACAGTTTTATATAAAGGATCTTATTTAAATTTTAATATTATACTTATATATACTATGAAGGCTAAAGGGGAAACTGCGTGTCAGGAGGCAAGAGAGCAGCAGAAGGGGCAGAGAGGGAAAGGGGAGGAGTGTGGAAAAAGGAATAAGAACTCAGTGTAAAGATATGTATGAATGAAGATGTCACAACAAAGCCAAAACAGCAGAACCTTTTCGAGTGATAAGAGTAAAAGGGTCGGTTTGCTAAGGGTCGCAGGGGGTGGAGGAATGACTGGACCAAACACCAGTACCCTCTAGGACAGGTCAACTACTCTGTGTGGTATACAGAGTAGGTCCATATCTGTTTTGTGAAACCATGGAAACGACAGCAGCAAGTGTGACCCCTGACATTAGCTGTGGACTTCAGGTGACAATGCTTCAGTACAAATCCATCAATTACAGAAAACACACCACTCTGTCACTGGCTGTTGAAACTAGGGGAGGCCATGCATGCCCTCTGGGGAGTTCTGTATCTCCTGTTTTACTGTGAGCCTAAAATCACTGAAAAGAAAATTCTACAAATAGATAGATAAGATAGATAGATGATTGATAGATAGATAGATAGATAGATAGATAGATAGATAGATAGATAGATAATCTGTCACCGTGGGGGACTTCACTGAGCTTGCAGTGGGGCAGAGACGTGTGTTTGGTTGGTTCTGGGGAACAAATGGAAACCCACTGCAGGATGACCTCATTCCTGTTCCAGTGAAGCGTCCTAGGCGTGGGAAGGTGTGGAAGGGATGTCAGATGTGCAAGAGGCTGGGCATGCAGCTGCAGGTAGACCATGGATCTAGCCTGGAGATAAAAGACTGGGGAGCCGGTCCTATCTTAGATGTATTCAGAAAGATGCATGTTCAGTGATTTTTACCTGGGGATGTTTGCTTGTTTGTTTGTTTCAAGACCTGTCCCAGGCATCTACCGAGAGCCCCACTCAGTCTGAACCTGAGATGGCGATCATGGAGCCTGGACTGGAAGCACTTTAAACACAGGTTGCCATTTCTACCTGAATGAGGAGTCTAAGAGTGGGCAATGCCTAGCTTGCTTGCTTCACGGGTACAACGGTGCCATCCCCTGATCCCTTGAGCATCAGCACTGTCTCCTCTCAGTGGCTGTTGCAATTCCCGGTATGGCAGGCAGACATGGCAATGTCTGGTGAAGAAGAGCTCCTCCCCACCCCACCCCCAAGTTTAATTAGTGGAATAAACCTACCCAGAAGTTCTCAGCAGCCATCTTCCTAGATGCCACGGGCAACACCGGATGCCACTCCTCAACCCGCCACGTCCAAGAGAATGAGCCAACCATCACTGGCTTAGCCTTTAGAGAGAGAAGGTTCTACCTATAGAAGGCAGAACCCG
The DNA here is from genome assembly GCF_011064425.1 of Rattus rattus. NCBI lineage: Eukaryota > Metazoa > Chordata > Mammalia > Rodentia > Muridae > Rattus > Rattus rattus. Next base: position 250,419,441 of record NC_046154.1, read on the forward strand.
GGAGCCCACGGGGAGGAGATGCGGGTGGGCGGCGTGGAGGATGACTGCTGAGATCAGGTACACAGGGAATATTAGAGGAAGAACCAGCTTGTTTATGACCAGCAGGCCATCCCATAAACATTTTCTTGGCACAATAAAGGGTTAAGAAGGAGGCTGAGTGATTAGCCCTCAGCTTCCCTGAAAATGAAGCGTCAACACAGATGTCTATAGCCGTCCACCAGCCTTTCTCGATGGACTCCTTCATCCGCACTAATTCAACAGAATCAGCGCTGCACGCGGGGAGGGGGCTTTGTGTCTGCTCCGCGGACAACGTCCGGGCTAGCCTGGACTATGCCGTCGCATTCTGCTGACCCCGGTGTGAAATCCCTTTACCTAGGTGCTTCCAGTTAGCCCTCTGTGCAGGTCATCTGTGGCCATCCCATTTCTCTACTTCTGAATTCCCCAGGGGAGGCAGCAAGTGGCGTCTCATTCCCCAGCTCTGACCTGGTTATGGGGAGTTGCTAGGAAACTGCTTCCCACGCTGGAGGAGGCTTAGTTACCATGGCAAGTCCAGATGGGTTGGGGGGGTGCAGAGAAAAAGGAGGGGGTATGCACAGCAGCCTTGGCTGTCCTCACTCTCTCCAGAGCTACTGGAGTTTAAAGAAGTGCTTTAATTTGTCTGAACCTCAATTTCTTCATCCGTAAACAGAAGGCGTGGCTGGTTCTCTTCTTGCTCTAAACCCTTAGTGTGTGTAAACAGCATATGTTCTGTGAAGAACTGGTCCACAGACCCCTCTTAGGCAAGGTACAACTCAGGCTGGGTGCAGACAAGGAATGAAGTAAGTGTCTCTTTTGAAAAAGCAATAGAAGGATTATCGAGTACGCGTTTCCATTAAGAACTTGTGGCAATTCGGCCTTCTATTGGTAAACTTAACTTCTTGAACTTTTGTTTGTTTTAAGACAGGATTTCATCATGTTGTCCTGATTGGCTTGGAACTCTTCATGTAGACCAGGCTGCCCTCGAACTCAAAGAAACCCACACCTCTACCTCTCCTGTTTTGGAATTAAAAGAATGAGCCGCCAAGCTCTGAGACCTTGGGGCTCCCCAGCTCCATGTCTGAGCCTGGAGTTTGGCTCTTTTTTCTTCCTCTTTCTTCACATCCTTTTCTCTTTCTCCACTTACTGGGTATGAAACCTAGGGCCTCGTGCACACGGGGTAAGTGCTCTACCTTTGCACCACATCCTCAGACGCTCTAGTCTATTCTTTTGTTTGTTTTGCTTTGTCGTTTGTTGTTGTGTGTAGCCCTGGCTATCCTGGAAATCATTTTGTGGAGCAGGCTGGCCTCGAACTCACAGAGATCCACCTGCCTCTGCCTCCAGTGTGTTGGGATTGAAGGCGTGAGCCACTACTACCCCAGCTGCTTCACTGATTCTTATGCTCACCCCAGGACACCTTCCTCAGTTTCACATCAGTGTGTCAGGACTTTCTTGTCAGATATCCCATGGCACCTCCCATCTCGCATATTCTAGAGGGTCCCTTTCCTGGTCCTCCTAAGTTCCCACATCCAAAATGAATATCTCCTTTTCATTATCTTCCTCTCCTCACAGTCACTGGACAAAAAAAAAGGCTTCCTCTGTCTTATTCCCTCAAGTCCTATCCATCCCTGATTCCACCACCCTCCCCTCCTCACCACTGCCATTCTGCATTGTTTCAAGAGCTTCTCCACCAGTGTCTTGTCCCAGCCCCCACCTCTGTGGCTCATTCTGCTGGATAATGTTCCCCATTATCCTTGCTCTTGGCTCCTACTGTGAAAACACATTTCTTAGTTACCTGCATAGGCTCCCCAGGTCCTCTGTTCTCACCTAGTTGCCACTTTCTCCCAAGTGTCTTTCCTGAACTGGTTTGGTCCCTTCTGCATACATACACTGTGTTAGTGCTCAGACTCAGGGGCCTGAAGGTCTGTGTCCCCAAGATGTAAGGTCCCTGATAGCCTCGGGGACCGGGATGTAGTTCAGCACTGGAGTGCATGCCCACCTCGGTGAAAAGACGGAAGGCAGACCACTCAGCTGAACGTGTGTCTTTTCAGCATTCAGGTGGACAACGTCATGACTGTGTATCTGTGTGTGGATGGATGGGGGCGGGGGGAAGGTCACACATGCACGTGTGCATTTATCAAGGCTGTTTTGTCAGAAATATGACACGGTGCACATTTTCAATCATTTTTTCTAGAAAACAAGAGTGCTGACAGATGGCGCACATCTGTACTCTCAGTGCTTGGGAGAAAGAGGAAGAAGAGTTTAAGCCCAGACAGATAAAATGAAACACAAAACAAAGGAAAAGAAAGGCAGCAAGCATTTCAAAGGCACAGACCAAATGAGGTCCTTCCTCCAACTGATGGAGGAGGAGCAGGATCAGAAAAGGACAGAGTGTGCCCTTTCTATGAATCCCCTGCCTTTGCCCCTCTCCCAGTCCAGCTCCGGTCATCTGTCAGAGTCAGCCCACCATGAACTCTTGAATGCAGGACCCTAACTGAGGTCTCACTAAAAGGAGATAAGCTATCAACCTGAGTCCTCCCCCGCCCTACCCGGACTTCTGTGTTTCTTACCTGGGTACTGCTCCTGGCTGGGTATGGGGGTGGGGTGGGGTGGTTACCTTATGGTGAACGTGTGAATTGTCATAGAAAGTTCTTTCAGGGGGCACTGGCTGTTACAGAACTCAAAAGAAGAGCTACCAGAGGCCTGGACATTTGGAAGGCTTTTCCAGAAGGTGAACCTCAAGCTAGTTTAGTTGGTTGGTTGGTTGGTTGGTTGGTTGGTTAGTTGTTTTGAGACAGGGTTTCTCTGTGAAGCCCTGGCTGTCCTTGGAACTCAATTTCTAAACCAAGCTGGCCTCGAACTCAGAGATCTGCCTGCCTCTACTTCCCAAGTGCTGGCATTAAAGGTGTGAGCCACCACCATTTCCCAGCACCCACCCAAACCCCAACCCCATCTCAAGCTAGTTCTTAAAGGCCTTGGAGACTTGGAAGATGAGTGTGGGGCATTCTAGAGGGAGCTGAAGGCGAGGACACAGGAACATTCAGCCATGAAACAGACTGAATCCTGAAAGAGTATCGAACAGATGAATGTGTAAATCAATGCAGTTGTACTCTACACCGTCTAGTGCAATTCACGACGTGTGTGTGTGTGTGTGTGTGTGTGTGTGTGTGTGTGTAAGTAAATTTGTTTGTAAGCACATGTGTCTGAATAGGTAAATTGTGTATCTCAGGGATGGGGAATGACAGAGAGGAGAGATGATGCAGAAAACTGATTTTTACGGAAGTTCCTGCATTGAATTGCAAGCTGTTTGAATTCTGTTGGTGGTTGAGAGCTAGAAATGGACTGGCAGGGTAGAAATGGTTCTTGGTGGTGCTAGAGAGATGGCTCAGCAGTTAAGAGCACTTGCTGCTCTTTCAGAAGACCTGAATTCAGTCTCCAGCACCCATGTCCAGTGGCTCACAACTGCCTGTAACTCTAGCTTTGGGGAATTTGATGCTCTCCTCTGGCCTACTCAGGTGCCTGTACACACACACACACACACACACACACACACACACACACACACACACACACACACACACAGACACAGAGAGAGAGAGAGAGAGAGAGAGAGAGAGAGAGAGAGAGAAAATAATTCATTTTAAATGGTACTTGGAACTGGTGTGGTATCACTAATCTATAATCCTACAAAGGCAGAAGGCTCACAAGTTCAAGACCACCCTGGGTTACATAGTGAATCTTAACCCAGAGCAAACAGCAGCAGCAGTGGTGCTCAGGAACATAATTGAGGAGAGCCTAAGACAGACTCTGGCAACTTCGTTGGTTGAAAAATAAAAAAGAGGGTATCTCCCTTTCTGAGATTAGGAGACACTGGATAGAAGGGACTCCTCTAGAGGAAGAGTCTTTTCTTCCCTTTTGTAGGCAGGAACACAAAACAGGCTCAGGACAGAGCACTCTCACAAGCAGAGACCAGCCTTACCCTAATCTGGCAGAGAGCCACTACAGTGGACTGTCTCCTCTCCCTGAGAGTTGGTGGTCATAGGGACATTTGGAGACAATTTCTAAAACAGCTCTGATCCCAGCTGCATTACGTATCTTGTCGCTGTGACCAAACACCTGACAAAAGCAATTTAAGGAAGGAGGGTTTACTCTGACTCATAGCTCCAGGGCTCAGTCTATCATGGCAGAGATGGCATGGCGGCAGGAGCATGGGGCAGGCAGCTGGTCACAATACATTTATACTCAGGAGGCAAAGAGAAATGAAGACTGCTGTTTTTTCCCTTTTTCTTTTTTCTTTCTTTATTTCTTTCTTGCTTGCTTGCTTGCTTTGTCTAGGACAGCAGCCTCTTGGATGGTGTCCCACACATTCATGGTGGGTTTTCCCTCCTCAGTGAAACCTCTTAGAAAATGTCCTCACAGGCATACCTAGAGACGTGGCTTCCTGAGTACAGTGAAGATTAACAGTCACCACACCAACTGAAGGACCTATGCCAGAATGATCACTTCCTGAGTGCTTGTTGATCCCTGTCCTGGTGACCTAGAACCTGAAAGTCACATGCTAGAGGTCCATAGATTAGGACCGGTAGAGTACACTCAGGAAGAAGGGTCAGACAGAAGGTCGAGGGTAGAGACAAAGGTGACTTTAGGAAGCCTTGGGAACTCTCGGCGGTTCTCAACCTGTGGGTGATGACCCCTTTGGGGTTTGCCTATCAAATAATCATGTCAAATATTTACATCATGATTTATAATGGCAAAATTACAATTATAAGGTAGAAATGAAGATGGTTTTGTCATTGGGGGTCGCCACAGCATGAGATATCAAAGGGTTGTAGAATTAGCAAGATGGAGAACAGCTGATGTGAATGGAAGTAAATAGAAATGAAGGTCACCTACCGCCAGGTGGGGAGACCTACTCAACACTATCAGAAGAGCAATACATGGCAATTCAGGGCAAAGTTCAGGGGTCAAGCAAGAGTCATCCTGATGACCTGCCTCAACCCAGCCTAGTTTCTAGAAGGAAGTGACGGGGTAAAGTTGTCTAGGCAACAAGGTGCTTGATCTGGATGGGGTCGAAGAATAGAGACCCAAGGGAAGTTAACAGTGACCCAGGATGGTGCTGTCTCTTTGAGGGTAATTCCTTCACTTGGCTGGTATCTGTTCAAGGAAACATCATTCACAGATACACGAGGTAAAGCACGCTGAGGGAGAATGTATTTACAGAGGAAGCAAGGATAAATACTGGGGTAGAGGGGTTGGTCTGAACTTTAAACAGACTGTGAGGGCAGTTACCTATAGGAAAGGACTAGTGTATGAGGGTGGGCAGGAACAGAAAGAACAAAGAGGAAATGACTTGGTGGTGTATGCGTAGGGTGGGGGTGTTCTGGAGAAAACCAGCCTAACAGGATTATTGGTAAATGCAGACCAAGGTCACCACCAGAGGATTGGTGAAGGGGCAAGGGCAATGAGATATCTGGGATGTGGGATGCATGGGTTCATGTATACCAGTACACATAAAAGGTCATACCCCCCTCAATGGATAGCGAAAAGTTTTAGGGGCAAGCAAGAGGTCTCCATATACGTGTTTCTTGGAGCAAGGTTACTCCACTGTGGTCCCAGGATCTATGTTCCTCTGGATGCGAGAGAAACCTCTTCCCCTCACTCTCTCACCTTCTCTGGGACACAGCAGCAAGGGAAAAAAAATCTTTTTTAACCAAGGTGTGAGTGAGTCCCCAAAGTTTTATAACAGGCGTTCGTGACACAAATTGCTACAGAGGAAAAAAGTCACCCCTGGGAAACTTATCTAAGAATATATCATGAGATGGGTTATTTTGGGACTCAAATTACACAGGAGGGCCTAGGAAAATAGACATGCATGGGGCTGAACACAGCTACAATTAATGTTAACTATAAGGTGTCATATCTTTACAGAATGCAGAAGGCACAGCCTGCAGAGAGTGCTGTGGAGGGTGAGAGGAAGGTGACTTGGAGCCAAGTATCCAGGGGGAGGGGGGTAGTCCTGCAGAGGAAGGAGGAGGGAGCCAGCAGGAAAGGACTTGTTAGGGGGAGGCACAGTTCTCAGAAGGCAGCAGTCACCTTGGTCAAGGTGGAGTTGGAAATGCCACCAGGGTGGACCCCACCCAACTCAGGGAAACTCCAGACCCAGAACTAGAGAGACCAATAATGTATCAGGGGTTTTCCCAGGGTGCCCTTGGATCTAGGGGGACCTAGATCATATAGCCATTAAGATTACTACAGGTACCTAAAGGAAATCAGAGTGTTTGTTTTATTTGTTTTCTTTTCTTTTATCTATACAGTAATCTATAGTGTTTAGCTATAGGGTAGGGTGAAGGTCTGGGGGTGAAGCCATATGACTAAGTGTCCCAGCACTGACCTTAAAGGGGACATCTCACTTCTAAAAGCCTCAGTTTGCCCACCTGTAGCATCTCACTACAATCCCTTTCAGAGCCAACTTTAACAGATTCAGGGAGAGGAAGCCAGATGCAGTTTCGTAATTGTGCATTCTGTCTCCCTACCCACAGCCCTTCTGCCACTATCACCTGTCTTATGAAGATCAAGACTGGGGATAGAACTTAGGGCCTCACACATGCTAGGCAAGTGATCTACACTGAGCGACCCCAGCTTCTTGTTATTGTGAATGTTTACCATCTACCTGAACTACATACAGGAGGCACCAGAGAAGTCACCCATGATGTACCAGTCTTCTTTCTTATTCCCAGTGGCAAGCATATTGCCTAGTACTTATTAACCTCTCAAAAATGTAGAGTGAATAAGTATGTCTTTGGTATGTAAAAGTGAGCTTTATTAATAACCAGTGTGTTTCCCATCAGATGTAGAAAGATCTTTTCCATTGTGAGTCGTTTCTAAAATAGTCTAACCTTCTTCTGTCCAAACCCAAGTCCTGTCACATAATATGTGTGGCTCTTGAATTGTGGGAAATGTGTTTTAATCCTTCTTCTTTAGTGTAGGCCTGGAGTGAGCTTGGCTTGGCTTGCAGCTGCTTCCCTGTTCTACAGGGCCTGATGCTCGGTAAGGATCGATAAAGAGTGGGAGAGCTGGAAGACTGACCAATTCAGCTACCAAGCAGGCCCAGATCCAGGGCTTTGAGTTGCCCTGCCCCAACTTCTATCCCATCTATGAACTGCTGGAGTGCATGAAGGGGCTGGTCCAAAGCTGCAGGATCTCCACGACACAGGATACGAGGATACCCAAGAGGAGTCCCAGTGAGAATCCAGTATTCAGAGTGTAGCAGAAGCCAGAAGCCTCAAACCACACCAAGGACTCACTGCAATGAACATTTGCAAGTAAGATGTGTGGACAAGAGGGTGTACTCTGGGACACACTGGGACACACTATAGCTTCTATGACAAGATTTTTTTTTGGGGGGGGGAGGTGGGGACCAAACCCAGGGCCTTGCGCTTGCTAGGCAAGCACTCTACCGCTGAACTAAATCCCCAACCCTAAGATTTATTTTTTTATCTTCTTTTTTTTTTCTTTTGAAAGGGGGGGCAGGGAGGTTGCAAGGGTGGAGGGCTGATACGAAGGGACTGGGAGATGAGTGGGATTGAGGCCTATGATGTGAAATTCACAAAGAAGGAATAAAAAGTTATTTTTTTTTAAAGAGCTGGTAAGTGGCTGGTAAACTGAATGGCTTCTGACTCTAAGCACGAGGCTAAGCCCTTAGCAAGTGTCTACCGAAGGGGTTAAATTACCAGACAAAGCAAACACTTTTCCTACTCTCCTTTTCTCGGATCTTCAACTAAGGCAGCATTGCAACCTGAGGAGGCTAACGTGCGCTCTAAACATCTCTGTGTTCTCCTAACTCCCATGGAAAACAAGAATGGGAGACTTTCCAATGGGACTTACAGTTCATTCGAAGGAAACACTGAATGTTTAGCATGGTGCCTGGCATAGCAATTGCTGCTGGATCGTTACAATCCTGTCAGTCTCTCGACCCTCAGTGGCTCCACTGTAGCTACAGCATAGAGGCTACTAAGGTCGAGTCCCAGACAGAGGTGGCTTACCTATAATCCACTCAATCAGTTTGGAGGCCGAGTCAAGAGGGTCTTGAGTTCAAAGCCAGCTAGGGCCACACAGCAAAGCCCTGACTCAAATCAATAAATACACAAAGCTGAGGTTTCTATAGTTTGTCCCTCTCTATCTAGTCTCCTCTTCTCAGGCTCTCAAATGAACTTCTGTGGCCAGCTGCTGTGGACCCCAGACCTTCTGCAAAGCACTGACTGCATTTCCACTTCTTGCTTGCCTTCTCTAAGAGTCCCTCCCACTAGGACTTCTCGCCTGTATTTAACTGGCGATGAGACCAAGGCTCAGCAAGGAGAACTCACTTTCCCAGGGACACAGAGCGGCTATCAGGAAAGCTGGATGCCACTCACGTTCTTATTCATCCAACCCCCGAAACACAAACCACAAGAAACCCCACCTGTCCATCAGCCTGGGACTTCTTAGAAATGCAGAACCTCAGGCCTCATTCGAGACTTACCGGATCCAAACCTGTATTTTAACAGCCACTCCTTGCTCAGGTAATTGTCGGGCACTCTAAGTCTTAGAGCATCACTGTAAATCACTTTCTGCCAGTCAAAGTACTAATTCCATCAAACATGTGATCCTGTTTAACCCCTAGGTTAAGAAAGGTCAGCATCATTACCCTGTTGTTCCAGTGCAGAGCAGGCCTCTCATCGATGCTGCTGGTCTCTTCAGTGATTGCCGCCTCTCTTCCAACATGTCCCCTGGCTGTAACACTAAGCTTCTTTTTTTTTTTAAACTTATTTATTTATTATATTATATAAGTACACTGTAGCTGTCTTCAGACACACCAGAAGAGGGCATCAGGTTTCATTATAGATGGTTGTGAGCCACCATGTGGTTGCTGGGATTTGAACTCAGGACCTCTGGAAGAGCAGACAGTGCTCTTAACCACTGATCCATCTCTCCAGCCCCAACACTAAGCTTCTTGGTGCTCTTTTTACCTCTGAACTGTACCTTTTGTACTTCTTTCTGCCCCTTGCTTTTTTTTTTTTTTTTTTTTGTCGTTATAGACTTGTATAAGTCTTATAAGTAACAACCATTCCACAGTCTTGAGATTTCTCCCACCACACTAGGCTCACCAGGTAAGAGCACTGATTTCTCCACAGTCATGAATCTAACCCCCACATGGCAGCTCATAACTGTCTATAACTCCAATCACAGGGTCCAGTACATTCTCCTGGTCTCCAAGGACTCTGCCTGTACAATGTACACGTGCACGCAGACAAAACACCCATACCCACAAAATAATAACATAATTTTAAAACATTTTAAAGAAATTTCCTGTGACAGATACATTAGCCCATTGATTTAAAATTTAGGCTCAGGCAAGTTCTTAGTACACGGACAGAAGTGTCTGTCAAAACACTATATAAAGGGTTGGGATTTAGCTCAGTGGTAGAGCGCTTTGCTAGCAAGCCGCAAGGCCCTGGGTTCGGTCCCCAGCTCCGGAAAAAAAAAAAAAACAAAAAAAAACACTATATAAATGACCTATAGCTCATTGCTAACGCTGCTCCCATCTGAAATCTCTTTAGTCCCTACCATCCTTATTACTATCCACCCTGCTGTCTTCCAGGCTCCTACGAGAACAGACCACTAAACTATGCTTATGGCATTCAACTGCCTTTCTTGTTCAAAGCTCCAGAGTCTTTTTGCATATTTCTCCAAAACTCAACATGGCCAGATTCTTTCCAGCAACAATCCACTCTCAGTACCAGCTTCCATATTACTTTTCTGGTTTGTTTTGTCTTGTTTTGTTTTTGTCTACAAATTGTCACGATAAAGACAATTTATAGAAGGAAGGGTTTATTTGGGCTTAACAGTTCAGAGGGACAAGAGTCCATTGTGGCAGGGACCTGTGGCAGCAATGAGCAGGCCTAGCAGCCAGATCGGGAAGCTGAGAGATCACATCTCAGCCACAACCACAAAGCCGAGAGGGCCATCTGGAAGTAGGGAGAGGTTGTGCGTTCTCAAAGCCCACCCCCAGTAATATACTTCCTCTAGCAAGGCTCTATGTGGTAGTTAGAATGAGTGTCCCCCATAGTCTTAGGCATTTGAAGGCTTGGTTCCTAGTTGGTGATGCTGTTAGGAGAGGTTTAGGAGGTGTGGCCTTGCTAGAGGAGGTGTGACCTTGCTGGGGAGGTGTGACCTTGCTGGAGGAGGTGTGGCCTTGCTGGGGAGGTGTGACCTTGCTGGAGGAGGTGTGGCCTTGCTGGAGGAGGTGTGGCCTTACTGGAGGAGGTGTGTCACTGGGAGAAAGCTCTGAAGGCTTAAACCTTGCATCATTTCTACCTTGATCTATTCCACGTTTTCAGTTAAAGATGAGCCCTCAGCTTCCCGTTCCCGTTGCCAAGCCTTTGCTCTGCCATCATGGACACTAACCCTCTGTAACCACAATTTCAAATAAACTCTTTTATAAGTTGTCTTGGTCATGGTGTTTTACCACAGCAAAATAGAACTAGAAAGCAACACTATATCACACATTCCAAAGGTTTCATAACCTCCCCAAACAGTGCCAATTGAGGACCAAGTGTTTGAATACACATTTTGGGGAGATTCTTAGTCAAACAACCCCAGTAGCCTGATGTTTGCCTTCAATTCATAGCAATCCTCCTGCCTCTGCCCCTCAAGTGCTAAGAATATTTACAATGTGTTTGAGGTCCTGAGCTGAGACTTTCTCTCAAAAACTAAAATACAAAAAAAAACCAAACAAACAAAACAAAACAAAACAAAAACCAAAACAAAACCCTGAGCATGAATTGTACTAGGTACACAGTAAGCATCAAGTAAATGCTCATTAGATCGGTTTCCACCTCTAAGCATGATGGCCTTCTGTGGCAGTAGTGGTTTTATCATTTGAAACAGGGTCTTATCATGTGGCCCAAGCTGGCTTCTAACTCACCATTCTCTGTGGTGGTGGGTGACAGGTGCGTGACATCTGGCTTGCCCGCAGTTACTAACGCACATTTGCTACACTCATGCTGTCCTCCTCAGCTGTGTTAGCCTTGGCTGTCTCTTCCTCCCCTTTACTGCTTCGAGCTCCTCTGCATTCCCTAAGTGGAGAGCCTGGCCTCACAGGGCCTCCAAAGCGAGCAAACGCTCTCCTAACTGATGGTAGACTATGCCTCTAGTACTCTTAGAGTGCAGTGTTACCAGGGGTGAAACCTCCTGATTCTCAAGAGTGGTGAAGAACGTCTGAGGCGACAGGCACCCTTGCTGCTGCTCACCATCCCTAATGCCAGCAGTCACCATTGTCACGAACTCTGTAATTTATTATTTTTTTATTAATTTTTTTAAAACTTGATGTGTATGGATGTTTTGTTTGCACTTATGTCTGTGTACCAGATGCATACCAGGTGCCTGTAGAAGGCAGAAGAGAGTGTCGGAGATGCTCTGGGACTTGAGTTATTGATGGCTGTGTGCCACCATGTAGGCCCCAGGTCCTCTGGGCAAGCATCCAGTGCCCTTAACCATTTCTCCAGTCCCTTCAGACAATCTATTCGCTCATTTTTTTTTCCAAACTGTCAATGATGCTGTGGGGTATAGATCAATGAAAGAGCCCTCTCCTAATTTGCCAAAGTCCTGAGTTTTATCCCAAGCACAGAGGAGGGGGCGGGAGGGGGGGATGAGGAAGGGAGGAAGAAAAGGAGAAAGAAACTGATACAAAGAGAGGGAGGGAGGGAGAGAGAGAGAGAAAGAGCTCTAGAAATGCCCACTGACTCCTTCATACACACCCCCAATAACCCCAATAACCTCTGTTTCTCCACAAGAACAAGCAAAGGAGGCCACACGTAGGGAAAGGACCTCCTACACCACAGAGAGCATAGCAGTTCCTCCGCTTAGCCTCTCCTTTCTCGGGAGATACAGAAAAGCATTTATTTCTAGGCCTCAATTTCCTCGTTTGTGAAATGAGGGGGTTGGACTCATTTCTAAAGCTCCTTCCAGCTCCAAGTCGCTGTGCTACAAAATGAGAGAAATGTGAACCTTCGGTTGCTATGATCTGAAAATATTTTGAATGTAGAGAATCAAAATTGTACAGCAGCACACGAACAAAATAATATGTTAATGACTAAGAAGATTGTATTTAATCCAATGGGAAACAGCAGATCCTCTGGTGGTGGTGTGCACGCGCGTGTCTGTGCTCAGCTTCCTTCCTTGGGCTCAAACATGTATTTTGAATCGCTAATATAGTAATCAGGCCTCTGGCAGCCTATCAGGCCCAAACACACGCACACACCACTTCAAATTAAAATGAGGGGCAAATTCACTGCCGCCTGCTTACATCTTTTCTATTTGGGTGATTCTTTTAGGAGGAAAAAATTTTTGTAGTGACGATGTTGAATTGACAGCCCCTGGAGGCCTCTGATCTCAGAACTGGGACGCGTGGGCGGGAGAACTAGGGATTTCATTAGCATCTTTGCTTTCCCACACCAACTGCCCCCTACACAGTCGGCACACGATCTGGCCCAACAGCATACACACTTGCACCCTGATGGCCGGAGGGGATAAGGATGCTACTAAACCCCACAGGCGTCTGGACTAGAACACGTGCTCTGGGCCTTGCCCGCGGGAAGATGAGGCTGGACCCGCGGGGCTGAATCCGGAGGGTGCTGGATGCATTAAAGGTCAAGTCGCTGACCTTTCCCCGCACCGATAGGTCGCAGCTGGGAGGCGGGCGTGGCTCAAAGGCCGCACGTGGCTCTGACTATAGCCCGGCTCCAAGTTCACTTCCACGCCGGGGATCCGCACCCCAGCCCGGCTAGGTAGGCCAGAGACGAACGGCGTCGGCTGGGCTGCCCGTGAGGTCCCCGCGAGCCTTGCAGAGGCGGCGATCCCTCTCCGCCCGACGGCCGCGCCCGCATCGAGGCCCGCGCCGATTGGCGGACTGGCGATCTCTGGGCGGGCCGGGGCGGACCTCGCGGCCAGGTGAGGCGCCCCGCCCCTCGAGCGCTCCAGGTGCAGCGGTGGGGACAGCAGGATCCGAGCCCGGGGCCCGGGACAGGGCTGGGACGCCATGGCCGAGTCCCAGTTGAGCTGCCTGGACGAGGCGCACGTGAACGAGAAGGTGACCGAGGCACATGCCGCCTTCTACTACTGCGAGAGGCGGCGGGCCGCGCTGGAGGCACTGCTGGGTGGAAGCGAGCAGGCCTACCGCGAACGGGTCAAGAAGGAGCGGCTGCGGGACTTCCTCTCCAGCCAGGAGCGCCAGGCGCTCTGCGCCGCCTGGAGCCCCTACGAGGAAGCGGTCTCCAACAGCCGTGCCAAGGCCAAGGCCAAGGCCAAGTCCCATTCCCAGGCTGAGCCCGGTGAGTCCCTGGCCTACTGGCCAGACCGCTCGGACACTGAAGTGCCCCCACTGGACCTGGGGTGGACGGACTCCAGCTTCTACCGCGGCGTGAGCCGAGTCACGCTCTTCACCCACCCGCCCAAAGAAGAGAAGGCGCCACACCTGAAGCAGGTGGTCAGGCAGATGATCCAGCAGGCCCAGAAGGTAGGCCTCGGCCCCAATCCTGCACCAGTGGGGCCCCCTCCCCGCCCCCCACTCCCCTACCTGGTCTCACTTGCAGGCCACTCTCACCATCCTTTGGGACCCCAGCTTGCCCTCACTTTGTGGAGCTCTAGTGAGCCTTTTGAGAGATGGATGTGAACGTTTGTGGCAAAGCACTGGTCTTTCTTACTACAGTGTCCAGATGCGCTAGCCTTGTGTTGGTACACCTCTGTCACATCCGTCTTCCCTTTGGCAGTGTGACAGTTGTGAGGCCCTGTGCTAAGTTAGCCACTCAATAGGGCTTGATCATGACCTATGACCAGGGATTTATTTACAAGGTGTATTCTTGGCCATTTTCCTATTAGATCTTCACAACCCCGTGAAGTAGGTGGTTGGTAATGACCTTCCCCCCCCCCCCGTGCCAGATGAGCTTTTCTTGGGAGCCTCTCTCCCCAAAACAACCTGGCTTTCCCATTGTCATCCTCTCCTGGGCTGGCTAGAGCAGACTTAAATGAATGAGGAAAGGTATTTTGAGCTCTAGCTGTGACTTGGCCTAGTGTTGGGCGCTCCCACAAGGCACTGGACTCAGCCACTCAGGAGGAGGCTCCTACTTAGCCCATCTGCTCTGCCTGGGTGTCGAAAGAAGATGTTTCCAAGGAGCCTGGTTAGCATACCAGTTGGACAGCTGGCTGTGGGGTAGGTGAAAGACTAATCTTTTCCTCTGTGCCCTTGAGTATTTGGGTAGTTTCCAGGTAAAATGTGGGCTATTGCATCAAATCTGAACTTCAAATAGGCCTTTAGTATCAGTTTATCCCAAACACTACACAGGGCACATTGATACTAGAAGTGACTTTCCATTTACCTAAATTCAGATTTAATGGGACAGCTATCATTTCGCCTTCTAAGCACTGAGAGGGGACAGATAGACTTTTATCCCATGTATTTATTGTGTTTGGAGGTGTCCTGGGACAAATGGATGTCAAAGGACATCTTTGGGGAGTCTCTTCTCTCCTGCTACCATGTATGTGGGTTCTAGGGGTTGAATGCAGGTAGCCAGGGTTGGGGGCAAGCCTGGTAGCCCCAGGCATTTACTCCACCTGCCACTGGGATTTATTAAGCAACATCAACAGCCTTTGCTGCCCGGATCAGAATATGCAACTAGAGGCTTGGGTCTACTGTTCTTACTTAACTTCGTGAGTGTAATTACAGCTGTCTTTATCCTGGAGGCCAAACAAAAAGATGCTAGGACAGTGAGAGCCTCTTCTTCCTGGGAGGTGTGGCCTAGGCGTGGGCCAGAAGGGCTGCCAGAGAAGTTAGCTTTTTCACTGTCCTTTCTTCTACCTTCCCACCAGATAATTGTTCCTTGTCTGACTAAGCTTTCTTTGTGTCCTGCACTCTGCTGAAGAAAAAGGCAAGGTTGAACACACACACACACACACACACACACACACACACACACACACACACACACTAGTGGAAAAGGAAGTGGGTAGCAGCGGACTGTAGGTGGAGTCAAGGGTCAGGACTGATGATGTAATGTTCACTAAACCTTAATTTATTTAGTGCTTGTGACATGTCACCCGTCACCCAATGTGGTTTTGGTCATTTGTTTTAAGAAATTGATATTTAAGCACTTGCCTAGCAAGCGCAAGGCCCTGGGTTCGGTCCCAGCTCCGAAAAAAAAAAAAAAAAAAAAGAAAAAAAAAAAAAATTGATATTTATTGTGATGTGTGATATGGTGTGTATGTGTGTGTGTGTGTGTGTGTGTGTGTGTGTGTGGTGTAGGTAAGTCAGAGGATAACTTGCAGGAATCCATCTCTCCTTTCTCTCAGTGGGAGGTGAGTTGTAGGATTGGAATGGCAGATTAAAAGGAAACCTGACGGGCAGTCTCTCAGTGGAGTACTGAGCAGGAAATGAGAGGGTTTTTTTTTTTCCTTTAAAATGCAAAGCAGTTTGGCTGTTGGGAGCTGAGCCTTGTATATGGCACCATCTTTTATAGAAAGGAAACTGAGGCCCAGAGCAAACCATCACCGCCTAAGCCCTGTCTCATGCTCTGGCCCCTTGTTTTTCACAGTCCCTGGGTAAGACATGTTTTCCTTATCCTTGGAGGAAAAACAGACAAACAAACAAACAACAAAAACCAAGGTGCAGGACAGTTAAGTTCCTAGAACAGTTAAGTTCCTTGCCTAACTTAGTAAACAGTTGAGCTGGAATCCAAACATGGAAGCCCTTGCTCTGAGCCACAGCCCTACCCTACCTAACCTGCTCTCCTTTGTTCTGCTGTGGTGAGATTCTGCACAGAGTTTGAATGGATCTAGTGCAGTCAACAAGCTGCAGTATCCACCCTGTACCCAGGTTAGAAGGCAGAGACTAGGCCCTGCTCCACTGTGCCTTCCATGACCTGTACGGTGGGGTTTTCTTAACGCTTTAAATAAATATTTAACAGAATATTTTGCAATTGTGAGCCAGTTCTGTATGTGCAGATTGACCTGATAACATATTTCCAGAGAGTCTCCTGTGTGCCAGGGCACCAGCTATAAAGATCCAAGCCGTGTGGACTTTGCCCTTCAAGAGTTTGCGTAAACGCTGAGGCTTCTGCTAGAAGGAAAAAGGGAGTTTTGAGGCTGTACCTGGGAGGCTGGCCCCCTGCAGCAGGTGGGTTGCGGGTTTGGAGGGAAGACTGAGAAAAAGACTGGGTGGGCGGTCTCCGCCTTAGAGACTACTGAGCAAGGAAGTGAGAAGTCGCTCTGGCTTCAAAATGCAAAGCAGTTTGATTGGAGGGAGCTGAGTACTCTGTGAGGTGCGGTAGGGGTGTGTACAGGTGAGGAAACTGAGGCACCGAGCAGGAAGGAAGTTTGCTTAGAGGCCACTTGCGTGGTTCTAGAAAGACCCAGATCTCTACCGTGCATTGCAAACATGGCACATCCTGACCACTGCCTGGCCCTGCCCCTGGCTCATCCACCGACCCGGCAAGCATATTTCCTTGGCAATCAAATCAGATTCTCCTCCCTGTTCACCCTGAGGGAGGGAGTTTCCCTGGTTTCCCGGGAGTGTCTGGCAGCCTGGAGCCTGGGTTAGACTGAGAGACAGTTTGTGTGCTGAGATCTCTTAGCCTTGGAGGGAAGGCAGTCTACCCGGGTGCTAGGGGTTCTGGGTTTTATTTCATTTAATCCTCAGAATAATCTTACAAGGTGCTACTATTTTTGTTCCCAAAAGACAGATAAAGAGGGAGTTGACCAGGAAAGAGAAAGGGAAATGGGAAATGGACCCTAAGAGCGGCACTTTGAAAACACAATTTTGCCTTTGTTTCCAGCACTCTTGAGGCAGAGACAGGCAGATCTCTGAGTTCGAGGCCAGCCTGGTCTACAGAGAGAGTTCCAGGACAGCCAGGGCTACACAGAAAAACCCTGTCTCCAAAAAAAAAAAGAAAAGAAAAGAAAAGAAAGAAAGAAAAGAAAAGAAAAGAAAAAATCAACAACAAAACACAGTTTTGGTTTGAGGAGGAAGGCCCAGGTGTAAAACCAGTGAAGGCACAGGTCAGTATGGCGAGGTCCCTGTACATGGGAAAAAGCCTCCGAACGGGTTAAGCTTTAACTAGCCACTCTCTGGGCCTCTGCAAATGACAGAAAAGCATTTCCCAGCTGTGCTGGTACCCAGCCTTCACAGATCCAGCTGTGTTTGCTTGTGGGGTGGTTTCTGCTGTTTTTCCACCTTGAAAGATCTGCTTATTCTAGCATCATTAAGATGTCCTTTGTCTACTTAAACTCTAAGCCTTTTAGGAACCCTGGCCTGTGCCGTGCTAACAAGGAAGACCAGGGCAAGCTGCTATTGCTTGGGCAGCTTGGACATTCAGGGAGCTTCCTACAGCAAGACCCCTTGGAGAACTGGGAAGTCAGAGTAAGAGGAACAGACAACCTCAGTCCGGGCTGGCCATGTGGAGGGCCTTGCACTCCTCTGATCATGAAGGTCTCCTGTGTGCTAAATGTGCATTAGTGGAAAAGAGGTGGATGAGACATGCCCCTGCTCTAAAGTAGCAATAGTCTGCTAATCCATCCTTACAATTCAGTATGACAAATGCTTGAGAGAAGGTGTGGCAGGGGAGACGTTAGTCCCACCCCCAAGCCAAGTTAGCAAAGGCTCTTTGAAGTTGTCTGAACGCCTGATCTAGCAGGAAGGGTGAGGTGGCACCAAGCCCCTGCCTGTCCTTAGGACCAGTGGGATCCATCTGACTCCTGACCCCCATATTCCCAGGTCCCACATTCCAAATACACCAGCTTCTCACTACTCCATGAACAGCTTGATTTCCTTGGTTCTACTGTAAGGCAGACATTATTCTCTTGTCACAGAGGAACCCTGAGGTACAAAAGAATGAAGTAGACTAAGGCTGAGAAGACCTGAAGAGAGGCTCCAAAGCACAAGATGTGGTAGATGAAGCGACTTTGGCCAGACAGGCGTTGGGAGGCAAGGGTGAACACCTGGAATGCAGTGCCCAAGGAGTTTGGCAAAGTCTTGGCCATGTCACCGAGAGACCTGGTTTTTCAAGGGAACGGTTATCTTCCGTGGCCATCAGTCTCCAGCCACATTCAGCAAATGGTACCAAGTTGAGTGCCTTCTCTGCACCAGGTTCTGTGCCAGTGATTGACATACATAGAAGTAGATGTTGTCACTCCCTGGGGAGGGGAGGTGGCAGTCATCTCCCTGCCTGTGGTTAAAGTACTTACCAGGCAAGCATAAGGACCAGAGTTCAGATCACCAGAACCCAGTAAACGTGGGTGACTGTAGTGTAAGTTTCAATCAAAGAAGGAGACAGGTAATCCCAGAGCAAACTGGTTAGCAAGATTAGCATTGGACACGCCCTGAGTGCAATTGAGAGACCTTGTCTCAAAGAATCAAGTTGGAAGAGCTGTCAAGCATGATTCCCAACATGCACATACATGTGCACCCACACACATGTGTGCTAATATACATGCACACCAGATAGGTGTGAAAACTGAAAAAGGAAAGGGAAACTTTCATAGTGTTTACGATTGTAGAGTTGGATAATACATACGCTCGCTCACTTTCACCGTACTCATCACTGGTCTTTTTCTAGCTCCCTTTGTCTCATCCTTCTCCCTTTCTACCTCAGCAGGGCAATGGATTAGCTGAACTGCCCCTCTCCCACACTTTTCAAAACAACCGGGACGCTCTCTGTAGCTCAAGTTGTATTACTACATAGTACAAGCTAGCCTCAAACCTGCAATGATCCTTCCACATCGGCCTCCTCAGTATAGGCGTGTGTCACCGTGCCCAAGCCTGAGCTGCTCAGAGAAGCTAATTTAAATGCACAGAGCCAAAGGCAGCCTCTCCGAGCAGCCCAGGGGTCTGCAATTCACATGTATTCTCCCCTCTCAACTCTTCTGCCCTCCCACAAGTGACTAGTCTGCATGACCATTGTCTCAAACACACGTGAGCAGTTCTGGGGTCCTTGTCCCAGGCGAGCTTATGGGTAGCAGCCCTGATACAGTTCTAGCTCCACAGCCTCTGCTCTGGTTCTTGCCCTGGCTTGTCTGGGCTTCCCCTGACATCTCTAGGCACTTTGTCTATGGAGTTTTAAGTCTGTCTCTGCGCTCAGTCACTGCTTTGGGGAGCTGAGATCTCTGAATAATGGAGCCCAACCCTCAGGACAGTGACCAAAGGCAGGCTTTGGAGTTGAAGGGACTTATCTTCTGTCTTGATCCAGTCATCCTCTTAGGAGCTGGTCTTCTTTGGATGAATCTCTTCCCACTTGAGTCTGCTGACCAATAAAATAGATGGGACAGTGTCTAGGTTTTTAGAGACTTTAGGAAAGGAGGGGTCGTCTGTGGAAGCTAAGCTTACCAGCAGCAGACATGTTAATTGTCCTGATAAATGGCTGCTTCTTTGTGTGAGCAGGAAAGGGGAGCTGCACTGGGAGTTGTGAGCCTCGGCCTGAGGCTCTGGGGAGAGGCATTCTCTGTTTCTGTATAGAAACTCAGCACCTGCTAGGCAATCCCCCTCTTAGTGTACCTGTTGGCCATGCTTTGATGAAGGTAGAGGAAGATGGCCGTCAGCCTGTGGCACCCAAACCCTTAGGCTGGAATCCCTTTGGACTCTCCTATGAGTAGGGAGTAACACAAAAGCATGGAAACATCCACCCCGCCCCACCCCGCCTCCTAAACGGGGAAGAGAAAGTTTACTTGAGGTACACTGGAAAGGCCTGACTACCTTCATGGGCTCAGCCAGAGTCTAGCAGCAGTCCCCAGATCCTTTGACTATAGGGACCTCCAGCTTCCGGGGAGAGGAGCCACCAGCTGGAAGTGAACTAGGCTGCTAAGCTGACTGTAGCTTGGTCCCTTTCTCTCTTTGGGGAGGGTGGGTTAGCCTCTTAGAAATCTTACACTGTGGATTCCTAAAATTCTGACAAAAGTGTGTGCCCTTCCACTAGTCCCAGAGTAGAGCATAGGAAGTGGGGCTTTAGTACACATTCATGATCTCTGGGATTCCTGGTTGTAAAGCAGGGTCTGTTGGGCAGAGATCTCAGAGAATCCAAGCCATCACCAGAGAAAGGCATCTGATGCTGGAAGCCAGGATGGGGAGAACCCTCATCCTTGCTCACTCTAGCTGCCTCTTTTACTTGCTTGACCCAGGGCAAATTACTTAACTTAGCTGGGCCTCTATCTCTGCATCTATAACATGGGGGTAATTTTTGCTGTGATGTTTTCAAGGTTGTACTAAGAATCACCACAAGGACTGTGTCTTGAGAAGAGTGAGTGATACAGGCAGACAAAGGGATTTCTGTGAGGCAAGGTTAAAACTGCTGAGAAAGGAGAGAGCCTGTTTCCCTTAACCCTGAGGCTCATGGGACATTTGAGGTTCCAAGACCAAATCCTCACCCAGACGTGTCTGTCCTTGGGCAAGTGCACGTTATTCTTGGGAACTGTACTTTGTACTTTCTCTTCCCTCTGGAACTTCCAGAAACATTCAAAATGTATTTGTCATCAGTATACTTTGCCAGTCCGATCCTGGAGGCTTGTAAACTGGCTTTGGAGACAGACAAGTCCGTGACTGTTAGCTGCCCTGATCTGGGCTGAGTCAGGGAGAGAAGGCAGTGTCGGGGCAGGTAACACAGGCATAGCATAGGGCGTGTGAGTAGAGTCCATATCGTCCTCTTTGGGGACGTAGCCCCTGGTCTTGTGGTTTCTCTAAAAGGCAAGGACCCTTTTAGGAATTCCCATACTAACGCCCCTCCCCCTCCACATTCTCAGCCCTCGGGATGCTGCCCCCGTTTGGCTGGCTGCTGGCCAGCCCTTCCTCCTCATGGAGTGTACAAAGCCGAGCCTGTTCTGGGGCTAGCCGCCAATCTGAGCTGGGAGAAAGCAGGGAAAGAACAGAGGTCTTGCAGGGCTGACTGCCTGCCCTGGCTCCTGGCACTGACTAGCATACCCTAGGTACCCCCTACCCCAACTCCTCAGGTACACTGAGCAGTCAGCCTTACTTGGAGCTCTGGCTTTCTCCAGATTTCCCTTTCCTTCTCTGAACTCCATGGAGTCCTCACTTGCTAATGATCCCAGAATCTTAGCTCTGGAAGAGGGCCGATGGCTTTCTAATGATCAGTGTCTTTGGCCCAGCTTCCTGATGATCTGTACTCTCACCCTGGATACTGTTTGCTGGCTGGCCATCGTTGTGCTGGGCACGTGGGAGGCTCTGGATAAGTCAGTCTCTCTCTCTCTCTCTCTCTCTCTCTCTCTCTCTCTCTCTCTCTCTCTCTCTCTCTCTCTCAGTTGTGTGGTGGGTTAGAAGGTGAGACCAGGACTCCTCCTTTCTGTGGCTCCTGGAGGGCAGAGTGGGGAAGACTTTAGCTTCTCCTCCCAAGGGGTTTTCACTGTCCAGAGAATCCCCCATTGGCACTGCCACTCAGTGTGTCTTATTATGTGCCAGTTACCAGAAATTGACAGGTGAATTAAATGTGAGTCTTGCCTAGGTCTCTAATGGGTGAGGCCGAAAGAAGATACAGTGAGGAATGGCATGTGGGGATGGTATTGATAGCTATTATTTATTGGGTACTTAAGCTAGATATTTGGTTTTTGCAATGCTGAAGATCCAGCCCGGGGCTGTGTGTGCTGGGAACAAGCTTCACTCACTAAACTACATCTCCAGCCCAACAGCCCTTTAGACTGTGCAGTAACAGTCCAGCAATTGACTATTTCATAGCTGAGGGAACGGAGGGTCAGAGAGGATGAGGTCACACTGCTGGTCAGTAGTGGAGCCAGATGGTAACTGACATGAGCCTGAGACTAGGCTTGCCTGTGTCTACTGAGTTCCCAGTGAGCCGAGGCTCACTGAAGCCTAAGTCAGCTGTTTGTGCAGGACAGGGCAGGCGGTGGGTGGGCTGTGTGTAAGGCTGAAGGCCTTGAGCACTGTGAGTTGACAGCTCCCCTCCAAGTTTATGGCCTGACTGCCTTCACCTGCCAGCCCCTCCCCGAGTCTACCCCCTTACTCCAGTCAGACATCTCCCTTTACACACCCCATCTCTCTGGGGAAGCCCTCCCAAGGCCATATCACCTGACAGTGGCCTCAGATCACTCCTGCTGCTTCTCAGAACCTTCCAGGCCAACCTTCACCTGTTGGCCCACTCTGGCAGGTCCATCAGGAAGCACCTTATCAGGCATTTCTTGAGATGTGCCAGCTCTCCCTGCCTAGCCAGCTCTCCCTGCCTAGCTCCCTGTGCCTAGCTCTCCCTGCCCTGTTCCCTGTGCCTAGCTCTCCTGCCTAGCTCCCTGTGCCTAGCTCTCCTGCCCCTGGCTCCCTGTGCCTAGCTCTCCCTGCCTAGCTCCCCTGCCCTAGCTCTCCCTGCCTGGCTCCCTATGCCTGCTCTCCTGCCTGGCTCCTGTGCCTAGCTCTCCCTGCCTAGCTCCCTGTGCCTAGCTCTCCCTGCCTAGCTCCCTGCGCCTAGCTCTCCCTGCCTAGCTCCCTGTGCCTAGCTCTCCGTGCCTTGCACAGGGCCTCCGGTACAAGGACATAACCTAGACTAGTGGATGATCCGAAAACTCGTTTGTGTATCTTCATTGGATTTTTTTTTTAGTAGCTGATTTATCTTCCTAATTATGTTTGGCTTTAAGCTAATGTTAAAATGAGCTTGCATTAGATCATTTTCACTAATTAACACCAACTTAGTGCAGGGGAAGTCATCCCAGAAGCATGCCTTGGGGCAGAGGAAAGCTGGCCTAAGATCCTAGGCAGAATTGCTGCACTCAACGTCCCAGCAGGTCACGTGTGCTCCATGGTGGGTGAATGAGTTGGTCTCGCTCATGTGGGTATATACATTCCCTAGAAAGCCAGCTTGCGTGTCCCCTTGTGTCAGTATAGATGCCATAGGGTTAGATGAGTAGGAAGTGAGTTCCAGCAGTGAGCTCCACCCTGCAGGAGCACAGACAGGGCTCTGCACTTGAGGCTGAAGAGTCTGGAGAGGAAGTGGCCTGCCTGGGCACAGTTGGCTTCCTGTGTCTGCCAGTGCAACCAGGGGGCCTCCTGTTTAATGATGCCTAATTAGTGAGCCCAAAACATTGTAACATGGCTCCAGACAGCTGGAAGCTGAGGCCGACAAAGCTCCGGAGTCCCACTGGTGGGGTGGCGGCAGCCTGGCAGCCACACAGGGAACAGGGCCTTGTTGAAAGCCTGGCTTTGGTTCTGCCTTCTTGGTGGGTAGAATTCGGCCCAAACCACATCCTCCGCTCCAGAGGGAATCCCCTGTGTGGAGATCCCCCGCTTAGCACGTTTGCTTTGTGCACATGGAAACACCAGCATGCTGACAGGCATAGGCCGGGCAGACATGCACCCAAGGGAAGCTGCATACTGCACTGGGGACGAGGGACAGAGAATGGTCCTGGAACAGCCTCTGTAAGGGCCAAACAGGGACTTGGATGGAGCAGGATTGTCACCACATGGACAGAGTGTTGATAGGCTGACTTGAGGTATAATGTCCCTAGCCTGCTCCAGTGAGTGGAGAGCAGAATCATCTCTGTGAACTTATTGTGGTGGTGGGGAGGGGGCGGGGGGTGGAGAACAAGCTTGCTGTGGCTACAGGAAGTGTGGAATACCTTCAGCCAGTCTGAGGGACTATGGCTTGCTTCTGTAGGCAGTTGGGGGCCCTGGAGTAGTTGGGTCAAGATAGGGCACAATTCGGTTGTTTTATAAGAACCACGTGCAGGGAGGGAGAATGACCAGGACAGGGTAAGCTAGTATCCAGTTAGTCAATGCTGAGAACTTGGTGTGTCAGACCCCATCAAGGAGGAAGGGCAGAGGGAGGCCCTCTAGGGCAGATACCATACGCAATTCTGTCCAGACAGTATTGCATTTCTTTTCTAAGGACCATGAAATAGCCACATTTTCCAGATGGGTGTCAGAGAAATTAAGCAATGTGTCTCTATCTCACAGCCGATATGCAGCTCCCACTTCCGAAGCCTGTCTTCCCTACTGTAGTTCTGGACTATGGAGATTTAGGCCAGGGTGGAAGGAAACAAAAGAGGTTGTGGTTTAGGTTGGGGAGTGCTCTTGTGTGAGGTCCTGCAGCCTGAATCCCTTCCTCCTGGGGCTAGCGTGGTTGTCTCTACCACCTCTATACGTGGCTGCCCTAGGTTACGTAAATGGTCAAAGCTGCTCCTCACTCAGGTGGAGCCTTCTGCAGTGTTGGTGACCAGAGTGCTTTCCACTTGAGGAGAACCATTTCCGCACTCTGGAAGCTTCTTAACTGTGCAGTGAGCTCTACAGGCTCTGGGCATGCACACACACACACACCAGAAGAGCCCTGTGAAGATGTGTCCTTCTCCTTTAACAATGAGTAAATGGCCCAAAGCCACACAGCAGAAAGGCTTCCTG
Organism: Rattus rattus; assembly: GCF_011064425.1. NCBI lineage: Eukaryota > Metazoa > Chordata > Mammalia > Rodentia > Muridae > Rattus > Rattus rattus. The sequence continues at coordinate 250,443,880 of NC_046154.1, forward strand.
CCTTGGGGTTATATATTCTCTTCCAAACACCAGCCTTCACTCTGGGCAATCCACCCACTTTGCACTCAAACCACGTGTGGGAGGGGAAGGGTGCTGATCTGATGTATTTTTCTTGGGACCCAGGTATCATAATCTTTGGGTCATGGAATCCACATTCTGAACAGCACCCTCTCCCATCCCCTCCCATCCTGGGCATGGCTCCCAGTGATTCTTTACTTGCTAAAAGCTGGTAACTCTGAATGCTGCCCTGTAAACTTTGACTTCTTGAGAGATAGCACAGAACAGGATTCCACAGTCAAAGGTGTTTGAGTACAGGCTATTTGGTCAGACGAAGCCAGCATGGCCCTCAGCAGTGGGAAGGGAGGGGAACGGCTGCTCTCTGAACCCTAACAAACCAACCTCCCACCCATGTAGAATAACCAGACTGGTGGCTATTCTGGGAGGCAGCAGCTGGACCTGTTTGCCCAGGTTCTGCCTGTCTTAACCAGAAGGCTAAAGGTGTGGGGAGTTAGCCTGATAGTGAAGTGAACTTAATGATGCCGCCTAACTGCACAGGTCATCTTGGAAGTTCAGTCAGGATCTTATCCAAACTCACAACAGTCCTGCAAGGCAGGCATGTGGGCTGAAAGGTGAGCCCCAGGTTCAGACAGGGCTAAAGCACCCCCAGCTCTTTTCTCGTCCTCCACCAAGAGAAGTGGCTTTCACCAGCATACATCTGAGTCAGCAGCTGGTTGGTTTCCCTCTGTGGGGAAACGGCAATGATTGTGATCTTACAGGTACCTGCATCTATGCCTGCCCACGGAGCAGAGCCTTTATTCCATATCATGTGAGCTGGGGAAGCTTGGGGGAGAATTGTGTTATCTGTCTCTACCCACAGTCTCCATTGGCATCCTGGATCTGTGTTCCCTCAGGTGACTAGGTTCTGTAGCTCGTTATGTCCATATGCCCTGTGGGTAACAACTCCTAATACAGAAAAACCCCGAGCCTGGGGTCAGAACCCTGAGCTTTTTAGTCCCAGTTTTTAGTCCCTCTGGATGACTTGAACATTGCAACTGGGCTAATTGCCATCTGATTCTCTCCGTGACTCTCAGAGAGTCTTGAGTTTGAAATATTTCTGAACGTAGGGGTCAAATACAGTGGCACCCTGCATGTGGACAGGGTCAAGCAGCTTCATGGGGGCGAGCATGCAAATGCTCACACTCCTGACCTCGCGTGCTGTCTTAGAGAAAAGGCTGCCTTTTGGAGTTGCACAAAGGCACTTGCTGTGTGTGCTGGGGAAGGCCCTGCCTCCTGGCCTGGTTTCCATGATGTAGGAGCTCTGCCCCTTGGATAGGTATTGTTCTGAGTTAGGGCTGGGTCCTCCTTCAGGGTCTTTGGTGAGCAGGGTGAAAGCAGAGCCAGCAGGCTTGTGAGCGGCTGCTGAGCCTAAGCATCGTCCTCTCTGCCCCTGAGGAAGAACTGCAGCCAAACCACCTCACCAAAATCTTACTCCGTGTCTTTCCCTCGCGCCTTGTTGTTGATGAAATGAAGAGCACTGCAAAGCTGAAGCCACGCACACCGATAGAGACATCGCCATTTAGATATGGAGAATAGCCTGTCCGAGCTCTTTGCAAAGGTAGAAATTCTGAAAGGAATCTGCTGGCGCTTGCTGTCAGAAGCCCAGTCTGAGAGGGGACAGAGAGATGACAGACAGATATTACACTGGAGTGCCCGGAGCCTTTTGTTGTTTGCTTAGAATACAGATGGGCAGGCAGCAGAGTATGGTTAACATTTCCGAGAGGAGGGACTCAGGAAATTCTTGGAGGTTTGGAAGCTGCATAGATGCTTCATTGGTTATGAAAGGTTCAGAAACAGAAGAAGCTGAGCTGTGTGACATCACACACTCTGGGGGACATTTACTTACTTGTCTATCGCTGGAAATACTTGGTTTTCATCCCTGGGGTAATGCTGCTGGGACCAGCAAGTAAACACCGAAGATGCTGTTAATCCCCTAAAGTGCCACAATGCAGTGCCCCAGCTGTCTCGTGCAACAGAGAGGTCCCAGGTTACGGTTACCGTAGGCCCTTCTGAATGACCCGGAACAGATGGCAGAGGTGAGCTCCACTAATGGGCTCTGCTGATGCCAGGACTCTTAAAAGTTTGAACCCTTTGAAGGTAATGGGACCAACTGGTTAATCAGCCTTGTTTTAGACCATGGGGGAATCAGAGGGCAGAGGGGACAGAAGGGACCGGCCACAAAGCTATTCCAGAAGTTAAACAAGAGACAGAGGGTCCTGTGCTAGGGTAAAAGTATTCACGAAAACACCAAGAGGTTAGTGACCCAGAAGAGGGTTCATGGAGCACCATGAGGCTGAGGACTGATAGGATTTGATCCATGGGGAGGAAAAGCCAGACCTGGCTTCGTCTGTGACTGGAAGTATGTTGAATTTGGAAGTGCCCGTGGAGCAGGCTAGGGGCTATGTCCCAGCAGCCAGCAGCTCTGTGTGTGTGAACATCTGTCAGAGCCTTCTGTAGCCTGGGTCATCTAAACATACAGGGGCCGCAGGGCAAGGCAGAACCCTCCTCATCTCTTCTCTGATGGCAATTAAGGAAAGAAGCTGGAAAGCTAGAGGAGTCGTTAAAGTTGAATGGCAGAGAGAAGGGCATCCCAGGGCTCCCTAACACCCTCCCTCCCACTCCTCCTCCCTCTCCCCCGCCCCGCCCCGCTGCCTGGGCAGGCTATCAAAGGAGGAGATGATGAGCTATGGAAACACCCCATGAGGAGTCCTGCAGCATCAGAGCCTCTTTGCCAGCATGCCTGCGACAGCTTCTAAACAACTGCCAGCTCGAATTAACCTCTCTCTCTGCTGCGTCGTGCTTCGGTAGGTAACCAGGTGAAGGCTGCTGAATGCAGCGCCAGCCAGAAGGGGCTGTGATTTTCTCTCCTGACCAAATCTGTTTCCCTGATTCTGGGTCTGTTGTAAATATTTTATTTTACTTTATTTTTAAATTACGTTTATTTATTTGTTGATTTTTGTCAACCTCAACCTCTGTCTTCACCGGAAGCCTTGACATTAGACTTGGCATAGAGAATCTGGGCACATTCAGTGCTGCAGGGGAGGGGTCGGGAGTTGGTTTTCCGGGGTTTGATGCTGAGGATAAATGTCAAGCAGGGGCCCTCTGAGACCAGAGCACAGGGTGATTATCACCCCTCCACAACTAGATTGCCAGAGTCAGTGCACAATTGATTTTTTCCCTACTCCAGATATTTCATTGTTTAATTGGTAGTGACGCAGATGGCTGACTCTCACCAGGGTGTCTAAGACCCAGCCTCCTGCAAGCTAGTCCTCGGGACTTTCTGTCTTTCACATTCTCAGGTGGTGGCCAGCAGCCCTGGGTGGCACGAAATGACTCTTTGGTGGACACTGGAAACAGTTTAGAAATGAGAGAGAACAGTGGACTGTGGCCTCAGTCAGCACTGGCATGAGAAGGAGGCGTTCTCTCTGTCTACCTTTACGTGGGTTCTGGGTTCAAACTCAGGCCACCAAGATTGTGTCCACTCTCTGAGGGACCATGCACCTCCTCCGCAAAGGCCACCGTACCCTTCCCTTACACACCCACACCAGACTGTGTCAGTCCCACTGGGGGCTTGGGCATCTGTTTTGACTGGTTGGCCTTGTAAGCAAAAGAACTGACATATTCCATAGTTCTACTATGTATACATACAGTCTACATAGTAGACTACTGTTATCAGTCCATCAAAGGCCCTCTCCCATTCCCCTCCCTCATTTCTTCCTCATCCCTCTCTCCTGTGCTCAGTATAAGTCCTTGGACATGTTTATATCCTAGAAAAATATGCAGTATCATAAGACTACTCATATTGGGGTTGGGGATTTAGCTCAGTGGTAGAGCACTTGCCTAGCAAGCGCAAGGCCCTGAGTTCAGTCCCCAGCTCCGAAGGAAAAAAAAAAAAGAAAAAGAAAAAAAAAAAGACTACTCATATTAGGCTATAGATTTTGCCACAACATTTTGAATCTGTATATTGAGACGGTGCCTCTTGTAGACTAGGCTGTCCTGCAACTTGCTTTGTAGCGAAGGATGACCTTGAATCTCCTGTGTGCATCCTAAGGCTGGAATTACAGAAATGAGCCACCATTCTTTTGAGAAGAACTATCTGGAGAGATGGCTCAGCGGGTAAGGACACCTTGCTTCTGCTCTTGCAGAAGACTTGGGTTCTGTTCCCAGCACCCACATCAGACTTCACAAGCGCCTGTAACTCCAGTTCCAGAAGATCCTGGGCTCTGGCCGACTTCCTCCTGCACTTGTATGGATGTGGTGCACATTTAGATCCACACAGATATGAATAAAATAAGTCTTAGGAAAGAGTTAAGGTCTGAACTTGGAGCCCATTCACTGCCTCAGTCAGCGATGGGAACGCCCTGCCCTACACCTCTTTCTTATCTTCTCCCAAAGAAAGACATTGAAATTGTTGCCAATTCTTTGATTCCCAAGGGGAGCAGAGAGTGTCTGTTTCCCTCTTCCTTTATAGACCTGTGCTGAGATCCAAGAGGTTGCCCGGGTGCTTGGCCTGGTGTGGTTCTACTGTCTCATAGCCCACACTTGAGTCTAGACAGTTCTCCCAGCACACCTGGCTCATGCCGCACTGCTCCTTAGATCTCCACCATATCTGAGGTTAATTCTTCTTTTCATTCTGCCTTTTGTTTGTATCTCTCCCGTCTGTTAGTCTCTCTCTGATATTTGTCTGACTTTAGTCCTCTCTAGGAATAGGTTTTTTTGGTGTTTCTAAGATATCATGCAGCAGTGAAAAGTGGTCTAAGGACAGACGGCCCTGCTTCTTGCTTTGCCATGTATTACCTTGGGCATGTTCTTGGATCCTGTGCATTTACTTTCCTTGATTTCAAAGTGGGAATCACAGTCCCTCCCAACACAGTGGTTGTGAAGAATCAGATTAGAAAAGTTCCCCATGAGTGCTCTGGAAGTATTTTAGTACCCCCATCCTCAGCCTGCATTAGTCAGGGTTTTCCAGAGAAGCAGAATCTGCTCTCTCTCTCTCTCTCTCTCTCTCTCTCTCTCTCTCTCTCTCTCTCTCTCTCTCTCTGTGTGTGTGTGTGTGTGTGTCTTTGTGTCTGTGTCTCTGTCTGTCTGTCTTTGTCTGTCTGTCTGTCTTTGTATGTTTGTGACTGTGCCGACCATGCTGACGACGTTGCCGCCTGATTCTTGCCTCCACTTTCCAAGTGCTAGTGTTACAGACATGCACCACACCTGGCTACAGAGATTACTTTTTAAACTAAAGTCTACAACCTCCAGGTAAGCAAGGGGGAGAAAGCTAGCGGGGAGTCGTAGTCCAAGTTCAGAGGCGTGAGGCTTGCAGAATTTCTTCCTGTTCATGAGAAGTCAGTCTTTGTCTAGGAAGGCCTTGGACTGATTGGAGATGCCCCCCCCACCCAATAGAAGAGAGTCTGCTGGGGTTGGGGATTTAACTCAGCGGTAGAGCGCTTGCCTAGCAAGCACAGGCCCTGGGCTCGGTCCCCAGCTCCGGAAAAAAAAAAAAAAAAAAAAAAAGAGAGTCTGCTTATTTGAAGCCCAAAATATACCGTCATAGAAACATCCAGAATGGTATTACACCAAATATCTGCTCTCTGTGGCCCAGCCAAGTTCATGTAAGTTAAGGACCATGGTGCTTCGTGTGTCTTTGCTGGAGCTGTGCCTTTTGTCAAAAATTTTCACGGTGTGGGTTCCTCAAAGCAAGAAAGGCACATTCTCTCTCTGCTCTGCTGGGGTGCTCCTTGCCAGGGGGCCCAGCCAAGTTCCCCACTTAGTCCTCACCTGTCCCCTCCCTAGGACATCCTAATGGCTGCAGTGCTTGTTTTATTCCCCCCCTGCCTGGCTGGAAGCAGTGCCTGCCTCTCTCCCTGCACATCACTTGTCACTTGTGCAAGTCTTAAGGCCTTTATCTCCTTCACCTTTCGCTGTAGTTACTGTGTATAAGTGTCTTATCATCCGTGTAGCAATTGTAACTTATCAGTCTCTAGATCCTCACCGTGCCTGTGGGGGCCCAGTCACCACCCTGTGGATGTTAATGATTGGCAAATGAAAGACCTAGGGAGGGCAGTAAGTGATATTGAGTGAAGTGGGGGAACAGGGAGGCCTCAAGGCTGACTCATGGTGAGCTGCAGTGTGATGATGCTGACACGCAGTGACAGAGTTGTAGGTGAGAGAAGCCCAGCATGGCTCCCAGTGTTAATATGTGTGTTGAGTCATCAACACACTGAGGTAGGTGCCATGGTTAGCTCCACTTTTCTGCCAAGGAGTCTGTGGTGCTGATGAGCCAGGTATGGAGTTGGCCCGGCTGAAGAGTCTGTGTGTTTAAAGTACTGTGGCTGAGCACTTACTCTGTACTAGGCTGTGTAGCATCTCACCCGCCTTGTCTCTGTTCCTCATGGCAAACGTATAAAGTACCAGGCATCTCCACTTTGCAGATGAGGAAGAAGGCTTACTGAGTCTAGTGTCTTGCCCAAGGTTATATAAATAGAAAGAGGTGAGTCTAGGGTCTACAGTGTTAGGAGCCCACAGGAAAACCCTTAGGGCTGGGATGGGGGATGGCTTGGGCAGAAAAATGGAAGCAGCTCGTTAGGTCTTCCCTGGGGCAAAAACGTACCTCTGCTTCAAGAGACAAAGCAAGGATGTTTTTTGTGAGGGTCCTGAGCACTGTTCTTAGTTTGATGATGGGTTGAGGGGGCTGGGACATGCTGAACATCAGAGGTCAGGGGTACCTGGCCAACTCTGGGTCTACCAGTGACAGCGTTGGAGACATCCAAGACTCCGCCCAGCTGCTGGGAGATAGAGTGCCCAGGCCTGCTGTCCATGCAGATCTAGGCCGATGGATCCCTTGCACCTCTGCCATAGCATCTCCTCACATCGGCTCTTTCCCTGGAGTAGCGGGGGCAGTTCTTTCCAGACTCCCAGTCCTCTTCTGATATGGCTTTTGAAGAGTTCTGGAAATTTCCAGAGCAGGCTGGGGTTCATCCGGAATGAAGTTCCTGCAGCAGAACCTACTGGGCAGGCGTGTCTCAGAACATGTGTCAGTCACAACATGTCTCAGCACCACCTTCTCTGCCCAGGTCATTGCTGTGGTCATGGACCTTTTCACTGATGGGGATATATTCCAAGACATTGTGGATGCTGCCTCTAAGCGCCGGGTCCCTGTATACATCATCCTGGATGAGGGTGGAGTGAAATTCTTTTTGGAGATGTGTCAGGGCCTAGAGCTCGCAGACTTCCGCATTCGGGTGAGTTCACCACTGGGACAGGTTGTGGGCCCTCCTCCTGCCTCCTCCCAAGCTCAGGGGCTCAGACTGAAGTTCAAGATCCCAATATTTTTCCTTCTATGTGAAGCCAAGATTCAGGACCTTGTAACTGCCTAATTATATATCCTAAATGTTGCCCTAGAGCTGCTGAGGCTGAAGGAGGCAGCTGGGCCCAGCCCTGGGGCGGTCCGTCCGTAGAATCACTGACTTCACTGCTAGGTTCACCACAAGGCTGTAGCTCTCTGTGGGAAACTTCAAGCAAGAACTCTCTTGTTCAAAATAAAATATGTAAAGCTAAAGCAAGCAGAGACTTTTGGAAAGACTCAGGCAGTAGTAAGGGTCTATGGACCCCTCCCAAAGCAAGGCCTTGGTACGGAGCCCTGAGGCCTCCCTAAACAGGGCGATACGTCTTTCTCCTCTTCTCAACAGAACATCCGTGTCCGCTCTGTGACAGGAGTTGGGTTCTACATGCCCATGGGGAAGATCAAGGGGACGCTCTCATCAAAGTTCCTGATGGTCGATGGGGACAAAGTAGCCACCGGATCTTACAGGTCTGTTGGGCCGTGTCAAGGGAGGGCCCAGGGGACCTGTGTTCATGGTAGTTGTTAATCGGGAACATGCTAGCCTGGAGCTTCCATGGTTGTGTGTTTTAAGAGGCCAGTTCCTTTCCTCAGACTTTCTGTTGACAGATTAGTTATTCCAGATGGAGGATCAACTCTTCTAGGCATTACGCATTGCTGGCTTGTTGTGTTTCTCTGGCAGCCGGTTGGTTGTACTTTGAGGCTGGTTTTTGGGTGCGATAAGCAAGAAGTAGAAAGGACAAGATCTGGGAAAGAGATGTAAGATGTTGTCTTAGTTACTTTTCTATTCCTGTGACCAAACACCATGACCAAGGTGACTTAAAAGAAAGCTTTAGTTTGGGGGCTCATGGATCCAGAGGGTTAGAGTTCATGACCATCATAGCAGGAATACGGTAGCAGGCATGGTGCTGGATCTTACATCCACACACACGTGGCAAAGACAGTGAAGTGGGAATAACATGGGTTTTTGAAACTTCAAAGCCCATCCACAGTGGCACACCTCCTACAAGAAGGCCACAGTCCTAATTAAGCATTCAAACAGACGAGGCTATGGGGACCATTTTTATTCCAACTGCTACAGATGTGGCACAGAGAGATGACTCCAGAATTTGAATTGAAAAACAAAGTACCAGGTACACGAGAACCTGTGTATGAGTCATCTCTCCCCTCTGAAAACGTGAAAAACAAGGTGAGTCTGGAGCACATGGTGGCAATGAGTGGATGATCTGAGCCAAAGTATGAGTTTCGCAGATGCTGTGCACTCTGGGAGCGATCAGCGAGCTAACAGATGCAGTTTGGTCCGTGTGCATTGCGTGTGTCTGTACCAGGCATGAATTGCTGGCTATTTCATTATGAACCCCCGGCGGCATGGTCTACCTTAGGTCCTATGAGCCGCATTGTACAGGACAGGGTAGATGTGGATCCGGTCTGACTTCTCAAGCCCCATGGGAAGGAAAGGAAAGGAGAATTTAACCTGGTGAAAGGAGAATGGTCCAGTGTGAGGGCAAGAGGCACCTTTCCCCAGATACCAGGCAGTGCGCCCACGGGGCAGGGAGTGTTGAAGGAGCTACTGCTGGGACACTGGAGAGGTCTGGGCCCATCCATGTCTCTGTTTTTCTATCCCCAGCTTTACCTGGAGCTCCTCCTATGTGGACAGGAATCTCCTCTTGCTCCTGACAGGACAGAACGTGGAGCCCTTTGACATAGAGTTCCGGGAGCTGTATGCCATCTCTGAGGAAGTAAACTTGCACCAGCACCTGGGCCTGGCAGGAAGGATTGGCCTCAACTACTCCTCCACTGTAGCTCGAAAGCTTATCAACCCCAAGTATGCCTTAGTGGCAGGCACCCGCCCTCCTCCAGGAGAAATGATGCGTTGGGCGGCCCAGCAGCAGCGGGATGCTGGTGGCAACCCAGAGGGACAGGAGGAGGGCAGTGGCGGTGGTGAGTCTGCCCGGCGTCTGGAGAGCTTTCTGAATGACCTGGTCACAGTAGAGCAGGTTTTGCCCACAGTGGACCCCATTATCCCAAGATTGCCGAAACCTAATGATGGCAAGACAACCTCTTATGCACACACAGACCTGAGGCACAAATCCCGAGAGGCACTCCCCCAGAATGGCAAGGGAGAAGCTGCCAATGGAGAGGCCACCCCAGCCAAGGAGAGCAGACGCTTCAGCAGCAGGTTCTTCAGCCGTCGAGTAAAGAGGCCCACAGTGCACAACAACATGGCCGGCTCCCCTTCCACTGAGACTTTTACTGATGTGGAGTTTCAGCTGGGAAAGAGGCACAATGAGGGTTCCATGGCCAATATATCAGGTGAGCTCCTGGCCACACGCATGGCCCTTACGGACTGTCTGCCTCCCAGCTACAGGTACAGTTTGCTGGCAGGAAGCAGAAAGGTGCTCCTGGGTCAGAAGGGCCTCCATTCCTGGTCTCTCTGATCACTGAACCTGGTGACCCAGGGCAAGTCACTGCAGGTCGCAGTTTCAGATTCCCGGCCTCTCTGAGGGAAGAGTGATATGTGGCTTGCTTAGTGTTGAGCACAGCAGTGGGCATAGGATGGCCTTCAAGGACTCTTAACCTCCATGGTTTTCAGATCACCTTCATGGGATCTCAGGAAAAGAAGGAAGTGTGACAAGTGTTTCTGTTATAAATAGAGTCCAGGGCTCTTTCTGGCCACCCTATTCCTTGCTGTCATCAGGACCTGATCAAGTCAGACATACCTCAGCTTTGCCTGGTCCGACTGTTGCCCTGACTCAGCTTCCCAGTGTCTGTGGTAATCCTTAGAACTGTTTTCCCCATGTCTGTTTGAAAAGTGGATTTGCCCTCTGGGAGAGATTGGTGATGTGGTGACATCTTTTCTAACCATCTCTCTGGGATCTGCTTGAAGTCCTGTCTTTTTTCTCTTTCTCCGGAGCAGCCTGTTAGGATCTTCGGGAGTCTGGCAGTGACAGCATCCCCCAGTTAGAAGGACTCTGTTGGGATGTTTCCTTTATGGCTTTGCAGTGATTAGAAGTGAGCTTCCTGGCTGGCCCACTGTGAGAATCCTGACTGTGGATTGTCTGTCCTGAGCAGCCCAGGGGCTCCCAGGATGCAGGTACTCAGGGGTCTGGTTTGACCCAGTCAGGGACCTAAAGCAGGAAAAGCCCCACTTTCCTCCTGGTTAGAAGTGCGTCATGTCATCATGTCCTGTTGCACCCAGGGGTATGGCTGCCTTTTAGAGCAGGTCTGGGGCTCTCTAGGATGTGACACAGGATGAGCACCAGAGCACCCCTTCCTGGCTCCAGTGGGCCCACACTTTCTGAGCAGTGAGGCAGGCCAGGTTCTGCACGGGTACTTCCCTTCCCCTCACCCGCACAATGCCTGAGTCAAGAGGCAGGTGGAGACTGGGGGAAGCACATTCAGTGCAGGACATGGAAAATGACTGTAAGCCGGATTCAAAGCCAGGCCTGGACCTCTTCCTGTCAGAGGAGGAGTGGTTGGTCCCTCATTCCCATTCCCCTTGGGCCTCCCTGGCTCCCCAGCACCAGATGCTGACGTGCTGGGCCTCTTATTTGGAAGGAGGGTTGCCATGGTGAACACCTGGCAAGAAAGAGGAGGGGGTGAGCCCAACCACAAAGGGGCTGCTTCCCAACTCCTGACAGAAGTGAGGTGGAAGCATTCTCTTCCCTTGCCCCTCACCCTGAGGTACTGTTTCCATAGAAACGCAAAGCCTATTGTCTTGTCCCTTCCTGCTGCCTCTGGTGTCAGATTCCCCTGCTTAGATGACTGGGCAGTTAGAGTTTGCCACTGCTGCCTGTCTCTGAGCATTTGTACGTGGTGCTCTGGAGCCAACAAGCAGACCCACTGTGTGTGCAGTTTCAGGAGCCCCAGCTCCACAGCACCTCGCCCCCTGAGCAGAAGTGGCTGGCACAACATAGGAAAGTCTGAAGTGTGTCCAGCGTCATCCCTGGGGAGAACATAGAGGTGGCAACGTGCGCGCGCATGCGCGCACACACACACACACACACACACACACACACACACACACACACCCTGCCACCCTCATCATGGCCCTGAAATCCCAGCTCTCTAAGACCTCTAGCCCCTGTTTCATTCTTGCTCAAAGGCAGAGTTTCTCCTCCCAAAGGCCCTTCCTACACTTTTTCTACCCCCAGGCCCTAGGCTGAGAGGCCTCGGTTCCCTTCTCGAGGTGGTAGCCGCTGAGCAGCCAGACTACACACCTCACAACACAGCATGGGCCCCAATCCTGGGAGAGCTGGGGCTTGAGTTGGATTGGAACCATTTCAGCTTCTTCCTCAGAGAAGGATCGCATCCAGGGAAGGAATCCCTTCCCCATAGGGAGCACTCAGCGGCAACAGTGGTGGTGCGACTGCTGCTTCCCCTCCTCTGGGCTGTCTCTTCTAGAGGAGGAGGGGTAAGCTGGGGAGGGCTTCTGAGGTCCCTCTGAGTTGAAGCTGACTGTCCTATCTGTCTCTGCACCCTCTTGTCAAAGAGAACGTGGGTGGATGACAGGGTGGGCGAAAGAAAGATAGGAAAAGCCGAGAGCTGACAGCCTGTAAAATTGCTTGATAAGAAGTATATAGTTGTCAAACAGCATGCAAATTTTTGCAAGCCCAGGTGTGGCCCTGGGGAGAATCTCACAGAATTGCCTCCTTTGGGGCTGGGGGTGGAGGGGCATAATGGAATCAGCCTGGCAGTTTGAAGACCCAGAGCCCCCTCTAGTGGCTGACATGTCCTTTGCAGATTTTTCTTTTTCTCTAAACCGTGCCCCTGCACTGCTATTAGCTGCTGCCTTCCTGGCCACTTGCCACCTGCGCCCATACAGGCTCTCTGTGGAGATTTCCGGAGTCTCAGGAAGGCACAGCCAGGGGCATCCTTGTTTAAAACCCTGTCTATAGAGTCTGCACTGCTAGGCTGGGCTCAGAAATCTGCATTAAAAAAAAAACACTATGAAACAGGCTTTAGTCAACTAAATTTACCATTCTCTGGATGATGCTCGCTGCCGTATAGGTAAAAACTAAGGGGTGGGATGGATGGCGTTCAGCAAAATGTGGAATACCGGCAGTGCTGACAGAAAAAAAAAAAAGCTTTGGAAACCAAAGCTCTTGTTACAGCTGTTGCCATGAAGATCCCGTTTATCTTTTAACCAATCCCACTGCCAAGTATTTAAAATTAAACACTGAATTAAATCAGAAGCATAGCACAGTAATGCCAGTATCAGAGACATTCATGTAACAAAATAGTGGATTTCGGTGTCTCCAACACTCGTGCTAGCTTAGAATACGATGGCCCCAGTGCATCAGTGGAAGAAGACCTTCCCTGGCTACACCACGTGGTCACAGAGTCATAAGCAGGTCAGGAAGCACCGAAGGAGATATCTGCATTTTGAACGGCAGCCTTGGTTTCCCCCACAGAGCTCTCCAACACAGGGGGATCTTCAGACCAGCACCAATGCAGTTTGTTACAGGAGATTCAGACAAAGCTCTGCCCTCAGAGGTCACTAGGTTTTCGGAGGGAGTTCTAGGTGCTGTTCTTGGACTCCTAGGGAATCAGTTGGAAAATGAGCAGTAGTTTTCAAGTGTTAAAGAGACATACTGTGAAATTCTGTCACTCAGAACTCAGGTGGGTTTGCAAGTGTTTCTGGGATGGTGGTGTCCCGTGAATAGTTCTTGCACTCCAGGAGGACCAACCCCTGTGTCCACAGACAGGCTGTGAGGAGAGGGCAGCATCGGCTCTGCTCCCAGACACCTCAAAGCAGCTGCAGCTCTCCCCAGAAGGTCAGAGACATTATCATCTCCCAGTGTCTTTAGAGATCAGAAGGCCCATGGTACCATCTCTGATTTTAGAGTTATAGCTACTAGGGTCCTGGGTTTGGGGACTTCAGGCTTTTCTGTGTTGCCCTTTGGGGATAGTGGTTTTTGATGTCCTTCCTGGAAATCTGAGTCCTCATCAGGGTGGACTGGTGGGGAAGTGCTTCCAGGGCTGAGGATCTGTGGCCACATCGGGACTATCACTCAAGTGTTGCTTCTGAGGAGCATGGGTCAGACCTCAGCCCGTGTGTGGAACCTGTAGTCAGATCTGATTGTTCTGGGTCCTGTGACCAGCAGGGGGTGCTGGTCATGTGGCTGAGGTAAGCTAACTGCTCCAGCGATGAGGCAGCTGTACTGTTCACGTCTGTCATCTTACGTGTGTGTGTGTGTGTGTGTGTGTGTGTGTGTGTGTGTGTGTATTGTCCGCACGTATATATGTGCACTGCATGCATGCCTGGTGCCATTATGGTTCAAGAGGAGGCATTGTGTCCCCTGAAACTGGAGTTACAGGTGTTTGTGACCTACCATGTGGTGCTGTGAACTGAACTCAGGTCCTCTGAAAGAGCCACAGTGTTCTTAGCTGCTGAGTCGTTTCTTCAGCTCAGCTCTGCTGTCCTTCCCAGTTCCTCTGAGGCTGCCTGGGCCTCTGCCCACTCTCCCAGTAAGGTGCTAGGTAAGCTGGCTTCACTCAGCACTGTTTGTGTTGGTCTGAACTCCAAATATCTAGCCACTGCCTACTTGTTTTGTCCAACAAGAATACAGTTTTGAAGCGTTTGCTCTGTGGGGCACCGTTGTAAATTAAGCAGGGAATGGAATAAACAAAAGGCCTTTCTTGTGGTGCCCATTACCTTGAGACAGTTGAAGGCAGGGAGTGTTGTCACTGTTATACAGGGTGCCCAGGGGATGCCTCGTTGGTTAAGGAACACGTGCACAGCCTCAGATGGACACATGAACATTGGGGGAAGAATGATCCAGATAAAAAGAATGTGAAGCCCTAAACGCTATAAAAAGAGGGGACCTACTGTCATCACAGCGCTGTTGTGACTTTCTGTATTGCTGCTGCTGCCCCTTCTGAGGTAGCTTCCTGCTGGCTGTCGTCCACATGCCCTAGGCTGCAGCATTCCCAGTCCTCTCTCACTGCCACTCTTGCAGGCCTCATCCCATCCCTGCTGCTCCTCAGTCCTCCTCCCAGGCTTCAGACCAATGAGCCTCTTTGGTTTTGGGTTGGTTTAGTTTTCTGATTTGCTTTGTTTGTTTGAGACAGGGTTTCTTGTAACCTGGAACTTGCTCTGTAGACCAGGCTGGTCTTGAACTCAGAGACTCACCTGCTTCTGCCTCCCAAGTGCTGGGACTGGAGGTGTGGCCACCACTGCTCAGCAGTACTAATCCTCTTCAGCTTGGCTTTCTCCCATAAGTCTTCTTTGGGCCATTCACTACCCTACTGACATACTTTATAAAAAGAAATAGCTTGGGTGGTTGGTATAATTCTTCCACATCAATCTGTATGGGTCTGAGGCACCTGCCCTTAGCAGATTCCTAGTAAAATGAACATGGAAGAAATGATGGGACACATTCCCTCAAGCCTGTTTCTCTGTCAGAGTCACGACAGTGAACCCTGAGGGACAGTTTCAGGCTGGCACCCAACCTTGTAAACCAAAGGGTCAGGTCCTGCTAAAGACCAGCTTTTCTGGGAAGGAGCTGGCAGGGCACAGGCTCTGTTGGTGCTCCTGTGCCCTTGACACACTCCTACCCAGTTCCTGGATCCAGAGATTGATTTGGCTTACCTGCCTCCAAAATGCTACTGCCTCTGGGGAGGTACTGGGTATCTACTTACTGGGCCAAAGCAAACAGAAAAAGCCACTGAGGAGAGGAAGTGGGAACTACGCATCCGCTGTTGCTGCTACAGCAAGGGGCTCCAGGGTGGTAGAATTTAATGACTCTCACAGAGCCATACCAGACACAGCCTTCAGAGTCACCACAGAAGGCTGCTGCTGGTTTCCTGTTCTACCTCCCCCTAGGCAGTCATCTGCCTGGGTCTAGGGGGACACCCAGGAGGGAGGGGACACCCAGGAGGGAGGGGCTCAGGCAGTTTTTTGCAATAGGTCCTGAGGTATGAGTTCATTGTAGCCCCAATGAGGCAGTGTCTAGTGGAGCACAGACAGCAGGCCTGGGCACTGTGGCCTTTGAAAAGCATGGGGACTCAAAAGAGGCTGAAGCAGCCCTGCCTAGTCTAGCCTCTGCCCGGTGCCTCTCCTGCTACTACAACTCACAAGAGGCAGTGTCACCTTAATTAAATTCACAGTTGAAGTGATACAGAAGGTGGTGTGAGTGCCAGGGAGATTGCCTTTATTGTATAGGGGGGAATAGGCAGGAAGTAACACAGTGGCTTCCACCTGGGAAAAGCAGCCAGCAGGCATTCTGAGGAAGTAGTCGCTGCCTCCAGGGCCAGCCAGAGGTGTCAGAGCTGCCTCACAGCTCCCCTTCCCCAGAGTTCAGAGCAGGGTTCAATCATGAAAACTGCTGGTACCAGGGTTGGGGATTTAGCTCAGTGGTCCGCAAGGCCCTGGGTCCGGTCCCCAGCTCCGAAAAAAAAAAAAAAAAAAAAAAAACTGCTGCTGGTACCTTTTCCTAGGATTATGAAGGAGGTAGAAAGGCCGGAGAAGCCCTCCCCAGGACCCTTCTATACTTCAGCTACCTGAGTGGTAGATGACCTGAGGCTGAACTAGAAGGCCAGGGTCGGCTCTGACCAATCAGGAACAGGACAACTGCTTGCTTCAGCTCAGCAGTAAATGGTTCTGGCACTCATCCTTGCCACCCCATACCCTCCTTGAAGATCCCTGTGAGTGCCTTTGATTTCACTTTGAGAGCATGAAGCTGTCTACAACATTTAGCTGCTAGTATCAGGAATCTTTAAGTCATTGGTGGCTGGCTCTGGAGTCCCTGTCTGTTTTGTTCAGGAGACATGGATCACTTGGTGTCTCCAATCATGGAGATCCTCCGATCATGGTGAGGCCATTGAAGTAGATAGGACCTTTGCTTTTCCTGGGCTTCCTGTTGACCTGGATTCCAGATCAGCAGCTTAGAAGAGAGGTATTAGCCCTGAACACTGAACTCATAGATGGTTCAGGGTTGGATTTGTTACTTATGCCCTTCACGTCTGCACCCTGTCTCCACAGGTAGAGGAAGCTCCAGCGTCACCAAGGCCAGCAACTGTGTGATCTCTTGAGCTGCAGGGTATTGGTGGGCGGG
This sequence comes from Rattus rattus, assembly GCF_011064425.1. Lineage (NCBI taxonomy): Eukaryota > Metazoa > Chordata > Mammalia > Rodentia > Muridae > Rattus > Rattus rattus. The sequence goes on from NC_046154.1 coordinate 250,460,326, forward strand.
ACCTTCAGATGCCCACCCATCTGGTCCTGTGCCAAGAACAAGGCCTCTTCCCTGCACTAGGAAACACATCAGACCCTCAGCAGACCTCCTACCCTGTAGCCTCCATTCCAGTCTTAGTGCTGGAATTCCAGACAGCAGGATCTGAATCTCATCTCATCATCTCAACCATTGCGTGCCTGCGGCAGACCGTGGTGGTCTGACAAGAAACACCGCTACCATGTTTACGTGAAGTAGAAGCCTGCCGAGTGTCTGCTTTTCTTCTTGCCAATCTGACCTCCACTGGGCCAGTCCTCCCTACAGGTCCTCAGGAGGGATAAAGGCCAGTCTTTCTGCCGTGGTAGGACAGGATGTCCAAAACAGCCCCAGCCACTTGGCCTTCTCCTTGGCCATGTGGTGCTGTCTAGTTCTCTAAACCCCAGAAGTTTGTGGGGGAAAGGGAGGAAGGTGGAACTCTGAGGCAGTCTTGCTCCAGCCTTGAAGCTCAGGTAGAAGATGCAGCCGGAACAGCTGATATCGGCCATTATGCCTACAGACACTCAATCCTGATGGCTCCGGAACTGGTCTCCCACTGGAATTGGGGTGGGGTAGGAATTCTGCCTCCCTCCAGCTAGTGGCAGGATCTGACAGTGCTGGCAAAGAGCCCCTTTCCTCCCTACATGGTAGCCTGCCTGAGTGCCTGGGGCTCCCTGGCTGGTGCTGTGAAAACTAGAGTCATAGAGTGCCTTTCTCTAGGCCTGCTCCTTTCAAAAGGCGTTTGTTTACAGACCCTGTGGAGGCTGGGAGTGCAGGAGAGGAGGCTGGGCCCTGAGGACAAGAGCATTCGCAGTTACTCCCAGCCCTCTTCATCCACTAGGGCTTCCTCCTTGAAACTTCAGCTGAAGACTAACCTTAGCCTCTTTCAGAATCGCAGGCTGTTCTTAGAAGCCTCAGTTTCTCTAAAACAGGTTGGCTAAATTGCCAGGACAAGCAGCCACCTCCCCTTACAGTGACCTGTCCAGGCTGAGGGAGAGTGAGCATGACTTAGAAGATGTCATTGCCTGACTCCAGACTCTGGTCAACCCTCCTGAACAGGCAGAATGACAGAGGGACAGAGGGGCACACAGACGCCTTTCCAGGCCTCCTAACCAAGTTCTTGCCTTTCTGAAAAGACCTTGGGTACCACTAGGACCAGAGAGGGACAAGGACATCTGCAGAAGCAGCTAGTGAGAGGCAGGGAGGGGCACTGTGGACTACAGAAGTGGGCAACACGAGGTGACCTGTTCCTGTGTCTGACCTCCCTGCTGGGGAGGGAGAAGGAAAATAACAGATGGTCTCAATCCAGAGCCCCCTATCCACCCTGAGGGTAGCCCCACCATGGCTTCCCGAGCTTTTGTGATGATTAAACACTTCTGGTAAGTGCTTCCTGATACAAGGCTGGCAGTGTGGTGTGTGCTTATTCTGGAAGAATGGCAGGGAGGCCTGGGTGACATGGGAAGTAGGCTGCTACACCTCTACTGTCGCGGTCACCTTGAAGATGTGGGATACAAGAAACTTCAACCATGGGCAAAGATGTAGAGAGAATGTATTGTATGGATGTATCAAAACCTATAGGAAATGGTAGAATAGGGACATCCAGGAGGCAGAAAGAATTCTGGGACAGAGCCAGGCACGGGCGATGAGACATACAATGGTACCTGAGCATAGATAACCAGCCCTGTGGGAGAATGCAGGTTAAATAAAGGGGATAATTTATGATGTGATAACAGCAGAGCCTAGCTATATGGACAAGGTCTTTGCAAGTACATTTTGAGTCTTAGTCTTATTTCTAGGAGCATGGGGCTGAGAAGAACTGGACTAAACATCTACAAATGGTGCCTCTTTGGCTGCTAATTATAGAGTAAAGATTATTCTCTATATATTAATGCTGGAAATTGATAGGTGGCAATTATTCCGTAACCCCCAGCCTTTTCCCAAATGGCCACACGGAGACCTTTAATTTCAGAGCCTGAGGCCTCAGCTGGGCCGACGCTCACCTGGCTCTGGTGAGGTAACCCGGCCATCTAGCCACGCAGCCACCTGGTTAGCTACCTTCCAGGCCTGTGATCATGTCTGCCACCCCCATGTCTCCTGGCTAAAGGGCTTTCCTCCTCCCTTTTCCCAGAGTTCCTTTCACCCTCCCAGGAAGTCCCACCTTCAACTTCCTGCCTAGCTAATTAGCCATCAGAATTTTATTAAAGCCAATCAGAGAACGCCTTGGGTAGGTGAGGAAGGACAGAGACAATGTCACAGAGCATACCCTAACAGAAAGAAATGAGACCCCATGTAGAGCAGTCGCCTGAGACTAGGAAAGGGCTGCTCCTAAGCCATTCTGCTAAGGCCATCTTCTCTCTCCCCAGTGAGTGAAGCTAGCCTCTTTCACCCTGTCCCTGGGTCAGCCATCCTGGACAGGCAACTGGAGGGAGAGTGTTCTTCTCTACCCTGCTGCATTTCTCCCACTGAGCCATATGCTTTAGTCATGAAACTTTCAAAGACGAGGTCGGGAATGAGTCCAAGTGAAGGTACACCCCTAGCCCCAGGTCCCACATCGCAAACACATTTATTAGGGGTCAGCTCTGCAGAGTCTGTTTGCAGAGGGGCAGTGGTGTGTGCTGGAGGATGTGGCCCAGGCTGACCTCCAACTGCCGCTCCCGTCCTCTTGAGTACCGGGGTTACAGGTGTGCCACCACACCCAGTTTACCTGTGTTGCCTTGGCATGGTTCTGTGGCTCTGAGGTTGGCTGACTTGCCTAAGCTTTTCCATCCTGGGACATCTCCCCCTCTATCCTAGTTACCTTGGTTAGCACTTCACTGCCTTGTTCTCCCCAGAACAGGTGTGTTTGTGTGCACACATCTGCCTTCCTCCATTTAGCACTCTGTCAGATTTTCTCCCAATCTGTTCCCCTTTTCTTCTGCTTCAGCCATGGAAAGCACTGTGGGACAGACATACTTCTGTGTGCCCTGGAGTGTCCTCCTCCAAGAAGAGCCAGAGCTAACAGCAAGAGAAGCTTCAAACTCAAGGGAGGCAGGGCGGGAATTCCTATCCAGCTCTCATGGCCACAATCTGGGTAAACAGGACAAAGTGCCCCTCGGCAGCTAAGAAGCCCTACCCGTGTCATGACTGTGGTTTATCACCAGGCGTTCCCTACACTCAGCTCCTCTTGCCTACAGGGCCCAGTGGCTGGCATGAATCATCTGTCCTGAGTTTCCAGAACCACAGGATCTGCTCCAGAATGGCACCCTGGGCTCAGTGAGTGGAGCCTGGTCTAGGTGGAAGGAGTGCACTCTAGAGAGCCAGCGGTGAGCAGGGAGGGCGCTGCTCCCACACAGCATGCTCTGCTGCATGGCATGACAGCTGCCCTTTCTTCCTTGGCCGGGCTCTGAGCACAAAGACCATATCTGTCGGCTCAGCGCCATAACCACAGTATCCTCTCAGTATCTGTTGGCCAAACAAACGGTCGAAAATTGGACAGCGGGGGCCAGCAAGATTGGTCAGTGGGTAAAGTCCCTTGCTGTACAAGGTGATGTAGGTTTGATGCCAGAACGTAGGGTGGAAAAGAACCAGCTCCCCAAAGTTATTCTCTAATCTCCATGTATGCATGGTGGCACACGACATCATCATCATCATCATCATCATCATCATCATCATCATCATCATCATCATTCACGTATACACACCCGAGTCCTTTCAAAGGGAAGCGAAGATGGACCTTGAGATTGGCAGGTTAGTACAAAGTTCCCAGAAAGTCATGGCTGGAGTCCAGTCATGGGGACATCCTAGTGCACTGTCTCTCTGCCTTTCCACAACAGCCGTTCGGACAGAATTTTCTATCCAGGAAAGTGGTTAGAAGCTGTGGCAGTGTCTAAAGATACCCCAAAGCAGCTTCAGGAATAGGAGCCTGTGTCACAGGAGATGAGCTAGGACCTGCCGGGAAGCCAGCAAGCATGTGGGAGCCTGCAGGAGGAAAAGCACAAAAGGCAAGAACAGAAGGCGCGCCCTCAGCGCCCATGGCTCCAAAGGGGGGAAAATCCATTGTATGCCAAGAATCTTGCTTTATGGTTTAAATTTCCCTACTGGCAGCTTTGACTCCCTGGTGAGGCTCTTAGATATGGCTTGAAGCTTAGGAGACTTGATAGGAAAAGGCGGCTCACTGCTTGTTGTTGGTAGTGAATTGTCCCTGGGCACCAGGCCTGGGGACACAGTGACAGAGGAAGGCAATGTTTGAAAGCAGAGTGGCTGAAGCCAGGTGACAGTAGTGACCACCTTTAATCCCAGCACTTGGGAGGCAAAGGGAGGCAGGTGTCTGTGAGTTCGAGGCCAGCTAGGTCCACAGAGCAAGTTCCAGGACAGCCAGAGCGACATAATGAGACCGTGTCTTGAAAAAAGAGGAGTGGATGTGTGCTGTTTGTGGTGACTTTCGTGGGACATGAAGTAGAATAGGTTGTCCCAGGCACTGTATGGCTAAGGACCCATCAGGCCTACTTCTAGAATCTGGGCTTCCTTATATGTCATATGGAGGACACTCACCCAGGGCAAAGCCTCCAGCATGAGAAGCCACAGGCTTAGAGCTTCCAAAAGTATTTTCTGGCGGATTCTCCCGTGCGCCTACCTACCCTGGCAATTAGTCAGGGTTAGATGGTTCTTGGCTGGCACACTGGACTAAGTACTTGTTCACCTAGAGGGAGTTACAAGGCCCAGGTACTGAAAGTAGGGAAGAGAAAACCTGCCAAAACCACTTGGTTGGACAGGAACCTGTGTTCCCCATGTGTTCCATGCTCCTGCCTCAGAAGGCAGCAAACATAGCTGGTTTCCTGAAAACCTCACTTTTCTAGACTCATAGGTTTGGGTGAGATGGACAACTTTAGCTCCTTGTTTAGAGGGAATACTGTAAATAAAAATACAAATAAAGCTTAAACCAAAGACAGGCTTCTGTACTGTGGAGAAAGCCAGCCAACTAGGTGCCACACCCGCCTGGCATTCTCCCCTCATAAAACTTCAAACTCCCTCAGGTGTGTTCACCTACCTTCTCTGCCAATGGCTGCCTGGTTACTCTTACAATTACTACACTGGGAGGAGCCCCAGGAGTCCTGGGAGCTGAGGTGGGTGGAAGCATTGGTGGAGAAGGGCTGACACCTTGTGGCCAGATGACAGCTTGCAGCATCCCTCTCTAACTCAGGCAGGTGTGGTGTGGGCAAGCGCTTTACGCAAAGGGTCAGAGGAGGAAATGCTCTGGGCTTTCACCAAATCTGATGGTCACCCTTCTAATCCCATCACTCGTGAGGCTGAAGCAGAGAGGATTGTTGCAAGTCTGCAGAGTGAGACTGTGTCCCTCATTTTTTTTTTTCTTTTTTCTTTTTTTCAGAGCTGGGGACCGAACCCAGGGCCTTGCGCTTGCTAGGCAAGCCCTCTACCACTGAGCTAAATCCCCAACCCCGTGTCCCTCATTTTTAAAAAAGCTTTTGTGACCTGTGCTGCCTGTTCTGACCTCAGAATGACACCGAGGCAGCCACGCACCGTACATAAGCAAGTTCGCACAGCTGAGTTTCTATAAAACTTATGGGTGCTGGAAATATCCGCACAGACTTGGTGACTGTGACAAGACGTGTTAGTAGTGTGATTCTTTTAATCATTTGAAAAAATGTGAAATCTCAGGGCTGGGGAGATGCCTCATTGGTTAAGAGCACTTGCTGCTCTTCCAGAAGAGTCAAGCTCCCACATCAGGCAACCCCCAGTCACCTGTAACTACAGCACCAGGGGATCGGACCCCTTCTTCTGACCGCTGCAGGCACATGCATATACATGTATGTACTTAAGACTAAAACCAAAAAGTTCTAAATAAAAATGTAAACGCTCAAACTGAAGCTATAAAACTAAGTTGTAGCCTGTGAGCCTAGCGTGCTGTGTAAGACTCGGTCCGATTCCTAGCACTAGAACTCTAATTCAGATGGAAAAACCATTCTGAGTTCATAGGCTGTAGTGACAGGTGGCAGGCTGGATTGGGACAGCACACTCCGCTTTGCTGGTGTCTCACCCAGGATACTCCCTCCCACCTGTATTCCCTCTCTCTCTCTCCATCATCTCATTCGACGTGTGTCATTGCTCTGCTGTGAGGAATCCCGACATCTCCTCCCAAGGGAAACTCAGGAGCAGTTGTTGATTTTCCCTCATTTCATGTTATCAGATGTGCCCATTGGATGCCCTGTGCTAGGCGGACATGCAAGAGCCTAAAGGGTTTTTGTTTTGTTTGTTTGTTTTAAGGTTTATTTATTTTATTTATATGACTACACTGTCCCTGTCTTCAGAGGCACCAGAAGAGGGCACCAGATCCCATTACAGATGGTTGTGAGCCACCATGTTGGTTGCTGGGAATTGAACTCAGGACCTCTGGAAGAGCAGTCAGTGCTCTTAACCTCTGAGCCCTCTCTCCAGCCCCCTAGAGCTTTAATATTTACTTTTTTTTCACTTATTCGTTAAAGACGAAACAACTCACTGACAACTCATTGTGTCTGAGGTACTCCAAGGACAGAGGAAGACAGGCATTAGGACGGGCACGCTGAAGGAATACAGAAGCCCAGAGAAGGCATTTGACCTGGGCGTGGAGTTCAAATGAGAATCCGAAGCAAGAGGCAGTTCCTGGGATAACCCCCAGGGAGCCATGAAAAGCCTAGAGAGAAGCATTTAGAGTTGGAAGCATTAAAGACGGAGCAATTAAGGACAGACTGAGGACAGACAATGTCTGTCCCCAAGACCTCTCTGTTGTTGGCAGCAAGTTGTTCTGGATGTGTGGTGGGCAAATGAGGCCATTTCCTGTCAGGCCTTCTGGGATTGCCTCAAGGCAATGACAGTCGTGTGCTTTTTTGGGGTCTAGCTTATGCCTGTGGCCAGCCTGTGCCTGAGGTTACTTTCACCTCGGACTCCAAAGGATGCCAGGGTGAAGCTGTAGTGCGTGGGAGAATCCCCGCATAAGGGGAGGGGTGGGAGGGGTTTAGACAGCGCTTTGAAGAAAGTGCAGATTCACAGGACCAGGAGGATGGAGTGTCTTGAGCTACAGATAACACACACGCACACACACACACACACATATACACACACACATACACACACATACATAATACACACACATACACATACACACATAGACATACATACATACACATGCTCATACACACACATACACACATTCACACATACACACACACACAAACACACATATACACACACACACACTCACACAAACACTCAAGCACGCAAAAGAGCACTCAGACCACTACATGCTCCCCACGGTCACTAACACACACACACACACACACACACACACACATTCACACATACACACACACATACACACATTCACACATTCACACACACACATACACACATACACATACACACATACACACATACACACACACACACACACACACACACACACACACACACACACCCCACAGGGATGCCATGGCCAGGCCAAGGGCTTCTGGGGAGGGAACCATGCTCACAGGGTGTTTTCGTGTGACTTTTTACACAACCTGGACAGGCAGACATGGTAAATCTGTTTTGTTTTGGGTGACAAATGACAATTGTTGTTTTCCAGATTCATTGATTTAAAACAATATGTCCCTTGGCAATTACTCCCTCTGCTACTTTACTTTCCTCAAAAGGACAAAGAAGCCTAATGTTTGTATGCTTGGCATGACAGCCAGCTTCATGGCTCACACAGCCACACGTCCAGAAAGTGACATGTCCATATTTAATATTTCTGAAACTCTTAATAAATTTTTTAAAGATCTATCTATTTTATGTATATGAATACACTGTAGCTGTCTTCAGACACACAGAAGAGGGCATCAGATCCCATTACAGATGGTTATGAGCCACCATGTAGTTGCTGGGAATTGAACTCAGGACCTCTGGAAGAGCAGTCAGTGCTCTTAACTGCTGAGCCATCTCTCCTGCCCTGAAAAATCTTAATAATTTAAAAAGAAGAATCCTTGAGTTTTCGTTCCATACCAGTTTTATAAATTATGTTTGGGGCTAGAGATGAAGCTTGGTGGAGCGCTTGCCTGGCATGCATGGAGAACTGGGCATGATGGCGCACACCCATAATGTCAGCACTCAGGCAGTAGACTTGGAGGTGAAGGCAGGATAAGGACTTAGCCCTTGCTATGGAAAGCCTGAAGAACATGCAGGTCCTTTGAAAGAGTCTACACAAAGAGATGGCAGGGGAAGTTCATGAACAGTTGTGGAGGTAGGAGGGAAGCTGGTTATTTTGGGAAGCAAAGAAAGAGCGAAATCTCAGAGTAAAACATAGTGGGGAAGTCATGGAAACGGGCCTGGGAAAGTATCTTGGATCTCGGCCACAAAACAGGTTATAGATGAGCTTAGGAAAACTGGTTTCAGTCGAGTTAGGGAAAGTCAGGGCTAGAGAAGGAAGGTACAATGACCAAGGTGGAAAGGGTCATAGGCTATATTATTGGGATGAGAGCCCAGAGGGAAAGAAGGATCTTTTTAAAAAAAACCCGGTCCTAGTTGGAATGCAAGAAAAGGCCACCAGGAGGCGTAGCTCAGCCAGGAAGACGCATGCCCTTTTTTTTTTTTTTTTTTTTTTTTTTACCTGAGTTTGTAGGGAAACAACAGGGCGGCTGAGGGCTGCGGTGGAGCTTGGAGGTGGTTGGGTAAGTCAAATTGTTCCTGTAGGGACGCATCTCTCCAGTTGCACTGCAAGTTCTCAAGCCACCATAGGTTTAAGAGCAAGAGCTCACTTGTTTGAGTCAGGCTACCTGGCTTCAGCTGCTCCCCGTGGTAACCTGGAACAAGTTGGTTAACCCTCTTGAGCCTCTATTTTTCTGTCTGGAAAGTGAGAACTATCACTGTGGGAAATATTAGCCGTTGTAATCCAAGCAAAGCCCGCAGTACAGTTCTAACATACGGTATTCGTCAACGACGGGGGGGCGGGGGGGGCGGGGGGAGGTGCACGGGGTGGGGGGGCGCGCTTGTGGATAACCACATTTTAAGGTTCTCTGTGTCTAGAATCGGCTAACACACCCAAAGGGTCAAGTGTCCACTGCTCAGCAGAGTCACTTTTCAGGAAACACAGTCATAAAAACCTACAGGTGATTTGGAAGTGACACAGCGTCTATCTCAAGGGCTTTTGTTGCATAATAAATGCTACCATACAGGTAATAAAAGCCTATGAGCCTGTCCTCTGTCATCTACACCCTCTAGCATGTTCCCTTCCCCCATTGCTCCAGGTTACTGGTTACCGACACGCCCATGCTCCAGTAATCAGCCTCAGCTGTCAGCTGTCACCTTGACTTTTGGATTAGGATCCTTTACGGGGACCACCTCCTTGTTAGGAGCTCTGAGAATTAAAGAATGCTTTACAAATCTTGCCAAAAAAGTCTCAGAGCATTGAAAGACCAGTCTTCTGCTTGTGCCCCAGAAGTCAGAACTGGGATAGATCTAGTTGGCTATAACTGCCCTGGGCCTATGGGTCATTGCAGAATCATTTGCAAAAGTTCCTATTGGTTTGGCTCCTGTCCAGGCTAAGGGCAGAGATCACAGCACAGTCTCTCAAGGGAGATAAAGGAAGGCTGTTGCTTGGGATGGCTGGGAATGCTTTTGGTCGCCATCCAAGGCAACGGTCACTCATTAAATCTGCCTTCTCCAGCAGAAAGCCAGCTTATAGAACACCATATACAACACTCCCAGAATAGTACAGGGTTCCAAGAACATAGTGCACGTGGCCAGTATACAAATGTGCAGGGGCTTTTTGTCTTCAAATCTGGGCGGGTTTGAGCAAACCAACCAACCAAAAACCATTTTCTCCAAGTGGCATCCTGAGAGGAAATGAAGAGACTATGCTACCCTGGACTGCCTTTCTGGATTCCAGTTGATTCCACAGTCACCAAAGTGTGCTAGGAAGCCTCTAGCAATGACAGGGAGCCCAGGAAACACCTCCAACCAATTCATTAACTTTACCTTCACACCTGTAAATCCTGACATTGACTCCAGCGGGAATTTGAAACCTTGGTCTTCCACCATAAATATTTTACCGATTTATTGGCTTTCTTCCTATCTGTATAGAAAGTGAGGAGAAATTCGGGCCAGAGCTGTAGTTCAGAGGAATGAGGGATCTCAGCACTCAGGCAAGGCTGCATCACATCCCACTGTTTGCTGGAGGATGAAACCTATGTGTGTTTCTATTCCTGAAAGACCACGGGAAGGCATGCAGGCTCCTCTGTGAGCGGGTGACTACAGAATGGGATTGTAGGAAGTGTTTATTTCCTACTTCAAAACATTCTGTATTGTTGTATTGAGCAGATGTTCCATTTACTCAGTGCTACTTTTTAGATTTTTTTTCTTAGACACGAGTCTTACTGTATAGCCTAGGCTGGCTCTAAACTCTCTTACCCACCAGCCCCCAGCCTCCACCTCTGCCTCAGCCTTTCAGATGCTGGGATTACAGGTCTGTGTCCATATACTTGGCTTTTCAACATTAATATTGTTGTCAGAAAAGCAGTCTTCTATAGACATGGGGAAGACATGGCTTATAGGAAGAATAGACTTGGGGCCACTCCTAGATGTTCCTACATTTCTCTTTCTCTCTTCCTCCCATTAGCAGGTCACCACCTGTTACCCTCTTCCTGGCTAACCACACTTGTCTTGTAGTCCTTGTAGAAGTCACTCTTGAAAGTCAAGAGCCCTATCCTTCCCAGACCAGGTCCCCAGTCCCTCTGATATTCTCCCAGGACCCGGTCTCACAGCACTACACTATGATTATTTTTACCTGTTGTTCACTCCACAACAGCAAGCTTCCTGGCAACAAAGAAATTTTTTTTTTTTTTTATCTGTGGAGCAACCCTTGGACCTTAGGAAAGCTCTTAATAAACTCACTATGTAATTACTGGACAATTATTTATTGGGGGAGGGTCTTTCATAGACAGATCAGTATAAAGGGACACAAAGAAGAAAACTATTTCAAAGAACTTACCACAGAGATTTGCCCAATAATTCATATGAAACCAACCATCATCTTGAGGGTTAGGACTGAGGCACAAGGGACGGAGACAATGGCTTGGTGGTTAAAAAAAAAAAACAGTTGCTACTTTTCCAGAGAACCTAAGTTTGATTCTCAACACCAGTGTTGGAGGCAGCTCAGCTCCAGGATACCCAGAGTCATCCTCTGGCCTCCATGGGACACACACACACACACACACACACACACCATATATATATACATTTAAATAATCATAGAAGTAAATAGTTTGTGATTAAAAAAAAGTCAACTTTGAAGGCCGGGAAGGTCTGAACCCCTGACACTTCTCATCGTGTTTTCTCGTTCCTAATCTCCATTTGGAATGCCAGCGTTAACTCTGCCCTTGGAGCCATCCGGTTTCACCTTTTTAGGCCCTTTGTTAGAATTTGACTTGTGATTTCCTTCTCGCCCTTGAGTTGTCCTAGGAATACCTGTCATTTGCTCTTAACTGATGCTTGTGAAATTCCTTGCCTTCCTGTGCTGAAAGGCTGTAAAGAGCCTATTGCTGTGCTACAGTGGCCGTTTTATTGTTAAAGCGGTGCCAGTGAGATTACACAACAGCGTGGATAGGGAAGGGAAACACAGGCCATGAAGTGCCTCGGCTACAAGGAATAGGGATCTAGGATGGTAAAATGCTAATATACCCAGATGTGGGTTAGAGTTCAGCAGTAGGTTCCTGGAGATCATTTCAGTCCCAGAGGCTGGAGGAAGGCACTCTGGCAGTGGGTCCAAAGCATCCTGCCCTCCTCTGGCTGAAATGTGGATTCATTTCCATTAAAGCTGTCACAGAGAAAGAATCCAGTGGCCAGAAGCCAGGAGCACACACACGGCTCGCTCGACATCAGCAGCTTCTGGAAGCTTTCCAGGAGGCAGAGGACTGTTCTGTTTGCACGCAATCAATTATTTCTAAAAGGATTTACTCTTTATCTCACTCTAGACTTAATTTCTCCTAATTTCAAACTCTTGGATATTCTTCCAAAGGAGCGAGCTGAAGATGGTTAGAGGTGGGTATGAGTGTTGCCTGGGCATATAAGAATGGTAAAAAAAAAAAAAAAAAAAAAAAAAAAGAAAAAAAAAAAAGCCATTTACAAAGCCAAAGAAACAGAATACAGAATATAGACTTGTGTGTGCTTCTTGTCAGGAAAAATGTATTGTTATACTTAGAATGGGGAAGAACGGTTCCTAGGAGCGGGATACCATGGAGAAAATTACAATCTCTCCAAAGTTAGTCTCCAATAATGTTAATGACACTCTTTCTAATTGCCAGAAGCTGAATAAGGAATTTGGGTTCTGAAGGAAACAGTTTCAAGATGTTGGGTTGACTGACAGATACTATTCTGAGATACTAAGGCATGTAAGCGAGTCAGACAGGCCTAGGAGCCAATGTATGGCCCCAAACTTCTTTCTAAATGGGTGACCTTGGGTAAGTCTCTTAACCTCTTTTTGGCTTTGCTTTCTGTAAAACTAGGGTTTAATCAGATAGTTTCTATAAAGAATTGCGCACCGTATTTGGAATAAAATACAATAAATTATAGTAGTTACCACTGTCAACTTACAATGACCAAAGACGCCCCACTTCTCAGCCTAACCGTAGTGTGGCGAATCCGGATCTGACGGACAACACCGGAATGCCCAATAAGATGACGGGGGTCGGGGGTGGGGTGCGGGGGAAACAGTGAAATCAAACCAATAGCATGGGGCCTTGTTGTTAGCCGCTTTCTGGCTGTTCCACCAATAGCTTAAGGATGTGACTCGGGAGCGACACCCTGACAGTCCAATGACGCACAACCAACCCACACTCAGCAATTCGGAGGGGATAAATCAAGGAGCCTGCACGTATAGATTCCGTTATTAGTGCAGTCTCGAGTGGTGAAAGGAGCTTGGGAGAAACAGTCCCTGGAGAAGCATTAATGAGTTTTAAAAAAAAAAAAAAGGAAGAGATAATGACTGCGCTGGGTGAGCTCCGCCGCCATCATGCTCTAGTTTCCCCTTCGTCTCTCTGGGTCCGCGACCGAGGAAGCGGCCTCTGGGATGCTGAGGGGGTGTGTCCCCTCATGATTGGCGCAGGCCGCTCAGCCAATCCCAGTTCGGCAAACGGGAAGCACTTAGCCAATGAGGAGAGACGACAGCGGCGAGGACTTAAGAGAGGAGGAACAGCAACTTGACGGGCACGAAAGCTAACCAGTGAAAACTAGAGGCATCCTGCCTGCGGCCAATGGAGTGGGGCTGTGGGCGGGCGCCAGAGTGTTTGTGTTGTGGTTTTGGGGGAGGGAGGCGGAGGGGAAAGTTTGTTTATTTTGTTTTTAGTTTCTGGGGTCCCCGAGCTTCGGGAAGGTGAAGCGAGCGACAGTGACCCCCCTAGCCTCTCAGCCTCCCCGCGACGTCGCCTCTACAGCTTGCGGAGAAGCGGAGACCGCGGTCACCGCTGGGCTCCACAGCGGAACGACGCGCTCTCGGAGCCGGCGCGGCTCAGCGGTGAGTGAGGACCGTGGGCCGCGAGGGCCTTCTCTTTTCTCGCGAGCCGCCCGGCGGAGCGGGGCGGCCCAGGGTGGGCGACTGAGGACGTCCTCGGGGGCGCGCGGCACGGCCCGCTTAAGTGCAGCGTGTGCGTGTCTTCGCGAGCGCGCGCGACCGGAGCGAGCCCGGCGGGAGGGGCGGGAGGGGCGGGGGGAGCGCGCGCGACCCGGGTGGGCCGCGGCGGGCTGGGGCGCTCGCCCGGGGCGCGCTGTGGGATCGCGATGTGCAGACGTGAGGCGGGGGAGGGGTGTGTGAGGGACGTACGGTCACGTCGGTCGTGAGGGCCGGGATGTCCCAAGTATTGGGGCCGGGACAGACCGGCGTCACGCGCCTGCAGGTGTGAGCGGAGGAAAGGGCTTCCGGGTGGGCCGGCGAGGATCCGAGCGCTTCGTGTCGCCTAGGGCCCTCGGAGCTGCAAATGCCTGGCGGTGGGGCGCGAGCATCCGGCGTCCCCGCGCGGCGGGCGTGTAGGCATGTGTGCTGGACCCGATGGCGGGGTCCCACAGGCATCCCGCGAGAGCTGCGTGGGGTGGGGGTGGGGGTGGGAGTGGGGGTGGTTGTAGAGAGGCGATGCTCACTTTGAGGAAACAGACGAGGGGCGGAGGGATGACAGAGTTGGAAACAGCCCTGGGGAGGGTTTGCTACCTTCTGTTGGTCTGGTGCCCTTTAATTTCAAACTAACGGATCTGTTAGTCCATAATGGCTAAATAAATATCTGGTCCAGCGAAATTCACCACAGTGGCTGTCACGACACCCAAGAACAACAGCGTCTCATCCGTCCTTAGTTTTGGGTGCAGGTCATCGGTCTGAGACTTTCAGCTCCATACTTTCTCATGTGTCTTTTGGCTGCTTAGATTCTGAACAGAGTACCAACCAAGACTCCGTGAATAAAACATCATTTGTACCTCCTTCACAGTTAAACATAGCAGTAAGCTGTACAAAAATCACACATCCTAGCCTTTTGTGAAATGTTTCTCTTCGCTTGTGGAAGATTTCAGTTCTTGACGTTAAAACTATGTGTTCGCGGTGGTTTGTAAAGAGCAGAGTGTGTAGACTGTTGTCTTACACTTGTATAGTGTGAGTATCAATGTAGTAAGTGGGAGGGATATTAGTGTAGTAGTCTCTACAGGTAGGCACATACTGGATAACCAGTATCCAGAGTACAGATCAGACTGGTTTGTCACTTGAGATGCAATGATGAGGGTTATGATGCGTGCTTCTGTGTGGTTTGTTTTGTTTCATTTTTTGAGATACGGGCTCACCATGTAGCCCAGGCTGGCCTGGAACTCACAGAGATCTACCACTTGCCTCTCTTTCCAGAATGCTGGATTCAAGAAGCCCAGTTTAGTTCTTTACTGTTTTAAACGACTTGTCTTAAACTTGATTATCGGAGTAGTGTAGTTTCTGATAGTACTCACAAGAGTAAAAAAAAACAAAACAAAACAAAAATTGTCCATGCTATCTGTCTCTGTTAACCCATCATATCCTTGAGATCTTTCCCCCAAATAGAAGCTCTTAAATGGTTTTTGGGTTTTATTTTTTGTCTTTTGAGACAGGGTTTCTTAAATGTTTTAAAATGAAAACAATACTTTTGTTCCATGTCAGTACTGGCTACTGTTCATTGTGTGCTTACACTATGTATGTCTTCCTCTCTGTTAGTTTTTAAATCCTTACCTGAAGCCTGTAGGGCAGAAACTCTCATTGTGGTAAGGATGAGGACAGGGCTCCCAAGAGCCTTACAGCTCTCAGGTTTAATCTCCAGTCTGTTTGATTTTTTTTTTTTTTTTTTTTTTTTTTTTTGTCTTTTGCTCGTTTTTATTTTCACCTCCTGAATTATCTAGGGGGAGAAAAGCATAAAGAACACCGAGAAGCAGAGAGAGGTAGGAAAGGAGAATCCAGACTTCACTGCTAAGTCTTTGTTGCCCAAACCCAGCTTAAGAATTTAATGTTAAATTGAGACTATTCTTGTTTTAGAACTAAGCAAGCACCTTAAAAAAAAATACATCCAACCTTTGTTTTTTAATTGACATATTCACTGTGCATAGCACTGAAAAGCTCTGGTTTTGTTTGAGTTTTTTAATTTCTTTTTTCCTTAGGTCTTGTTATGTGGCCCAGCTGGCCTCATACTCGTGATCCTCGTGTCTCAACTTCCCCAGTGGAGGAATTACAGACCTTTGCCACCTCAAAAGAGTCGGATCCATCGCCCTCTCTCCCTTTTGGGGGCAGAGTGTTGTTTTGTTTTTAAGATCTAACTCTGGACCAGGATCCCTGGAGTTCATTATGTTGCCCTGGCTGGACTTGAACTCGAGGCCTGCCTTAGCCTCTTGAATGCTGGAATTGTAGGTGTAAGCCACCGTGCCCAGCTTCTGAAGACTTTTTCTTTCCATCACTGTCCTCTAATTCCTTCTTCCCACTCAGGTCTCTCAGAGCTCCTGTTCGTTTTTGTAGTTACCCGCTTGTGATACACAGCCATGTCTGTTTCATGGCCATTAATGCCAGAGTCTGTTCAAGTGTCAGGTATACAGCAGACGCCTGGAAAATATTCGTTGGCTATGTTGTGAATTTGACTTTTACTCTTATTATTTACTGTTATTTTTTCACTTTCTTGTAGCCTTGGCTGCCTACCTCCTCCAGAGAGTGTCTGAGATTTGGTGCCACTCTCAAGAGAGCTTTCCACATAAAGATAGGTCTGAAATCACTGTGTTGAGCTTGCTGACTGGACGAGCGTTACAGCCTGGTTGTTCGGCTGGGTTAGCATTGCACCTGTTATTCTTCTCTGTCTCAGCTGCTCTTGTTTCTTTCTCCCCTCTGCAGCGTGTTGATTCTGGAGACCTTGTGTAGGTTCCAACTGAGCAGTCTGTTTGCCCTTTGACATTTGCTGCCTTTGACACTGACAACTGCCTCTAGTGTTTCACCCCTACACGTTGCCCCCACACTAATCTTCCTGAAAGATTGCTTTATGTTTCCTGCTCCTTCCCAGATCTACCACAAACACTTAGGTTGGAAATCCTCAGTGGTGTTTGGTTGCCTAAAGGGTTTATGTGCCTTTGCCTGTGTTCTACAGCTCTTTGCACTAGCACTGCCCAATAGAAATAGAAAGCAGACCACAAACTCGGACCACATATGCAATTTAAAATTTCCTAGTCGCCACATTAAAGAGTAAAAAAAAGGGGTGAAATTGATTTTTGTAACATTTTACTCACTTCAATACATTCAAAACCTGAGTATTTAAATATATTATCAGTAAAATGAAACCAAAAAACAAAGCTAGTACTAGAGTATTTTAAGAGTCTTTTTTTTTTTCATGTTAAGTTTTTGGAATCTAGAATGTATTTTTTCACTTAAAACATCTCAAGCCACACTCATCAGATTTCAAGTGTCTTATAGCCATGTGTTGTTTGTGGCTACCTTATTGGACAGAGCAGATCTTAAGTATGTCTTCAGCACAGTGGAAGGACCAGGCCCAGGTAATTCCAGCCACTGTCCTTTATATAACTCAGTTTTTCCTCACCTAACATCTTTAAAATCCAAACTTGCTAAATATCTTTGAGAGAAGCAGAGGGGAACCTGAGAACTCTGATCTTTAATTTTTATCATGTCTGGAGCTGTGTGTGTACAGATATGTATGTGTACATATGTGCCGACAGAGACCAGAAGAGAGAGAGAGCATTGGAGTCCCAGAAGCTAGGCAGAGGTGGTTGTGAACCATCCACGTGGATGCTGGAATCTGAGCACTGGGAAGGCTGCAAAGTGCTCTTAATCTCTTAGCCATCTCTCCAGCCACCCTCTGGAGATTTTTAGGATTTTTTTTTCTAAAAGATGCATTCTCCTTGATTGACCAGGCTGACCTGGAACATCTGGGCTCAAGTGCTTAGCTTTGAATAGCTAGGAGTACAGGTAACATGCCACTGTATCAGATTTAATGTCATTTCTTTTCATATCATTTTTATATTGTACTGTTTACAGTCAGTTTGCATTGTAATCACAGGTGATAAGGCACACGCACTGACTAATGATTATGGGATGAGTTAGAGCCAGTGCCAGTAGTGCATAGCCTCCGTCTTCTCCTCAGTGTGTGCCTGCGGAGTAACAGCTCAATTGGCCTGGACTATGTGTGTTGACAACTTCTGCCTTGGATGCTTTGAGAACAGAGTGTTGCCTTCCTCATTTTTGCTCCTGACCTGGCCTGTGCTAGGAAATCTATAGATCTAAATATTGATTTTTGTATGTTTTGTTTTTGTTTTTCAAGACAGGGTTTCTCTGTGTAGCCCTCCCTGGCTGTGTTTGAACTCACTCTATAGACCAGGCTGGCCTCTAACCCAAAAACTCACCTGCCCCTGCCTCCTGAGGGCTGAGATTAAAGACATGCACCAGTGTGCCTAGCCCACATGTACTTTTCAAATATTTCTAGTTAGGTAGTAGTTAACACTCTGTCCTTTGAAGACAGCAGATCATGAATCGTGAAAGATGCATGGTTTTTGGGCAGTGCTAAGGACTGATTGAATCTGGGGCTTTGTAAAATGCTACACACTGACATTTTGCCATTAAGTTAAATCTCTAACTCTCGGGCATGTTTTTATATTCCTTTTCTTTTCTGAGTGTACATTTGCGTCTTTCCATCCTTTATTGAGGTATTACTGATGTTCAGAAAGCTAGAGATATTTAGTGTAGATTTGCTTCTTAAAACAAAACTGTTCATATTGGGCAAGGTGATGGATGCCTTTAATCCCAGCACTCAGGAGACAGAGGCAAACAGATCTATGAATTTGAGGCTAGCCTGATCTACATAGTGAGTTCTAGGATATCTGGACTACACAGTGAGATCTTATCTCAAAAAAAATTAAAAATAACTGTGATAACCAAGCATTAATGGTGCATAACTTTAATCCCAGAATTTGGGAAGACAGGCAGTCAAATCTTTGTGAATTCAAGGCCAGCCAGGTCTACAGAGTGACAAGCCAGGTCTACATAGAGAACGAACCCTGTCTCAAAAACAAACAACTGTGCAGGGCTTGGGAGATGACTCATTTAGTAAGGTGCCTTTATAATTATGAGGACCTGAGTCTCGATACCTAGAATGCATGTAAACAATTGGGCTTGGTTGTGCATGCCTGTAACCCCAGCCTTGGAGGGAAGTTGAGAAGAAGCATTACTGAAACTCATTGGCCAACAGCCAGCCTAGCTGAGTCAATGAGCTTCAGTAGAGACCCTGTCAGAAAAACTAAAGGTGGCGGGAGAGAGAGCAAAGGTGCCTAATATTGGCCTTAGGCCTACACACATACACACACACACACACAGACTTGCATATACTACACATGTAGACCACATGTATACACAATCCCCTCACACAAAGTAGAAAATGCAAAAACAAATAACTGTTTGAATGTTACAGATTTTAGCTTGGATCAGAAATAAAGTTTGCAGATGGTGTGGTGGTTCATGTCTTTAATCCTGGCACTTGTGAGGCAGAGGCAGAAGAATCGCTGTGAGTTCTAGGCCAGCTTGGTCTACAGAGCAAGTTCCAGTCTAGCCAGAGCTGCATAGTGAGACCCTGTCTCAAAACAAACAAACAAATGTATTAATAAATAAATTATAAAAAAGTAGTAGTAATTGTTGTTTGCATCCTACCATGGTGATCCACATCTTTTTTTTTTTTTTTCTTTTCTTTTTTTCGGAGCTGGGGACCGAACCCAGGGCCTTGCGCTTACTAGGCAAGCACTCTACCACTGAGCCAAATCCCCAACCCTGGTGATCCACATCTTTAATCCTAGTACTCTTGAGGTAGAGGCAGGAGGGTTGCAAGTTGTTCTGAGCCCATATAATGAGGCCTTGTCTCAGCTACCATCCCCCAAAAAGATGTTTAACTTTCATGAGACTTAGTTTCCTTGTGGTTTGTAAACTGGCTGTGAAAGCGGCTTCAGGAGCGGAGCTCCAGAGTAGCTCCATGAGCATTGGCATCCACGCACAGGCCTGTGCGGAGCCGCAGCCAAGATGCACAGTCTGCACAGAAGTCAGGAGTCCTCGGTTTGTTTGTGTTGCTGATACTTGCTTTAGTGCCAGCTGTGTTCCAGGCACAGAAATGACGGAGAATTCAAAAACTACAGTGAAAAAATTTTTAAAAGGCCTTTTCACAGAGAGGTGAAGTGATTCATTCTTCCTAGGAAGACTTTATTTCTCACTGCTCCTTGATGCTTTACTTGTTTATACCTTAGCATATATCATATTATATTTCTAAGTCTGTCTGTCCTACTAGATAATTAGCATTTAAATAAAAAATGCTTATTGTGTGTTTATGGATGTGCCTTTGCCATAACATACATGGAGGTCCAAGGAAGGCCTTGGAGGGTTGGTTCTTTTCTTCATCTCTGTGTTGGTTATAGGGATTGAACTCAAATTGTCCATGCTTGCATAGAAAGCACTTTTACCCATGGACCCATCTCTCCAGGCCAGAGTTTAAGCTTCCAAAGACCAAGACTATTTATTATTATTATGTACTTGCATTTCCAAGTACACTGTACTGTGCTTGCCATATTTTAGGCATTCAGAATTCTAGTGAATGCCCCAGACAAATTGCTTAGTTCTGGGGCGGTATGTAGCTTAGTAGGTAGGGTGCTTGTCTAGCATACACAAAGCTCTGGGTTTGATCCTTAGCACGTCCTTATACTAAATGTGGGGAGTGGAAAGATGGTGCAGTGGTTACACTCCTGGACTTAATTTCCAGCATCTACATAGTACCTCACAGCTGTCTTTAATGCCAGTTTCATAGGCTCAAACAAGACCATCTGGCCTCTGTGGGCAATGCATACATGTACAAACCCATCCAGATATACACACAAAACCCCTATGTGGTGTTTATATATGTAACCTCATGCACCCTGGCATGATGCTCCACATCTGTAATCCCAGCACTCTTAAAGTAGAGGCAGGAGGTTGCAGGTTGCTCTGGTAGAAGCAGAAAGATGAAAGCTCAAGGTCATCCTCAGCTCTGTAGTAAGTTGAAGATTAGCCTAGGAAACATGGAGATCCTATTTTAAAATCAAAACCAATAACCAAATTACTTAGCTTCATAACGTCTTCATTTGTTTTTGTACCAGCTAAAGAATTTTGTGCCTGGGAGAACTATATGTAGTTATAGTGAGAATAATCTTTTAAAACTACAGATCTAGTCTGTATGTGTTTTACCTCGATAGAAAACATTTACTTAGTAAAACAAATATAGTTAGGAGTAGGAGTGCGTGCTTGCGACAGGACTTCCCCTGGGGAGATGTAACACACATCACCCTCACACTCAACCCCAGATAAAGATCCCACCACAGACCAAAGTACGGGCACCACACAAATCCAACTTGGTGAACCAATGAGGTTTATTGGGTTTATGGGCGCAGAAATGAAAAAACTACAGCTGCATTGCCAAGGCTCACCCCAGCATGGGTGACAGCTCATAAAAGCTGGAAAACCTGGAGCACACTGCTTCAGGCAGTTCTACAGGTTGGAGAGTGCCCTGTCTAAATGACTGCTAAGTGAGTCTTCTAGGCAGCTCAGCTGGTTTCTGCTGCTTCCAGGCAACTGGAGGGACTTTCCACATTACATAGGTAAGATCCATCCTCCTTCCTTTCTTCCTCCCTCCCTCCTTCCCTCCCTTCTTTCTTCATTCATTCATTCACTCACATTTTAATTACTTTTATTTACCTCTTCGTGTTGATGCATGTGGAGTCAGAGGACAACCTGCTGGAGTTTGTTTCTCTTCCTCTACCATGTGGGTCCCAGAGATGAGACTTAGGTCATGAGGTTGGTGGCAAGGACTTTCAGCTGTTGAGATGTCTCTGACTCCTCTTTGTTTTTGAGCAGAGTTTGACTACATAGCACAGGCTGGCTTCAAACTGGTAATCTTCCTGCTTTGGCCTTCTAAATGCTGGGATTATGGAGATGGGCCACCATGCCCAGGTCCCAGGTTGTTTTATTATTATTGCTCTTAAAGTAAAAATGTAAAGATCTATTTATGTGTATGAATGTTTGTGTACCATGTATCTTCCAGATGCTCATGGAGATCGTCCTTTGCAAAAACAAGTGCTTTTAACTGCTGAACCATCTCTTTTATTACTTCTTTAATGCTGGGATCGAACCCAGCATGTTATACATGCAAAGCAAGCGTCTATCACTAAGCTCTGCCCTAAATCAACTTTTATGTTTCTGTATGTATGTGCATGTGAGTGCTGGTGCCCACAGAGGCCTGAAGAGACATTAGATCCCTTGGAGCTAGAGTTAAAGGCAATTGTGAGCCTCCTGATGTGGATGCTGGGATCTGAACTCAGGACCTCCATAGGAGCAGCAAGTGCCTTTTAACTGCTCTCTATCCCTCCCCCCACCCCCTTCCGTACCAGAACTCCCCTTCAGGGAAGATAATCAACACACACCAGAGTGGAGCTCGTCTCTCCTGGTTAATGCGCTTGTTTGAGTAGAGTACCTGTAAACTGTACAAAAGCTGTCAGGTGGAATTAGAAAGTGATGACTCATACCAGCTTATCTGTGGGAGCTGTGCAGCAGAAGTGGCCTCTAGGTGACCCGAGTGAGTGCTGATGCCATCTCTGAAGGGCCAGACACTGAACAGTGAAAAGGAGAAAGGTGAAACAGGAGGGACTGCCCAGAGGGCCTCTGGTCACATGTCTTGGAGAAGATGATTCCTACAGCATGGAGGGCTTTGCATACTTCCTAAATCTCCCAAGCCAGTACAAGTTTGATTTGATTCTCAAGCAGAGGTGGAAAAAGGGAGATCACAGTGGAAAGTCAGTCTGCTTTCTGTCAATTAGTTCTCTTTAATTTCAGCAGCTCTTTTCTTTCTGTCCTCTTCTGTGTTAGTCTGCTGTAAATTACTGTAACAGACTTGAGATACATCAATTTAAAAAAAGAGAAGAAGACTGGAGGGCACTTCACATGCGTGAAGTCCTGGGTTAGATATATAACATTGAAGAAAACTAAAATGTGTTTTATCTCACAGTCTCATAGTTTGGGTAGTTTTGGTCCATGATCTGTTGGCTTGATGCTTTTGGTCTGAGGAAAAACTGCACATTATGGAGGGTGTATGTGGTAGAAGAAATCTTCACCGAGTGAGAAGGAGAAAGTAGAGGAAGAAGAGGGGCCAGGACCACAGTGTATCCTTCCAGGGAACATTCTCCACTACCTAATTTATTTCCACGCCTATTCATAGTGTTGTGACCTGCGTGTCGAGGCTCACATCCTTGATCCCAGCACTCAGGAGGCAGAGGCAGGAGACCTCTGTGCTCCTGGCCAGCCTGGTGTACAAAGCAAGTTCCAGGACGGCTGGGGCTACACAGAGAAACCCTGCTTTGGAGAACAAACCAAGCCAAGACAAAAAGCACTCTGTGTTAGAGATAGCCCTCAACAGGATCCAGACTGTAGTACTGTAGACTGCTTCCTTTCCTGTTACGCTAAATACCACTCCTTCCCCGGCATACCATATTTTGCTTCTTTCATTCTAAAATCACTAATTTTTTTTTAAAGGAACAACCATGGCATGGGATGTGGTGCATTCATGTACATGTGGGATAAGAATTATTTTTAAAATGGTAGGTGATTAAACACTGGTGGTACAGTTTATACTCATAAGATGCTTTTTGGTTAATATTAGGTAAACGTGTGTGTGTGGTCTGAGGACTCACTTATGGTCCCAGATTGAAAAGGACTGAAAAGACACTAGACAGATACAGTGAGTGTGGTTTATTCTGTAACACTGGTTCTAGAGTTTCTTGTTTTTTAAAAGTATAATATGCAATCTGGGAACTTAAAGCTAAGAGGATGGCTCAATTGATAAAGTGCTTGCTGTGCGATCATGAGGACCTAAGTTCAGATCCCCAGCATCCAGGTAAGAGCCAGGCATGGCAGCACACTCCTTTAACTCAGAAGGGGAGGAGGCAGCAGGAGGAACCCCGGGGCTCACTGCCAGGCAGGATAGACAGAAGAGTGAACAAAAACATGAGAGACCGGGTCTCAAAATGAGGTGGGGTATGATAGAGGAAGACACCCATAGTTGACCTTTGGCTTCCATAAGCACAGCAAAGAGTTCACCACTCTCGTGTGCACACACCACTAATGGACAAAGTCGAAAGTGACTCTGTCTAACATTCATAGTAGAGCAGGAGAAATGTCTAAAGCAGTTGCTAGGTACAGGGTTCTAGTCTGGAGGAAGAAATCCAGATAAGAAAGGAGACTGCTGCTCTGAAAGAATTGCCTCTCTCCTGCACAAGCCCTGCTGCTGATGCATCAGGCTCAGGGATAGTCTTTTCATGAGATCTGTTACCCAGGGCTATGTCTCTGTTTTTATGGAAGTCTGGTTAGATGAACTGTGAACTACTGACTTTTTAAATACTTGTTCACCATCTACACTTCCATGTTTTACTCCAAAAATTTTGTATTTTTACAACAATAAGCTTAACATTTATTTGCATTTTGGCTCAGTCCCTTTAAAACAAAACGCAGCACATTCATTTTTGCACTTAAACAGTATGGGGAGCTGGGATACCCAAGTCTCCCTATAGAGAGGAGGGCTATATATACTCCATGTTCCTATACTCCTAAAACACTGGCTGGCTGAGGGGAAAATGTTACTTGTAAGACACACACACACACACACACACACACACAGAGAGAGAGAGAGAGAGAGAGAGAGAGAGAGAGAAAATACTATTTCCCTACACCCTCTGCTTCCCCTTTATTCCCCCCACCCCAAAAAAAACACAGTGAAAGGCTCTTTGTAAGACTAACAAAAACAAAACTAGAATGAAAATGTGAAAGACATCACATTTTAAACCAGTGAGGGCTGGCTTGAAATGTTTAAACAGGGGACCCTGTGCTCCCTGCCTGGCTTGTGACCCTACCTCAGCACTTTGTGCCAGGGCCTGCCTGATGCCCTGTTTGCTTTGGAAGCTGATGCACTCCGCTTATTTACTGCACTGAGGACTGTGTTTGGCTCTTTTCTTGTTTGCCTTTAACCTTCTCCCAGGCATTCTTTTTTTTTTAAAGATTTATTTTATTTAATTTATATGAGTACACTATAGCTGTCTCCAGACACTCCAAACGAAGGCATCGGATCCCATTACAGATGGTTGTGAGCCACCATGTGGTTGCTGGGAATTGAACTCAGGACCTCTGGAAGAGCAGTCAGTGCTCTTAACCACTGAGCCATCTCTCCAGCCCTCTCCCAGGCATTCTTGAGGCTGAGGACTCATTCAGGTTGCTTCTCAGAAAGGTGGCCCCAGAGGCTGGAGCATACCCTCTGCTTTACTTTCTTGCAAATTGTTGACTTTCTTGGGTAGCTTCATTGGTCTCTTCTCACTACCTGGATCCTGAAATCTGCTAATACTGATCTTGAAATGGTGTCCTGTCCTTTAGTTCTTTTTGCTGTGGCTTTGCTGTCTTTGTGTTTGCTCTGCTTTGTTGTTTGTTTTGTTTGTTTGTTTGAGACTGAGCTTCAGCCTGTTGCTGGGGTTGGCATTGTACTTGAGGTCTTCCTGCCTCAGCCTCCAGGGTGGCTGAGATTGTGCACTCCACACTCTAGCAGCTTTGCGGACTTCAGAACAAGCCACCTGCCTGATTTGAAGTCATCCTCAGGCTATGTCCAGATTGTTTAAGTAGCTGTCTGCTGGTTGTCCCATTTCTCTTTGCTCAGAAAACATTTCCTACCCACTGTTTTCTTTTCTCTCATTGAAAACCATGTGCTTTCTCATTCTAGGAAATCAATGTCTTGTGTGAGCCAGGAGCCTTAACTTTTCCAAATCTACCAACTCTCACTCCCAGTTTTCCATCCCCGACGTCTCTGGTACAGTCTTTACTCCATTTTCCATACGCGTTTTTTTCCTTTTGGCTGTCTCTCTTGATGGCTTGATTTATGTAAAATATTCTCTCTACATCTGCTACCAGTTTTATTTTTTTCTCTTCCTGTCAAGTTTTCCTGGGCTAAAGAGATGATGGCTTAGTGGGTAAAGTGCTTGCTCTGCAAGCCTGAGGACCTGAGATGAGATGTGCAGTGCATGTGTGTCACTCTAGGAATAAGGCAGGCAGGTCCTGGGGCTCACCAGCCAACCAGTCTAGCAGACACAGCAAGCTCCAGGTTCAGTGAGAAACCATGTCTCAGAAGGGACAGTGGAGAGCAATGGAGGGAGACACCCAGTATTAATCTCTGGCACATGTGGGCTAGTGCAAACATATATACACATACACAAAGTTTCTGTAAATGTTTCTTCCTTGAAATATTTCTTAATCAAAGGCCCTCCACGTTGTGTATCCAGAGGCACTTTTTTGGGCAAAATAATAGATGCAGTTTATTATTACATAAATGTATAAAAATGCAATTTTATAAAATACTACAAAAGTGATAGATACTATATACTGAGTCACTACATGAGGCAATACAAAGAACCTGTTCAATGTCAAGATGACGAGACAATTGACACACTCCAAAGAATAGTGAAAGAAGTTAGCTTGTGGCAAAACAGTCTTGCTCAATATGGAATATTTGAATTCTAATTTTTTATATGGTAAGAGGATTGAACCCAAGCTCTACCACTTGCTGGTCAGTGACTATACTGAGCTGTATCCAGAGGTGGCAGCGCCATTTTTCTCCTCCTCCTCCTCCTCCTCCTCTTCCTCCTCCTCCTCCACCTCCTTCTCCTCTTCTTCCTCCTTCTCCTCTTCTTCCTCTTCTTCCTCCTCCCCCTCCTCTTCTTCCTCATATTCCTCCTCTTACCTCCTTTTTTCTTCCTTCTCCTTTTCTTCTTCCTCCTCTTCTCCTCCTCCTTCTCCTCTTCCTCCTACTCCTTCCTTCTCCCTCCTCCCTCCTTCTTCCTCCTCCTTCCTTTTGTTTTTCGAGACAGGGTTTCTCTGTATAGCCCAGGCTGTCCTGAAACTTTCCAGGCTGCCCTCAAACTCACAGAGATCTGCCTGCCTTAGCCTTCCAAGTGCTGGGATTAAAGATGTTCAGACCACATCTAGTTCTAGAGGCTTTTTAAAAGACTTTATTTTTTTTTTCAATTCTTTTTTTTTTTTTTTTTTTTTTTTTTTCCGGAGCTGGGGACCAGACCCAGGGCCTTAAGCTTCCCAGGCAAGTGCTCTACCACTGAGCTAAATCCCCAACCCCAAGACTTTATTTTTTTTAAGTGTATGTGTGTGTGTGTGTGTGTGTGTGTGTGTGTGTGTGTGTGTGCCAAGATGCAATACAAGTGCATGCATGCACGTGAATGGAATGCCTGGTGAAGATCAGAAGAAAGTGTTAGCTCTTCTGGAGCTAAAGCTGTAGGCAGCTATGAGCTGTCCTAGTGAATATTCAGAACCGAACTTGGTTCTCTGCAAGAGCATTCTGGGTACTCAACTGCTGAGTTATTTCTCCAGTCTGAATTGTTTGTTTTTTAAATTGATAAAATGAGAGTATATTGAACTAGGTAAACTTTGTTAATTTCATTTGTTGGTTCTAGTGACATTTTAATATATATATATACTTTATATTTTACTATATATATATTTAGTTATTTAAAAGATACATTTTGTCTGTATTTGTGAGTGCCTGTGTGTTTGTCTGTGTGCCACTTACAGACTGTGCCCATGGAGGCCAGAAGAGGGAATCTGATCTTCCTGGGACTAGAGTTACAGATGTAGTGAGCTGTGCCATGTGGATTCTGGGAATCAAACGCAGGTTATCTAGAAGATCAACCCATGGTTTTAATCACAAATCCATTTCTTCAGCCCCTACAGATATTTATAATTTTAAATATAAGTATTGGGTCAGCAAGACGGTCATTAAAGTCACTTGTCATCAAGCCTGATGATCTCAAGTAATCTCTGGGTCCCACATAGTGGAAGGAGAGAATAGACACCCACAGGTTGCCCTCCATACAGGTACCTAACATAATAAATATAACTTTAAAAATATAGACTTGGTGGTGGTGTCATATGCCTATAATCCCAGCACTTGAGAGGCAGAGGCAAGTAGATCTCTCAGTTCAAGGTCAGTCTGATCTACAGAGTTGAGTTCCAGAATAGACAGATATACACAGAAAAACTATCTGGAACGAAAACACACACACACACACACACACACACACACACACACACACACTTTACAAAGAATGTTGCTTTTATTTTTTAAGTCTGATTCTATTCCTTATTCGACTGGTTTAGAGTTGAGGTATATTGAGCAGAAGTGATGAGATTGATCATTCTTTCTTTTCTCAGTGTAGGAAAAGAATATTTTGTACTAATAAATCCTTTACCAGGTTACAACATATCACTCACTCACTCACTCACTCACTCACTCACTCACTCACTCACTCACTCACTCATTTTTTTGAGAAAAAGTCTCATGCAACCCAGGCTGGTCTTAAAGCCACTGTGTAGCCAAGGCTGGACTTGAACTCTTGGTACCCCTGCCACCACTGCCTGACCATAGTCTAAGTATAGGTATAGATCTTTATGCCCCAAAGAATTAATTTATCCCTCCCTCCCCCAAAAAACCTCTCCTTCCCTCTAACCTCTAACTCTCCTTTACTCTTTTGCTTCCTTTCCCCTTTGAGATTTATTTTATTTATAATTATGTATGGTTTTGTGCGTTTGAGTGCACGTACTCACAGAGGCCAGAAGATGAACGTCAAATTCTTTGGAGCTAGAGTTTCAAGCAGTTGTGAGCCACCCAACCTGAGTGCTGGAAACTGAGCTCAGACCCTGCAAGTGTAGTACGCACTCTTGACTGCAGCGCCATCTCCAGGCCACCGTCTTTTAATATAGCAGTACAGTTTGCAGAGGTGTGGCACCCTTTATTCTTTCTTGCCTGTACCACCACAGTTCTTTAAATTTTTTTTAACCAAAGGTTTAATATGAAAATGTACATGACCCAAGTTCCATGTCATAGCAAAACAGATGCACTGAGGAGAGAACCTGTGCAAGCTTTTGATCTTTCTACTGAATGCATTCATTTATTTTCCCATTTCAAGATTCCCAATGTGTTACTGTTTCCTCATCCCATTCCAGCAGTGTGTGCCGCTCATGGCTGTCATCTCTGTACAGTCATACACCACAATCTTTGATAAAGAAATACTCATTGGGGGCTGGAGAGATGGCTCAGCGGTTAAGAGCACTGACTGCTCTTCCAGAGGTCCTGAGTTCAATTCCCAGCAACCACATGGTGGCTCACAACCAACTGTAAGGAGATCTGATGCCCTCTTCTGGTGTATCTGAAGACAGCTACAGTGTACTTATACATGATAGATGAATAAATCTTTAAAAAGAAAAAAAAAAAAGAAATACTCATTGGACATGTCTGCCATCATCTAATTCAATGAGAAAGTACTTTTTGTCATTACTTGTTTTGTTTTTATTTGAATTGGGGAAACCTAGAGCTCCACGTCATATTTCCAGCTTTTTTTTTTTTTTTTAAGATTTATTCATTTATTATATAAAGGTACACTATAGCTGTCTTCAGACACACCAGAAGAGGGTATCAGATCTCTTTACGGATGATTGTGAGCCACCATGCGGGTGCTGGGAATTGAACTCAGGACCTCTGGAAGAGCAGTCGGTGCTCTTAACTGCTGAGCCATCTCTCCAGCCCCCAGCTGTTTTTTTGATTAAGATTTTTTTATTTAGTTTGTCTGTATCTGTGTATGTGCAGGTGAGTACCATGTGTGTTCAGGAGCCCAGGAAGGTCAGGATAAAGTGTCTGGTCCCCTGGAGCTGGAATTGAGGTGGTTGTAAGCTACCACTGTGGGTTCTGGGATCTGAACTTAGCCTTTAGAAAAGCAGCAAGTGCTCCTAATCACTGAGCCAGCTCTCCAGCCCCTGCTTTTTAATTTTTTAACAATGAGAAGTTCTCATTGTTATCTAAAGAATCCTTGAACTCTTCTAAGACAGGCCTTGAACTTGTGATCCTCCCAGGTAGCTGAGTGGCATACCTGTGAAACCAGGCAGCTTCAGTGCGAACTTCTTACCCACAATATTAACAAAGTCAGCAGAGTGACTTTGTTATACAGGACATCAGGTTAGTGGACTAAGAACTTGGGTAGGTTTTTCCTATTATGTTTCTGTGTTTCATTTTATTAATTTCCACTCTGGAATTCAATATCTTATTTTTTTGTGATTGGAGTGGTTCTGTTTGTCTCTCATCTTTTGGAGTAGACACTGAAGGTAATTGAGAACTCACATTGGACATGCTATAATCACCCTTTAATTTTGCTTTAGCTGCATCCCCAAAAATATGAGTTTTCATTTTCATTACTGTAAAATACATCTTAATTTTTTTTCTTCCCAAAGAGTTGTTTGATTTTGAGAATATTTGGGGGTTTCTATATATCTTTGTACTATTGATTTATAATTCCATTATGATTAGAAACCATGCTGCGTGTGTGTGGAGTCTTCCGAGCTTTGGTATCTCCTGGCAGACTAAGCCTGCAGTCATATTCGTTATCAAGATTCAGTTAGGTCAGAGATGGAAAGCACAGTCAGTGAAGGGAAAACAGGTGCAGGCTTCAAGAGTGGATTCCGATAAAGGGTGCTGTAAAGTTTAAAGTTCTTCTAGAATCAGACTGTGCGAGGTATGCTTTACCTAGGAGCTTGTCTTGTGTGTGTGTGTTTTTTTAAAGCAACCTGTGCATTTAAATCAGGACTCTGTCAGGTAGGAGTTGTCTATCCAGTGTGTTGGAATCCAGCTTGGATTATCTCCACCTCCCTTTGGTTTGGCAAGACAGAGTTTCTTGTGTAGTCCTGGAACTCATTCTGTAAACCAGGCTGGCCTCAAACTCAGAGACCTGCCTGCATTTGCTTACCAAGTGCTGGGATTAAAAGTGTGCACCACCACTGCCCAGCCAAAATACTGTCTCAGTTTTTTTTAAATTGTGTATTCAATTCTTACATACCAAGTCTGTTATTTTTCCTTAAAGATCTAAATTCATGACCTTTACGTGGTAAGGAAGTGTTCTGCCACTGGACTAACCCCTTAACATGTTGCTTTTCTTTAAAATGAGTGCTGGGGAGCTAGGCATAGTGGGTTACACCGTTAATCCCAACATTTAATGTTGCTTTAGCTGCATCCCCAAAATCTGGGAGGGAGAAGCAGGTGGATCTTTGAGTTGGAGGCCAGGTTGGTCTACACTCTAGAGTCAGTTCCAGGACAGCAAGGGGTACAAGGAGAAACCATCCTGAAAAACCCAAAATAAATAAACAGACAAACAAACAAACAAAGTGAGTTAGTTACTCGTCACTGAACCTAGGGCCCCATTAACTGTTAGGACAATGCTGGGCCACTGCTGTATTCCAGTGCTTTTTGCTTTTTATTTCAGATTACTATTTATTTCTCAATAAGTTGACAAAGCTTTGGGCCTTGAACTTGTTTGATAGCCCAGGCAGGCCTTGAACTTGTGAGCCTCCTGCCATAACTTTCCAAGTAGCTGGGATTATAGGTTTGTACCATGAGGCCTGGAAACATTTTGAGTGTTTGTTTGGTTGGTTTTTGAGTCAAGGTTTTCTATGTAGACCGCAATTGGCCTTGGCCTCACAAATTCTCCAGCTTCTGCTTCTTGAATAGATGGGGTACCAGGCCTGTTTAGGAATATTTGGGGGTAGTTTCTGACCTTTGACTTCTTGAGTATAACATCATGACTGCTTTTAAACATAAGTAGTTTGGGGCTCTTTTCCCTGTTGGAGCTGTTCACTGTCATCACACAGTGGGGAAGTAAGACTCACACATGGCTTCATCGTTTTTTGGCATATTGTGTAGGGAAAGATAGGAGTGAGAGATAGTTTTAAAAAATTAACCAGTTATAGGCAGAAAAGTTTAAAGATTTAAAAATTTTATTTGTATGTGTGTGTGCCTTCATGAGCTTAAGTGTACTGTGTGCCTGCAGTGGCCATGGAAGCCAGAGGGCATTGGATACCCTGGAACTACAGTTAGAGGTGTTCATGAGCCACCTGACATTTGTGCTAGGAACTGAACTTGGTCCGCTGCAAGGGTAATACACGCCTCTAACCACTCATCTCTCTAGCCCATTTCAATAAAACTCTGTTTAGGTCAGTAATCCCTTCTTGGAAACTCTAAAATCCCCATATGTTTAGAATTCAGAACTTGTCTTTTTTACCCTTGGGACATTAATAACCATTTATGACTGAGGTGCAGCAGCCGGGTGGTAGAACACGTGCCTATAACATGCAAAGTTCTGGGTCTTTACCCAGGAGAGGATATCAAAAGCCTGTATCGTATACTGTGTGCCCTGCAGGGTCACGCTAGGTCTTCCTACTCAAATACATCAATATTTTGGCCATCACAGTATAGCTTTTCTTAATAAAATGGGTAGACTATAAATAGTTTGATGTCAGTTCAGGTCAAATTATGCTGCTAATCAAATTCACATTGAATTTTGCCAACAAGTGAATTCATAGAAAGCGTTCAGTTTCCACAGTTTTACATTTGGGGATTACGATAAGGGAGATTTTGTAGACTGCGCTCACCTCCTTAGCTCTCATGTTCAGTTACATTTGTCACCTTCAGAAAGCGACGCTTGCATTCCTCTTTTTTCTTCAAGAGGATGAGGTTAAATCTGTTCTCTACAGTCCACTCAGTAGTGTTAGGACACCTCTTCACAGAGCTTGGTACCCTAGGCAGGTACTTGTGACACCTCCCAGCTCCTTCCTATCATGGCAGGCTCAAGCAAGGACTGCTGCTGCACTCTCCTGCAGCCTCCTCTCAGAGGTGCGCCCGGTAATAAATAGTTAGAAACAACGATCTTCAGTACTCACGCATCACTCACTAGATCTCCGTTCTCAAGCAGGATTGGCAGACTTTCTTTGGACTTACTTTCCTATTGTTAGCCTATGTACCTTAAAAATAAATTTTTGTGGGCCCTGGTGGGTAGCTTTTTGGTACAGTGGTAGCATGTGAGAGGCCCTGGATTAACCGTGGCCTGCAAATAAACAAATGTTTATTAAAGAAATCCATGCTGGTGTAAAATTCCAAGTAGTGTAGAATATAATTTAAAAAACCATACTTTTTTGAAGACAGGGTTTCTCTGTGTAGTCCTGGCTGTCCTGGAGCTCAGACATGAGTTCTGCTTCCTGACTGCTGCTTCTGCCTCCCCAATGCTGAGGTTAAGGGCGTGTTCACCATGCCTGGCTCACCCCACTTATTATTGGCCACTTACTTTGTAGCAGTTTGTATCTTTTGTAACTGATTAATTTTTCTTTTGTTTGGATGTTGCATGGGACACTTTGAGGAAAATTTTTTTAAAGATTTATTTAATCCCAGTAGGCAGAGGCAGGCTATCTCTGAGTTTCAGGATACCCAGGGCTACACAGAAACCCTGTCCTAAAAAACTAATATATATAAAAATTTATTTTAAGTATTTAACTGTTTTGCCTGCCTGTATGTATGTGTGCCGTGTATGTGCTTAGTGCCTGTGAAGATCAGAAGAGTATGTAAGAGCTCCTGGAACTGGACCAAACCCAGGTCTACTGCATGAGCAACAAGTATATTAATTGCTAGACTAATTCTCTAGCACCGCCCCCCCCCCCATTTTGTCTATGTGAGAGGGAGAAAGAATGGGCTCAGATGTGCCACAGTTACCTGTGGCGTTCGGAGGACAACTTGAGGTAGTCCGTTCTCTCCTGCTGCTACATGGATCCTGTAGATTGAAAGCAAGTCCCAGCTTGGCCTCTGCTCCTTGAATTCTGGGATTATGGGCATATTCCACCACTTCTGGCTAAAGTCATGCTTATTACATACACACACACACACACACACACACACATTTTCAATATTTAGAAATATTTTTGGGAATATTTTTGAGTACCATTTGACTACGTATCCCTGAGTGAGAGCTCACACTATTTTAGTACTGTAGCTTTGACATGTATTTTTTAAGAAGTATGTAGCCATATTATGTCCTTTCCCAATGTAAACATTTTCAACATTAAATCTAAATTTCTTAAAATAGTATATAGCAACATTGAAGGTCACATCTGTACCCAGATGCTAGCCTTATTTCTTGCCATTTCCTATATATAACTTATCAATATCTGTAAGAGCTGAATGATAAGGAAAAGATGCTTTTAGAGTCAGCAGCATACATGTATGCATGTACACACACACACACACACACACACACACACACACACACACACTCATTCTTTGTCTTTGTGCCTCTGAGGGCCTCCACACATAATTTTCCAGTGCTGTCTTTATCTCCTGTTTGCTGTCTAAAGCTCCTGCCACAGTATTCTTGATCACTCAGTTTGTGGGGCTTGGGGTTGAGGCAGGGTCCTGTGACGTAGCCCAGGTTGGCCAATCCTGCCTCAGGCCTTCCAGGGCTGGGATTTTAAGAGTGTGCAACCATGCTCACTTTTTAAAACAGGTTGAAAGACAGGAGAGATGGATGGCTCAGTGGTTCTTCTCTTCCCACAACCCAGGCTTGATTCCCATGTACATACACGGTGACTCACAACTGTCTGTAACTGTAGTTTCAGGGTATCTGATGCCTTCTTCTGGCCTGCACAGATATCAGGCACGGATGTGGTACATAGATATACATGCAGACAAAACACCCATGTCCATAAAATAATAAACAGAAGTAAATTAGACTGGAATACTTCTAAGTATCTGGGTATCTGATCCTCCCTAAGTGCCTGCATGCTGTTTTGCACATATTGTGTCCCTGCGTAAACTTCCGAGGCTCAGCTTGAGTGCCCAGTGGAGGAGCCTTCCCGCCTTGTCTCCTCATCAGACTTCTCTGCTGCTTTCCTCTGTGTGTGAGCACCCATGTTAGTACAACCACGTTTTTTCATAGTGGTCAAATGCCTTATACCTTGGCATTCAAATTGCATTACTTAAGTGCTCAACCTGGCTTTGTCTCATTACACTCTGTGACCTCCAACCATTATTTAGCATTGCTAAGTCTCGGTTTCCATAGGCACAGCATTGGGATAATAATTGTGAGTCCTTTGTAAGTTTCCTGTGAGACCTAGGTGAGACAGGACCTCTGAATGCTTATCCCTCTTTCAGCTCACAGGGGCCCTCACTAAGAACTCCCTGTTATATCTGCTGCCACTAGACTTTGTATAAGACTTGCTTTTATTATCTCTGAAACTTAATCCTTTGCCCAGCGTCTGGCAGGGAGTAGACTGATGAATAAATTACCAGCTGTCCTCAAAACTCTCCCCTTCCTGTTTCACTTTCTCTTCAGTGTCATCTTTACATTTTCTTGGTATCAAAACAAAATTTTACTGTTTATCATGAACCAGGCACTGTGCAAGGCCCTGGCTCTGTGAAGAGAAACATATATTCTCCACTCACTGGAGCTTGCAGTAGAACAGGGAAAGTCATTTAAAAAAAGAAAATAAGAACTCTCCTGGCTCTACTTTTCTGCATATTTATAAATTTTCAAAATATGTTTTAAGTAAATATGTAGAAAATATTTGACGTTGTGAAGAAAATAAACACAGCCCTTGTTTGGAGCTATCAGGGCGCCACATCAGAGTGGTCAGGGAAACCCTGGGAGTTTACCTTTAAGCTGAGACTGGAAATTGAGAAGAAGCAGCCAGGTTGGAGGGGGGGTAGGGTGGGGGGGCGTTTCTGACAGAAGGAGTAGCAAGAACCAAGCCATGGAGGGAGCCTTGGCTGAGCCAAGGACCTGGAGTGTGTGACTAGGGAGTGCAGAAGGTGGAGAGGTGAGTGGTGCTGAAGAGCTGGTAAGCTGCATGTGTGCCACCCTGAAGACCAAGGAAAAGGGCCAGCGGGGGCTGGAAGATTTCTTCTTCTTTCCTTTGGTCTTGGGAATGGAACCTAGGTCCTTGGGCATGTTACGAGCTTGTTGTACCACAGAACTATACCATAATTCCACTGGGGAATTTTAAGTAGGGAGTAAACCAGTCTATATTTTTTTAAAGGTATGTGTCCAAAAGACTAGAGGGATACAGAGGTTTAGGGAAGAGCAGTTTAGGGAAGAAACGAGTATAGCGAGAGAGATGAACACATTGCGATGTATTTTGGGAATAGACCGAGCGAGATTTACTGATAGATTGAAAGTAAGAGAAGATGGGATAGGAATCAGGTATCTTGCCTGAGGGTTCTCTCGTGGATGTGCCTGTAATCCCAGTACTTAGTGGTGAAGGCAAGATGCCCAGGTTGTCAAGATCATCCTTGATTACACAGCAGATTGGAGACTAGTCTGTGTAATAGAAGACCCTGCCTCAGACCCACAAATAATCAAGATTTCTGTCTTGAAAAGCTATATATTATTTACTGAGATTAGTAAAGCAGATAGTTTGGGATGAAATCAGAGTTAAAATTTGATCAT
This sequence comes from Rattus rattus, assembly GCF_011064425.1. NCBI lineage: Eukaryota > Metazoa > Chordata > Mammalia > Rodentia > Muridae > Rattus > Rattus rattus. Next base: position 250,496,236 of record NC_046154.1, read on the forward strand.
GTTAAGCGTGAGATGCTCTGAGGCACCTGGTGGAAATGTCCAACAAGTAAGTGAATGTAAGAGTACTCGGGGTCCAAAGTTCCCAGCAATGGATACCAAGGTGAAATTTTTCATGTAGAAAAATTACAGAACCACAGGTGGATGGTGCCATTTAATGAGAAAGGAGCTTGGTACTGAGTTCTGAATGATTGTTAAAGTTCAAGGGTGAGGTCAGAGGAGAGTGAAAGAGAGAAGAGAAATAAAACACATGAGGAAAAATTAAGAGAATGAAGGATCGTAGAAGCCACTGCATTCCCAGCCAATGCCTGGAGCAGCGCCCGGCCAGGGCTGCTGTTAGTACTTTTTGATTGAATGAAATAAAGAGTGAACATTTAAAGAAAAGGGAACAATTCACAGAATGTATTGCTACTAGATGAGGGCATGAACTATTCATTGCATTGACTGTCTGGATGTTGCTAGAGATGGAGGCAGAATTCTTGCTAGAATTCATTGAACAGAGTGTGCATGGGCGGTGAGAAAGTGCAGACAGCAGCAGACTTCTGACACTTGACAGTTTGGCCGTGAAGGGAGCAGAGAAACAGTGTTAGCTGAAGCTGATGTAGGGGGATAGAGGGCCAAAGAATTTTCCCCAAGTTAGCATTCTCACTACTCATATTTGCCCCTCTTTCATAGACACCTCTCTCCTTTTTCCCTCTATGCCTGCCTCCTTCCTCCTCTTTTTGACAGGATTTTGAAGCCCAGTTTTGACCTCAAACTCTCAGTCCTGCTTCTTCTTCCCTACTGTTTGGATTACAGGTGTGTGATGTTATACTTGTCTAGGGGAGACATTCTTGTGCTTCTGAGTTGTGGAGGAGAATGTTCTAAAACAGAGGGAGTGATGGTTGGTTGCAGAATTGGAGTTTATGAGGAGAAAGCAGGATTATCAGTGTTCTTCAGAAGGGAGAGGGAACCTTTTGTTGTGGTATAGATAGAAGGGATGATGGATGAATATTTGGGCAGGTTTATAGAACTGGTCTGGAGTAGAAGACAGGGCACTAGATGTGTTAATGGCCTTTTAGTTCTTGGTGAAGGATCAAGAATATTAACTGAAAGGCCAGGGAGGTACAGGGAGGTGTGGTTCAGGGAGGTGTGGTGCAGGGAGGTGTGGTATAGGGAGGTGTGGTATAGGGAGGTGTGATATAGGGAGGTGTGGTACATGGAAGGGAATGGATAAGAGGTAGCCTTTTGGGAGAATGAGGAATTGGAAAGCCATCTCGCTAGAAAAATTTGGTAAGACTGCAAATTAAGATTGAGCATCCTTTTAGTAACCTTGAGTATTTAGTAAACACTGAATTATATAGTAAATTATATAGTAAACATGCTGAGTTGAGTGCTGATCTCTGCCCTTGGCATGGAGAAAACGGTTTCCTGAGAAGGGGATTGTGGGTCTGGGGATGCAGCATAGCAGAGAACTTGCTAGCATGCTTGAGGCCCTGGGTTCAATCTCAGCATTGAGAAAGGAAGAAAAAAAAGTAGCCTTAACTCACTAAGTCCAGGATTGTAGCATTGAGAGGAGGGACATTGGAAGAGAATGGAGAGTTCCTTCATGAGAGTGGATATTTGATTAACTGTGACATTTAAGAAAAAGTCAAGTGAAGGAAGAGGAAAATGAGGCCCAGGAATAGCCAGTATCATAGCAATTACAAAATAGTTTTCAGGGGCACTTGAGTGAGTGAATAGACGAGAAGAGCCGGAAAGCAGACTGTTTGAGGTTGAAAGGGGCTCAGCAATGGCTCCACTTTCATTCTTTTACACTGAATTTAAATTACAACGTCTCTTTTGAGTTAAATTTCCCAGTCACTGTTACATAAAAAGTCTCTTTACAGCATCTCATTAGTCAGAGCTGGAGGAAAGTACTTGTTGCATAAGTTTCAGGACCCAAGTTCGATCTCTAGCACCCACATACAAGCCAGGTGTGGCCATGTGCATCTGTAACTTCCATGCTCAGATTCATGGGGGAGACAGGTGGGTTCTGGAGAGGCTCACTGTCAGGTCAATCTGGTTAAGTTGCTCCAGGATCAGTGAGAGATGTCTCAAAAAATATGGTGGAGAGGGTAGGGGAAAAACACCCAAAGTTGACCTCCAGCATCTACCCACTTGTACCCATACATACAACATTTTTTAAAAGTGGACAAAACCCCAACACATTAGAAAGTAACTCATGCAAATCCAGATGGTGAACATGGAATGTAGTTGAGAAGCCGGAAGTTTAATATGCAGGCAGAATAGCTGCCTTCTGCAGGTGCCTTCTGGAATGTTTTCCATTTCGTCTTCATTCAATTTTGATTACCACTTCCATGTAGTTAAGAAATTTTTGCTAACTTTATGTGAGCATGGATGTTGATCTGTTTTTGTTGGTCTTATTGCTGATGACACTGAAATATGTGCTAGAGTATGTAAGCATAAACACTCGTTCCAAACATGTGGTTTGAACATCTGAAATCATTTCCAAGATGCTAACTAGAATGTTGTCAGTTAAGGACATCATAATCTCCAGAAGTCATTACCACTTACACTAGCACAAAAGCAGGTGACCGCTTGTCGTTCGTGACAAGGAAATGCTCTTTGGCTTATTACAGCAGCCTCAGACTCTTTCTTACTTTCGTGTGCTTTTATCAAGGAGGAGTACATTAGACAATTTATAATGAAAATAGAACTTTAGCTAGTTGCTTTTCCCTTACACGTCAGAAAACTGAGAAGTAGTAAAGAAAGATGCAGCAACTCCATAGTGTGTTGATGCCTCTGTTCTTAAATTCATCCTTAGATATGCAGCTCTTGATGGTGGGAAGGCCATCTTTCTTCTTGACTCTCAGTACTACCTCACCTTCTCAGTGTGCCTTGTTAAATATGCATCTCACTGGTCAAAGCTGTGACTTGTGGCCATACCTATTTATAAAAAAAAGTTGTGAATTGTGAAAGGTCCTGACTTTATTGAGATGTGATTTACATACTATAAATTTTACCCATTTAGATGTAAAATTAAAATATTTAAAGGCCAGGTGTGGTGCCACATGCCTTTAATCCCAGCACTTGGGGAGATGTAGGCAGGCAGATTTCTGTGAGTTTAAGGCCAGCCTGGTCTACAAAGTGAGTCTAGGACAGCCAGGGCTACACAGAGAAACCCTGTCTTGAAAAACAACAAAACAAAACAAAAGTTTGGAAAGCTCAGTTGGTAAAGCACTTCCCACCAGAGCATAAGGAACTGAGCGAGTACAATCCTTGGGACCCATGTCAGTAGCCAAGTGGGACCCGCCCAGTAATCCCAGAGTTCAGAAGGACCCAATGGGCTCACAAGCTGGCAAGCCTAGCTCAATCAGTGGGCCCCACCTCCCAGTGAGAGACCCTGTCTCCAGAAAGACCAGGTGGAAGCTCCAAGTTGACCTCTGGCCTGCACACCCTCCCATGTGAACACCACATCCCCACAGCCCCCCAAAACCCTTTTTAAGAGTTGGGAATCATGGTACAACCCTGTGCTTCTAGCATGTGGGAGGCAGGGACAGAACTGCCATGAGTTCAAGGCAGCCTGGGCTGTGTACAAAGGTAGGAAGTACCAAGCCAGCCACAACTACACAGCAAGACTGTCATAAGCAGAAGAAAACACATGAGCAAAACCCACCTTTTTTTTTTAGTAAATTACACAGTTGTGTAATCATCACAACTCAACTCTAGAACATTTCTATTCCCCCAAAATGATCTCTTCTGTCCTATCATTGTCAATTCATTTTTACTCCCTGCCCCAAGAAATGTCTAGTTCACTTTCTGATTGTGTAATATGTAATCTTTCAAACCTACTTCTTGTTTTAAAAAAAAGATTTATTTATTTTTATATATGTGAGTACACTGTCACCATCTTCAGACACACCAGAAGAGGGCATCAGATCCCATTACAGATGGTTGTGAGCCATCATGTGGTTGCTGGGAATTGAACTCAGAACCTCTGGAAGAGCAGCCAGTGCTCTAACCACTGAACAATCTCTCCAACCCAAGCCTACTTCTTTTACTCAGCATATTTTTGGGGAAATAGTGAAAGTATGTGTCAGTAGCTCAGTACTTGTCCTTTCACCAGTTGGTGGACTTTAGACTGCTTATATTCCTTAGCTATCATGAATAATGTTACTGTGAACTTTAATGTATATAAGGATTTGGTTAACATTATATAAAACACTAATTAGACAAGTAAAAAATGTCTAAAAGTAAAAATTACAAGTTTTCATGGTAAGACATTTTTAACTTAAAATTGACTATCTTATCCTAAACCACATTAGGTAGAAATTTTAGATTATATATTTCTTTAAAATTTTGTTATCAGTCAAGTGGTGCATGCCTTCATTTAACCAACACTTGAGAGGCAGAAGCAGGTGGTAGTTCAAGACTAGCCTGGTCTGTAGAGCTAGTTTTAGGACAGCCAGGACCAACACAAAGAAACCCTTGGAAACCCCCAGTTTTTTTGAGATTTTATTTATTGTTATATATTATGAGTGTCTCCCCACATGTGTGTCTGTGCACCTTGTTTTTGCAGTGCCCAGAGGCCAGAAGAGGACATCGGATTCTTTGAAACTGGAGTTACAGACAGTAGTGAGACTGTCTCAGCAAAGACAAAATAAAGAGTTTACCTAAGTCTAGCTCAGTGAAAAAGCTGGTTTACGGGTTAGCTTATGAGAACAAAGATGGCTTTCCAGGACAGTCCTGTTACCACAAAGTCTCACGCCACCATGGATGACAACTTCCCCATAGTCGTATAGGTAGAGCCCTTCCTCAGTTAACCTTCAACCCTTTATATGCTAGCACCTCCCTAGACTTGGCACAAAAGTGCAGAATTCCTTACAGTTGGGATCAGGGCAGAGGAACTGGTGGCTGGAATCTGCTGAGGGTCTCTTGCAGGTAGTCACAGCTGTTCTGGCTAAGACGGCAGTGGTCGTTGTGCTCAGAGGATAGGGTTCCACAATGCCCATGTGCCTCCTTAAAGATGTATGCCATCACACCGTTTACCACAGTCACACAGCTAGAAAATGGCAGATCTGGAACTTGGACAGAGCAATCTGGATGAGTCCCTGGTACAAAGATTTACAGTAGGAAAGACAGCGGCAGGAGCGTGATTGCTAGGCCTACTTGGTTTTCTGTCATGACCAGAAGTAAAGAAAGCATGTGGTTGGGAGTGAGTGTGGCAGACCAGTCTTGAAAAAGGTGAGTGGCAAAGGTCGGCACCTGAAGGAAGAGTTCAGCCAGCTGGAGTCTAGACTCTGTCTAGTTGGTCCAGTTTTCTCATCCACACCCTTCATTTGTTTCTTTGTTGAGGCAGAGTCTCACCAAAGTTGCTCAGGCAGTCCTTAAATTGTTATCCCTCTGCTCCAGACTTCAAGAAGTAGATTTTGTTTTGCATTTGTTTGTTTGTTTATATTGTGAAGAATATCACACAATCAGAAATATGCAAAAGAGCACGGGTGGCTTAGTGGTAGAGGCTTTCATGGCTTGCAGAAGGCACCACGTTAATTCCCAGCACCCTCCCACCAAAGGATGTAAGATGCAGACAAAATTGAGTGAATTACTTTAAAGTAATTTTTATTTTCTACACTGCGGTGACCCAGCAGCCCCTTTGGAACCTTTGTCAGTTATAGTGGTTGCCCTCCTCCTTACATGGTAACTACTTTTTCTGTTTTATTTTCCTCTCTACTTCACTCACCTGTGTACCTCTAAACAAACACTTCTGGTTGGATTGGAGCACTGGAGCCATACGCCGTGCACTGCTTTTCTCTTTTCACTGTGCGTTCCAGTTCACTCGTGTTGTAGTGTGGCCTGCATTTTATGTCAGGATGTGTGGTGCTCCATGGTGTGAACACTCTACAGTGGATTACTGGATTACAGTGTAGAGTCGGGATAGTCCCAATTGAGAGTGTCAAAGAACAAAAGTCACATCAGTGTAGTACAAAAACAATAATAAGCTTTATTTTATTTTGCCTTTTAATTTCCCTTTATGCTAGGAACGTAGCCCAGAACTTCTTGTAGGCTAGGTAAGCTATACCCCCCACTACTTTAGGTCCAGCCCATATCTGTTTTTAATAATTGGTAACTTTTATATCCTGTTTTGAAAATTCCTTTCCTATCTCTAAATTTAAAAATCATTATTCTATAATACTTCTAAAAACATTATTACTTATATTTCATATTTAAGTACATAGCTTCTCTGGAATTGGTTTTTAAATAGATTTTATTTTTATTACTACTTTTTTTTTTAAAGATTTATTTATTTATTATATACATTGTAGCTATCTTCAGACATACCAGTAGAGGGCATCAGATCTTATTACAGATGGTTGTAAGCCACTATGTGGTTTCTGGGAATTGAACTCAGGACCTTTTGAAGAGCAGTCGGTGCTCTTAACCACTGAGCCATCTCTTCAGCCCTTTATTACTACTTTTAGATTACATGTATCTGTGTGTCTGTGTGTGAGTATGTGCTTTGGGTGCAGATGCCCATGGAGTCCAGAAGAGACTGTTAGGTCCTCTGGAGCTGGAGTTACAGACTGCTCTGATCATTTGAGGTGGGTGCTGGGAACATAACTCAGTTCTCTGCAAACGCTGTCTTGACTGAGACATCTCCAGTTCCTGGAACTGGCTACTATATTTGGTAATTCTTGACTGATTTTTTTAGTGCTTCCCTAACTTCAGGGCTTTTTTATTTTATGTTTTATTCAGAGTTTCTGGCTGTCCTTAGCTAGCAGGGCAGTTGGTCTGAATCATCTAGTTTATATTCCCAATATCAGAAATACCTTTTGAAGCTTTGGTTTCATTTTGACTTAAAAAATGATCTGTTCTTGTACAAGCCCTGGGCTCACTCTTCAGCATATATCCCCTCCCCCCAATCTGTTCTATCTTGTTACTAAAAAGTGTTTAAAGGCCTGAAAAACTATTTTATAGATTAATGCCAGTTTCTATTTTTGTATATTACTTTTTTTTTAAGAGACCAAAAGAGGTTTCTGTTTCTTCAGTTTCTTCTGGGTTTAAAACTCCGTTAGTGAGGGGGTGGGGATTTAGCCCAGGGGTAGAGCGCTTGCCTAGCAAGCAAAAGGCCCTGGGTTCGGTCCCCAGCTCCGAAAAAAAAAAAAAGAAGAAAAAAAAAAAACTCCGTTAGTGGAGAACTTGCTATATTAGCCGGACGTGACTGTATTTATGGTGGGATAATTTCAGAACCCTAATCACAATGGGAATTGAAAAATAAGCTCCCAAACATGGACTTGACCGTTAGAGCAGTTTAACCATTACCCTGGTCACAGCCGTAAGCCCCCTTTCTCTGTTTATTTGGAATTTAAACTTTTCTTTTGGCCAAAGATGGACTGTAGGCAAACCACATCCAGAATGCTTTTAGTTTGTACCACAGAATATGAAGACAATGTTTTTGGTTGATGGCAACTAGATCGGTGACATATGATGCTCCAGGAACTGTTTTTACAGTGCTCAAGATGCACAGGGACAGAATAGCAAACTCACATGATCGTTGGCAAGGAAAAACTGGCTACGTGGCTGAAGTTAAATTTGCTTTTGAAGCCAGTCAGACCAAGAAGTGTCTAAAGACTCGGAGGCTGCAGTGGGGAGAGGACTTCGCAGTTAGTAAACAGTAGCAGGAAGCTGTAGCAAGGCCGTTGTTGGTAAGCCATTTGCAGCTTCTAGCAGCCGAACAGGGAGACTGGAGAGGAAAAGCTGCCACAGCCTTCAGGGAATGTTGCTCAAGACAGTGAAGGCGAAGAGGCTACCATTCCACAGTCTTTCTTTCTGGGCCATCTTGCTGTCAGTGTGACCCTGCCTTGTCCTGGCATTCTTATGTTGTGAGATTTACCAGGGACTGAATTAGCTTTGTTGATGTTGGGCTGCCCTTAGATGTTAGGGTGTACCACTGGCCACACACTTCCTTCTTGCTCATCCCTTGCTTAGATTATACTCATTACCTTCTCCAAGTGTGGTACAGGGATATCCCCTTGCTCATCGCCTCAGTCAGGGTTCCTGTCACTGATAACTACCATGACCAGAAGCAGCCTTGAGAGGAAAGGCTTTATCTCTTCTTCCAGCTTGTCATTCCTTATCCAGGGGAGTGCTGGATTCAAGGTAGAATCCTGCAGGCAAGAACTGAAGCAGGGGCCATGGAGGAATGGTGCTTACTGGTCTGCTTCTCATGTCTGTCTCAGCCTGCTTTCTTAGATACCCTGGCACCACCTGCCCAGTGGTGGCACATCCTACAGTTGGCTGGGTCCTCCCACATCAATCAATAAATGGGTCACTGGCTTGCCCATGGACTAGTCTGGTGGGGGCATTTTCTCATTTGACATTCCTTCTTCTCAAATGTCTCTATCATGTCTTAACATAAAAGTAGTCAGTACACTTAACATCAGAGTCTTTCAAGGGTCCTCCAGGTCACAACTAATTCATTTTCTACTGGGATGTAGTATGCCTTAAGGCATTCTTTCCTTGGGTCACAATAGAATTTTCTAGAGTAAAAATACACATTAGTATATGTATATATATATAGCTGTTGTATCTTAAGCCAGGCTTTAAAGAACCTTGCTTAAATATAAGACTCTGACACCTTCTCATATTATTAATCCCTTGAAATATGATAATTTCAATTTTTTTTTGGTTCTTTTTTTCGGAGCTGGGGACCGAACCCAGGGCCTTGCGCTTCCTAGGTAAGCGCTCTACCACTGAGCTAAATCCCCAGCCCCCGATAATTTCAATTTTGAAAATGTAATGGCTTATTATTGGTACTCTCCCTCCCTCCCTCCCTCCCTCCCTTCCTTCCTTCCTTCTTTCCTTTTTTTTCTTTCTTTTTCTTTTTTTTACTATGTAGTCTTGTAGTCTTACTATGTAGTCCTGGCTGGACAAGAACTTGATGTGTAGAACAGGCTGGCCTGGAGTTCAGAGATCTGCCTGCTTTGCTCCTGAGTGCTGGAATCAAAGGTGTGGACCACACACCTGGCCTTGTTGTTGGTAGCTTTTAATAAACTAACAAATTTATAAGTGATTCATACTTTGGTATGATATGTATTGGTAATTTTAGAAAACATAAAATCACTTTGGAGTCCTCTAATTTTTTGGAATGAAATGAGATCCTCAGATGAATAGGTTTGAGAACTGCTTTACATTTTATCATTTCCAGTTGGAATCAGTTTCTTTTTCTGAAGGAGGTATAGATTGCCCCTCTCCTTTCTGTACATTCTGTGAACTTGTGTCAAAACAGCCACTGTTTAGTTTCCTCTGTGTAGATGTGAGTGGCAGACTGTGTATGAGGTGAGATGATTATTTGCCTCGTTTTACCATCCATATTAACATCTAGTTCACTGATTTATCTCAGAAGCAGTGTACGCTTAAAACCTTAAAAGTGGGCATGGTGGCATACACCTCTAATCCAAGTACTCCAGAGGCTGAGGCAGGAGGATCACAGTGAATTAGAGGCCAGCCTGGGCTGTGTGAGACCTGTCTCTCAAAAAGGAAAAACAAAGGGAGCAGGATGTAGCCCAGTTGGTGTAGTGCTTACGTGTCCTGAACAAAGCCCTCGTTCCATCCTCAGTGCACATTTGTGCATGTGTGCACGTGCACACACATATATACACGTGATGTAGTTCATGCTGCATCTCAGCATTGGAAAGCAAATGGGAGAGACCACTGTGACTTTGAAGGTCAGTCTGGTCCACATAGCAAACCTTGCTTCAAGGAACTCAACAGAATTAATGTGCAGTGTGGAAGGAGAATAAAGGCCTTTACTCATTATAAATGGGTTAAAAAGCATTCTACTAAGACACCTGTAATCTATACTTGGTTCCAGGCCAGCCTGGGCTACACAGTATGAAGTGAGAGGTCAAGATATATAGTAAGACTGTGTTCCCCTAAACAAAACAAACAGACAGACAAACAGTCAGAGCAAGAGGGATAGCTCAGTCAGTAAAGTGCTTTCAAGAGGACCTGAGTTCAGCCCCTAGAACCTGAGGCTGGGGTGGTGGCTCGTTCTTGTAATTCCTCAGTGGGGACTAGAGGACGGAAGATCCCTGAGGCTCTGTGTGCTTGCAGCTAGTCCAGGTTAATTTATGGGCTCCAGGAAATGAAGGCCCCTCCCTGTCTCGAGAAGTAGACAGTGATCCTGAAGGTGACACCCAAGGTTGTCTTCTGACCACACACATATCTATCTAGGCATGACAAACGAAACATTCTTACGTGACCAACAGTTACAGTGAAACCTGACTCCTGGCCCTGAAAGCGTGAAGAGGATGAGCAGTTACACGTGCTTAGGTTTTGGGAGGGCAGTCCTGTTTGACTACCTGTCCTGGAGGCAGCCTGGAACACCATACAGTTGAACAAACAGGCTTAGTGGCCCAAGACGGGTACCTGTCTTTCTCATCATTCCTGCTTGAGACTGCCCCCCTACACCAGGCAGCCTTTCTTGATTTCCCCAGATAGTAGAGTAAAACTGAGACTTTTACATCAGAGTTTTACAGACAGGTGTGGTAGACAGAGGCAGGTGGATGGATCTTTGTGAGTCTAGGACAGCTTGTTTTACATAGCAGTTTCTAGGCTTCTGCTGTACCAGTCCCAAGGCTTCTGCTACTACTGTAAAGACCATGGGGATAGCATGCTGTCCTGATATACTATAGTTTTGTTTTTTTAAGAGATGAGTGAGTAGAACCCTTATATGAATAAAATCAGAATATTGTATTGGGTTGAGTTTATTTTTCCCTAAAAATGTGTATCAATCCCACAAGGATTTATTGAGAATGTTTCTTGGGCAGACACTGTATTTAATAATACTGATGAAGTATTAAGTGATCCCTCTGATGCAGACTTAGTTACTGTCCTGTTGCTATGAGGAGACACCACAACCAAGTCAACTGTCACAAAAGAAAGTATTTAGTTGGGGCCTGTTTACAAATTCAGAGGTTTGGCCTATTGTCATCATGTCGAGGAGCATGGTGGTGCACAGGCAGACATGGTGTTGGAGAAGTAACTGAAAGGTCTACATCCCGATCCACAGGCGTGGGCTTGGCTAGGACCTTTGAAACTTCAAAGTCAGTCTCCAGGTGACACATCTACAAGGCCACACCCCCAATCGTTCTCAAGTAGTGCCACTCCCTGATGACTAAGCATTCAGATATATAAGCCTATGGGGACCATTCTTACTGAAACCATGACACAGATTAGACTTTCAGGAAGCTTATAAGCTAGTAGTCCACACATAAGCAAGCATAGGGAGTAGCACCTGTACAGTTTGCTGACTCAGAAGAAGGACACATCAAGATTACCTGTGAGATGAGATGGCATCAAAGCTTTCACAGAAAAGATTGCCTAACCTGCATCTGTCTTCAAATTGAGAAGTTTGGCCTGTGGGTACTTCTAAGAGGCAATAGCTTGTACAAAGGCACATGAAAGCATGGGTGCTCTAGGGAAAATGAATACAGTGTAGCTTTGTAAGATGAAGCAGGAGAGGGCTGGAGAGATGGCTTAATGGTTAAGAGCACTAACTGCTCTTCCAGAGGTCCTGAGTTCAATTCCCAGCAACCACATGGTGGCTCACAACCATCTGTAATGGGATCTGATCTCATGCTCTCTTCTGGTGTGTTTGAAGACAGTGACAGTGTACTTATATATAATAAATAAATAAATCTTTTAAAAAAAAGATGAAGCAGGAGAGTTGAGCAGCTACCAGACCAGGTATAGCATGGAGTGGAAATTATATTTTAATCAAGAGTTTGTACTTTCTTAATATTATTCTAATGTTGGAGATAGTGGGTATTGAGGCTAAGAAAACCAAATTTTAAAAAGGAGTAAAACTAGTAAAAACAGATGAAGTCAAAGTCAGTGTCAGTAGACATAGGTAAGAAAAAACACACTGGAGTGTTACAGTTTAGAATTGATAGGGTTTGGTGCTAGGAAGGAGCTGATGATGTAGTCAGCTTTCTGATCTGAGGGGACGATGGCATTTCAGATGAGGTGGAGGGAGAGCGTGCATTGGGGACAGGCTGAGGTGCAGCTGCACTGAGTTTTAGGCACCTGGGGCACAGGAGGTGGAGAAGCCTGTTGGCATAGGCAGCAGTGCATCTGGTTTTAGAGGTTGGTAAGACAGTTCCACACTGGAGTTGGGAATCATCAACACAGAGTTGGTCACTACGTTTGTGAAAAAAGACAGATGCATTGGAGCTACAAATCCAAGCTGCAAGAGGCAGGAAGACTGTTCAAGGCCAGCCTGGAGTGTATAATGAGACCCTCACTCAAACTAAAAGAAAGAACTTTTTTCCAGCAAATACGATTAGCAGAGAAAAGAGGGACACCAGCACAGATTTTAGGATTAAAGGAATATGTGTTTGGGAATGGGTAGACCTGAACATTTTACAGAATTTCTAAAGCATTGAGATAAACTGGACCTGTCTGAAGCTGTGAAGGGTAACATCTCCAACCTTGGGGCAGAGTAGCACTGTGTTTGGGTGACTAAACAACAGGCCTGCTCACACCTGTGCTCCTAGGCTTTCACTACTATTTGTGGAACTTAGTTCAGCAGATAAATCTACTTGGGGTAGCTGCTCCATTCCAGAGCTGGCCTGGAATGACCTTCCCAGCCTCCTTGCTGGGGTTTCCATTGTTACATGTACAGCTTCACTTAAGATACTACCTGTAGACCTCTTTCTTTATAGCCAGTTGCCATTCACAGAGGCACTCGTGGTTTTCAGTGTTCATTTGTGACTCAGTTAAACTTTTTGATTTCACAGGCCTGTAATTCCAGTAATGGGGAGGATGAAGCAAGGTATTTGAGCTATTTGAGGCCTGAGCTACACCAGAAGAACTTGTCTTGCACCCTTCCCCGCAAAAGAACCCCACAAAAATAAAGGGGTTTCGGATGTAGCTCACGTGGTAGAGTGCTTGTATAGTATACACAAAAGCCTGAGTTCATCGGGGTGATAGTGCCATACTCTTTTAATCTTAGCACTTGGGAGGCAGAGGCAGTTAGAGCTCTGAGTTCAAGGCTGGCCTGGCCTACAGAGCAAGTTCCAGGACAGCCAGGACTACACAGAGAAACCCTATTTCTGAAAACAAAAACAAAAATGAAGTCCTGGGTTCAGTCCCCAGCGATTGGAGGGAGAAGGAAGAAGAGCAGAAACTCAAGGTTCTCTTTCCCTGGTGAAGGGCAGACCAAACTGGCTTCTGTGAAGCCCTATCTCAAAAAATAAACCAAGAAAATATGTAGTTACAGAAATGTGTGGTGTTTTCTTTTGCTGTTGTTTGGTGGTTTTATTTGGCTGCTTTTTGTTTGCTTTGCTCTTACAATGCTGGAGTATAGTATATTCCTTAACATCTTGCATTCCAAGGCTATACTAGATACGTGCTGATTACAGCAATGAGAACTAAGGAGGGTCGTGAGGGAAGAGACTGAGTGATCAAGGGCTTTTTCTGTGCTGCTTGAATTTTTAAAATGAGAATTAAAATGAATCACACTGAATAGTTAAGTTTGAAGATTAAAACCCTGTCACATCAGAGGTGATACTAGAAAAGTAAGTGTCATTTGTTGAATATATATGCCTTTCAGCTTGCCAGACTCTCTAGGAAACACTTAGCTGTAATTATATTGTGTAAGTTTAGTTAAACACTTGACTGTAGTCTATTTCAGTTTAGCAAGACCTGGGGATGGATGAGTCTGAGGTCTTCAGAATCTCATTCTAAGTCCCAAGATTACTCTGGTTGTTCCTTAAGAGAACAGAGGAAACGGCAGTGGTTGGTAGCTTACCACCATAACAGTGCATGACCAGGTGGTAGGATCCGATTGCTTCTGAGCATTTCAACATAGTCTTCTGAAGGCATTTTCCTGGTTGTCGTCTCTTAGAAGAAAAGTACTGCCGTAGATAAGGTAAGCCGTTGCTTTTAGAATCAGTGAACACTGTATGCTTATCATCAGTATGCACTACTTGGTTTGTAGCAAGAAAGAATCGTTTTTGAGAAACCCAGTGTGTGGATACCTGGAAACCAGACCTGGTAGAGCACCCAGGTAATCTCAGCTTCTTAGGAGGCCGAGGTGGCACAGTCATTTGATCCCAGGAGTGCAAAGATGTCCCTTATAAGGAAAAGTATGCACTTGGAAAAAAATACCTAGTTTCCCTTGCTCATCTGTCCTCTGCCATAGTGTCTTTTTGTCCTCATTAAATGTTAGTGAGTGTCTAAGCTGACAGTGAAACAGGAAAAGGACCTTTCTCTTTGGTTACCATCTCCACCTAAAGTTTTCTGTCAAGAGCATATGTAATAATGATACATTGTGACATTGGTCTAGAGTTTGGACTGATGATGGATCTAGAGAGATCAGCTTGGGCAGAAACTCATCAGAGTGGAGAACTAAGATTAGACATTGTTGCATTCTTAATACTCAGAGACTGACAACAAATTGAAGAATCTGACTATTCTCTGAAATGCCAAGGGTCGCATGTAACTACATAGCCATGAGTCTTCTGGAAGGACCAGATCTGTCTCGAAGGTGCAGCCAGCTCCTTTAACTGTCAGCGTTATGTAGTAAAGTCCTAGGATGCAGTTGGGGTTTGCTTCAGCCTGTTTGTTGGACATCTCACCAAATTAAAATATATGTAAGCCTTAATCTTTGCTGTCCAGGAGCTCATGTTGCATGCAGAAGACAGACCCATGTATATTACCAATATAGTATGCTCTCAGAGGAGGCTCCAGGAAAGTTCATGGAGAGGACACCAGTGGCAGAGGAGTGGAAGGGAATCAGCGGAGGGTCCTCAGCATAAATCAGAGCAGATGTGTTGGAGAAAGAGACCAGGTCATTTCATGGTGGAGGAGAAATGCTTATGGAGAGTACTCACTATGAGTTCTTACTGACTCAGTGTAAGGCACAGCACACACAAAGGTCACATTTGCTTTTGAGATTGTTGTAACAGTAGTGTGTTATAGCAGAAGGATTGAGGGAGTAATCGAGATAGGCCTAATTCTGTTTGCAGCATCATTGGTGTATTGATTTAAACAGTTAACTGCAGTAGACAGAGATAATGGCAGATATGGTCATTCAGTAAAGTACTCCTTTAACTATTGTGGCATACTGGGGACTTAAAGCTGTCCCTTATACTGCATTGCCTTGGGAATGGTGTACCCTCTCATAGATTAGAGTACAAAGTTGGTTGTGAAACCAAGTGGCAACTTCCAGAGAGAGACAGTTTTCTGTCAGCCTGGACTAGGGTTTGCTTCGCCCAACTCCATACACAAAGTAGGTGCATCCTGAGCAGGAGAGTGATTTGTCATCAGAAATAAAGTCAGCTCTGTATTTACTGGCGGCTGGCAATGAGCTAAATTTAAGAGATCATGCCAACTGTTGTTTAGCAGTGAATTAGGGAGAAGCAAGAGTGGAACATAGCCTTTGAAGAAGTGACGATATCAGTGAAAGTGAAGAATTGTGGGTGGATCTGAGATGCAGAGTTTGAAAGCATAAATGCCAGCACTCATCAATGGGCTTGTGCGAGGGGCTTGGGGAAGGTGAGATTACTTGATGTGAACTTAGGACCAGAAATCTGGGCCTTGATGAAGACAGGAAGAAGGCGAGGAACAGTCTAGGCAGGGTAAAGGTAGAGTTTGGGTCAAGTTCAGTATGAAGTGATTGAGACATCAAGATGGAAACATTTAAAGGGCAATTTGGTATTTTTGAGGTAGAACAGACAAAACAAGAAATAGTAAAGGTTTGTTTGTGTATTGTGGCATGCCTGTACTTGGGAGAGTAAAACAAGAGGATTGTGAATTCTTGGCCAGCCTGGCTACATAGAGAAACAGTATCTTTTTAAAATTTATTTTTTGAAATTATAATTGCATCATTTCCTACCTTTTCTTTTTTTTCCTGTCAATCTGTCCGATGAGTAACACCCCCACACCCAGTTCTTTCTCAAATTCATGGCTTTAATTATTGGTGTGTGTGTGTGTGTGTGTGTGTGTGCGCGCGTGCGCGCGCGCTTGCTTATGTGTGTGTGTGTGTGTGTGTGTGTGTGTGTGTGCGCGCGCGCGCGCGCGCTTATGTGTGTGTGTGTTCCTAGATACATAAATACGTCTTGCTCAAGCTATCTATATATATGGTTTCAGGGCTGTCTACTTTCAGGGTATTGTATGGGCTCTTATAGGGAAAGATCATTTCTCCTACTCTGAGCATTCCTCAGATGCCCATAGCATTTGTAGGGTTGAGGTCCACAAGCTGTCCCCATTCCCTGTTAGTGTGACCATCGGTGTCGGAGTTGTGCAGCTCTTGTTTAGGCGTCCGTGTTGCAGAGACTTAAGCAGTGTAGTCTCTTACTAAATTTCTAAGGAGAAGCAGTTAATCTTTCTGGCCCCTCTTCCAAATGAGGCCTGAGCCTTAGGTACAAGAATTGTCTTGTGGCTGTGTCAGTTGGGAATGGGCTTTACATACTTTCTTGCTCTCTGCATTTTGATTGTGTTTTTTCCCCCTTGCTCCTTCCCCCATCCCCCAGACAGGGTTTCTCTTTGTAACAGAGTTCTGGCTGTCCTGGACTCAGTTTGTAGACCAGGCTGGCCAGAGATTCATCTGCCTCTGCCTCTCTAGTGCTGGGATTAAAGGCATGTACCACCATGCCCAGCCCTAGTTTTGTTTGTTTAAAATTAGTTTCAGAGAGAAGTTTCTTTGATAAGGGGTGAGAGAGAGTTACATTTACCTTCAAGGACATATACTTAGAATGTAGTTAGAGATTATAGGTACACTTAGCTATAGGTAGTCGGCTAAGTTTCCAGGACCTGGCATGACTTTTCCTCTTGTTGAGCAGGCCTTAAAATGAATTAGAGGGCTGTTGGTCACTGCCCTCTAATGCATGTCACTACTGAGCTCTTGGGGTTATCATGCTATGCTAGTCATCGTTGTGTTCCTATGGAGAGAGATTGTGGCCAGTAAGATGCTCAGCACATAGGGTGCTCACCTAACAACCTGAGTTTAATTTGGAACCCACACCAAGATGGAAGGAGAGAGCTGACTTCTGAAAGTTGTTCCTAACTCCACACGAACACTGTTGCATAGGTGTACTCGTTCGCACAAACATACCATGCACACAGTAATAATAATCAAAGAATCAGTTTGTTTAAAAAGAAAGTCATAAAGATTGAATGTAGATTTTAATGTCACTTCAGAAACTGTTCGATTTTCATGCATTGCTAGGGTGGAACCCAGGGTCTCACACATTAGGCAATTTCTGTGCCAGGGAGCGTCATCCCCAGTCTTTACTGCACATTTTTTTATTATGACCTGGCCTTTATTGAATGGGTCTTTGGCACCTTGCATTATATGTGGATTTTACTCATACTTCATTTAACTTAAAAGAACCCTTGAGGAAGATGTTTGCAGAGTTAGGCCACTGGCCTACGAACTCTAAATGAAAGAAAGAGTGGATTCAGAGGAAACTGTCTACTGCCTGCCCTGCTGCTTCTTCGGGCGTCTTACGTCATCTCTATGGCTCATTGTGACTTTTGTTTTCTCTTCAGGGTCTTGGGTTTTTGCACTGAATGTAACCTAGACTGATCGTCTCAGTTGCCCCAGGATACTGTCAGAGGTAAGTTTTTATCAGTGGCCATAAGTCAGGAAAATGTATGGGAGGGCTTCTTTCTTGAATTCCTTTTTAAAAAAAGATTTATGTAGCGATGGGGAGATGGTTCACTGGTTAACAGCGCTGACTGCTTTTCCAAAGGACCTGCCTTTGATTCCTTTCACCCATACTGTAGCTCACAACTCTCTGTGACCCTAGTACAGGGGACCTGATGCCCCCTTCCGATCTTCTCTGGCACCAGACACACATGTGCGCAGGTGAACATGTGGGCAGACACCCATACAGAGAGACAAACAAACAAATGTTTTTGAAAAATATATAGTTCAGGATTAAAAGATTTATTTAATTTTTTAAATTTATGGTTTCTTTGAGACAGGGTCTCTTACATAACCCTGGCTGTCCTAGAACTCAACTATGTAGACTAGGCTGGGCTCAAACTTGCAAAGATTTATCTACTTCTGCCTACCAAGTGCTCAGATTAAAAATGCACACTACCACATCTGGCAGTTTATTTTCATACCCTGTATATGGGTGCTTTTTTACCTGCATATATGTCTGTGTACATATATGTAGTGCCCATGGAGTGTGTTGAATCCTCTGGAACTGGAGTAACAGATAGCTGCTATGTGGGTACTGGGAACTGAACCTATGTCCTCTGTAACTGCAGCAAATGCTGTTAAGTACTAAGCTACCTTTCCAGCCCCAGATTTTCTGCGTCCTTTCAGGAAGGCAAAATGCGGCCATAACATCAGCTTTTGCATTCTTACTTTAGCTGTTTTCTTTAAAATATATGGTATTGAGATTGGGGATAAAGCTCAGTTGTAGAGTGCTTGTCTACAATGCCTGATGTCTGGGTTCTGTCCCCAACACCACACTCAGACTCACAAAATGCACTGGCATTCATTCATATTGATACTGATATCTGATGCCTTATCCTGTGGTGAGAAGTTAGTCATTAGGATTAGCAATTGCAGAGTTAAGTGAGAAGTTCTTACTGTTCCAGCTTGCATTTGCTTTCCTTTTTTTTTTTTTGGTTCTTTTTTTCGGAGCTGGGGACCGAACCCAGGGCCTGTGCTTCCTAGGCAAGCGCTCTACCACTGAGCTAAATCCCCAACCCGCATTTGCTTTCTAAAAGGGATTTAACAGTCACTCCACTGAACCTGCCCCTGTGACATCTTGGGACCTATAGAAACCTTCAAAACGTAACTTCAGTCTGAGTCCGCATTCTTATGCAGAAGGGGAATCTCTCTGAGTCTTGTTTTTAGTTGTCTTTTTTTTGGTGGTGCTGGCATCAAACCCAAGGCCCTCCTCGTGCTAGACAAACTCCACACCACCAGATTGCCCCCTGCTTCTGGAAGGCCTGTGTGGTTGTTTTCTAGATAGACAGAAGTTTGTTGTGGCTTTGTGTCTTGGTTGCTGCTTTTTCTTCTGTCAGCATTTAGAAGATAGAAGAGCCATTCTGCTGCTTTAGCTCTCCTGCTGGCCTTCCTCCTGGTCCCCCTGTGGGATCTTTCTCATCCAAATTGAAAACCCCTGCTGTTAGTGCTCTAGTAGTCATCCGTTGTTTTACACTAAGCTAGTCAGCATCTACATCTTGTCTGTAAACTCTGAGCCTTCTTGAAACTTTCCAAGGGTTTTTAAAAAACATATATATATGTACATGAGAATCTTACATACTTACAAGGGTACATGTGCTGTTTTGACACATATATATTGTGTAATGTTTAAGTCGGGGTAAGCAAACCTGGCTCCTCAAACAGTTCTCATTGTCTTCATGAAAACATGGAAATCTTTCTCTCTAGCTTTTGTTTTTAGATTTATTTTTGTTTTTAATTGTGTGAGAGAGGGGTATATAAGGTTAGCGCAGGTGCTCATAGCTAGAGAAGTGCTGGAGTTACAGGTGATTGTGAGCTGCTTGTGGGAGTTGGGAATTTAACTCCTGTCTTCTGCAGGAGCTGTGGTCACTTACCTTCTGAGCTGTCTTGGCCCCTGGCTAGTTTTTAAAATACAGTGCACTGTCATTATCTGCAGTTCCTGCTGACAGGAATCAGACTAGGAAATAACTTTTTTTTTTTTTTTTTTTGGTTCTTTTTTTTTGGAGCTGGGGACCAAACCAGGGCCTTCACGCTTCCTAGAGGAAATAACATTTTAAAACTTGATTTATTCTATGTGTGTTTTGCTTGCAAATATGGTATGTGTGTGCCTTGAATTCACAAGGCCCAGAAGAGGACCTCCATTCCCCTGGAACTAGTTACATGGTTGTGAGTTGCCACATGGGTGTTCTTAACTGCTGAGCCCTATTTCTAGCCCCATTCATTGCATTTTTCATAAAAAGCACTTCAAAAAAAAAAAAAACCCCCCAAAAAAAAAAAAGCACTTCAAAAAAGTTGGTTAGTTAATTTACTTCTACCTAGAAACTCATCGAATATCCATTATATGGCTGGTGCATAGTTTTTGGTGTTGTTTTGGTTTGTTTGTTTTTTTTTATTTTTTGTTTTTTTTTTTTTGTTTTTTTCTTTTTTTTTTTCGGAGCTGAGAACCGAACCCAGGGCCTTGAACCCAGGGCAAGTGCTCTACCACTGAGCTAAATCCCCAACCCCTGTTTTTTGTTTTTCAAGATGGGGTTTCTCTGTGGAACTCTGGCTATCCTGTAACTCTCTCTGTAGACCTGGCTGGCCTTGAATTTGGAGATCCACCTGCCTCTGCCTCCCAAGGACTGGGATTAATAAAGGTGTGTGCCACTATGCCCTGCTGCATACAAGTGCACGGGGCTTGTTTGTTTGTTTGTTTGTTTGTTTGTTTGTTTGTTTCATGTATGTGGATACACTGTCGCTGTCTTCAGACACACCAGAAGAGGGCATCAGATCTCATTACAGATGGTTGTGAGCCACCATGTGGTTGCTGGGAATTGAACTCAGGACCTCTGGAAGAGCAGTCAGTGCTCTTAACCGCTGAACCATCTCTCCAGCCCCAGGTGCACAGTTTTAAGTAGCCCGAATACAGAGAGTAACAAGATCTAATATCTGATAACAAGGTGCAGGAACACCCTGTAACATAATCTCTGAGCAAATAAATCCAGAAAGGTGTTAAAGGTTCATAATGGAATTCAGACAGGCCCCACTGAGGAAACAGGCCCCACTGGAGATGGGTAGAGGAATACATTACATAGACTGACCTTGGAGTGAGAAATGGTGACATCACAGGAGAGAGAGAGAGAGAGAGAGAGAGAGAGAGAGAGAGAGAGAGAGAGAGAGAGAGAGAGACACACAGAGGGAAGAAGATGAACAGAAATATGGAAGCCTGAACCAGTGTGGCACATTGGTGAGGCAGGAAGTAGTTCAATATGTCAGGAACAATGAAAGCAAATGGGTAAGGCTGGAGAGAGCAAGGGCTGGGGCCTAGGAGGCTTTGAACTCCAGCATTCTTTCTGTCTTATAGGAGAAGTCCACAGAATGTGTCTGATCTTATTACATAGTAATTAACAGTCACTATGTTGTCTTTTCATCCTGAGCATAGTATCAGGTGAAGATTCTCCAAATGTAAGACAAAATGGTAGAATGTTCTGCCGAAACCAGTCAGACACACACTCCATGACTTAGAACAGCTTTGCTGTTGCTGGCTACCCCTGCCAATGATTTTTGTATGTTTTGTTTTGTTTTGTTTAGAGACAGGGTTTCTTTGTACAGCTCTGGCTATCCTGGAACTTGCTTTGTAGACCAGGCTGGCCTCAAATTCACTGAGATCTACCTACCTCCCAAGTGCTGGGATTAAAGGCCGGCACCACCACCTGGCTTTCGTTGAATCTTTATATTGTCTTTTTCATCACTGTTCTAGCACGGACATCTTACACACTCCTCTGCAGTTCCCAAGTAACACTTTTAGTTCACCGTGTACTTGAGTATCGCCTGTGTTATTCTTTTTTGTCAAAATGACAGTAGAACTGAACTGGATCCTTAAGAGCGATTGTAAGCCATATTTTGAAACAAGAATCTCATCAAGATTTGCAGATTTTTTCCTAAAGACTTATTTTTATTTTTAATTCTGAGTATGTCTGTGTGCCAGTGTGTGGGTATATGCATGCGAATACACCTCAGTAGCCAGAGGTGTAGGATTGCCTGCAGCTGTAAGCCACCCAGTTCTGGTGCTGTCAATCAAGCTCTGGTTCTCTGCAAGAGGAGTATGCACTGCTAACCACTGAGCCATCTCTCCAGCCCAGTGTGCAGGGTTTTTTAGGGGCAGGATTTGTTTGGACTCTGGGAATTGAGTACTAAGCACACACTTTACTTTTGAGCTGCACCTGTAGCCTGTCAAGATGGAAAAGGAAACACTTCTTTTTTTCTTTGGTTGGTTTGGGTTTTGGGTTTTGAGCAGGGTCTCATTCTGTGTAGCCCTAGATGTCCTGGAACTAGCTATGTAGACCAGGCTGGCCTGGATCTCAGCAGACATTTGTCTGCCTCTGCCTCTGCCTCTGCCTCCTGATAACTGTGGTTAAGGGTGTGCACTATTACACCCGACTAAAGGAAACACATTTAAAACCACTACAGTTAACTCTACAGGAACAACAGAAGTTGAGAGAGAATAAAAGGCAAAGAGGGAAACAGGTTACCAATGACTCCCAGTAAGCAGGCACACCAACCAGTAGGAAAGTCAGGGATGAGTATAGAAATAAATCAGGTGGACAGTAGAAGGAAGGGATATGGATAAATGCAGGGGCTTCTCAAGGGGTGTTGTTAGCTGTCTGCCACCACACACTTATACCAGGTAAGTAACATATGAAGAAAAACGATTCGTTTTGATTCAGGGTTTCCTAGGTGTAAGGCCACAGCCTCTGAGTTTGGCAGTTTATTGTGGCAGTAGTGCGAGTCAGAACAAAACTGTTTACCTCGTGTTAGTAAAAGAATGGAAGAAAGCATCTCTCATTCCTCTCTAAGAGCATGTTCTCAAAGACCAGAAGTTTATAGGCCTGAACACCTTCCAGGTCAGTCTCTGAGGACAGGCTTCATACCTCAGGGGACATGTAAGATGTAAACTATGACAGGTATGGCCTGGGGCTGTGCAGAGAGAGACTAGTGTGTTATGTGGAGAGGATAGGGAGGCTTGTCTGAGTGACTTGCAGAAGAGGACATCTGTGGGAAGAAGCAAGGTCAGTGAAGAGTTTGGAAGGAAAGGTTTGCTACTAATAACAAGGACTGTGTGGAAGAGGACCCACTGAATAATACTCTCCCTACCAAGTCCTGAGCTAACAAAGGCATAGGACAAAGGGGTGAGACAAGTAGGGATCAAAAATGTCCTTCTGTTATGAATGCATTAGGCTCTAGAGAGCTGGCTTATATCTGAGGGCAGGTAGGCCTTTTATTATGAACTCTAGGACCTAACAAGGATAGTGAGATGGCAGCCCTAGTCTGAGGTCAGCCTCCTCTCGGAAGAGTGGGGAGCAGAGCACAATGAGTATTGGTGAGGTAAAGATGCAGCAGAGGGCTGAATTGTGAGTCCAGGTTGAGTTTCTTCTAGATACACTAATCAGATAAGCCCTTCACCCTGTCAGGGGTTTACATCCCTAATAGTCAAACATTGGCACTGTATTGTGAGGAAGGAAACATCAAGAGTGTTGGGAGGGTGCCTTTCTTCTATAGCATGCCCTTTTGTCCTCCGCTGTACTATTCTTAACCAGTAGGTCTGGGTCTGCCAGGGTATGCCCAGACTCTTCCTTCCTTTCTCAAACTAGATACAGTCAGAAACCTCATAATTTTCTTTTTCTCTTTGAAACACATATTTTTAGTGCAAACAATTTAAACATAGACCTTCACTGGCTTTGTAGTACATGTGCTGTTTGAAGTTTAGCTGTCTTGTAGCTTATAGACAGCTAATAATTGTCCCACTTCCTGATGTCTAAAAGGCCCGTGTGAAGGAGTCTCTTCACCATCTAATCTTTGCTTCAGCCATGCCGGCTTAGGAAAAGCTGGGCAGGCATAATTCAAGGTCAGGCAGCAATCTCTGTACTCTGCAGCCACTCAAGCCTGCTAAACCCCTGTTCCCTTTGCCCAGGCCAGCACGGCTGGCATTTGCTTGCTGGGCCAGAGTGGTCAGTGTATGTGAGACTACCTCACAACCAACGTTGTTCAGTATACATGAGCTTTCAGTACCACCAACCGCTGTGACAAGCTCTGGCTTATTCTTGGTGAGAACTGGAAACCCCTAAGCTTTTGCTAAGGCTTCTGAGCCTAATGCATGCAGCCTTGTCTCTATAGAAACAGCCACTTACCTAATGACAAAGTTGCCATAACTACAGTCACTGCTGAGGTCAAAATGCTGGGTGGCCTATAGTTTATAAGACTCAATAGCTAGAAGCTAGTATACGGCTTTGGTCTAATGTGCAAGAAAACACTTTGTCCCTCTCTAAAGCCAAGCTTGTAACAGAAGCCTCAAAAATCCCAAATGTAAAATGTTCTAACATTTTTACTTTATGTCCTTTTATCAAGATTTTAGTCTAAGGGTTGGGGAGTTGGCTCAGTAGTTAAAAACATTTGTTGTTTTTGTAGAGGACCAAGGTTTGATTTTCAGCACTCACATGGTAATTTATTACCATCTGTAACTCCAGTCTCCACGAATCTAATGTCCTCTCCTGACCTCCGAGGATACCAGACAAAGAATAAAAATAAAGGGACTGGAGAGATGACTCAGTAGTTGAGAGCACTGACTGCTCTTCCAGAGGTCCTGAGTTCAATTCCCAGCAACCACGTGGTGCCTTACAACCATCTTTAATGGGATCCCATGCCCTCTTCTGGTATGTCTGAAAATAGCTATAGTATATTCATATAAATATAATAATAAATAAATCTTTAAAATAAAACAAAAAAGAATAAAAATAAAAAATTTTCAGTTCAGTACAGCAGAGGTACAGAAGTGGCACTGTCTTTCTCCTGCTGGAAAATGAGATGGAGGAGATATCATCCAGGAGCCATGGTGATGCTTCTGTTATTACACCTGTATACAGAGCAGTGCATTTCTCAGCACTACACCTCAGAACTCCCCAGACTTGGTAGGTGTTTTAGTGTATGCCTGTAGTCCCAGCACTTGGGAGGTGAGGGCAAGATGATCAGGAGTTCAAGACCAGCCTGGGCTACATAATTTAACAAACAAACAAACAAACAAACAAACAAGCAAGCAGAATTCAATTGACTTTACTTTCTGTGGGGAATTTATGAGGAACCAAGAAGAATGTCTGCTTCCTGGATAGCTTGAAAAGTGTTGAGACCCATATGCCTTGTGTTTCTGAGCTCTCAGGCAAGCTCTGGGGCAGCTAGAAGTGAAGGAGCAGAAAGATGAAGAAGCCTTACTTCTGAGGTGCACAGTAACAGGGAGAGGACCTAGAGGTAACTAGAGGATGTGAGCGTGTAGGAAAGCCTCAGAGTAGAGGGGCTACTGGATGGGCCATCAATATTGGGATCGATGTTAATCCTCAGAAAAATTATTCTCCCCAGTTTCTTAGGGACACCAAACCAGAGAGAAGCAGTAATTTACTCAAGGTCACACATAACTAAAGCATTAGTGGTTGAGTTCGAGATTATAGCTACAGCTATCTCTCCTACTGCTCCTTGCCCCTTCATGCTCAGTAACAGTACATTTGCCTGTTATTACCACTACTGGGTGGTTCAGTGTCCTGTTGGTCAGCTTTAACCATGTCTACTCTAGCAAGAAGTGAGGCTTCACTGAGCTGTGAGGAATGGACGAGAACTTGTGAAGAAATAATGGATTAAGAAGTGGGTATAGAGGCAGGAGCCGGGTCAAAGCCTCAAAGGCAGAGAATAAGAAGAAGGTCAGAAGATAGATAAGTGCTTATTTCTGGGGACAGGGAAGAGGAGTCACTGAAGGGGAAAAGAGTGACTGACAGAGGAGGCAGAACTGATAGAATTAAGGAAGTCAGACTAGAACAAAATTTTTAAGAAAAAGAGAGAATCTGAAAGGTAAACTAGTAGCTTAAGAAGTTTCCCTGAGGGCTGGATGGATGGCTCAGCGGTTAAGAGCACTGACTGCTCTTCCAGAGGTCCTGAGTTCAATTCCCAGCAACCACATGGTGGCTCACAACCATCTGTAATGGGATCCTATTCCCTCTCCTGGTGAGGACAGCAACAGTGTAATATAAAATAAATAAATCTTTTAAAAAAAGTTTACCTGATAAGAACAAGTGTCATAGACTAGCTACTGCTGGTCTTCCAGTCTACTGTCAGTGAGCATCACTGTTAGCTCAGTCATGGCCAACAGATAAAAGAGGCCAGGAACGGACTAGAGAGATGGCTCAGCGTTAAAAGCATTTGCTCTTCCAAAGGACCCAGGTTTGATTCCCAGGACCCACGTGATAGCTGACAACCATCTGGAACCCCATTTCTAGGGGATTAACAGGCACACATATGGTGCATATACAGGCATTTGGGCAAAACATTTATACACATAAAATAAATATTTTATTTAAAGAGGTAAAGATAATACCTCCTAGATGGGACTGGAGAGAGATCCCAACAGTTAAGAGCATTTGTTGCTCTTTCCAAAGGACCAGAGTTCAATTCTCAGCACCTATATGGCAGCTGACAACCATATGTAATTCTAAGTCAAGGGAATCTGATAGATTCTTCTGGCTTCCTTGGACTACACACACACACACACACACACACACACACACACACACACACACACTCATATAGAAGCAAAATACTATATATGTTAAATGTTTTTTTAAAAGAGAAGTGTGCTGGCTGGTTTTGTGTGTCAACTTGATACAAGCTGGAGTTATCACAGAGAAAGTGAACCTCCCTTGAGGAGCTTCATGCTTCTATGAGATCCAGCTGTAAGGCATTTTCTCAATTATCGATCAAGTGGGGAGGACCCTGCCCTTTATGAGTGGTATCATCCCTGGGCTGGTGGTCTTAAGTTTTATAAGAAAGCAAGCTGAGCAAGCCAGGGGATGCAAGCCAATAAGCAGCATCTCCCCATGGCCTCTGCATTAGCTCCTGCTTTCTGACCTGCTTGAGTTCCAGTTCTGACTTCCTTTGGTGATGAACAGCAATGTAGAAGTGTAAGCTGAATAAACCCTTTCCTCCAACTTGCTTCTTGGTCATGATGTTTGTGCAGGAATAGAAACCCTAAGACAAGAGGCCAGAGATAGAGTTCTTATGGAGGAAGCAAAGGTGATGGAGAGTAACATGTTATCTGTGACAATAGAGACCTGAGAGCAGGAAGAAGCTCTGAGGCGTGCCGATGATGCATAGCCTATGAATGTGATCTGCACTGCAGCCAAGAGGGAGACTCTTTGCATGGAAAGTACATCTTTCTGGACAGATTACTAAATATTTCCAATGTTGTCTGGGTTTTTTTTTTTTTCTCTTTCTCTTCCCCTCTCTCTTTTACTTTTGAGGTAGAGTCTTACTTTGTCTCCTAGGTTGGCTTTGAATTTAAAGCATTCTCCTGCCTCAGTCTTTCAAGTGGTTGGATTATAGGTCTGTACATACCACATCTAATTTTATAAGGTACTGGGGATCAAACTTAGGGCCTCAAAAATGCTAGGCAAGCACTGTACCAACTGATCTGATCCCCAGCCTCACCAACTTAAGTTTCATAGAACCAGTCTATTTATACATAATTGCCATAAAAAGTGAAGGACATGATCAACCCCAAGAAGCTTATTTTACTTGTGAGCTTAGGGAGATTGAACAATGTTCGTTCATCTGGGCCTGAGTAAATAGAAATTCATAAATACAACTATGCCAGTTTTACTTTTCTCATTATATATAACTATATATTTGTTTATTAGAAACTTTTTTAGTGAGCACAGTAGATATTTTGATACCCTTTGCCACATAACCTGTGGAAATGTAGAAGTCCTTCTTATGGCTTGAGTATAGAGAGGCCTGTACCAGAGCAGATCTCCAGGCCTGATTTTGTTTGTAAAGAATTTCTTTGCACATAAACATGCATTATGAGCATCTTTTTAGCTATTACATAGTGGTCACTGTACTGGTCAGTTGTACTGTTCACTGTGATGGCCATCCATAATGGTAATGGTCATGGGCACTGTGGTGGTGTTCAGTTGTAGTGTCTACTGTGGTGGTTAGTCATAGTAAACACTGATGGTCACTGTCATGGACACTATGGTGGTCAGCTGTAGTGTTCACGTTGAGGGTCAGTCATAGTGATCACTGTGGTGGTCACTCATAGTGTTAGCCATGATGGTCAGATGGTCTGAATGAAAATGGTCCCCGTAGACTCATGAGAGTGACATTATTGGAGGTGTGGTCTTGATGGAGTAAGTTGGCCTTGTTGGAGGAAATGTGTCCCCTGTATTGAGGTTTCAGATGCTCAAGCCAGGCCTAGTGGCTCACTCTCTCTTCCTGCTGCCTGTGGATCCTGATGTAGAGCTGTCAGACACTTCTCTGGCATCCTGTGTGCCTCCATGCTGCCATCCTTCCCACCATGGCAATAATGGACTAAACCTCTGAACTGTAAGCTAACTCCAATTAAATGTTTTTCTTTATAAGAGTTGCTGTGGGGATGGGGAGGGGATAGGGGGCTTATGGCCGGGAAACAGGAAAGGCAATAACATTTGAAATGTAAAGAAAAAAAAGAGAGAAAAAAAAAAGAGTTGCTGTGGTCATGGTGTCTCTTCACAGCAGTAAAACCCTAACTAAAACAGTCAGCTTTGATGGTAACTATTGTAGTTACTGTGGTAGCCATGTGTAGTGTTCACTCTTGTGGTCAGTCAGGTGGTTACTGTGGTGCCTGTTGTTGTGATCAACTGTAGTGGCCACTATCATAACTTGTAGTCACAGTGAAACTGTGGTGGTTAGTTGTAGTGCTCCCTGTGGTCACTGTGTTGACCATTGACATGGGCAGTCATAGTGGTCATTGCTGTTATTGCTGTGGGAGTAGATTGTGTTCACTGTGAGCCTCAGGTGTACTGGTCACTTGTGGTCAATGTGGTCACTTGTAGTGGTCACTGTGATGGTCACTCATAGAAGTTCCTTTTAGTTGGTTTGATTAATTATTTTTTAATAATTACATATTTGGGGGCTGGAGAGATGGCTCAGTGGTTAAGAGCACTGACTGCTCTTCCAGAGGTC
This sequence comes from Rattus rattus, assembly GCF_011064425.1. Taxonomy (NCBI): domain Eukaryota; kingdom Metazoa; phylum Chordata; class Mammalia; order Rodentia; family Muridae; genus Rattus; species Rattus rattus. Next base: position 250,524,944 of record NC_046154.1, read on the forward strand.
CTGAGTTCAATTCCCAGCAACCACATGGTGGCTCACAACCATCTGTAAAGAGATCTGATGCCCTCTTCTGGTGTGTCTGAAGACAGCTACAGTGTACTTACATATAATAAATGAATAAATTAAAAAATAATTACATATTTGAAGTTAAAAATATAAACTAGATTTTTAAGACAGATTTTGCAAATATTCTCTCTTTTGGGAAATCTAGCTTTAAAAAAAAGACAAATAGAGAAGGAATGGGGCCAGGATGAATGAGAGAGTTTTGAGGAAAATTGAAAAAAATTAAGTGTCAAAAAGAAACTAAAAACATTAGCATTGAGGGGCTTGAGCCATGATTCAGTAGTTAAGAACACTTACTGCTCTTACAGGGGACCCAGGTGCCATTCCCAGTGCACGCATAGCAGCTTATAACATTCATAAGTAACTCTAGTCTGACACCTTCTCTGAACTCAGAAGGCACTAGGCACACATGTGTACACAGACTCCATGCAGGCAACACACTCATGTGCATAAAAACAGATAGATAAAGCTTCGTTACAAATTCTAGATTTTAAAGTTTAGCACTATTTTTTTATTTTATTTCTTTCAGTGCTGGTCATGGAACCCTGGGCAAGTGCTCTCCATATATCACTGGCTGGCTTGGAAGTCACTATGCAAGCCAAATTCTCCTGTTTCTACCTTCTGAGTGCTAAGATTAAAGGTGTGCGCCGCCACACCTGGCACCTCCAGCCTTCTAAATTATATGACATTTTAACAGACTTCTTGACGCATACTCTTTATTTTTTCACATTTATTGATTGATTGTGTGCACATACTACATGATATGTATGTGTGGGTCAGGGGACAATTTTGGAGAGTTGTCCTTTCACTGTGTGGGTTCCGAGAATTGAGCTTAGAAGCAGGCTTGGAAGCAGTGTCACTGGTCTCATTATTATTATTAGCTCTTATTATTAGAGGAGACATTGCTACTTTTATTGTATTATTCTATAAATAGCCAATTTGTAGAAAATAAATGATGTGACATTTAGTTTCTTAGGCATATTTTTCCTTAAAAGGTATACTTAGTAATTAGAGTACCTCAGTTACTGTCTTAGTTTTGGTTTTATTGCTGTGAAGAGATACTATGGCCAAGGCAACTCTTATAAAAGAAAACATTTAATTTGGGCTGGGTTCCAGTTTCAGAGCTTCCGGCCATTATCATCACAGCAGGAAGTATGGCAGCATGTAGGCAGACATGGTGCTGGAGGAGCTGAGAGTTCTACATCTTGATCTGAAGACATTGAGGAGACTGGACATGTTTCACACTGAGTGTAGCTTGAGCATTTAAGTCCTCAAAGCCCCACCCCCACAGTGACATATTTCCTCTAACAAGGCACATATCCTAATAGTGCCATTCCCTATGGGCACACATTCAAACACATGAATCTGTGGGGACCATATCTATTCAAACAACCAGTTACAAAAGCCAAGGATGTTGAACATAGTTATAACCAAGAAATTCAGTCAATTCCAGACGAGACCGACGCACTGTGATATCACATCTTTGCTCATTGGCATCCTTTCCGGCAGGAGTCTACTGTAAGAGTCATTGAAGAGTTCCGTATCACCTTTGCCAAAGGCAAACAAATGGGTTGAGAAATGTAAAGCTATTTAATCCCCCAGTGCCTTGAACCTTTACAACTGTCCTCCAAGCTGGGGAAGCTTCCTGCCCCAGCTCTCCCTCTTTGTCCTCCTCCCAGATGCCGTATGATACTCGTGCACATGGAGAGGTCCGCCTAAAGTCATTGCTTCATCCAGGATGTCCATGATGGATTTTCATCAAGTGTTTGAAAAAGCAGACTTTTACCTTGAAGTCCCTTACTTGTGTTTTCTCTTTTTACTTCCCAGGCAGTGTCTGTGTGTGTCTGCAGAGCTTTGCACAGAATCTGTTCCCATGCAAACCAATGAGGGAGAAGTAGAGGAAGAGAGCAGCTCCCAGGTCAGTACGTTATTCAACAGAGCCACGGCTGGCAGAGAAGTTGAGCAGCAGTGGCAGTGGAGGGACTGAGCCGGGGTTCTGTTGTAGGTGAATTTAGAAACTAGACTGATGAGGTCTTCCTTCTCAGTGTTCTTCATCATGCTACATGATTACTTAAAAGTAAGTTTTGCTGAAATGTGTGTGTGTGTGTGTGTGTGTGTGTGTGTGTGAGAGAGAGAGAGAGAGAGACAGAGAGACAGAGAGACAGAGAGACAGAGAGACAGAGAGACAGAGAGAGAGACTGACTGACCGACCGACCGACCGACTGACCGACCGACTGACTGTGGATAAAATCCAAGGCCTGACTTATGCTAGACAAATTCTATCTCTGAGCTATATACTCTTATCCCTTTTTAAATTTTTATTTTGAGACAGGCTCTGGCTAAGTCACCTAGGCTTTCCCTGGACTTACTCGGCAACCCAGCAAGCCTTGAGTTTATGAAGCCTTAGCCTCCTAAGAGATTAGGTAATGGTACTAGCATTGTATTGTAAATTATACTGTGAAAATTGTATATACTTGTGAAAGTTTGAAACAAGCCAGAAATATATAAGGCAAATTCTGTTTTCTGGGATGGAAGGAAACATTGGCTTTCTTTTAATGACATATTAGGTCAAAATCAGATTAAAAATGAGAGAACACAGCTGGGCACAACAACACATACTTTTAATCTACTTGGGACACTGAGACAGGAGGATTGTCTTGAATTTGAGGCCAGCCTGGGCTATCAAATGAAAGAAAATCCATCCAGGCCTATGTAGCAAGTCCTTGTCTCACATTAACAAAAAGAGAAATTGGGTTTTAACTTCATTGTCATCAGTCTTTTTAATTAAAAAAATTTTATCTTCCTGTCTTGCTTTTTTGTATAAAATCTTATATTTGTAATGATTCTTGTTAATGTAGAACTTTACAGTAGTATCTTAACTTAATTTTGGATATCTGTGAATAGAAAGCTGGTTTGGAGGATAAATAGAACATTTTCTGTAAAGTGGGGTTTTGAGCTAAGTCTATTTCTTTTTTTAATAATAATTTTTTAATGTTTTGCCTGCATGTATATATATACACCACTACTGTACATTACATAAGCATGTCAGCAGAGGGTGTGGAACCTCCTGGAACTGGAGTTATGGATGGTTGTGAACCACCATGTCAGTGCTGAGAACCAATCCTGAGTTCTCTGAAAGAGCAGTGAATGCTCTTAGTGACTGGGACATCTTTCCAGTCCTCAGTAAGTAATTCGTAATCACATATTATGAGGTGCTATAACAGAGAGTAGTTATTCTTGGGATGGTCACGTTTTAAAGAGAGAAATAAATATAAAGATATTAATTATAAACCACCGTGAGTACTGCGAAGAACAGAAAATAATACATAGATAAAAAAGTGACTAGGAAGAAGAGTTGGGACGGTGGAGGAAGGCCTCTGAGACAGATATTAGCTAAAGAGCCAGGAGGCCGGCTACATGAAAAGTGAGGAGAGCAGTGTTCTAAACAGAAGAAAGGGCTACAGAGCCCCTGCCTGTTCCAGGAACTATCAGATGCCCAGGTGGCCCGGTGTGATAGCAGATTAGAGAAGGGTGTAGAGCCTGTGCTCCTCAAAGGCCACATGTGGACCTGTTCTCTGAACTGGGCAGCCATCAGCCTTACCATCTGGAGACTGCTAGAGAGAAGTAGGGGAGGGGTTGGGACCCTGAGTTGCAGCTGTCAGGTGAGAGAGAAGCCCATGTTCCTGTGCTAGTACTGGAGACAAAGGAAAGGCAGATTTGAAATGTGTTTTAAAGTTAACTGATTTCACCTTAGGAGGGCTTGAGGTCCTTTTGCATCTCAAATCAATGGGGGAATTTCCAGAAAAAGGGAAAGTCCTTGCTGTGCAAACACAAAGGAGACACACAGACACACACACATCCCCCACGCCCCCACACACCACGATTCTTTCTCCAAACCAATGAAGTGCTGGGATTATAGACACATTTGGTTTATATGGTATTATTGGAGATCAAACTGAGAGTTTCCTTCATGTTGGGCAAGCAAGCACCCTGCAAATTGTGTGTGTGTGTGTGTGTGTGTGTGTGTGTGTGTGTGTGTGTGTGTGTGTGTAATATAAATATAATATTAAGGAAGTAATGAAAGCTAGTATAGTGATTTACACCCTTAATTCCAGCACTTAGGAGGCTGAGGTAGGATTGCAACTTTGAGCTAACCTGGACTATATGAAAATCCCATATCAATCTCAGCTACATAGCAAGACCCTATCTTAGGGCACAAACAAAAATAGTGATAGGACACATCACTGTGGAAGATGCCTGCAGTCCTGGCCTGTGATCTTAGCACAGAAGAGCCTGATAACTTGAGTCCAGAAAGTTTGAGGACAGCCTAACAAGTACCTATCTATCAAAACAACAGCAAAGACTTATTAAAGGGAAGCGGCATGAGAAAACCTACGAGAGATAGTTTTGCTGGGGAAGCTCTGTGCTTGATAGGATGCTGTAAATTTATAATAATAAAAACTACAAGTAGACACAGATCAATTGTACCCACTACAATTGTGAAGTAGTAGTCAATGAACATGGGGAAGGATAGGTTAAGGGATAGATGAGACAAAAAGAACAGATACTGGACAACTGTTGAATCTTGGAGGTGGCTGTGTAAAGGTTCGTTCAAATTCACTTTATACATACATAAAATTTCTCTAATAAAACTTTTTACAAGCTTTGTAAGGTTTTGTTTCTTTTTAAAAAAGATTTATTTTATTTGTGTGAGTATTTTTGCCTTCATGCGTATACACGTGCACCGTGTGTGTGCCTGGTGCCATAGATCTCCTGGAACTGCAGTCACAGACAGTTGTAAGCTGCATGTGGGTGCTGGGAATTGAACTCTAGTGGAACATCTAGTGCTTCTAACCTCTGAATCATTTCCCCAGCTCCTTCCTGCTTTTGTTCCTTGAGACAGGGTCTCCTTATGTAGTCCTGGCTGTCCTGGAACTTGCGCTATAGACCAGGTTGTCCTCAAACTCAGAAATTGCCTGCTCTGCCTCCTGAGCACTGGGATTAAAGTGTGCACTGTGGTTGCTGCCACCACCAACCTCAAAACCATTTTCTAAAGACTGGAGAGGGCTGTGCTTGCTTGAGAAAAGAAGAAAAAGTGGAAGGATCAGAGCAGAAACATAAAATGGGCTGCAGATTTGCAAGCTTGATGGACGCTAGGAGCCAGCGTGCCATGGCATCTGAGTTCCTGTTCCTCCTTGGCAGGGGTGAGGGATAGGGAGAAAGAGATTTAGAGGAAAGAGTGAGTTCAGCTTTTCTTTGTCCTGTCTCGAGATGGAGTCAGGGAGCTAGAGAGTGGGCTGCATAATTGAGAACGTGAATAACAAGATTTCTTCTTGAGGGGAAAGGTTTAAAGTGGAAACTCCGGAGCAGATATTAAGACTGTAGAAAGCAAGTATGCTGGTCAGTATGGAGACAAGACACCGAGAGGATGTTAAATAGAAAACAAAAATGCCTTAGGGTGGCCTGGGAAGGACAGCTTCGTGGAGCATGATGTTCCTCGTGAAGAGAATCTTAGAATGCTGTAATGGTTTCCAGGCTTTTTCCTGGAGGTGCTTACATTCAGAGAGGATTAGAGATTATGTACTTGTCGAGAGTTGGGAACTGTAGATTCTGATTGTTTGTTCTCTGCCCAAAAGGCAGTAGCTTCCAGAAGCCCACAGTAGGTAAATCATAGCATAATTCTTAAGTTATGGAAATGTGTACTTTCCAGTATTTTTTCTTATAACTTTTTGATTTCTAAAACAATTATTAATATTGTATGATGTGTGTGGACACACATGCCTCACATTAAACTTGAGGTCAGAGCACAACTTTATGTGGTTCGCTTTTTTATGGGTTCCTAGGCTTGAATTCAAGTCACTAAGTTTACACAAAAAGCACATTTTATCTGTCTCATCCATCCTATTATTACCTTTCTTTTCATGTTTGTTTTTTGAGACAGGATTTCTCTGTATATCCCTGGCTGTTCAGGAACTGTCTATGTAGACCGGGCTAGCCTTGAACACAGAGATCCACGTGCCTCTGCCTCCTGAGCGCCACCACACCCGGCTTCCTTTTTTTTTTTTTTGGTTTTTTTTTTCCCGAGCTGGGGGCCAAACCCAGGGCCTTGCGCTTCCTAGGCAAGCGCTCTCCCACTGAGCTAAATCCCCAACCCCTCGGCTTCCTTTCTTAATTTTACTTTTACTGTTTTCTTTAGTCCTCTTCTCTCTTTTTCTATTAATTCAGCAAATACTTATCGATCACTGTTGTGTGCCTGGAACTGTCCCAGGTGCTGACACAGAGGTGTCTATTACATTGTGATTTTGTTTTGTTTTCTTTTGGTGATTTGTGTGCTAGAGTTTTACATGGAAACAAGAATATTAGTTCCATACTAGTTTAGGATTATTGCTTATCTTTCCCTGAATGATCACTGGAATGCAGTTTTGTATGGCCAACGACAGTCTTGGAATTTTAGTGAAAGTGCATGTTATAAACACTGAAGGCATGCACATCAACAGAGTTGTCATAGTAAAACTCTAGAAGTTCCCCAAATATTTCTTTCAGAAGCACAGTACTTATTCCTTATATTTTTACTAAGGACCATTTCTTAGTTAATTTCTCTGCTGTATATAAGAAAGAACACTGAATACATCCAACACAGTCATCATGAGTCAGTCTTTGTTCTACACTTGCAGAGGTTAAGTATGAAAATTATGTGCTGTAAAGTTTTTAATGGCGCCTAAAGGTAGGAGGTATGCACTTGATTCCTCATTCCCTTAGAGACTCATGTGACCCACTTCATTTGACATTTATGTGCCTGTTGACCTGAAATACATTTTATCTGTCACAGTGGCTCTCACTCATTGAATGTAATGATCTTTTTTTTCTGGTGCCTTGCCTAGCTACAACAGATGGAACTGTGTATCAACAGAGAGGATTAGCATTGTTGTAGATTTACTGACATATATTTGGACCTTAGCTGTTCGGTGTTATCCTTTCTTTCTTTTATTGAGATATTATCAAAAATGCTATACTTTTATAGGCATCTAGTTAATTAAGTTTGCAAGCACTTATTGGGTACTTAAGATTTACTGTAACCTAGCTATAAGTGTACCAAGCTATGTGGGCATAGTGTTTGCACACTGGGAACTTGAGCCTACCTGAGAGTCAGATGTGGGCTATGGTACTGTTATTAATGTGTATCTACTTTAAAGCATTGCATTCTTCCTTAGAGGAAGCTTCATAGTGAAGATGGAACACTTGGACTGGGCTTTGGAGGAAGAATATTAGGTTTCTGGTGTATAGGATTGTGTGGAGGTAGGTAGGTAGAGGCTAAGCAGTGTTATAAGTAGAAGGGCCTGTGTAGATACTCCACTCTGAAGGATGCATATAGTAACTTCCCTTTCCTTTAATGTGGCTTCACATAGTGGAGAAATCTGTCAAGGTCAGCCAGAGCATGGAGTTCAACATTATCAGTGATGTCATATTTCCAGTATGTGCCATCGATGTAGTGTTAGGTAGCACTTCTTCCTTAAACTCAATGCCCTACTCTACTCAGAAAATTACAAGGATGATGCCATTGTGAGGGGGTTCTACAAAATACCTGACTGCAGGTATCAAGGAAAATGAAAATGTCTGAGAAACAGCCAAGAGGAGCCTAAGGAGACACAATGACTACATGCAGTGTGCAATCCTAAGTGGGATCCAGGGACATGTGTAAATGCTAATGAGATCTCAGTGGAATACACACTTCAGTAAATGATAATGTGTCATTATGGTTCTTTAATTGTGACAAATGGGCCAGGTTAGGACCAGGGTAAAAATGAGCGTAGACTGGGTTTAGGGCATGGTTAGAAAAGCCCTATCTTTGCAATTTTTTTGAACTCTTAATTTGTTCTAAAAATAAAAAGAAGTTTCTTTACATATATTAAGTTCCCACGACAGCCTTGTGCTGTCTGTAATGACTTGGTGGTAGTTGGCTGAGCGCAGTAGGGCAGTTCTTTTGCTCCAGTATTGTATTGGCTGGTTCTGCAATCAGCTGGATGCCCAGTTGTCCAGAAACGTCCAGAACAACTCAACCCATGGCTGGCAGCCAGTGTCAGCTGCCAGCTAGGAGCTCAACTTGAGGCTGTTGACTAAGCATCGAGGTGCATCTCCATGTGACCTTTCTGTTTGCCTTAAGGTGGCTGGGATCCACCAGGGTATGTTCCAAGAATGCAGAAGCCACAGATATCTTAAGGCCTAGCCACAGAAGGCCTCCATGTTCTGTCAGATTAAACCAAGTCCCAGAAGGACTCCAGATTTAAAGGGCAAAGGCAACATTACTACCTGTCAGTGAGAAGTTTGGCAAAATACTCAGGGCTGTCTTTAGTCTACTCTATGGCAAGTAGAGTGCTAGATGCCAGGATGAAGAAGATGGTGACACGAGACTGGATTATTTTAGACTGCAGAGTTTCCAGAATAGGCAGCAGGTTATGAAAAGGAAAACGAAACCCTCATTTTTTACAGTTTTTTTTTTTTTTTTTTTTTTTTTTTTTTTTTTGGCTATTCTTGGTGGAGAAATAGACTAAAATGTTTGTATGACCTTGAGATTTCCAAAGAAAGAGAATCTGAATCCCACATGGTAGCACATAACCATAATCCTTGCACTCAGGCTGAGACTGGGGAATTATAAATTCAAGGTCGGGTTGGGGATTTGGCTCAGTGGTAGAGCGCTTACCTAGCAAGCACAAGGCCCTGGGTTCGGTCCCCAGCTCCGAAAAAAAAAAAACAAAAACAAAAGATAAATTCAAGGTCAACCTGGGTAACATAGACAGACTCTGTTCCAGAAACTCAAGGAGGAAGGGAGAGTAACTGAGCCAACCCAAGCCCTGCACATCCATTGTCTCTGTGTCTTGAGCTTCCAGTGTAGATCCTAGTGTGAGGCATGATGAAGGAAACCCACCACCTTCCTGGGTCATCTTCTGGTGTGTGTGTGTGTATGCGCATGTGCACACACACGCACACTCTTCCCCACTCCGCAGAGTATATTTGTGGAAGTCAAAGGACAACTTGAAAGTCATCTTTCTTCTTTAACCGTGCAAGTTTCAAGGATGGAACTCACATCATCAGGCTAGCTGGCAAATTCCTTTACTAGCTGAGCCATTTTACCAGCCCTATATTTCTTTTTTCTCTTCTCCCCTCCTGCCCCCTCCATTTATTATTATTTCTATTTTATTTATTTGGGCTTTCAAGACAGGGTAGCCCTGGCTATCCTGGAACTCACTCTGCAGACCAGGCTGTTCTCAAACTCACAATCCCAAGTGTGGGGACTAAAGGGGCGTGCCACCACTGCATGGCTACTTATTTTTAAGAAAAGACTTCATAACGTATCCTTGGCTAGCCTGAAATTTGCTGTGTAGACCAGCCTGGCTTTGAACACCTGTGTCTGCTTCCCGAGTGCAGCTGGGATTAAAGACTGACTTCTTTATGTTTCTTATAAAGAACGAATTATGATGGTCATTTTCAACTCCCTGACTATTTTTTTCTAAATCATAGTTTCTTCCATTTCTTATGCTAGGGGTTAGAAGCCTGGGTCTCATGCATTCCAAACAAGAACTGTACCACTGAGTTATGTCACCACACTTCTTCCTATTTTTCTGTTTGGAGACAGTCTCACAGTTACCCGGGCAGGCCTTGAATTTGCAGTCTTCCTGCCTCAGTGAGGCATTAGCACAGTATAAGGTTTCATGGATCTTAAAGTCATGATAATAGTGGGTCTCACAGAAACATGCTCAGGAATGGGATGGGAGAAGCTGAGACAAGCATGGAACGAGGATGATGCTTGGATGGTAATAGAGAAGAAGATGAATTTGTTGTCACTGTTACTAATATTATTTTTGTGATTCAGATTGGTTGTTTTTTTTCTGTTCATGATTCTGGCTTACAATTTCAATCCACTGTCCATCATTGAGGGAAGTCAAGGCAGGATCTTGAAAGAAGGCCTGTTTGCTATCCCATATAGCATTGTTTCTCACTGAGGAACTCACTTCCAAGACAAAGAAGCAGAGCCAGAACTATGGAGGAGGATGCTTACCATCGGCAGGCAGGTTTATGCTCAGCCAGCTTTCTTTCAGGACCTCCTGCCTAGGGATTGCTGCTACCCACCGTGGGCATTGGTTAACAGTCAAGACAATCTCCCACAATCTCAGACACAAATGTGATATAGGTGTGCCTTAGTTAGAATTTTACTTCTGTGAACAGACACTATGACCAAGGCAACCCTTATAAAGAGAACATTTAATTGAGGCTGACTTACAGGTTCAGTGGTTCAGTTCATTATCATCAAGGTAGTAGCATGGCAGCATCCAGGCAGACATGGCGCAAGTGGAACTGAGAGTTCTACACCTTCATTTGAAGGCTGCTAGGAAAAGACTGACTTATACGCAGCTAGAATGAGGGTCTTAAAGCCCTAACCCCCTTAAGTAGTAAGAGGACCCAAGAGAAAATCAGGTTTGGAAATGAAGAGAATGAATGTTGTTTCCCATACAAGGGTTGAGATGCTGTATACTATCCTTATCACTAAATCTGCCCTTCAGGCAGATACATGACTGAAAGACAGGATGGTTTAGGATGTAGGACAGAATTTGAAATCACCCAAATGGAATGGATGAACTTGTGAGATTAGAGCAAATTGCAGTGGCAGAATGTGGAGAAAGAAGTTCAGGGACAGATGCTGGGAGAGGAGCATGCTTAGGGAACAGGGAATCAAGAACAGTATCCCGTCCCTTTAGCTTTGTCAGGTATCTTATTTGGGCCAGGCTCACAGTGAAGAAGACATTCAGAGTGTCTGACTCAGGAATTTGCATTGTTGATGGAGAGCCAAACAGAAAAGCACATGAACAAACAAGAGGCCCTTCTGGAGTGATCTGGGTTACTCAAGGGAGTGACTGAATATGGAAGATGCTTCAGGGAAGCTCTGCTCAAAGAGATGGCACCCTAGTGGGTGTCTAAATGATAGAAAGTTTTCATGTAACAATATTGGAAAAAAGCGTTCTGAGTCTAAGTAATAAATCCACAGGCCCCAATAGTGGGTGAGGGAGACAGAAGGAAATAAAATGGAAATCTATATGAGAGTATAAGGTAGAAAAGAATTTCAAAAGGGTAGTGGTGGCTACTCTGTTAAATTTCCGTAGAGATTAGGGAATAATAGAAGTAATAAAAATTTACTGGGGAGCCTACAAGATGCTCAGTGGGTAAAGGTGGTTCCATTTTCATGCCTGGAAACCCACACAGGTAGAAACAGGGAACTGACTCCACAGAGCTCTACATACACACCATGGTATGCATACACATGCACACACACACACACACACACACCCCTATACACACCACACACATAAGACATGTACTTAAACATGCAAGTATGTACACACACATTTACACACAATAATCATTAGCATATAAATTTATTGCATGGTGAAAGCAGGGATACAAATATTTGTCTACTTGTGTTGGTAAAAGTATCATTTACAAGACCTAAAAGGTAGAAAGCAACCAAAATGTTCCTTAATGGGTGAATGGATAAAAATGTGGCATGTGGCATATACACGCACACGGTGCTGCAACATAGGTGAGCTTGTTAATATTATGCTAAGTGAATAAGCAGTTGCAAAAAGAAATGTATCATCCCACCTACCTGGAGTTGTCATGTCCATAGGGACACAAAGCTCAAAGACCAAGAGTGGGAAATAAGGACTTGTTCTTGAGTAATACTAGATTTCAGACGGGAACTTCTTTTTCAGTAGAGCAGTGGTGGTTACACAGCTGTGTGCTGAGCATGTATGAGTTCATAGCTAATGCTTATGAGAGCAAGGATGATGTACTGCAGTTCCTGAGCATTGTCTAGTGTGTATCAGATTCTAGCTTCCTTCTCTAGAACCATGTGAAAAATACACATTTATTCTAAGTGTTGGGAGATTAAAGTCGAGAGAATCCTCAGAAAGATGAAAAATAGTGGTGAGGGCTGGAGAGATGGCTCAACGTTTAAGAGCACTGACTGCTCTTCCAGAGGTCCTGAGTTCAAATCCCAGCAACCACATGGTAGCTCACAACCATCTGTAACAGGATCTGATGCCCTCTTCTGGTATGTCTGAAGACAGCTACAGTGTACTCACATATCTAAAATAAATAAAATTTAAAAAAAAGGAAAAGAAAGATAGTGGTGAGATGATAGACATGGGTAAGTTAAAAAAAAAAAAGTTAGTGGATCGGCCCCAGAACTGAATGTGAAATTACAGGACTTCTTAGAGGAGAGGACGGAAGTCAAAGGGGAGGAAATGTCAAGTCAATAGAGGAAACGTCCAGCACCTGACAGAGCTGTTTCTAGACTGCAGTGCCTGCCAGGAACAAGCAGCCAATGAAGAGAGCTGTACTTAGTGGCTTGTGTTTGAAGAAAAGTAAACATAATAGAAAAGTGCAGAATATTTTAGAAAAACAACAGGGTATCCCCAAGCAGAATTTAGAATGGCATGTGGCAACTGTGGGAGCATGCAACTCTCTCTGCTGCTTCTGGGGCGGGGGCTTTACAAGAAAGAAAATTGAGTTATATCACTCTATGCGATTCAGCTGTATGTGTTATTTCCTTACTGATAGCATTGTTTGAAGTGAATATTGTTTTAAAGAAAATCATGACTCAGATTGGGAGGATAGAAAAGGAAGGGAGATAAGAATTGGGGAGGAGATATTATTCTATATTTAAAAACATATATATAAGAGCTGGGGCGTAGCTAACTGGTAGAGCACTTGCCTCACATTATAGAAACCAGTTAATCAAGCAGTCAATCAATCTTCACTGCAGATTTTAATAATTAAAAAAATCATGTTACTAGTGAGAAATGGAAATACTGATTGTAGTTTACTCTTACAAATTTGGGCAGTAATAGCAGGCATGGGGCCTAGAGAGGTGGTCTAGCAGTTAGGGTCACTTCTGCTCTAGTAGAGAGCAAGCATTTTGTTCCCGGCACCATGGCAGCTGACTAACTCCTGTCTCAGAGGCTCTGACACCCTCTTTTGGTAGTATACTTACATGTGGGCAAAAGACTCATACACATAAAGTAAAAATAAATAAATCTTAAGAAAATAAAAAAAAAAGTAGGCTGTAGAGATGGCTCAGTGGCAAAGAGCACTGGCTGCTCTACCAGAGGACCTGGGTTCAAATCCCAGCACACACACGGCAGCTCAGAACTGTCTGACCCCAAAATCTGACAGCCTCACATAGACATACAAATTCAGGCAAAACACCAGTGCACATAAAATAAAAATAAATAATTAAAAACCTGGCCATGGTGGTGCATGGTAATCCCAACACTTGGAAGGATGGAAGATTTGAGTTGCAGGTGGCTAAAGATCGGGTAGTTTTTAAAAAAGGAATAGGGGGTTTGGGGATTTAGCTCAGTGGTAGAGCGCTTGCCTGGCAAGCACAAGGCCCTGGGGTCGGTCCCCAGCTCCGAAAAATAGAAAAGAAAAAAAAAAAAAAAAAAGGAATAGGGAGAAATTTGAGACCATAAAGCCAAAAATAAATTTTAGATTAAGAGAGGTTGCAAAGTATGTGTCAGTTGAAGAGACAGACTTACTGAAAATGGGGATTGGGTCAAGAGAAAGAGGAGCTCCTTAGATGGGGAGAGCCAGGGAAAGCAGAAGAGTTTGTGTAGACGAAGAGTTTAGGGAGCAGGCGGTGATGCTTGCCTGGCAGAGCAGCAAACATGGGGATGAGTAAAAGAGACCGGCTTGTAGTTAGGATCAGAAGAGTGAAAGAGAGGCGTTGTGTGGGATAAATTCTCAAGACAGCCTTGGGCCTTGTGGAGCAGGGATTTCTGCCTAGTGGATGGACCCTAGTGGATGGATTGGGGAATTGTGGAAGTACTGACTGTAGGAGCGATGGGACATTCACTCATTCTGGTGTCTACCTTTTGGGAAAAGGCCTGTGGAAATAAATAAATGAATGTCGGTGCTGGACGGCTGTGTTCTGACCACAAAGATTACATTGTTTCTGACTAACCCAAGCTCAGGCGAAGGGGAAATAGAACAAAGGGTCATAGGCACTGCAGTAGTAGAGGTGTGGGAGCAGGGGAAAAAAGAGAAGGAAGTGCTAGAGGTCTGCAGCCCCTTCTAGAAAATGGAAATGACTGGTGAGTAGGCCCCGGAGATGAAGGGGCCTTCCAGGCAGTACCAGGGATTGAGGTGGGAGGAGAACTTATGTACCCCTGCTAAGGGACAACTTTGTCACTTTACAGCAGTGCTCTGCAACCCAGGTCAGACCCTGCAGATGAGACAAGGGGGTTGGGAAGACAGGCATGTCCTAAGAGCAAGCCAACTAAGAAGCAAATACGGATATTGAGAAGGGAATAGTAAGCCTTCCTGTGTTAAGATCTGAAGGGCCTTTGGGAAAGAACACCCTGAAAACAAGCCATGAAGCCTCCTTGAAGGTTTCAGCAGAAGGGAGGAGCTAAGGAATTTTGTGGGCAAAGTCAAATTCTAGGATTTGTTTCATTTTCATAGTGGATTTTGGGGTGAAGCTGTGTGAATTGGTGACGAGGTCCAGAGACCAAGCTGCGTGCTTCCTAGCTAAGGTGAAAGAGAGTGAGAGATAGGCTACCTGTTTGAGACAGGTCAAGAGCATGGAGTTGTGAGAATCTGACAAAAGATTTCTGAACATGTATCAACCAAAATCTGATGCCAAATCAGATGTATAATGAGCACACGGTGTTTTGGGCAGTGTTTTGTCACTGTTGGATCACCCAGCTTCAGAGCAGCTTTGATTCTGACACATGGAGTGCTCGCTTTGCACCTCTGCATTGCAGATGCTGCAACTTCACGGATACCGGCAGAAACGCCTGACCCGACGGGAAACTGTTACAGTGTTAGGAATTGCAGTGTCTTGTCTTTGTTTGTGTGTATATGGAGACCAAAGGGATAACTTCAGCTCTCATTGTGCAGATGGCAGCTACCTTTTATTGTTGTTTTTGTCCATGTGTGTGGTGTGTGGATGTGCACATGTTCCTGTGTGTGCAGCTCAGCCTACCCACTGCTCAGTTCTGCCTTTTATTCGACTGCTCGTGGCCTCTCAGCTCTGCGTTCCAGCTGTTCTGCTATTGCTGCCCCTCTGCCGCCTTTGCCACTGCTTCACTGTCATTTCTTTTAATCCCGACTGAGCCTGAAAAGGCAAACAAAAATTTCTTGAGATAAGGCACTAAGTATAATGTTACAACCAAGCCTGCTTGCTTCTACTGTCACCATAGTAAACTTCTTGTGCAAATGAGGGTTTGTGTTTGCACTAGTCAGCAGTGTCTCTTTCCAGACCGGTCACAGAAGTCCCTCTGCCACTAGGGAAAGTGCACCCTCC
Source organism: Rattus rattus (assembly GCF_011064425.1). Classification (NCBI taxonomy): domain Eukaryota; kingdom Metazoa; phylum Chordata; class Mammalia; order Rodentia; family Muridae; genus Rattus; species Rattus rattus. Next base: position 250,540,365 of record NC_046154.1, read on the forward strand.
CTGGCTGCAGAGTCACCTCGAGTTCATTGAGGTTTCTAATAGCAAAACATCTGGTACTTTGAAACAGTCCTCACTGGGCCTTGTGCTTTCAGGAGTGAAAGCAAGCAGCTGGATCATCATGTGTTTTCCTGAATGTGTCAGCATGTTTAAAACAGCTGGTGCTAGAATAGAAGGGGGCATCTGGCTGTTTGACTGGCAGTCGCTTTGCTCAGGGAAGGTGGGGCAGCAAGGGAGAGTACAATAGCTCAACGGTCCTGAGTCAACACACTCCCTCCCTCCATGTGTTCTTATTTACAAGAATGTTCTTATCATAAGGTAAGAACTTGAAGAACTTATCAACAACACCAGTAGTGATTTTAACAGTTTTTAAAGTTCTTTAACAGTGCCTAACACCTGCTCAGTGCCCTTGGTACAAGTCCCACTTGGAGTCTCATTGAATGTGAGATTAAGGATGAGAGATTTAGGAGCTCGTGTGTATTACAGACTTCTTACTAAGGGATCTTAGTAAATTATGATGCTGTTTACATAAGAATGAGAAGATGCATTACTGGGTGGCAGTTGCTTATGCCTTTAATCCCAGCACTGGGCAGTGGGCAAAGGCAGGCAGGTCTCTTGTAAGTTTGGGACCAGACTGGTCTACAGAATGAGTTCCAGGACAGCCAGGGCTACACAGAGAAACCCTGTCTTGAAAAACAAACAAACAAAAGAATTATGAGATATAGAAGACTAGGGAGATGGTGACAGTGCTGAAAGTGCTTGCTACACAATCAGGAAAACAGGAGTTTGGTTCCCAGAGCACACGTACATGCCAGATGGGTATGGCAGCCCATTTGTAATTCCAGCCTGGGAAGATAGAAATAGGGATCCTCCTAGCTAAAGCTGGCTAATGAGACTAAATCACATCAACAGATTTGGGTTTGATTGAGAGAGACCCTGCCTCAACAATTAAGGTAAAGAGTGATCTAGGATGATTCCTGACATCACCTTGAGCTTTCACGTGATTGCACACACATGGCATGTATACCCATGCATGCAAATATCACACATGAGTGCTCACCATGCACATGGAAGCAGGAAAAAATGAACAAAGGAAAACAATTGAGGGATAAAAATAGGAAAAGAAATTTAGGAAACGTGATATTGTTTAACTCTGAGTGTGTTGGGCCAACCAGCTAGAACATGAGGGCTGGACTTGAAGATCTGAGACTGAGGCTGAGGATTTTGTGACGTTTATGGTTATTGCTGCTCAACATTATTGAGATATTGGCTACCAATAAAACATCCATCTGGTCTTTTCTCTGGTAGTAAACAGTGCTCACAATTGAGAGGTTTTAACTGGAGAACACTATTTAGAAAGACAGATAGTTTTGTGATATATCTGAGTGGGAAACTAGGTCTTTGAGAAAACAGTTTAGGCCTAAAGTTCCCAGAAACATTACATTTCAGAGTTTCCTTTTCCTTTTTCTTTTTTTTTAAACCTTTTTCACCTGATTAAAAGATGACATTTGTATGGTCAAGTGTATAAAATACACAGCTCAGTAATTTTTTTGTTTTTTCTGAAATAAGGTCCTGCTGTATAGCCAAGGCTGCCCTGAAACTCATTGTGTAGCCCAGGCTGGCCTTGAACTTGCAATGATACTTCTACATGATTATATCCATGAGACACCATACCCAGTGTGATGGCTATTCCTGCTTGTCAACTTGATTACATCTGGAATGAAGTTACTACAGTCCAGTAATGGAGGGTACTACACCTGTGGTCCAGATCTTGAGGCTGGGAGACAGGTTTCTGACTTGGATCTTGACATGGAAATCTTGAGGCATAGTGACCATGAAAAGCTTAGGCCCAAGCAAGGTAGTGCATGCCTTTAATTCCAGGAGACTGAGGCAAGGAGAACTCTGAGTTCAAGGTCAGTGTGGGACAAAGCAAGTTTTAGATCCAGGCATGGTGGTATACACCATTAGCCTTCTGCTGGAGGCCTACATAAGGACATTGGAACATTTACTTGCCAGCACATCTGTTGGAACCCATTCTACAGAAGCCCAGCTCAGACAACCAGCCTCGTGGGACTGAGCAACTACTAGATTCCTGGATGTCCCGTTCACAGGTACCCAGTGTTAGGTTCATTAGACTACAGACTATAACTCATTACAATAAATTCCATTAATATGTATAGAGACATTCTATAAGTTCCGTGACTCTAGAGAACCCTGAGATACCAGCTAGTGATTTTTAAAAGCATTTGTGTTTACATAGTATATGGATACATGAGTGCCACAGTGTATGTGTGAAAATCAGAAGACAGCTTATTGAAGTCAGTTCTCTGTTTCCTCCAAGTGGGTTCCAGGGGGTCCAACTCATCTTGTCAGGCATGGTGGCAAGTGCCTAACCCTGGCATACCATGGTACTTGTCTGTCTTCCACATAACTAGGCCCATAAGAAATGGATATTTTTTTCCTCTTTAAACTGTGATCTCAGCCCTTTGGACCTGTCTGTTGTAAGGGTCCATGACTCACGGAAGAATGATACCCCAGACTCAAATAGTATGGGAAAGCAGAGAGCATTCATTTTATTCTGCAGATGTTCAACATGCTGGGGTCTACCATTTACCAAGATGGAGATGCCCAAATGAGCTTGCAGGCCCAATTTAAAGCACATTAGGGAAATTCCAGAGAGGAGTAGGTGAGCTTTATCTTAATCGGTTGGCTCTATACCTAGGGATATTCCAGAACTGTTGTTGGGGTGGGGGCCTGGGGGCTGGAAACTGTTGCTGACCCATTGCCCTTGCCTCAGGCCAGGTGGTAGGGCAGCTACTGATGGCTGGGCAGTTTCTGATTGGCTACCTGAAGCCTGGGGTTTTTCTATTAACTGACTAGCCCAGACTTGCCCAGTTTTTGGAAACAGAAATTGAGACCTAGACTCTTGAACTGCCAATTTTAAGTCTGTCATGGAGTCAGCCAGTCTCAGTTCTCATTGTTGCTTTTTTTTTTTTTAAAGAATGATTTATTTGGGGGTTGGGGATTTAGCTCAGCGGAAGGCCCTGGGTTCGGTCCTCAGCTCAAAAAAAAAAAAAAAAAGACAAAATAAGAATGATTTATTTGACTTTATTTTATGTGCATTGGTGTAAGAGTACCAGATCCCTTGGAACTGGAGTTACAGACAGTTGCAAGCTGCTGTGTGGGTACTGGGGATTGAACCCAGGTCCTTTGGAAGAACAGATGGTGCTCTTAACCACTGAGCCATCTCTCCAGCCCCACTTTGTTTTTTTAAAGACTCATTGCTTTATTCTGTGTATGAATATTTTGCCTAAATGTCTGCATGTATACCATGTGAATTCCTTTGATTTGCAGAGATCAGAAGAGGGTATCAAATCTTATGGAATGGTTGTAGGCCATGATAGGGGAACTGGGCACAAACCCAGGTTCTCTGCAGAAATGTCAGTGCTCTTAACCACTGAACCATCACCTATTCCTTGTTTTTAAATTATGCCTTTGGGGTAGTTTTCATAGGACTAATAGGCCCATTAGCAGAAGTATCCTTTATGACCAGTAAATACCTGGCAGTAAAAATGCCTGTTTTCCTTAGAAATTTATATAAACTCTATATTAACTGTATATAAACATATAGTTAAAAGAATAATTACAAAGACTCCCCAACCCCCATTGAGCTCTGGCTGACCTCAAACTCCAAGAGACTTGCCTGACTGTACTTCCTGAGTGTAGGGAATAAGTCATGAAGGAGAAGGTAATCATCCCCTAGGTGATGGACATCTCTAAATGTCCAGGACCAGAAGTATTTTAGATTTTTAAACTTTTGAGTTTTGTGATGATTTGCGTATCATTTATAGATCATGTGTTTCTAATCGAGAAATCGGAAATCTGAAATGCTTTCAACACTGAAACTTCAAGTACCAGTGTAATGAAATTTTCTGATTGTGAATGCTCAACTTGTAAGTGTTTAAAACTACAAGAGTACTGGAGAAATGTCCAGGTTAAGAGCACTGGCTGGGGGTCCCAGGCACTGTGGGAGCCGCGGCTTACCATGCAGACATGGCCAAGCCTAAGAACCACACCACACACAACCAGTCCCGCAAATGGCACAGAAATGGCATCAAGAAACCTGGATCACAAAGATACAAATCTCTTAAGGGGGTCAACCCCAAGTTTCTGAGGAACATGTGCTTCTCCAAGAAGAACAACAAGAAAGGCCTGAAGAAGACGCAGGCCAGCAATGCCAAGGCCGTGAGTGCACGCGCAGAGGCCATTAAGGCCCTTGTGAAGCCTCAGGCCGTCAAGCCCAAGAAGCCAAAGTGCTCCAGCCGCAAACCCATCCGTCTGGCTTTCATCGCTCACCCCAGGCTTGGGAAGAAGATTCGAAGCTACATGGCCAAGGGACGGAGGCTCTGCCAACTAAAGCCCAAGGTTCAAACCAAGGCAGAGACCAAAGCTCCAGCCAAGGCCCAGGCTTCAACTCCAGCCCAGGCTCCCAAGGGTGCCCAGGCCCCTGTGAAGGCCCCATAGAAAAGGCTCCTGCCAGTGTGAAGACAGATGGACGGCTGTGACACACCCACCTACACACTATTTGCAGATGACCAGTGTCCTATGCTGTTTTTACAAATAAACTTAAGACAAGCAAAAAAAAAAAAAAAAGCACTGGCTGCTCTTCCAGAGGACCCAGGTTTAATTCCCTGAACCTACATGGCAGCTCAGAACCATCTAGGGGATCTAATGCCTTTTTCTGGCCTCCCTGGGCACCAGACACACATTGGATACATAGATACAGATGTGACACAGCGCCTATACACATACAAATAAATCTTTAAGTAAATAATTGTATATCGATGGAGGAAGCAGGATTGTAAGTTTGAAGCCAGGCTGGACTACTGTAGCAAGAGTTTGTATATACATACGTGTTTGTACATATTCATAAATAAAGCCATAACCTATTTGTTTACATCCTCCCTATATGAGTTCCTCACTCAGAACACTCAACCACTTACAGTTAGAAAATATCTTGAGGTCGGGAGAAATAGGTAAGGCCTCTAGCTCAGTCATAAAGAATTCTTGTCTACTGAGCATGAGATAGTGGGTTCTACTCTTTCTGTTAAGAAAAAAAAATACTAGAAAGCATTGTCCTTACACTGAGTAAGTACAGCTCTTTGGTTATTCCATAAATGATACACTATGACAGTAATTCACATAGCATTCATTTTGAATTAGGTGTTAAAAGAAGTCTAGAGCTGAGCGTAGGGGTTACATGTTATCCCAGCACTTGAGTGATAAGAAACAGGAGGATTAAAAGTTCAAGGCCAGCCTTGAGTCCATAATAGCAAGTTCAGTTCCAGCCAGGACTACATGAGATCCTATTCCAAACAAAAACAACAAAAATATTTTGGTCTAGTGAGATGGCTCAGTGGGTAAAAAAAATCTAGCTGACAAGTCTGACCACCTGAGTTTAATTCCCATGACCACATGGTAGAAGGAGATAGCCAACTCCCAGAGGCTGTCCACTTGCCTCCCCGTATATTTATGTACATACATGCATAAACACACGTAAATAAATAACATGTTAAAATGAAAAATATATTCTGGACCCAGGGGTACAAACTATGATAGCTTAGGTTGTATGCAAATTCTGTTCTGCTTTGTACAGAACTTCCTTGGATTTTGGCATCCTTGAGAGTCCTGGCGTCAGTCTCAGGCCCCGTAAATACCAAGGGAGAAGGTAATTCTTTCAACAAAGGTTAGATTTTTTTTGTAACCCAGCTGGGTTGAGTGTGTAGCTAAAAATGTCTTAACCTATTCTTTTGTCAGTGGATATTTATTTTTGTATTTTCTTCTGTTAAGAACGTCATTGCTCTGCTAGATGCTGGTAGTGCATGCCGTTTTTTAAATTTTAATTTAATTTTTTTACTTATTTACTTCATATCCTACTCATTATCCCCCCTCCTGATCACCCCCAACAATCCTCCCCCTCCCCCTTCCCCTCTCCTCTGAGTGAGTGGACGTCCCCCTGGGAATACCCCCAACCCTGCCACTCCAAGTTCCCTGGAGACTAGGTGCTTCTTCCACTGAGGCCAGACAAGGCAGCCCAACTAGAAGAACATATCCCATCCACAGACAACAGCTTTTGGGATAGCCCCCGTTCCAGTTGTTCTAATCCTGTCTTGAGGGGGGGGGGAATAGAGATAGATTTGAGGGGAGAAGATATAATATCAAATGGATACTTTTGTATATTTATAAACATTCCTTTAGAGCACATACCTAGAAATGTATTTGAAGTTTGGTGGTAAGTCTTTATTCAAATGTTCCAAGTGAAGACAAACTTTCTCAAAGTTGTCGTACCAGTTTTCCCTCCCACTAGGAGTGGAGAGCAGCCATGCTTCTCACTTCTGCTAACACTCCATGCTGCTGGGCTTTGTCATTTGGCCCAGTCTGGTGGTTGTGAAATGCTATCTCTTTGTGGTTTTAATTTGCATTTTTCTGACTGACATGAAATTATGCAGCTTTTCGTGTGTTTAGGGACCATTTATGTGTTCTCTTCAGTGACACTTCTACCCAGTCATTTGCAGGTTTTTCATGGGCTGGTATTTTCTCATTGATTCTTAGATAGTCCTCTATGTTCTGGATGCTAGTTCTTTGTCGTAGGTGTATGAGTTGTGGATCTTCTTTTCATCCTGTAAACTCATCAAGGAGAAGTGCCGTGAGCAAACCTGGAGAATGAAAGTCTCAAGTTCTAGACGCTATAGTGACACCCTGTGGGTGTGCACAGAGGAGGGCCTGGCACTGGAGCATCATAGTACTGACTGCTGCTGACCTGTGGTGCTTGCCTTTGCAGGTGGAACAGGAGGATTTTGTAATGGAAGGGCATGGCAAGACTCCACCTCCTGGAGAAGAAAGCAAACAGTGAGTCACAGTTTATTAAAAGGGTCCTATTACAGAGCCCAGAAGCAGTTGGTTCAGTATGCTGAGAGCATGTTTGCTGGGCTGTGTAGACGTCCGAGATCCTGCAGCGCATACCAGTTGCTTCGTTGATGCGTTACTTCTATTTATAGATTAACTGGAGGGACAAAAAAGTTGGCTTTGTTGTTTTTCACACTTGGCTAATCAAAATTTATGTTATGCTTAAGCCAAGGCTTTACGGCTCAGGATGTTCCAAATTGAACTAATTAAGTTTGGGTGTTTTCCAAAGAAAGTATGAAATGGTGCTTCCTTTCCTTAGCAGTGTCTTCATGAAGGAGGCTCAATTAATGGGCTGTCTGCACACTCTAAGTGTGGGCTCGTCTGCATACTACTTCCTGAAATTCAATTCCAGTGATAATTGAAACTTCTGATCACCATTAAAATCAAGTTTTTACCTGATGAAACAGAGCCTAAAAATAGTATAACTTAGCCAACATTCTCAGTAATTCAGGATCTATCTCTTCCCACTTCTGAAAAAGTGGCTGGTTTTAAACTTCAATTTGGGACCTGTGGTATAGTTTTTTAGTGGCTGTAAATAGATCTTATTTTCCCTTAATCTGTCATAGAATTGAGAAAATGGTGTTTCAAAGCAGACTGATTTTTCATATGCCCTTTTAAAGGAAAAACACTTAAGATGGACTTAAAGCACTGACATAACTCCAAGTTTTATTTAGACAGTAGTTTCCTAAATTGAATGGGATGGTGATTCATGACAGTTACCAAAATCTGTAAAGAAAACTCCTCTTCTTCGTCCTTCTCCCTCTTTTTGTTCCTAGAAAATAGTTTATTTTGGTAGATCTTAAGAAAATGATGTTTCCTAAACCCTAAGGAATGAATTATGCAGAATAGACTGCTGCCAGGAGGCCAGATTCATTAAAGGGGAGTGCCTTGTCTTGTGTTTGTTGTGAATGGAAACCAGGAGATCTTCACAGCCCTTTAATTTGCTAAGCTAACAGTTTTAAAAATAGCTCACAGTATAAATCCTAACTTCGCTCCATTCTGTCTACTGCACTTTCATTTTAGATGAGCTGGGGGCATCAGTTCCTCTTTAGGGAATTAGAATGCCAGACACCTGTTTGGTTCCCTGAAAAGGGAGGAGAAATACTTCAGGTGATTTTCTCCATGGCTCCTACCCACTCTTGTACCCCACAGTATTGTCCTATAAAAATCATGTCAAGGGCTTCTGTATTCACAGTAGACACACGCCATCTTACTGGCACAGTTTTGGGTTTTTTGTTTTTGTTTTGTTTTGTTTTTTAAAGATGTACTTGTTTTATGTATATGGGTGTTTTGCCTGCATGTATGTCTGTGCACCACATGTATGACTGATACCCATGGATTCCAGAAAAGGGTGTCAGATTCCCTGGAACCAGAGTAACACATGGTTGTGAGCTGCTCTGTGAATGCTGGGAATCAAGCCTTATCCTCAGGAAGAGCAGTCTTTACCACTGAGCCATCTCTCCAGCTCTAGTCTTCCACTTGGAACCTTTGTAGTCAAAGATCTACCTGTGTCAGTACAACTCAAAATGGAATTTAAGGTTTGATCCCAGATCTAGCTGTGACTGTAAGGTGCTTATAGTATTATTCTGTCAGTTCTTTAGCTGTCCCTGAGCAGTGCTTCTGAAGGGACTGTGGTTAGCACAGTATCAGAAGTCAAGGCCAAAGCCTTATGAAGAATAGGAAGTTGGGAAAGAAATAGTGAAAGGGCAGGAAGACTTCTTCCTTGACACCAAGAAAAGTTCTGCTCTTTAGAAGCCTAGCGTCCATTTCCTAAACAAACCTGTCTTTGTCTTCAAAGGCCTCTTTGGTAATTGCAACGTGTCCTGAGTTGGCTTCTTCCAGTGGTCATAAATCCTTGAGGAACGGATTCTGCACACGTGTGTGTTCTCTTTTAGAGGGTTTAAAACAGCATGTTAAACCTGAGTGTCTTGTGTGACGCCTTTACCATTCTCTAGAAGCCCCTAAGCCCTTAAGCTTTGTTGTATGGTGTGGTTTGGTGGTAAGGATGGAGTCCAGGGTCTTGCACTTGTTAGGTGAGCACTGAAGTATAGTCCCTACCCTTGTTTGTTTTTGTTCATTCATTCTTTAGTTGATTCATTCATTCTGGGTCTGCTCTGTTACCCTATATTGAAATAATTAGGCAGAAATGTATCTTCCTAAATATATTCACCCTCTGTCAGTGTCAGGAGCAAAGTAGCTGTGATCTTTTGTTTGAGGAAAAATAAAGTTTTTGTTTCTTTGTTTTGTGATTTTGTTTTTGTTGTTGTTATTGTTTTGTTTCCTGTGGTCAGTTGGACTCAGGGCTTTGCAAATGCCAGGTAAATGCTCTGCCACTGCAGTCTGTCAAAAGTACTTGGCAAAAGCAGCTTAAGGAAGAAAGGACTTATTTAGGATCATAGTTTGATAGAATCCATCATGGTGTGTGGAGAGAGAGCATGAGGTAGCTGGTCACATCATGTCATACTTAGTCAGCAGAAAGATGAATGCCAATGCTCACGCTATCACCTGTTGTCATTTTTATTCAGTGTAAGACCTTAGCCCATGGGATAAGGCCACCCACATTCAGTGTGAGTTCTTCCTCAGCTAAATATCTCTGGAAACATCTTCACAGACACACCCCAAAGTGTGTCTCCTAGGTAATATTAGATCCAGTCATCTTGATGAAGTTTAAACTTGCCAGGCAGGTACTTGGTCACAGCAGTGAGGAGAAGCAACACATGAGGCAGCATAATGTATGAGCAAGTTTCTGCTTGTGCTGTGTTTTGAAAAGTCACCATGCCAGGCATGGTAGTGCACCCCTTTGATCCCAGCAGAGGCAGGTGGGTCTCCGAATCCGAGGCTAGGCTGGACAGACACTTCATCATGCTTTTGGAGAGCTTGTTTCAGATAACTGTTTCATCCACAAAGGCTTTTGATTTAGTTTTGATACTGTTTTCTTTGACACTCACAGGAAGAGCATTTATTGTAAGTGATTTTCAAGCTAAGTGTTGGTTTTTCATGTGCTGATTGATGGGTTTGCCCTCTTTCATTCTGTCCTTTTTCAGTTTCATTTTCTAACAAATCTACACTTTGAACCTCTGTGCTGAAATTGACTCTCATCCTCAAAGGATACGTGATACATGTCTATAGTCTACTAAAGTCACTAAAGTGATCCAATTTTTCTAGCAAATATTTATTTTTTGAATCTATTAATTCTTCATTTGATTTTTTTTTGAGAGACCAAATATCTGAACGCACAGTTTATTGAAGAAGTTTTTGCAAAATTGTGTTCACTTCAGATTGCTGAATTGCTCACAGTATTCAAAAGATCAGTCAGTGATGGCAAGGTAGAGTGCTTGGCTGGCATGCGCCAGAGCCTTGGGTTTGATCCCCAGCACCACATAACATAAACTGGATATGGTAGTGCATCATGCATGCATCCCAGCACTCAAAGATGAAGGCAGAAGAGTCTGAAGTCAATGTCATCCACAAGTATACAGTGAGTTCAGCCGTTTTAGGACAGAAGAGCCTATCTCCAGCAACAAAAGAGTATCAGACTGTGAATGGATTCATCTTATAAGGTAGAACAACTCATAAAAATGTAGTCATGGGGGCCGGAGAGGTGGCTCAGCGGTTAAGAGCACCCGACTACTCTTCCAGAGGTCCTGAGTTCAATTCCCAGCAACCACATGGTGGCTCACAACCATCTGTAGTGAGATCTGATGCCCTCTTCTGGTGTGTCTGAAGACAGCTACAGTATACTCATATACATGAAATAAATAAGTCTTAAAAAGTGCACTCGTGGTCCTACCAGGGAACTGAGTAGGTAAAAGCACTTGCCACACAATTCCCATGCCCTGAGTGCGATCCCTGAAACCCATTTAGAGGGAAGGAAGGAAAGGCCTCCCACGTGTTGTCCGCCAACCTCCACACGAGTTGTTGATGTGCACACCCACAGTCACTCACATATCATACACATTTCAATAAATAAATACCTAGGTCAGACTAAAGATCCAGAGGCTAGCCTTGGAGCACAGTAGTAAAGCACTTACCTTGCAAACACAGGTCCTCAGCTCAGTCTCAAGCAAGGCAAAGGGGAAAGAAGATTCCTTTTGTACTTTTATTCCTCACTCTGTATTTGGCCACTTTGTTTAACAGCATGCAGATCCCCATACAAAGGTATGTATACATACACAAAACAGTAATAAAGTCGGTCATGGTGTTGTTGCCTTTAATCTCAGCACTTGGGAGGAAGAGGCATGAAGAGCTCTCTTGAGACACATGAGTATGAGGCCAGCCTGGTCTTTATACCAAGTTACAGGGCAGCCAAGACTACATAGAGAGATCCTCTCTCAAACAAACAGAAAAAGGAAAAAGAAAAGAAAGGAAGAGAGAAACAAAAAGAAAAGAAAAAAAGTAATGAAACAAGCCCCTTTAAAATTCTAATTTATAAATATAACACAGTATGATAGTAGCATTCTAATTTCCAACAGGAATCTGAAGATCATTGGATCCAAGTTGTACTGGGGATTCCTAGGTAGTTTGAGGTACTAGTCTACATTCCAACTATGCTGAAAGGAAGACCACAGAACCAGAACTCAATTACATATTCTCATCCTCCTCCTTAGTGCCATTGTTTGGTAGCACTGATGTTAGTAATTAGAAAAGCCTTTGCTTCTGTGTCTTCAGTTTCCTTTACCTGACAAATGGCAAGCCACCTCCTTTAGGACTGCGTGTAAGAGACCGGAGGCATAGCCAAACTGGAATAGCGCCTACCTACCATAAGTAGAGCCCTTCTTCATTCCCCAGCACCTAGTAAGACTAGGCTTGGTGGCCTGTCTCCATAACACCAGCTCCCGGGTGACAGAGGAAGGAGGATCATGCACACGGTCAGTGTGACCAAGCCTAGGATTAAAAAAAAAAAAAAAAAAGAATGAGGGAGGGAAAAAAATAAAAAGATAAGAGAAAAATGGAAACTCAGTTCAGAATTTTAAATCTCACCTCTGCTGTGAAATCATCTCTCTTCATTTTCATTATGACACCATGATTGATGGATGGATGGGTGGGTGGGTGGGCAGATGGATGGATGGATGGATGGATGGATGGATGGATGGATGGATGGATGAATCTTTAGTGCTAGGGATTTAAACCAGGGCCTCACACACTATAGGGAAGTGTTTAACCGCAGTCTTTCCAGATAATAATAAATAGTTTTACAGCTTCCTGGACCTGGAAAATACCTGACACACAGTGGATGTTCAAATAGCGACTGTTGAACCCAGAGCCCAAAACACACCTTTGTATGGCTTTAGGAGTTATGAGTATTTGTGTATGTGCGGGAGATAGATATGTTTAACTTCATTTAAATGTTATACAGTATATACATGCAGTGAAACAGGCTATAGTCAAATGTGTAATTTTTTTGTTTTATGTAACAAGATGAATTTAATATAAAATAAAATAATGAAAAACATTTTCCAGATAAAAATATCAGATGTTATCAACACAGTAAATCAAGAAAATAATTTATCAGCAGCAAAGCAGAGACTATAAATCATGGAACAAATAGTGAGAGGCTAGGAATAAGTTCTCAGGTAGATGGGTAGTAAGCTTTGACAAAGACGCAAGAGTAAAGTTATAAGGCATTTCCAAAAATAATACTGAAAAACTGGAGTATCCATATGCAGAGTGTGAGCTCTAATCCACACCTCAGACACTTCTCAAAAGTAGTTCATGGGCTTAAGCTTCATTCTAAAATCACCAGCTAGTCCACCATAAAGCTCAAGACAGTGAGTTTGAATTGAGCAATTTTTTTCATTAGTATAATATTTTTTTGTTAATTCTTTGAGGATTTCTGTGTATAGTCTATTTACTTTATTGGTTTGAGACAAGAGTCTCACTATATAGCCCTGACTGGACTGAGACTTATTCTGTCTGCCTCCACCTCCCAGTGCTGGGATTAAGGGCATGCATCACTATTCCCGGCTGATATACAGTGTATATTTTAATCATTCATCCCTTATCCCTCCCCTAACTCCTAGATCTGTCTGACTATTTGTTTCCAACTTTATGTCCGATTTGTGCTACCCATGGATGTTGAGACATCTACTGGAGCTTGGTTGACCTATGAGGGACCACACTGCTAAAGAAAACTGATTCTTTCCCTTCCCTAACACCCACCGACTATCAACAGCTCCTTGACTAGGGTGGGAGCTCATGAGCATTTCCTTCTCTATGCTAGAATGTTGAAAGTTCATCTTGACCTGGTGTAGGATACCCTAACTGATAGAAATTCAAGAGTATATTGATACTATCATGTCCAGGAGCCACTGCTTTCCCTGATCCTTCCCAACCTCTGTCTCTTAAAATCTTTTCACTCCCTCTCCCAAGATTTTCTCTGAGCTGGGGGGTTGGAGTGAGTTGTACTGTAAACCTCACTTATGGCTGAAAACTCTCCGGACAGAATATTCTTTACACTTTGCTCAGGTATGCATCTTTGATGAGAGCTTTAATCTAAGTAAAGATGCAGGTCTTTAGAGAGTGTCTGATACCGTGCCACTTTAGAAAAAAGATAATAGTAGTTAACCCCACATTCCTCACCCAGGGCTTCTGGATCAATTTGCAGGACCAAGTATGTGTTTGCTCTCATGGAGTGTCAGGCCTTAAATCCAACCAGAAAAGGGTTGGCTACTTCTATACCATTTGTGCCACTAGTGGGGCAATTGGCATATCTTGCCAGTCTGGTTCTGATTGTAGCTTGCAGGACTCACAGCTGGGTAAGACTTGATGACTTTCCTTCACCAGCAGGCTGCATAACACCTTCCAGTACTTTGAAGGCTAGGCAGCAAGAAAAGAAACTTCCCTATTAGTATCGACTTGATTTCTTCATGTCCTGTGACCAAAGTATGTGGTGTATTGAGCAATAGGATCTTACCATCAAGACCTGGTGTGCAATCAAGAGCAGTGGCAGCAGCCTGTATTGTTTCGGGGATCCTTAGGACATCTCTGACCAACACTTTGAGGGGCAGATATCTCTTAGCACTAAACTTTTTGTTTTCTTTTAGTTTTTGGTTTTGCTTTGTTTTTTGAAATAAGGTTTCTCTGTGTAACCCTGACTGTTCTGGAACTCACTCTGTAGACCAGGCTGGCTTCAAACCCAGAGATCCACTTGCCTCTGCCTTCTGAGTGCTGGGATTAAAAGTGTGCACCACTACCGTCTATCAGCACTAGACTCTTTTTATTTGGAAATCTGTAGCTTCTGGAGGAGCATTATCCTCTATTTAGAATCACTCCAATACACACACACACACACACACACACACACACACACACACACACACACACACACCCCACTTACGAAACAGTAAGTTTGCATATGGTTAGATTTATTTTTATGTATATGAGCATTTGCCTATATGTATGATTATGCACCATCATGTACCTAGTTCCTTCAGAGGCCAGGAAAGGGTATCAGATCCCCTTGAATTGGAGTTATTATCAGTTATGAGCTACCATATAGATGCTGGAAACTGAACCCAGGTCCTCTGCAAGAGCAGCCAGTGCTCTTTTCAGGCCTATGACTTTCCCAAATATTCTTAGTGTTAGGTATCCTTTTCTCTTCCCTTCCTTTCCACCACCAGTCCCACTTAACACTTGCCATAATTCACTTTCATATGTGTTGTATGCTCACTTCTACCTTAAAAATCTTTCTTCCCCTCCCCCAGTCCCTTTCTAGTTTCCTGACTTCTACAGTACTCTAGAAGATTGAGTCCAGGATCTCAGGCATGCTAAGGAAAGATGCAGGAAGATAGCACTATTCAGAGACTGTGGCAGCATCTGGAAAGTGGTCAAAGGAAGCAAATGGCTTTTACCCTAGAGCAGTGGTTCTCAACCTTCTTAATGCTGCAATCCCTTAATACAGTTCCTCATGTTGTGGTGACCCCCAGACATAAAATTATTTTAGTTGCTACTTGATAATGGTAATTTTGCTACTGTTATGAATCATAGTGTATTTTTGGAGAGAGACGATTGCCAAAGGAGTTGCAACCCACAAGTTGAGAAGTACTGATCAAGGGTGTGTTCTCAGTAAGAAAGGCAGAGTGAGCTGGAAACAAACGTCACACATATCTCTCATGCAGTTGAAAGACTGCCTAGGTCCTTGGTATACTTGTGTTTTCAGACTTTGAAGGCTCTGTCCCATGTAGAAACAATGTATATATACATTCTATATAAATTCATGATTTATTGTTGCTCTCACATTTTAAAGAATTTTTATAATTTTGATTCTGAAATTCTTTGGTTAAATGCAGCTGACTTAATTGGTAACAATCTAGGACTTTTGCTGGATTCCTTTGCTGCTGCTTTGTTGCTTTTTGTTTGTTTTGTTTTGCTTGTTTGTCGTGAGGCAGGGTCCTCGCTGCCTGTTCTCTGAACTCTGTGACCCTGAAACTGGCCTGGAATCCCTCGTATTCTGCCCTCTACCTCTTAGGTGCTAGTATTATGTTCATGCCTTACCACAATGAGTGTCTGAAGTTTTCTTTTGTTGATTTTTGGTACTTTGTATTTTCCCTACCATCCATTAATTGAATCCTCTTTCCTTTCATAATTTCTGACAGGACTGTGTAGCTGTATATAGCTCCAGCTGACTTTTAGATCTCTTCATTTCTCTCTGCTGCAGGCCTATGCTGTAGGTAATAGTTACTGAATTCAGGGTCTCATGTATGCTAGGCCCTAGCTTTTTAAAATTATTGTTATATTATTTTTTATGTATATGGGTGTTTTGCCTCTATGTACATCAGTGTACCATGTATGGAAGAAAGAAAAGGGTGTGGGAGCATCTGGAACTGGAGTTAGAAATGGTTGTGCGCTGTCCTGTGGATGTTAAGGTCCTCTAGAAAAGCAGCAACTACTCGTTTTTTAAATTTTTTTATTGGTTATTTTATTTATTTGCATTTCAAATGTTATCCCCCTTCCCCGTTTCCCCTCTGAAGTCCCCTATCCCACCTCCTCACCCCTTGCTTCTATGAGGGTGCTCCCCCACCCACTCCCTCCTCACTGCCCTAGCATTCCCTATACTGGGGCATCATTCACAGGACCAAGGGCCTCCCCTCCCATTGGTGCCAGATAAAGTCATCCTCTGCTACATATGCCATGGGTCGCTCCATGTGTACTCTTTGTTTGGTGGTTTAGTTCCTGGGAGCTCTGGAGGATCCAGTTAGTTGGTGCTGTTGTTCTTCCTATGGGGTTGCAAACCCCTTCAGTTCCTTCAGTCTTTCCCCTAACTCGTCCATTGGGGTCCTTGTACTCAGTCCAATGGTTGGCTGAGAGCATCTGCCTCTGTATCAGTAAGGCTCTGGCAGAGTCTCTCAGGAGACATTCATATCAGGCTCCTGCCAATAAACACTTCTTGGCATCAGCAATAGTGACTGGGTCTGGGTGTCCCCAGGTGGGTCAGTCTCTGGATGGCCTTTCCTTCATTCTCTCCTCTACTTTTTGTCCCTGTATTTCCATTAGACAGGAGGAATTCTAGGTTAATTTTGAGAATGATAGATGGCCCCATCCCTCAACTGGGGGCCGTGCCTAACCTCTGGATATGGTCTCTACAGGTTCTCTCCCCGCTTTGTTGGATATTTCAGCTAACATCATCCCTGATGAGTCCTGGGAACCTCTTGTTTTCGTGGTGTCAGTAACTATTAATCACTGAGCCATTTCTTCAATTCCAAGGCCTACCTCCTTGAATCTGTGGATTGTGGTCTTATACGAATTATACAGCTGAATGTGAAGTTTGTAAAAATATTGGGCAGCAATAAAACATTCAGAATAAAACATTTCTGAATGCAGAGTAACTAAAAATTGATTGAAACTCAAATGTATAATTAAGGTGAAATGTTAGCAGCAGTCTTACCTGTGTACATCATAGGGCTTCACCGTAGCCTTGCTGCTGAGCAGAGCACACACACTTTGCACTACACATGCACCACACAGTTCGGTGCCAGCAGATGTTGCCTGAAACACCTTGGCTCAGACTCAAGACTATTGTATGTTCTGATTGCAGTGTTTTTCCTTTCATATAAACTGTTGAACTCTTATAGGAACATAATGGTTTAATTATGGAAAACAAAAACTTAGCATATCTTTCTGTCATTCTTCAGCAGTAAGTATAAGTTGGTGTATCTCTAGATTGTATTGTTGTGTTAGAGCGTTAGATTTTAAAGACTGCTGTTTAAGTTGCTGTTAATAATATATATCTTCAAATGAATTTTGGCTTGGATTGGGAGAGAATTGTAAAAGTATCTGAAATGGCCCTAAATGCACCTCTGCCATTTGTACTATGTGTCCATGAGACGTGATAGTCTCAATGTTGGTGATTATAAAATCAAAATATTGGTCAGCTCCGAAAATGTTAAAGATTCCCCATGTCCTGCAGTATCAAATGTTTAGCCAAGATTTAATTCCTGTAAAAATAACTAAGCACATATGAGTATTTGTTTTTGTATTTAATGAACAGTGATATTACAATTATACCAAAGGATTATTTTAAAATATTTTTCATGATCATTATCAATAAATATTTTATTTGCATGCCTTATTTCTCGTGGGTGTGTTCATGCATGTGCCAATGGATGTGGAGGTTAGAGGTTGGCCTCTACTGTTCAGATGCTTTTTCACGTGAGTGATTACGGCATGGTGAATTGTTTACTGACACAGCTCTTTTCTTAGCCCAGTTTTTATTTTTCGAGACACAGTCTCATGTAACTCAGGCTGGCCTCAAATTCTCTATATTGCCTGAGTCTAGTCTTGAACTCCTGAATGTTGGACTCACAGGTGTTAACCACCAGCATATGTTCTATATAATGATATATCTGTAGACCTGGGTTGTATAAAAATTGGTCAGATGAAGAAAGGTTATAAGAGGGAACCATGTAAGAAGCTTTATGTAGTTTAAAATAAAACAGGAAGCAGATTTAAATATCTGTATAAGAATACTTAACCTTGGAGAATAGAGACGGCATAATAAAAATTAGTGACTATCACAAATTGAAACAAGGTGGCTGTGTAGTCAGTCAGTCTCCACAGGTTTTCACTTATTGAGCATACTAAGGTTTCCATAACTCATCTGGAAGGTATTGGAAGGATAGAAATAGATTAATGTTCAGAGTTTCCAGCCTGGGAGTTTCCTGCTTCTGCCCGAATCTCAGTTGTTAGTCCACGTTTCTGGCCGTCCTTCTCAGTGCGGTGCAGACAGTGAAAGCGCTTTACACCACAGAGTATCCAAGCTGCCAGATTGACTGGGCAGTGCCTCTGCTTGCCCTGAAGCAGTTCCTTTCCTGTTCTTTCCTGAGTGGAAAAGTGGAGGGGCATAGTGTAAAGGCGCCAAAAGCCAGAAAGACAAATACAGCGTTCGATGGATTGAACAGGTTCTTTTGCCTGGCCTCTAGAGTCTGTGGTTCTCTGCTGACTGGCCACTCAGCCTAGTTTGGGAGAGGAACCTTGGCCAGCTTACTATTTCTGCTTCTTTCTGTCTGTAAAGACATTTAAAATGGATTCCTGGAGATCTCTGGCATTCGTTCCCCTAATGTACTTAAATTTGTTTGTTACCTTCTGTTTAGCCCAACTTTTCTGACTTCACCTACTCATTCATTCAGCTGCTGTTTGGAGTTCAGGGTAACACCTCACTGAAGATGGGGAAAATAGTGGCGTTTGCCCACAGACAGGTGACACTTTATAGGAAAAGACCAATATTAAGCAGTTTCTGTCATAAAACAAAACAACTCTGCAGTAGTAACGTGAGTACTAGGATGATAAGCAAGAAGGCCTGGCTTGGGTTGGGAGGCTCCAGATGCTTGCTTTGGGTAGTGACTGACTTTGAGATAAGGTCACATGGCATCTCTGGCTTACCTGGAACTTGCTATGTGGAGATTCACCTGTCCCTACACTGGGATTAGTAACATGCACCACCACTCCTGTGCCTGTGACGAACTTGACCATGATAAAGAGAACAGAGCCAGGAAGGAAAGAAACCAGGGGCTGGAGAGATAGCTCAGTAGTTTGGAGCACTGGATACTTTTGCAGAGGACCTGCACCCACAACTACAGCAGCTCACAACTATCTGTAACTCCAATTCCAGGGGATCCAACACCCTCACACAGACATAAATGCAGGCAAAACACTAATACACATAAGAAAAAGAATTAAAGAAGGAAGGAAACAAACAAACCAAGGTACCATGATTCCCATTTCCACAGCACACCTGCCAAAATGGAGATGGGGTGGAGGTGGACTTCTACTTCAAGTCCGGGGTGGGCTTTCTAGGGTAGAGAGTCAAGAGGTCTCTGAGGAAGAGGGACTTGGGCCGCAGAAAGCTAGGTAGGCTTTAATTGAGTGCCTAGTTTCCTGAGTGCCTTCCTCAGCAGGGAAGGGATTAAAGATGACTCAGAGCTGCCCAGCCTGGAGGAATCTAGTAGTGAAGCCCTGGCTTAGTCAAGTAAAAAAACTAAGTAAAAGGTTTGGGGGGAGAGGCTACAGAAGTGTTGTACTCACACAATAGGCACCAAGTTCAGGCTTTCCTGTTCTCCCTTTGCTGAGCTGTTCGGATATGGGTGCAGCTTAACCTCTCTGAATCGACATATGAGTGAGTATAGTAACTTCCTGTCTTTTTGTGTATTTTAGAGGTAGCTAGAAATCAGCTGTGTCCTGTTTCGTTTTAATCTAAAAACTAAATTCTCTTTTTGTTTAGGTAAAGCTTTGTTTAAGGCCCCTTTTAAATTAAAGAGCAGTTTGCCAGTCTGTTCTTGCCCAAACATCTAGAGAATAACTAGTAAGGGAGCCAAGATCAGATCCAGGATCTGCAAGCATCGTTAGCAACTGAGCATATTTCTATAAACCAATAAAGGTTTTTCTATTTTGTTCATCTGTTACCCTTATGGTGTTGCCACTTTCACATGCAGTATCTGTAGGCGGGAGTATAAGTAACAGCATTGCACAAATGAAAGCCGGTGGAAAAGGGCTGCTTTCGCTTTAAGGCAGCTTCAACTCCAGCTCCCTCCCCTTTTCTGATTGACAAACCTACCCGAAGTCACGTGACCCGCCTCTATTTGAAGGTCACAAAAAGCTGCTTCCTTTAGAGACAGAGGGGGAGAGAGAGAGCAGGAGGGAGAGTGAGCGAGAGAGTTAGTTCAAGCCAAAATGGCCGACAGAGTCTCTGCTGGTTTCTGAATATTTAAAATACAAAATACAGATAGACAAAAAGAATTCATTTTTTGGACCTTTTTTCATTTCCATTTCTACCTTGTATGCCTCAATTTGCTGGATATAAGCACTGCTGCACTTTATGAGGTTGGTAAATATTTTCAATTTTTAAAAACCAATTGATTTATATGGATCGTGTCTAACCGTTTTCACTAGTGGTGTTGCAAATCGACATTTCTCTAGCATGGAGACTGGCTTCAGACATTTCGCGAATCTGTAAATCATACTCGTGATGTACTTTTGGTTCAGCATTTTAGAAATGGAAAAGACTTGGTAAAATATTTAAATTTTGAAGTGATTTAATTGCACTTTTAGTTCATATATAGCTTTTTATTGTTTCTATCGTGCAAATAAACGAAGCTGTGAGTAATTGAAATTTGATATTTAGAAAGAGGTTTTTTTAAAAACACAAGCCTCTCCCTCCCCCCTTAAATCTGCTGCAAAAATTTGCATAAATATAAATGGGTTTGCATTCTTTCGGCTGCTAAGGCCGACAAAGGATCGGGGAGGACTAGCCCTAGAATGGGAAAGCTCGCTCGCGCTCTCTCTCTCTCTCTCTCTCTCTCTCTCTCTCTCTCTCTCTCTCTCTCTCTCTCTCTCTCTCTCTCTCTCAGACCTGGCTATCCTTCCTGGGAGAAACGAAGAGCCTAAAGTGAGATACAATTTAAAATAGGGCCAGCGGGTTACGGAACACACCAGGTTTGGGGTTATAAATTCCCCTTCTTGAAATGCAGGCGATATATGGCTCAGCCCTCTCTTCTGCGCGCGCTCCTTTGCACTGGGTCCCAGTGTGTGTTCTCAAATGTGCAGCCAGATGCGCTTTTATTTTGATCGTGGCTTCAACCAAATGGTAGGACTGTCTTGTAAACACGATTGTTTTAAAGATATAAATGGCTCTTTACTCTGTTTAGAAATTGTTTCTTTACCAGTTCTTTGTATACAATGGTCTCCATTTCACATGAAATAAAATATTTTATTTAATGTTAGGTTTTCAACGCCAGTTGAGTGTGCGATATGTGCCTTTGGACATCTATTTGTTGTAAAGTGCTCATTTAGGATCATAAAACCGAGTAGTCTGTGTGATCGCTAGTAACCCTCAAAGTGCAGTGCCTCAAGTTAAATTCCATTACTCTTAATGCAGGATTCTAGAAGCCTGAGAGCAGGCTGGAAAGAAAGCCGAAAACTTGCTTTCTCAGAGCCACCTCCCCCTATCATTGTGAGAGTGTGATGTAATGCCTCTCGGTCGGCTGTGCTGAAAAGACTGTAGTTTGTGATGTGGCGGGTAAATTACCCCCACCCCTGACAAAATCCCTTCCCCTCCCCCCAACACATCCTTGGCTCTGAGAAGCCTTGTTTTCTTTCCTCTTTTCTCCTAATTTGTGTCCCCTTGATTTGTGCTGTGGCATATTGGCAAGAGAAAGATACCATTCTTCTAAATCTGCTACAAAGTATAGTTTAGAAAAGACATTTAAAATATGCAAATGATCATATCCCATTATTAGATTGTAGACTTGGATTAAAGCTAATTAAGCATAAATGGAAGAATTTTGATCAGAAGGGAACAGTTTTGGGGATTTTTTTTTGGTGGTTTCTTTTTTAATTAATCTAATTATGATATGCTAACTAGCTGGGCCCTAAAGTGTTAAAAAAAATAAACTAGGGAAGCTGCTGGACCAATTTGAAAATTTTGACAGTGTGGAAGAGGGTGTGTAGTGCTTTCAAAAGCTTTATTCACTGTTAAAATGGGTTGGCCTCTCGTGCTGAAAATGGCCTGTTTCTTTGGGCCAATTGTGTGTAGATGAAGGGACTTTTCACGCTAATTTAACAAAAAGACTTTCCATTTGAATACGTAAGGATAATTAGTCTTCTGTCTCAGAGGAGCCATCATTTTATTATTTTTTAAAGTAATGTTGTTGTTATATTAGTAATGGCTATAAGCAGAGAAGTGCCTAGAGTGCTAAAGGCTTCCATGTAAATTTTACGGTGACATAAATTCAGCTTTGTGTGAGAGGAATTGGAAACATTACATTAAACAGGAAGACACATTGAACTCTGAAATATCTTTACAGTTTGGATTAGTAGAATTTACCTCAGTGACAGGAAGGGTTGCATTGTACTGGGTCTGAGGAAGATTAGAGCTGGTTTTTGTTGTTGTTTTCTCTGAAAATGAAAGCAGTCATTTGGAGCGGCACTTGGTGGGTGATTCATTTTACCCCTGTTTCTTCCTAAGTTGTGGCTGAAGACGAGGAAAACCTCGGCTTGCCATGTTTTGCCTTCTGCTTCTTTTTGTGGACTGTAAACATGTGAATGGCAGGGTTATTCCCTCTTGCAGAGAGGAGCCAGAGCAGTGCCCACTCTCCTGGGCAGAGAGGAGAGCAGGACTAAGCGCATTAGCAGAATGCCATCGGAGGCACTGACCGGGTGTAAAGGGCCCTTTCCTAGAGACAGTGCAGAGGTGAGATAAACAAGACCCGCTCTCCTGAATGGAGCACGGTGCTCTCGGGAGTTTTTAACGCTCAGCTGCCATTTTGGGTCCAAGTTTTTGTGGAGCCAATTCTGATCCTTACCAAATTGTGATAATTCTGAGCAAATAAATGAGTAGCAAATGCAGTACTGATGACTAGTACTTACCTGTGTCTTCTATAAGGTTTTCTGCTCATAGTCTGAATTATTGAGTTAAACACTTTAAAGATGTATTTGGTAGTATGAGGAGCAAACCCCAGCCATATTAGAACCCAAATATTGTGGTTTTATGTTTTAAATGGCATGATGTATGTAGGAGAAGGGTCTTACTGGAGAAAGTAAACATAATCCTTAAGCCCCTCCCCCATTCTTTTTTTTCCTTATGCTACTTGTGGCTTGAAGCTATAAGTCATTCTTCGCTCTCTCTCTCTCTCTCTCTCTCTCTCTCTCTCTCTCTCTCTCTCTCTCTCTCTCTAAGAAATGTCTTAGGCTCACCACTGAACCACCACAGCATTTGATAATATTTATCAGGCATTTTTCTGGCCTTCCATCTGGTCCGCACAAAGCATTGGCCTCTTTGATAGACGGTATAAATGTAACTGTGCTGTTTAGCTTTGAGTGGCCTTTCGCTATTCGCTGTCACTGCTAGGATGGTCCTTTAAAAAAGAAACTTCTCTAACTGTCTTTACCAAACACTGAAATGTGGGCTGATCAGGGCTTATGGCGCAGGCAGAAGGGCCCTCACCCCACCAGATTACCCAGGACTGAGAAGTTGAGGGAAATTTGTTTTTATAGGAATGAGTTTGCTCTAGTTAAGTGACACAGGTGAATGTAGAGTACACTCGGTCCCTCTCCACCAGTAAGGTTCTTAAACAGTCATTTCAACCTGGTGTATGTGCAGCATTCAGAACAAGCACCTGGCAACAGAGGATTCCCGAGTATTTTATTAAAAGCCCTTATCTGGAGAACTCAAATAATTGCCCCCTTTGTTAGTATT
The DNA here is from genome assembly GCF_011064425.1 of Rattus rattus. Lineage (NCBI taxonomy): Eukaryota > Metazoa > Chordata > Mammalia > Rodentia > Muridae > Rattus > Rattus rattus. Next base: position 250,564,015 of record NC_046154.1, read on the forward strand.
TAGTCATCATTTAGATGTTAGACTTTAAGTGGAATTTACTATTTCAAGATGGGATCCTTGAGCATTGGTTGGAGAGGTAACACCATAAGCTAACTGTTTCCTAGTATAGTATTGTTCCTAGATTTACCCTAATCCCCCTGTCTCACCTTCTTCTTATGATTAAGACCATAGAGTGGCTGGAGTGAATTGAAGCCTCTTGGCTTAAAGAGGGATTTAACCCCATGAGAGTTAAATGTTCTCTTCCTTCCTTTCTGTATTTCTTCAGCAATCCTTCGTCAGACCCTGATGTAGATGCTAAGAGAATTTAAGAATTTTGACCCGCCATTCACTCTGAACAGCCAGCCACTTGGTTTCTGTGGAAATACTCGATATCTGGTGACTATGGTGACTAATAAATAGCCCTGAGCTGTGTATAGGAGAAAATTCTATAATTTCCTTTACTGATAATCTGGGATTGAATATTAATTTTTGTTTCTGATGGTTCTAAAGCAGTGGTTCTCAACCTTCCTAATGCTGCAACCCTTTAATACAGTTTCTATTGCTACGTCATAACTGTAATTTTGCTGCCATTATGAATTGTAAATATAAATATCTGTGTTTTCAGATGGTCTTAGGTGACCTCTGTGAAAGGGTTAGACACACAGACACACACACACACACACACACACAGAGAGAGAGAGACAGACAGACAGACAGACACACCCCAGAGGAGTCTTGTTCCACAGGTTGAGAACTGCTGCTCTAGAGATTTGCATTAATCTTTTCTCTTTGTTTTCAATATAGCCCTGCAAAATCTCTTCAGGTTTACCTTTAGAGTTATCCCTGAGGTAACCCTGTGACCTCAGTTTCCTTCCTAGTTACTCTGTAACATTCCTTGCTTTTACTTTTTTAATTCCCCTTAATCATTTTACTGAGTATAATTATATACTAATTGTGTATGGAACCCTCTAAACAAAATAACCTTTTCCAGAACAATAAGTATAGAGAAACCTGCTTAGTGTTCTGTTCCCAGGGATTGGACCAAGAGGAAGTGCTCATGATTAAACAGATTTGAGTGCAGGCCACAGTGGCACAGGTTTATGATTTCAGCTTCCAGAGGTAAGGCAGGAGGAGCGAAGGTTTAGAGGCATCTGCTGTAGTGTCCTGGAGACTCTGGCTTGGTTTTTGTTTGTTTACTTGTTGTTGTAATTATTTGAGTTAGACCTAACATAAGATTGCTCTTCCTGTATAAAAATGGGGAGAGTAGGTTGCTGTGAAGTTCAAGAAAATGCTGTGTGACAACAGATACAACCTGATCCTGTTTCTTTCACCTTCACAGAATCTACCTTGTTGAGAATGGCTTTTTTTATAAAGACAATCTATGGCCCAGGCTGGCCTGAAACTTGTGGTAGCCTTCTTGTGGCCTCCACAGTGCCTGGATTACAGGTGTGAGACACCATGGCCCAAAATAAACCAGGAAGGCTCTTACAGCCTGAAGAAGGCATCTGTTCTTTCTTATGACCACCAGGGTCATGAAGGAACAATGCCTTTTTATTTTTCATAAAGCCCCAGAAGCCCATGTTTTCATCCTCCGCTTTCTTAAGGTAATCTGCTGTTTATATTTTGTTGATAGATTGCATTTATTTATTTATTTATTTATTTATTTATTTATTTATTTATTTATGTAATCTGCTGTTTATATTTTGTTGATAGATTGCATTTATTTATTTATTTATTTATTTATTTATTTATTTATTTATTTATTTATTTATTTATTTATAGGCAGGGTCTAACTATACAGTTCTTGCTGACCTGAACCTTGTTATCTAGACCAGTCTGGCCATGAACTCAAAGATCTGCCTTCCTCTCTTTAGAGATTGCTTGGATTACAGGAGTCTGCCATCATACTTGGCTAAAGCAGTCTCCATACTCATTTTTTTGACAGCTCTAGCCCTGTAAATATTTTCTTGTCTTGTATATTTTCTGTGTTGAATCAAAAGTTTCTAGGTAATTTTACATGAATTACTATTAGCATTGACAAGACAAAGGAGAATGTAAAATACAGTATTTCCTCTCATTTTAAATGTTTGAGCCCATATAAAAATTATATTTAATCAAATTATTATTACTCTTTTTTTACTCAGAAGATGTTTTAAAAAGAACAGGTCAGTTGTCCACTTTACAAAATGCTGATGAATTTATACAAATGGCATAGAAATGACTATCGCTCTTTAAGCTTGTATTTTTGTTTTTGTTTTTGTTTTTTTTTTCTTTTTCGGAGCTGGGGACTGAACCCAGGGCCTTGCCCTTGCTAGGCAAGCGCTTTACCACTGCACTAAATCCCCAACCCCTAAGCTTGTATTTTTAAAACATAATATTCCTGTCTACTTGATCTTTTTTTTTTACCCCCCCCCCCGGAGCTGAGGACCGAACCCAGGGCCTTGCGCTTGCTAGCAAGCACTCTACCACCTGAGCTAAATCCTCAACCCCAACTTGATCATTAATATATCAAATAATTAGTGAGTGTATCCAAATATTAGGTGTTAGCACCAGACAAAGTATGGACTCACCAGTTGCTTTCTGATTGATTGATGCCTGTTCTGGTCCACAGAGGAGGAATTTATATCTATTCCTGTAAACTTGGTCAAGAGAACGTGGTTGGGACCGTCATAGCCACTACTGTGCTTGCTAAGTGGCCATGGCATGCCTGTCAAACTGCTTTCCGATGACTGTGCTCATGCGGAGGGCAGAGAGAGACTGGTCAAAGTACTGAGAATAGATGACTGTTGAATCACAGACATAAATGGGAATCTGCATCTCCCCTCTACAGCTTAGGGAGCATCTTGGAAAAGAGGGCAAAAGGAGCATAAGAACTGGGGGAAGCAAAAGGGGTGTGAAATGTAGGCTTCTGGGAGTGCTATGGCTGTCTATCTGTTGAACTCACTGAATACATGTGCATACACTTATCCACATAAGATTTGATCTGCAGACATCCTGACATGGGACTGGGAGAGGCTTTTGGGGGCACCATCCTTCCCTGAAGACTTATGTGCACACACATACAATTTCATATATGTGTGTACTTTTGGGGGAAGGAGAGGGGAGAGAGAGAGGAGTGTGTGTGTGTGTGTGTGTGTGTGTGTGTGTGTGTGTGTGTGTGTGTGTGTGTGTGTGTTATAGCCACTGGTAAGCTCCTGTAAATCTCTATATTCCTGTAAATAGATGCTCTTACACACATGTGAGGAATCCAAGTAAAATTCATTGAGTCTTTTTTTTTTTTTTTTTTTTTTCCGGAGCTGGGGACTGAACCCAGGGCCTTGCACATGCTCGGCAAGCGCTCTACCACTGAGTTAAATCCCCAACCCCCTCATTGAGTCTTAAAGTAGAACAGCTCATGAAAGTAGATGGAGAGATAATTGGAGAGAGGAAGGGAATTATATCTGGAGCAAGTGAGAAGGTGGTCAGAATACATTGTGAACATGTATGAAACCCATTAGTAAACATAACAGTATGTGTTAATAAAAACAAAACTGTAATATAAGCATTTTCTCTAGGCACTATTGCTGTGGAAAGAGTATAAACGTGAGGAGGCCGGCAGGTTCAGGATGTCCTTGATTACTATGGAAGATCATCCAACCCAAATGGAAGGAAGCTTGTACAAAGGCCCTGCCTGCCGCAGGAGCAGACACTGGCGTTTTTGGGGGGCTTCGTTCCATCATGTGGTCATTATTGTTGGAGTGTAATTGTGCCTCTTAAGAGAGATGATTTGGGAAATGGAAATGAAAGTTAAACCTTGGCAGAAAGCAATGGAGTCTATCAGCCACGAGAGAAGTCTTTTTCTTCAGAACACTTAGAAAAGTTTTATGCAGGAATGTCACTTGTTTAGATTGGGTTTGGGGAATGGCTGAGAGGGTAGAGTATGTGACCATTCTGACCATTCAATATTCTCAGGGGGTATTAGCCAGAATTGTCTGCAAAGTTGGAAATAGATGATTCCCAGGGACATTTGGGAAGACGTCACAGTCTTGGGCTGGGCTCCTGTGAGAAAGAGCGAGTTCCCTTCACTGAGTTAGAGTCCATCTAGATGAGAGGCAGATGGTGGGGTTCATGCCATGAGTTTAGTTTGGAGGTATTGAATGTTGGGACTTTGAAATAAAGATCTGTAGAAGTTAGAGACCTAGTCTAAGACTTGTAGTTTCAAGTTTTCAAAATTCTCCTTCTTAAATTGGTTTTCCAAAGATGGCACACTCCTAGTATGTAGTATAAGGGACAGTGGTGGTTAACATTGTTTTATAAAGAAGATAAAAACCAGCCAGGCAGTGGTGGCACACACCTTTAACCCAAGGAAGGGCAGGTGGATCTTGGAGTTTGAGAACAGCCTGATCTACAGAGTGAGTTCTAGGACAGCCAGGGTTACACAGTAAAACCTTTCTCAAGGAAGGGAAAAAAACAAAAACAAAAACCAATTAAAAACCATATTGTTCTGTTACCACTCCATTGGTGGTGGTAATACCAGGGCTTGTTTGCTTGTTTTTTTTTGTTTTTTTTTTTTTTCAAGACAGAGTTTCTCTGTGTATCCCCATTCCTGGTGCCCAAGGGCTTTGAGCTGGACTGATTCATCAGGAAATGCTCTGTGAGGACTTTGGGTATAAGCAGGGCCTAAAGATTGGGCAGAATTGGGCTCCAGGAACTCTGAAGGCGGGCATTCTAGCCTCAGGGGCAGGAATAAGACTGTCCAAGAGGACTGATTAAAAGTTAGTGCAGTGAGGAAGAACTGGGTGCCTTCTGTGAGTAGTTCACATTGATGTTAGGCCATGAGTGGAGATTGGTAAGCTTGGTGACAGTGTAAACAGAGTTGCGTTTGGGGACTAGTAAAAGAGCAGTAGGCTGGAGAGGACAGTGCAGAGTGTAAGAAATTTAGAGTCCAGCAGACCAGTTAGAGTTGAACCGGGTATGGTAACATAGGCCTTTAATCCTAGAACTCAGGAGGCAGAGCCAGGTGCGTCTCTGAATTTGAGGTCAGCTTGGACTGCACAGAGAAATCCTGTCTTGGAAAAACTTTTAAAAAGTGAGTTTGGTGAAAGGATTGTGGTACAACACCTTACTCTGAGTGAGGCTGACCTTGGACTCCAAAAGGGCAGGCTCCAGGTTTTCTAGGTGAGAGCTTGTATCGTCTATATATGAATTTCTCCTCATACATACAGAGTTCTTCAGGTAGAACAGTTGGGCAGAAAACTGGCTCTGTGGAGCTTCAGCCTGGAATGAGGTCAGAATGGAGATGAGTGGATAGCTTCCTGTTGAAGTGATAGTATATGCCTAGGGGTGGATGAGGTCATCCGGGACTCTAAACAATAGAAGAAAATGAGAATGGGGACAGGAAGAGAAAGAGGACCTAGGAAGAATTAAAAGAAAGGTGGAGAGTCAGTCACAGACACCAAGGATGAGAGAAGGACTTTTCAGTTCATTGTAGGTGTGACCAGCAGTTTCAGGTGCTGGACAGGAAAGAAGGTATCTGGTAATGGCACCGTTCCCAAGCTGGTGTTGAGAGGTGCTCCAGCAGGAACAGTTGGGGAATCATTAGACGATGCCAACACAGTTCAGGGGAACTAGAGAACAAACCAAGTAAGAATGAAGTTAATTCGAACAGTGTTTTATTTAACCTGGTATGTATAAAGTATTATCAGCAATTGTGTAATTGACCTACAGCTAGAGAAATGTTTTACTTTCATATTGAGTTTAAAATCTGGTGTGTTTTCTACAGTTAGAACACATTGCAGTGTTCTAACATTTCATTGTTCATAACATTTTCATTGGAAATACTTGGTTTGTATTTAGATTCCATAAAATTTACTGCTTTCTCATAAAAAAGTAAACGCATATGCCCAAACCTTTTCCAAGCATATAGTTTTTCCAGTAATGCGGATAACTGTTAGTGTTTATACTAAATTAAGTTCAAGTGGCACTAGCCACATGTTGCTGTCACTGTGGATACTGTAGTGGCTACTGTAGGGTTAAACAAAGTAAAGCAGGTTGTTTATGGTGCCCTATACTTTTAAAATATTGAAAATGGCTCCACCCAGCACGGAGCCTTTCACAGGGTAGGCATTACTGGGAGCACTTGTTGGGAAACTTAAAATGAAAGAGTCAAATCTTTTAACTTTACACGTGAAAAGGCAAACTTTTTGTCAACACACGCAGATTTCAAAGTTTTAAAACTCTGTTTTAGTTAAGGTGACAGAATGGTACACTGGCAGAGGCACCTAAACACGCCGGTTTGTGTCATATTTGTAAATGCCCCGTGTGCAGGTGTAAATGCCCCATGTCATATTTGTAAATGCCCCGTGTGCGAGACCAAATTTTAAAACAAACTTGGGGAAGGGAATGTGAGCATTCCTACCCCTTTCTGTAAGTTCCCTTTGAACCTGGTTGAGATGGGGGCTGCACTATGCAGAGCTTATACGTAACCATCAGAAATGATAAACATAGTCCTGAATTCGGCTTGCAACTGAGTCTTGTTCATGCTGGAAAGTCGTTCTCTGACCACTCTGCATAATTGTGTGTGTGTCTTAATTGGTTTTGTTGTTGTTTAAGATGGGGGGGTGTCCTTCTATGTAACCCTTGATTTCTTGGAACTTCTTATGTAGAGCAGGCTGGCCTTGAACTCAGAGATCCTCCTGCCTCTTCCTCCCCAGTGCTGGAATTTGAAGACATCAGCACCATGTCTAGCTCTGCACAGTTTTCTTGCTGACACAAAAGAGCTTATTATTTATGTAAAGTGTCCTGTAAGAGTTTGGGGTGTCAGCTATTAAATATTGGTTTACTTTATTTTAATTTTTTTCTTAAAAGACAGAGTCTCATCCTGTTGTCCATTTTGGCCTTGAACTTTTGGGTAGAAGACATCCTGTTTAACCTTGAAGTGCCTCAATTCCAGACCAGGGCTCTCACACTAAGCCATTTGTTTTTTAAAGGCAATATGGAGAATAATCTTTTACAAATTTGCTTCCCTTTAGAAGGGCATTTTGGTTATCCATTATGCCTTTGTTAAGATTGTCAATGGTGGGTTTAAATAAAGCCTTTTACTGCTATGCGGGTGGAGGCCTAGCAAGTGGTTGCTGCCCTTCAGAAGTCCAGAGCAGCAGGCTTGTGTTATTAGTCGCCTCTCTAGGCCTCTCTAGCCTCTCTTACTGTGCTTACAGAAATAATTGCTGTTCTTCTTATGCTGTGTAGACTCAGTCAGTGTAGACACATTGAAAAAAGGGACAAAGAGACCCAGTGACCTCTTCCAGCCACAGCCCCTCTTCTGGGGTCCTGGCGTAAGAAGTAGGTCTAGGTAGAGGAGCAGAGAAGGGACACAGCTCAGCAGTCCTGCCAGGGCATGGCCACGCCCAGCATCGCAGCCTCTGCTGTAAGGTTGTCTATCAAGTTTTGTGTGAACTCTCTTTCTAGGAGGTAAGTTCCGTTCCCATCAGGCTTCCACCAGGCTTTAGCCCTTTCCTTCTTTCAGCATGAGGTTTGACTGCCTTATTTGTAATAGTTTGATAGTTCATGCTTGTCTCTTTAAAGTATCTTCATTCCTGCCAGGCAGGCTAGTTACACACACACACACACACACACACACACACACAAGACATGGAATAGGAGTAGATATTTCTCTGGAGCTGTGGATGCCATACCCGGTGATTCAGTTGTCTCTACATCAAAAATAATTTTTAAAGAACTGCATTTAAGCAAGTTTGTAATCTAGAGGTGATTTACTAGGGTATGTGAGTATAATGTAGGCTGTATATAAGCACATCATTTTGTGTGTGTGTGTGTGTGTGTGTGTGTGTGCGTGTGCGTGTGCGTGTGTGTGTGTGTGTGTTTTAAAGAAATTCAGGTAGGAAACACTTCTCAAATCCCTACTAGTGTATTTTCTTGGAAAACCTCACAAAAAAGCACTGCTGTGGTTTAGGAAGAGAGAAGATAGTGTTGCTGCCTTCCCCAGAGGTCATGAGAGCACATCTCTCAGGAGGAAGATGACTATCTTCAGGTGCTTTCAGGACGACTGTTGACTTCTCTCCACTAGACTATTTTTGTTGTTGTTGTTGGTACTAATAGATCTGTTTCTGCCTCCCCCAAGGAGGGGGCTCTCTCAGTTAATCTGAATTAAAAGCCTTTGGTTGGGGCAAGCTGACTATGTTTAATGACAGTGTAGATATAGGCAAGAGTATAAGCGATGTCATTTTTAAAGTACTTCAGGTTTTACTTTTTCTTTTGTTTTTGTGTTTGAAGACAGATGTTTCTCTAGTCTTGGCTGTCCTGGAACTTACTCTGTAGATCAGGCTGGCCTTGAACTCAGACATCCTTCTGCCTCTACCTCCCAAGTGCTGGGGTTAAAGGCTTATGCAACCACCACCAGGCTTCCCTACCCTTCCTTGGCCTTAGTTGGAAAAAGTGTGATTAGCATTTTTTAACTGTTTTATTTTTTTCCCCAACTGTTTTATTTTTAACTGAGGTATATGTTTGACTCTTCCTGAGTATATGTGTAGAAGTTATTGGAGGCCAGAAGAGGACATCAGGTCCCCTGGAACTGAAGTTACAAATGGTTGTGAGCTGCCCTGTAGGTGCTAGAAACCAAATTCAGGTCCTCTGCAGGAGGAGTAGTGCTCTTAACCACTAAGCCTTCTCCCTTCTATCATCCAATTTCTAGTATTACCTTGTAGTGAAGCAAGCGGGGTTTGGTATTCCTGAGTTGCCTCAACATTATAATACGATACTCTCCAGCTTTAGGTATCTTTGAATTAGATTTTTTTTTCCTGTGCTGTCCTGACTGTCCTGGAACTTAGTCTGTAGACCAGCCTGGCCTCCAACTTAGAGATCCGCCTGCCTCTGCCTCTGGAGTGCTGGGATTAAGGTATATGTGTGCATGTGTATGGGTCCCCTGGCCTTTGAACTGGAATTTTAAATAAGACGATTTTGGAGCCTTGAGTGATGGTTCATGCCTGCAGTCCTAGCACTCCAGAGGTTGAGGCAGGAGCATTACTACGAGAATAAGGCCTTGTCTCAAAACAAAGGGAAGGGAAAGGAAAAGGGGGAGAGGGGAAAGAGCATGCTAAATTCCAACATGAGTCACTGGAATTAAATTTGCTAAGTCAAACTAACCACAATTAACATCTCAAGTAAATAATATTAACTAAAATGTACAGATAACCTCAGACTGAGAGACACACCATTAAATTAAATATTATATAATTTATAATTTAGCAATGTAAAGAAATTACATTGCTTACTTTTTTTCTACCTTGGTCAGCACAGATGCTCAAGTTCAGTATTTGGGAACTGCATCTTAATTACAGATGAACTCCAGATGCATCACAGTTAACTATGTGCTTGGTGGTTTTATTAGCCTCACTCACAGGAATAAACCTTTTTTCAAGTTCTAGGACTACCTTCTTTCATTTTTTCTTAGTGACCAAAATAGTGATTTCATTGAGTCACACTTTAAAAAAATTTTTTGAAGGAAATTACAAACCACAGATGGGACTCTGTAGAACAGTGACTGCCCAGAGTACACAGTCCTCAGTGCCACAAAAGCAGTGCTATAATTTTTTAAAAATTACTTTGTTCTGTCCAAATAAACAGATAATAGTGAGCAGATAACTATTAACATTTGTGTAAGACAGAAAGGGGGACAGTGAACACCATTATCTACGGAGCAAATAGAATCTAGATAAAACTAAGTGAGGTAACTGTGGCAGAGTTGATCTGACTCATTGAGGGTGTGATTGTGTAAGAGTGGTGAGTGGGGGGCTGGAGAGATGGCTCAGCAGTTAAGAGCACTGAATGCTCTTCCAGAGGTCATGAGTTCAATTCCCAGCAACACATGGTGGCTCCCAACCATCTGTAATGGGATCTGATGCCCTCTTCTGGGTGTGTCTGAAGACAGTGACAGTGTACTCACATACATTAAATAAGTAAATCAGTGGCAAGTAGGTTGTAAAGTCATATTACAGACATTTTATTATTTTTTATTTTATTTATTTGGTTTGCAGGTGTGTCTGCCATGGCATGTGTGTAGGGTCAGAGGACAACTTGTAGGAATTGAATCTAGGGATACCTGCTGGACCTTTTGACCAACTCAAGATTTTGTTTTTGAGACAGGGTCTATATTTCTTCCCTGGTTTGTCTCAGCTTCCTGAGTGCTAAGATTAAAGACTGTACCTTATGTATGGTTTAGCTAGCCTGCTCATCAGCCTTTATTGAGTTATGGATAATGGCACAGCAGAATTTCTAACATACTACATTTTCATTTTCATTTTCTACTGTTGTATTTTAAATGACAAAGTTCTTAATTCTGGCAACTCCATGTCAATTGTCGCTGTATCCCTCTGAAAGACAAAATGTTTGTTGGATTCACTCTACTCCAGCAACTGAGGCGCTACATGTGGTGGTGGTGGTGGTGGTGGTGGTGGTGGTGGTGGTGGTGGTGGTGGTGGTGGTGGTGGTGGTGGTGGTGGTGGTGGTGATGGGGTGATGGGGGTGATGGGGGTGGGGATGGTGGTGATGGGGGTGGGGATGGTGGTGATGGGGGTGGGGCAGGTGGTGGTGGTGATGGGGGTGGGGCGGGTGGTGGTGGTGGTGGTAGCGGCGGCTCTGACGTCAGGGCTGTTGTCTGTGCAGTTGGCTCAGAATTGGGCGAGTCACATTGCTGGGCCACTCAGCTTTTTCCTAAGGTACTGGGGCAGTCATATCTTCCTCAGAAGTTGCTCTGAGGGTTGTCTGAGTTTGTTTTAAAGTGTTTAGCATATTGTTGCCTCTCAGTTTTTGTTTATTGTTAGTGTTTCAGGCAGAGGAAGTACTATCAAGGGAAAGAGTTAAGGAGGTGAGTGGGGGCTTGTGGGAAAGCATTGGCTGTGTGGAGGAGTGGAGAAGTTTAGAGTTCTCTCCTTGTCCCCATTTGTTTTTGAGACAGTATCTGAACACTACAGTTCAGGCTTCCCTAGATAGCTGGAGTTTGTGACTCTCCTGCCTTAGTCTCCTGAGTGCTGAGATTACAGGCATGCACCACCTCACTCAGCTAAGTTGTGTCTTGATGTATTTTATAATTTAAAAAGACAAAACAAAACAAAAAACCCTGTATTTAGCCAGGTGGTGGCACACACCTTTAATCCCAGCACTGGGGAGGCAGAAGCAGGTGGATCTCTGAGTTCAAGGACAGCCTGGTCTACTGAGTAAGTTACAGGACAGCCCAGGCTACACAGAGAAACCCTGTCTCAGAACACACACACATAAAAACTGGGTTTTAAAGGAAGCAAGGGTGGTATGTTTGTTTATTTAATTAGCTTGCTTGAACTGACCTCATGTTGAGAATCTGAGGAAGGGAAGAGATTATGGATGGACAAGTCATAAAGCAAGAGAAGTGACTGCGCAGCAACTAGAAACATGAAAAGACCGTTTTCTAGAGGCTCTTGTGAAGTGTAGTCGATCTGGGAGAGTGCGGACAAGTGCAGTGTGCATACTGCAGGCTGGGGAAGAAATCAAGCTGTGATCTGGGAAAAGAGGTGTACGTTAAATTGTTTGGGACATGTTCTACATTTGGTTAATGTAGCTAAGGAGACAGAGGAGGGGCCGGAGCTAGAGCAGGTTTGGGAGCTTTCATCTTATGTGAGACGGATGAGAACAGGAAGAAGGCCGGTGCAAGAGAAGCCTAGACAGGAAGGAGCTGAAGGAAGTAAAGGATAACATCAATGCCCTGGTCGGTGCCTAAGGGTAGGTCAAGGTAATCCCTCTATTGCTCTGGATACCTGTCTGTCACATCATATTCTGATCTCTTCCATTACTTTGAGCGGGTTCAGAACCAGAACTTGTTCTCTTACCCACTACCTCCACAGCCTCAGACACCCAGTGAGTTTTTGGTGGTGTTGAGTGGGTAAGTGAATCAAGGATGACTTACGACCATCAATGTTTATTGAGTGTTGTATGTATGTGAGGAGCTATGCTAGTATCTAGGGATAAAGCTGGATTTTTAAAAACCTCTGCCCTTGTTGGGCCTTCATCCTCCTGAATGGGAAAGCTGTCATAAAAAAGTGGACAGGTCTGAAGGCACCAAAGATATCTGTTCGCCATCCATGAACTGAGCCTGTACCCCAAAGGCACTTGTTAAAGTTACTAACTCGGAGCTGGAGCTATGACCCAACAATGAAGGCTCACTACCCTTACAGAAGACCTGGGGCCAGTTCCCAGCACTCTACATTGTCTGGTTCACAACCACCTGTGACTCCAGCAGATCCAATGCCTTCCTCTGGTCGGTCTGTCTGTCTGTCTCTCGCATGCGCGTACACACACACACACACACACACACACACACACACATAGTTGTAAAGTTATTAACCTGAGCTTGGGAGAGAGTGAGTCAGAGGAGAGATCTAGGCATGGGACCAGGTAGCTGTAGAGAGAAATGTAAATTTGGGACTTGGGAAAGATACCTGGGTGGAGGGAGGGAGGGTATTCCCCCTGGAAGGCATTCACTTGTAGCTTGTCATTTTGCTACTTTGCGGTTCTTTCTTCCAACCTCCACCCCTTTTTTTCCACCCTTTCAATCCCCTAACACTAGACAAGAGAGAAACAAGGTTAGAGAGTAAGGAAAGAGATCCTTGAGTAAAGTCTCAGGGATCAGAAAGGGGAGACATTGTTAGACTACTTCCTGCTGATTAAGGGCATCCGAGTTCCTTGGGGGAAGTTTGATTTTTGCAGTCAGGATATCTAATTTTTTCTTCTCCTTCTTTCTCCTTTACTCATGACTACTTAACAAACTATAACAACCCAACGACTGCTTAGGGCCCTAGTGTTTATGTATCTTCTAAAAGTCCCCAGAATTCCAAAGGTCACATGATCACAGGAGCTCTCTGCAGCTGGCAAAGTTATACTCCTGTTAGAGCATGAGGCAAATCATAGTCAGCTGCTGTGGACAATCTGAAGCAGCCCCATATCCATATCTGGGATCAAAACAAAAGCATATTCCTATAATATTTCTATATTTTTTTTAAAGAAACCAAATTTTTCACTACATCCACTGACTGTTAAATAGAAGGTGAAGTGTTAAATGGAAAAGGGACGCAGAGGAAGATGACATTTGGAATGGCCCCTCCCTGCAGAGCCCTATTGAAGGGAGGGCAGGTTACTGTGAACGTGTAAGGGTCTCTGCTGGTGTGTCAAGGTGAAAAATAGTTGGTGTTATCTGAGTTTCAGTGAAGATCTGCTTGGGAAGATCCGAATAGAATAAGTGGGGTTGGGGTGTGCATGTTCATGGGTGCTTAGGCCAAGTTTGGAATAAACCAAAAAACCGGGAATAGGAAATAGCCTGAAAGAATAGAGAAAATTGGGCTGCAGGAGGTGGAACTTCATATTTTGGAAGAATAAGTGATTCTGTCTTGTGATTGCACTGTGAACTAGGCAGGCTGTTTCTAATGGGTCTTTACATACTATAACTCCTTTGCTTTTCCCAAAGATCTGGTGAGCTGTGCTGCTAAGTGATTAGATTGGAAGTGAACCTAATAGCCTTAGCTGTTGAGTTTGGTGCTTAAGCATTGATATTCGGTGACAGGGGAAGGCGGTTGGAGGAGACTTCCCAGGCCAAGGAACTTTTCAGTGGCATCTTAAAATTTTCTGGACCAGCTTTTCTTATATTGAAGAAATTTTGAGAAGGATGTGGAAGGGGACTATAGGCTGTTCCCCTCTGTATTTAAAAATATGCATGTGTACTTTTTTTTTCTTTGAGATGGGATCTCAACTATGTAGCTCTGGAGCTCACTGTGTAACACTATGAACTCAGAGATGCGCCTGCCTGTGTCTCAGGTGTACTGGGATCTAAAGCCCCCCTGCACCACTGCTCCAGGCTAAGTCTGCACTTAAGACAACAGTGCATATGTGGCCTACCTAGCCATGGAAAAGAAATCAACAGCTGTATTGAAGGTGTGCAGAGCTTTTTGTTCTTTTCCATTATTCCCTAAACAATACAGTATAACAACTGCGAGTTTACAAGTAGTTATATTGTGTCAGGTATGTAAGTAAGCTGGAGATGTAAGAGGATATACCAGCAGGGGTTATGTGCAAGCACTACATCACAGGCTACACGCAAGGACTTCATTGTCTTCTAATTTGATTGTCCTTAGATTTTGGTGCAGGAACTAGTTTCCCACACCTTCAGCTAAGGGCTGACTGTGTACTGTATGTTGGGCTCTTCACTTTTCCCAACAGAAGCCTATATACTGTTCTAGAGAGAGTTCTCCTGGTTATTAGCTTAAACAGGCCCTTCTGGAGACCTCGTGAACTTGACTAGTGGGTAAGAAGGTCATTCCCTGGCCCTGTGCTTTTCATTTGTATTTGAAGCCTATGCTTTACCACTAGACCCTCTGTAAATCCAGGGAGACCCCCTTTAAATTTTACCTAGAAGCTGTTCAGAAGCACGGGGGCTTTTACAAGCGTTAGCAACCCAATGGGAAAAGATTGAGTTATGGAGACTGCAATGGTTATTCTTGATTCCTCTGCACTTCGTAAATATTGTTCTAATACTTCAGTTTACTCTGTGGCTTTTGAAGGAATGTCACTCTTCTGTCTTAACATTAAAAAAAATTGTACATGTGTCATCTCCCTCTCTGGGGATGGGGTCTGCTATTGCTATCTAACATTGGCTGGCCCAGAACTCATCTTATAAACCAGACTAGCCTTGAACTTGCAACTGTAATAATGTTTCTGCCTACCAGAGAGTACAGACAAGAGCCACCATTCCTGACTACATGGCTTTAAAAGAAACAACAAAGAGAAACTACTATGTACTCTTTCCAAGAAACTTTTGTCAAATATTGAAAATATTTAGCAAACAGATGACCTATTAATCCACTTACAACTTTTAGACAACTTCAGACCCTAGTGCTTTCTGTTGAGATCATGTGCTTGAAACATCTTAGCTGTTTGGACTGTCCTTGTCCTGCTTTGCGCTTGTTTGTTTTTATTTTTTTAACCAGTTATTTTTGGTTTATGGAACAGGTTCTTACCCATAGCCAAAGCTATCCCAAAACTTACCATGTAGCCCATGCTGGCCTCAAACAATAGTAATTGACCTACCTGTCTCACAAGTACTGAGAGATTATAGTTCTGAGCCTCCATTCTTGATGCTTCTAGAATGGTTTGTGGTATATTATATTCTTTTTTATTGGCTATTTTATGTATTTATATTTCAAATGTTATCCTCCTCCCTCCCCCATCCCACCTCCCCCTGCTTCTATGAAGATGGTCCCACTCCCACCTACCCACCTACTCCCACCTTAACACCCTGGAATTCCCCTATACTGGGAACTAAGGACTTCTCCCATTTTTGTCTGACAAGGTCATCTGCTACATATGCGACTGGAGCCATGGGTCCCTCCATGTGTACTCTTTGGTTGGTGTTTTAGTCCATGGAAGCTCTGGGGGGTCTGGTTGGTTGATAGTGTTGTTCTTCCTGTGGGGTTGCATATCCCTTCAGCTCCTTCAGTCCTTTCTCTAACTCCTCCATTAGGGTGTATATTATATTCTTAATACCTTTGATTTTTTAAAATGCTTATTTCTGCTGGGCTTAAAAAATGTGATCTTTGCATTTAATAGTTAATAGAAACTATCCCAAATGGTTGTGCACTGAGATTGCATCTTGTAGTCTGGAGGCTCATGGGAGGGATTTTTGGGTAGCTGGGACTAGTTGGCATCACCATTTGGAAGTCAGGGTAGAAAATGTAACCTGTGTATCCTTCACCCACAACACCAACTCTGCTCTCTTGGATCATCTCAGGTTATGGAACCTTTATTGGCGCTTTCCACGCCTCCCCTTGCTTCCGTCAGCATGGAGGGCACGATGCTGGTGGTCATGGGATCTCTCAGTTTCTGAATTTTGCTGTTTTCATGAAACTGTGGGGGAAAGGACATTGAACAGTATTAATTATCCGTTCAAACAGCAGGTACTTCCCCTTACCTCTTAGTCCTCTGGACAGCCTTTCAGGAGATTTTATCTTCATAAAGGAAAAGGAGTGGTGAAGCCTAGTAATCAGGCTGAGGCCCCACAAACAAGGAACTGGGGAAACTGGTGCCATAACTCCAAGGTATGCACTTCTTCCAAGCCTTTGTTAGTTAGCTAAGGATATGTTAACTGATTGGAGAAAACCCTGTTTTGTAAAATGGAATGTCTTAGATAAAATAAAGATGTAAATGGTGGGAACCAATAAGCCTTCTGGGTACTGGTAGCTTTATAGACACCATCTTCACAGCATTCATGTAAATATCGGCAGAAGGAGGCTTGCGGTGCTGGCGTGCAAAGGAGGTCTCAGGTATAGCCCTGTGTGGCCACTGAAAGGCATTTCTTTGCATTTTGTTTTTAACTGCATGTCAGATTAACTTAAAGGGAGAGAGAGAGAAATCATTGGTGGGTTTAAGAAGAGCACACAAAACTTTATTTTAGAGGATTAATTTTAAAGCCAAACTGATTAACGAACATTTTAAAGAATTTAACAATATTGGGCTCAAGTTGCCACTCTTAATGTAATCAAATAGGGTTTATCAAAGCTATAATGAAGAAAATAGAAATCATTTGTAATTAGACAATAATTAAAGGCCGGTACATGCCTAGTGATTTTTAAAGTGCTTGAAAAACAATTAGTTCCTTTAAGTAGGTTAAGCATCTGGGTTACACGCTTGTTCACACTGTTCATTTACTTAGCAAACCTGTTCTTCACAGATGATGCAAAGGCGAACCTCATCTTGCCTCTAAACAATCACGAGTTTAAGTTTAATGGCTATCCTTTAATTTTCTTTCTTTTGCATTATTAGCGAGTTAGTCTTTTAATTCTAAAAGTGTTCTTCTCTTCCTTTAAACCTCCTGAGTAGTCCGGTCCTCAATTCTAGTCAGAAAGAGGAGCAAGCGAGACGCAAGAGGCCTAGACAGAGCACAGGTGGAGACCAAGAACCTTCCCATAGGGATGTGGTGTGGCCTCTCAGAATCCAAGAGAGGCGGAGGCATTTATGGTGGCTTTGCTGGTAACAACAGTGAAAGACTAGTTAAATATGTTAGCATGTTCAGATTAATGGGAGCCAACAGCTATTTTTATGGAGAAGGGTATTACAGAAACCATTGAAGAAACAATGTGAATGGACCTACAGTGTTAAATAGTAAACAGAAATGTTTGTGTAGAGGAATGGGGATGTAACTCAGAGGTACACCATGTTTCCAAAACAAACAGAATGGGCCAACAAGATGGTTTTTGCATAAAGTCATTTGCCACTAAGCCTGTCTTTGTTCAAGCCCCAGAATTCATGGGGTAAGAGAAGGGATTGAGTTACACAAGTTATCCTCTAACCTCCACATGTACACATGTCATTGAAAACATTTTTTTTTCTATTCCAGCTTGTGTTGTTAACAGATGTGACAGGCTCAAAACAAAACACACTTCCAGCCCTGTGTTATTGATGCTCTTGAGCCAGGAGCCCAGGCACTCTAGTGCATCATAAAGACCTCACATGTCATACAGCGTGCCAACCTCCTCACCCACTCAGTGTTTGGCTTGTCCCCTTAATGGATTCCCACCAGGGTCCTCTGGCTGTATGACCCATATTCCTCTTTGGAAGCTTCGCCCATGTCTTCCCATGTGTCCTCAGGTATGTCACGGAAGTGCACACATGTACAGTTGTCTGGTAGACTGGACTTAGGAAGCGATCCCTTTGGCATCTCTTTATAGTTCTAGCAGTCCTTTGGGTTTTCCTCGCCTTCCTTTTCTGGTTTTCTTAGTTCTGGGGATTAAGGACCTGGCTGAAATGTGCTGGGCAATTACTCTACCACTGAGCCACACCCCTGGCCTTCCGTTACACAGAGTTCCATATTTAAGACATTTTGAGACTCAATATCTTCAATTCTCATCTCTAGTTCAGCTGATCAGGTCATGCCCTTAGGCCCTCTGCTGATGTTTTATTTCATTTTTGTTTTCTCTTTTTTTCCACATGGTAGGAACAGGTGAGAAGTACCTTTAGAAATTGCTGAAAATTGTAGCCTTATCTGTCTTTATGTGGGTTCAGTGATCTAGACTCCAGAGGGGCCATTAGTCACCAAGTGGGAGGATAGCAGCTAGCATCAGCCTCAGCCTCAAGCTTGTCCTTCATTGTGTGCCTCTCATTTTGCCTTTCCTTGTCTATTGCCTCTTCTAGCTTTCTATCTACAGTTCCTGTCTCTGATGTTATCTTCTTTGGCCCCTACTTCATTCTATTTGCCTCTCCAGAAATAAAAGAATTTAAAGAAAAAAGAAAGGAAGTAACCGAGAAAGGAGAGAATTAACTTTATTTTTAGAGACAGGGCCTTGCTATGTATTTCTGGCTGCCCTCAAACTCAAGGTCTCCTACCTCAGCCTCCCAGGTGCTAGTAGAAAACATGTGGGCACAGCCACACCTAACAGAAAAGACATTTTATAATGCAAAGTTTTTAGCAGAATACTTTGTTTCATTTGAGATCTTTTGAGGATTAGTTTTGTGTATGATCTGTGTGTGGGTGCTCATGTAGAGATTGGAATTGGTTCTTTACACCTTTGTGTGGGTTCTGGGTATCAGCTCAGTTTACTAGGCTTGCATCATTGGGTGGCAAACACATTTACTTGCTGAGCTGTCTAACTAGCCTGAGACAAGGTCTTGCTGTATTATGTAGCCCAGGCTCTTGAATTGACTGTCTTCCTGACTCAGGCTCTCAGGTGGAACTGGTGTTTGGTTTTGGGTTTCATGAGCACTTGCCTGTATCCATGCATGCACTCCCTGTGCATGTGGAGACCAGAGGTTGATTCCAGGTGTCCTCCTCACTCTCCATCTTACGTTGTTTGATACAAGATCTCTCACTGAGCTGGAGCTCACTGAGTCCAGCCAGACTGGCTTGCCAGCAAGTCGGAAGGACCCACCTGTCTCTGTCTCAGCATCCGGATTATAGGCACACAGTCAGTGATAGGTAAAGCTTCCACATGGATGATTAGAATTAAACACAGGTCTTTATGCTTACATGGGAAACACTTTACAGTAGAGCCATATCCCTGGTATCTTAACTGTCTGTGTTGCCCCATATTTCATAAGCCATTAACTGTGGCCTTTTTGTTTTGTTCTTCCATTTTTATTAACTTGGGTATTTCTTGTTTACATTTCAAGTGCTATTCCCTTTCCCGGTTTCCTGTCCATCAGCTCCCTATCCTCTCCCCTTCACCTTCTATGTGGGTGTTCCTTTCCCCATCCACCCCCTATTACCGCTCCCCTCAACAATCCCCTACACTGGGGGTCCAACCTTGGCAGGACCCAGGGCTTCCCCTTCCACTGGTGCCCCAATAAGGCTATTCACTGCTACCTATGAATTTGGAGCCCAGGGTCAGTCCACGGATAGTCTTTTGGTAGTGGTTTAATCCCTGGAAGCTCTGGTTGGTTGGCATTGTTGTTCTTATGGGGTCGCAAGCCTCTTCAGCTCTCTCAGTCCATTCCTTTTTGTTTTTTAATCATGAAAAGTAGAGAAGTAGAAACTTTTTAATGTAGGCTTTACTTGCAAATTCAGTCAGTCTATGAGATGTTGCCATCCAGTATTTATTCATGGGTCACTAGGATAAATAAGGCATGTAGGTTGAACCAACCTCCAGCCCCTGACCCCCTACTCCCATATATATATATATGAAGATGCTGTGGCCAGTAGCCAACCCAGTCATTCCACAGCCACATTGCTTTCCAGAGATTGGCAGAGCTCAAGCAGTGTGTTTTCCTGGCTCAGCCTGGTGTTTTGCTTCCTGTAACCTGCTTCTCTATTCAGAAGGTGTTGCTAAGAAGTGACTAGATGGAGTAGATTTTCTGTTTTGTAAAGCAGTTTGCAGAACTTGAGTTTTAGTATTTGCAACATTGTTTGTAGGTGTGCGTCTCAAGCATGGTGGGCAGGTGGGGGTTGGGC
Source organism: Rattus rattus (assembly GCF_011064425.1). NCBI lineage: Eukaryota > Metazoa > Chordata > Mammalia > Rodentia > Muridae > Rattus > Rattus rattus. The sequence goes on from NC_046154.1 coordinate 250,583,948, forward strand.
TGGTGGGGCAGGACTGCAGGGCCTCCTTGATACTCTACTGTGAGAATAATTGATGCTGGTGACTACAGAGCTGCCTGACACCACTTGCTATTGGGGCACTCATTGGTGGTGGTGGCTGCTGCAGCTACTGTGGCTGCTTTTTCTGTTTTGCCAATTAGTTGATCCAGTAGTTCACCAAAATAGCACAGAAGAAAAACATAGTCGCTTCTTAACCTTGTTCTCATTTACCAATGCAATTAACGCAAAAGATTCTCATCGATTACTATTTTGAAAGTATGATGTATGTTTACCTTAGTAAATAACAGTGTTGTGCTTATTGTATCCTTTTCACTATTCTTTCAGCACCATTCAACAATTTTTAGTTAGCATACAAAATAACAGGTTTCATTATGACATCTTCACAAGCATGTCATGCACCTTACTCTTACTGCTATCCTTCTCTGTCCTCTTGACCTCCTAAAAGTCCCTTTTCTGCTTCCATGCCACACACACACACATACACACACACACTCGCGCCATATGTATATATGTATACTTATCCCATGCCATATGTATATATGTATATAAATATTTATGTCTATGTTTGTCATATAATCAGATCTAGATTCTATGTGAGACAGAAAACGCAGTGTTTTGTTTGCCCCTGGTACCTTCTTTTGCTTTTTCCTCCTCTTTAGATCAGCTGATCTTCTCCACTCATGATCCCTGTCTTATTTTCATGACACATACATGTAGATACATACTTAAATCTATGAGAGAAAATTTTGTCTAGTTCATTTTACTTAACATGTTCTCCAGTTCCATTTTCATCACCATTTTGAAAACACTATAAACTATGTAGTTAAGAACTTTTCTTGGCATACATATTTGTGTGTAGTATACGTACATATTCTTGTAGGTCTGCATGGGCCTTCTTTTTTTTTTCTTCTTCTTCTTCTTTTTTTTTCGGAGCTGGGGACCGAACCCAGGGCCTTGGGCTTGCTAGGCAAGCGCTCTACCACTGAGCTAAATCCCCAACCCCTGCATGGGCCTTCTTGTGTGTGCACATGCGTGCATGTAGAGGCCTAAGCTCAGCACTGGATGTCTTCCATAGTTGCTCCCCACTTCGTTTTTTGTGACAGGGTCTCACTGAACCTGGGAGTCATTGTTTGGCTAGGCCTGCTGGCCAGCAAACTCTAGGATGCTGTCTGTCTCTGCTTCCTCAGCATTAGGAAGCATACATGTGCCCCTGGGCCTGGCTTTTACATGTGTGCTGGAGAGCCAAACATAGGTCTTCATGCTTGTATGGCAAGCACTTTACAACTGAGCCAGCTCCCTAATGCTCTTCATGTGTTCTAACAGTTGCGTTAATTTCAAGTATCCTCCTCAAATAGAAACTGACAAACTGGTTGTTCTGACCACTCCAGGGATCACTGTGTCTATTTTCCTCATTGTTGGCATTTTGTTGTAGAATTTTTGTAACTGCTGTTAGAATTTTTAAACTGTTCTGTTCACTCATGTGTTCCAAGTCCTTAATAGTAGTTTAGAGTTTATAGTGTCATAGCAAGCACACATGTTCTTAGTGTCTGTGAATCGTCCATGGTTTTGTACCAGTATGGAAGAGGACTGCTTGATACTGATTAAGAAGCAGTTGCTGGTAGTCTGGAGTGCTGATTCTGATTTACATTATAAAGAATCAAGATACAATAATATGATCACTGAAAAGTCATGAGCAGAGACAAGTAATAGTCATCAGCCTGGAAGCTTAAGATTTGGTTGAGCTCTACTGGAGAATCATTAATTCAAAAGGTAACAGTTAAGCATTCTTTTTTTGGGGTGGGGATATTATTTTGTTGTTTTTAGACAAACAGCATTTTTCTGTGTAGCCTCTGGCTGTCCTGGAACTCATTGTGTAGATCAAGCTAGCCTCAAACTCAGAGATCCACCTGCCTCTTGCCTCCTGAGTACTGGGATTAAATGCATGTGGCACCATTGCCAAGAAAGCATTGAGTAATTTTAAAAAATTAACTGTAGATGATCTGAAAACAATCATTAGAAACAGAAATAAATGTGTGTTGTTTGGTAACTACTCTATCATTAGAACTATACCCTCTGCTCAGAAATGCTAGAATGTTTGTGATGATTTCCATTTTTATAGTATCATTATTTTTAAAATGTGATTATCAAGGCTGGAGAGATGGCTTGGCAGTCCCTCTGGAGGTCGGTTTCCAGCATCCATGTCAAGAGGCTGTGCTTACTTACTACTACTTACTTACTACTTACTTACTACTCTTTCAGAGCTAACTGGGTGGCTCACATCTGCCTGTCAGACCAGCCCCAGGAAATCCAGCGCGCGCGCGCACACACACACACACATACACGTACATGTGTACACACATACTAAAATGAAAAAAAAATTAAGTTTGAATTTGAGAGGCTGAGCATGCTGGCACATACTTAAAATCCCAGTACTTGGGCGGTAGAGACAGGACAGTCAGAAGTTTGAGGCTATCCTGAGCTACATAGTGAGCCCTCCTCTAAAAAATAAAAATAAAAAATAAAAAAACCCTGCAGTATAAGTTGTATATTCAGGAATGTTTTCACCATGAACTATTTCTAAAGGTCAGCAAATATATCTTTTTTATTTAAACAAGTCCCCGTTTAAGTATGCAGTTTTTATGTGTCAGTGAGATGGCTCAGCAGGTAAAGGCACTTGCACACAAGCCTAATGACCTCCCTGAATTTGATGCCTAGAACTCATAGTGTGAGTTGTTCTCTGATACCCCACCTACACACACACACACACACACACACACAATGGCATGTGTATAGCTATACAGAGAAAACAATAATGAATAAAACCCAACAGATCCCAAGGGATCTGAGAAATATATTTGGGATTAAACTTAATAGGATATCTATGGAGAGTGTGTAAAAAGATTAGAAAATACTAAATTTAGACCTAAATAGTAGTGGAACTCTGTTAGCTCAAAAATAATCACTGATTTAAAGATGCCAGTTTTCCTAGAAATGGTATACAAACCCAAACCCATTTTAATAGTTCCAGTAACCTTTTTGAAACTTGATGAAGTGATTTAAAATATATTTGGAAGAGAGAAAGGAAAGGAATGAAGGTAGGAGAGCTGAGTCCGCTGTATTGAAAAGCTCTAATAGAGAAAGCAGTGGTGGATCAGTGTCAGAGTAGCAAGTCTAGACTGTGGGCCCCCATGTGTGTGTGGAATCTTGCTCCATAACAGAACTAGCCCCACTGTTCCCTGGGGAGTGGCGACAGTTGATACCAAAGATTAGGGAGCAAAGAAATAACAGACTTCCCAGCAAATGCTGGAAATGCTACATATGGGTAGCACTTGTGTCTCAGGACTGTTATACAGCATACCACAAAGTGGGTGATTAAAGCATCCGAAGTTTACACTCTTGACAGTTTTGCCGATTAGCAGTCCAAAATTCTCTTTCCTCTGAAATCTGGGAAGACTCGGTCCTCTCCGGCATCCAGTCTGCCTGGTGCTTCTGGTGTTCCTTGGCTTACAACTGCGTCACTTCAGTTTCTGCCTCCATTGGCAGGAATGTCTTCCTCTCTTTTGGGCAAGTTGGGCACCAAATACAAAGTAAATGCCAACTAGATGGCGGTAAATAGGAAATGTTCTGTTAGATCTAGAATGACTATGGAAGGGAGTTTTATAATTTGGAGTAGGGATTATTTAAATACAGTAACGAGCAAACTGAGTGAAAAAAGCAATCCATTTATGTTCATTGTCATTAAGATTGGAGTCACTAAATGACAGTGATGAAAGTGATAGACACATTAGGAGAAAATATTTTCAGCACATATGGTCAGCAAAGGATGTGTAGCTCTGTATCTATATACAGTAAAGAACTCCAAATTGATGGTTAAAAAGAACCAGTAGGAAACACAACGTTAAACAAATAGTAATCTCAAAGTAGAGGAACTCCAAATGACCAAATAAACTAAGATTGGGAAAATTAACTTAATTAGTAACCAAAGAAATACAAGTTAAACTACAATGAATGCCTTTATACCCAACAATCTGGCAAAAACTGAAAAGTGTTCAAATAATGTTTTGTTTGAGCCTGTGAAACAATGAAAACTTACACTATGGTAGGAGTATAAATTCTGGTAGGAGTATTTGAGAAACAGTATAGGATGTATTAGAAGGGAAATAAAGTTGGGCAGCATGGGTGCCTTGTATCCAGCATTTTCAGTTGTGGGTATGGACCTGTCCCCTAGGAGGTGAGCTCCCTTGCACATAGATACAAAGGTTGTGTAGTAGGTTGTTTATGGTTCATAGTAGTAAAGACTGAAAACCTAGATGCCCATCAGAGGAATGAGACAGGTGGGCTCTTATGTAGTAATTAGTACATCTGGGCCTTGAACTAGCTATATAGCCAAGAATGACTTTGAGCACGTGATACTTCTGACTCCATCTGCCAAGTGTACACCTCCACGCTCACCTTCACTATGGTATCCTTACTGTAACATTTATATGAATAATCAAAAGAAGAGTGAGAAAAGCTAATTGTAGAAGAATAAAGTAATATAATTCCATTTATAAAGTGAAAATACTAGGATACAAAGTATTACATGCTAAGTCAGGGGGATGCAGCTATGGTGATATATGCAAAGGTAGATTGTATAAGGGCTTTTGTGTACTAGAAAAGTTCTGTTCCTTAAACTGGGTGGAATTTGCACAAATTTCTCTTGGATGCATTAAACACTTAATAAAAATGTTTAAAAATTGTTTTCAAGAACGAGAGAATAATAAAAATGTCTATCTCAAACAAAAAAGTAGTTCATGTGCTGAACATTTAATTTAAAATGTGTTTTGAATAATTTATAGATGAGAGAAATTTGAAACAGGAAGGAGGAAGGCCTGGCAATTGTAGCTTATCCTGTACTTTGCCATTGAAGTACTTTTCACTACTGTCTATGTGACAGTGTCCCAGAAGCCAGTTATAGGGTGTTTTAGCTGGACTTGAAGTTTATTCACATTCACATTAGCGCAACAATATGCTCATCTCCTGTTCATTTTATGTTTCCTTGGCATCTAAGTAATTGAGCCAGATGGAAATTGGTCCAACATTAGATTCTCTTGCAACATGTCAGCCTTTTAATTTAATACTTCAGAATGTGAGTAGTTGACTAAAACTCCAATTTATTCTAGTCAAAGTTGATTATAGGCTATTCTTAGGGCAGCCTTGCTTTAGAACATTGACTTTCCCATGAAATTCTCTTAATGATAGCTTATACTTGCCCATTTCTATTGAAATCACATAGTTGATAGATTGAAATAAATAAAACTAGCTTTCATTTCATCGAAGCCTATCCAAATACGGTATTCATAGTATTTATCTAGTTAGTAGTTGAAAACCCCCAAACCCTTGTCACAGGAAACAGCGTGAAAAATTCACTGTGAATCCTAGTTAAGATAAAAAAAAGGCCAGGAGGGAGGCCAATTTGTGTCAGCCTTTCAGTATCCAGAATCACTTTCAAACACAGCTGAGAAAAAAGGCATTTTGAGAGCTGGTAGGAGTTGATATGGTAGGACTGAGATATAGTTCAGTTAGTAGAGTGCTTGTGTAACATGCATGAAGCCTTGGGTTCAATCCCTTGCAGTAAGTAAACTGGACATGACACCTATAATCCTAGCAATTAAAATATGGAAGCAAGAGGATCAGATATTTGGGTCATCCCCATAGAAAGTTAGAAGCCAGCCATGCCTCCCCAACTCCCCAGGAAAGAGTTGACATGAGTTTAAAAAAAAAAGAAAAATCCTATCAGGACCAGAAAGATGGTTCAGGGGTTAAGAGCACTTTTGCTCTTGCACAGGACCCAGGTTCAACTCCCAGTGTCCACATGGTGGCTTACAACTGTCCGTAACTCAGGTACAAGGGAATCTGACATCCTTTTCTGACATCTGTGGGCACCCAGGCACCCAGACATACTTTCAGGCAGAACACTGATATACATAAATCAAAAAGGAGTTTAAAATGTACACTTTGTCCTATTAAATTACACTAGCCATAAATGAGGTACTAAGTTTCATTACCTGGTGGGTATGATGAAATACACCGACAAAAGCAACTAAGGGGAGAAGGGTGATTTCAGGTTGCCGTCCATCGTTGTAGGGAGGGAAGCCAGGCAGCAAATTTGAAGCAGCTCGTCACATCCACAGTCAAGAGCAGAGTGAGAATACCTGCTTGGGCTCTGGCCTGTTCCCTCTTTTTGACCAAATCTAGGGACCTACCCAAGAAATGCCACATTAGGGTGGTTCTTTTTATCCCAATTAATTAAGTTAAGAATATCCTTCACAGGCATGCCCACATGTAATTCTAGTCATTCAAACCAAACAACAGTACCAACATCCATTTTCACTTAGCTGTGTTCTTGGGGCCACAATCTTTTGATGACATGTTTTCACAGTGTACCTATTACATGGACACTCCTTTGTGGCTGTTGGATGGCCTGATGTCAACTAGCACATTTTGTGCCTTAATTATTTGTGTTTAGTAATGTATTTTTAGTAGTGAACTTTCTAATACCTCTTGCATGCTTAACTGCCCAGCCTCAAGTTGTAGCTTTCTCTCAGAAATTCCTTTGACCAATAATAATATCCCAGGTTCTCTGACCCATATACCCAAGACTTCTCTTACCTAAGCAGGCAAGAAAAAGTAATAACAAAGATAGAAACAAATTTCTTGGGAATTCTGAAAAAGCTAGCTGGAACTTGCTCCCTGCAGGGATAACCCTAAGGAATACTTTTCAAAAGGCAGTCTCAACATTCTTTCTCTGCAAATCCCTTCACTGTACTGGTAGCTCTGTACTTTCTTCAAGGTCAAACTAATTCTGTATTTCAAAGCCGACAGAGAAAGAGAAAGGTGTTTTCTACTCCCTGCCTGGACACCATGAGGGAGACTGAAGCTCACACTATTGGAGCCAGTGTACCAGCACCACTTGCCTTCCTTAGGGGTTTAACAGTCCTTGACATTGTCTTTTCTGTCTCCTTGTCAGTCACCAGAACCATCAAAAGACAAGATTAAGCTTGATGACGGAGATGATGGTGGGGCTGTACACCTGTAATTTTAGCACTTAGGAACCTGAAGCTGAAGGAGAATGATTTTAAGACTAGGCTTCTCTCCAACCCCAAGAGTGAGTGAGAGTGTGTGTGTGTGTGTCTGTGTGTCTGTTCGTCTGTCCGTCCGTCCTCTCCCCGCTTCCCCATGACAACTTACCTGGCCTCATTCCTTAAGATGAGTGAACCCACCAGAGAACTGCTTCCCAATTATCCTGCCTTTATATACTTTAATTTGGCTTGAATTGCCTTATTTTGTCTATGGAACATATACATCAAGCATATTGGTTAGTTCAAAGTTATTTTCCCTGTAAAGATTAAGTTGGAAGGACAGGAGGCTGATGCAGAAGGATTGCTAGGTATTAGAGGACAGCCTAATCTATACAGTGAGTTCTAGACCAGCCTGGGCAACAGTGAAGTCCTGTCTCCAAAAGGTAAAGTAGAGGATATTCTCCCACCTTGCCAACTAATACAGCCTATCTGAAGATTTAACCTCTTACTCTCTGACTTCTCAGGTTAAATGGACTTAGTGTTTTGAGTTGTGGCGAGGCTGACTTTGTGTTGCGTTGGTCAGGTGGGTTGAGTACAGGAGCTCAGTCTGTTGTAAATTGTACTTAACACGAGGTGCCCTGAATACCATATTTGTAGGTTGTGCACAGTATGGTTTACTCCAGGACTACTTTTCCTTACCAGTCCTTCTTCCTAGAGGACAGCAGGAGGGTGCACCTTGCCTGGTTAGTTCTTCATCTTCGGTAAAAATGTGTAGCTGTGTATCCGCTTTTACATGTAAGGAAACGAAGGGTCTTGGAGGGAGACTCTGAGTCCAGGTTCTGTTAGGATGAATGGCGTAAATTCTGGCTCCAAGGTCTTATGTTCTTGCCACCGCTATCTCTTCCAGTTTTTTAGTTTCATTTTTTGCCACATAGCTTAGCTTTTCTTCACTCTCTAAATTATAAATTGGATTACCTAATTACTTTTTTAGTAGAATTCCTTAGTGTTTCCTGCCTAAGATAAAGTTCAAATTCACCCTGAGAGACAAGCCCTGCTGTCTGAACATTGTAGGCCCTCATTTCAACCCTTCATACTTCTTTTTCTGCAGCTGTCTGGGCCTAGGAGAGTAGTCAGGATCATGGACTCCCTACACTAGATTCAACTATCAAACAGTGATAGAAAATATTTGGGGGGAGAAGGAGAGTAGGAACTGCATCTGTACTGAGCATGTATAGGCTTTTTGGGTCATTATTCTATAAGCAATACAGTAGTGGCTTACGTACCCTTTACATTGGGTTAGAGATTACCCAATGTAATCTAGATATTATTTGAAGTATGCAGGATACCCATATATCATATGCAAAGACTATAGCATTTTATGTGAGTCTTGACCATCCGCCATTTCTGCGTTGTCCAGGGGTCTCTTGAAACCAGTTTCCACAAATAGTGAGAAATTACTCTGGTGGCTTTGAAGTACACTAAAATAGTTAAACGGTAAAGATTTTGTCATATTTTGACACGTAGAGGTGTGCATACCTGGTGAGGAGACAGTGCCTGTGGTGAAAACCCATCAAAGGTGCTTTTTTGGAGGAGACAGTATACTGAGTCTATTAGTGATCAGTAAACATCTTGGAAAACAGGTAGCATATAGCTATACTAGTATAGAGTGCAGACATGAAGGTGCCAGGCCATGAAGACCCTGCTATTGCAGGCTAATTATAGAAGACTTGGTTAGGAAAGCCATGAAAGGGCGTAAGAAAGGGCGTAAGAGAGTCTAAGTAAGCATATTGCTTCATTTTATAACGGTCACTGGCTACTCTGTGGCAAATCTGTCAGGCAATGGTGACTCTAGGACAGACAGACAGGCTAATAAGTCACAGTGATAACAGCAGCAGCTGGCATCCAGAGAGAGCTACATACGGGTCTCACAGAGGTTCCCTCATTTGGAGAAATCTTCCCATTGCATTGCATTGCATTGCATTGCTAACTTAGAAGTAGTTATCCCAAAGCTGAGGAAGATATCTTGGTCATTAATTACTCTTTATATTGGAAAAAGATGCTTGGCGCCATGTGACAAGTAATGGCAGAATAAGATAAACCCTTTTTTTGAGGGGGGAACAAAAGGTGGGCAAGTCTTGTAAAGAGAGGTGACTGGTATGGAAGGGCAGCGTGATGAAACTGTTCTGTATGGTTGTAGTTACATGAGTGTACACAGGAGCATGTATACAGAAGGGCAGCACACCAGTGAGTCCATGTGAAATCTGAACACTGCTTGACTCTGATCACCTCTAGTAATCTGGCTGCAGTTCTGTACTGTAATTAAGATGTTACCTTTGGGAGAGCGTAGGCAAAGTCATTTGTTTGCTCAACTCTGGTATTTCCTAGAATTGCACACATTTATCAGTTTTCTCAAAAAGTTAAACAAGCGAAATAATTGTATTTGGAGCTCTTTTTTAAAAATATTTTTCACCTTTTTATTTCCCTTTTCTGATGGGGGTTGAACCTTACACATGCACACGTTAATACCTTTGAGTAATAATGCTCATTTCAAATATTTTTCTTCAACCTGTTTCTTTAATAAAATTTCATGTAGAAAGTGTTTTGTTTTGTATATTTGATTGTTTTAAGAAGAATCTTGTATATCATGGGCTGGCCTTTGACCCACTAGGTAGCTGAAAATGACCTTCAACATTTGGTATTGTGTTCTTCAACTGGAATTAGACGTGTGCATTACCCCACCGGATTTGTGTGGTACTGGGCATCCAACCAGGGGTTATGCATATCCTAGCATTCACTCTACTAACAGAGCTACATCCCCAGCTTCAGAAATTATGTTTTGTTTGGTATTTTGTTGCAGAATATGTGGTTGTTTTGTCCTTTGACCTTTTAGCAGTTTTGAAATATGAATATATATATATATATACACACACACACACACACACACACACACACATACATATGTGTATATATTTTACAGTTCATGTCATAGCATCAAGCCAGTGTATTTGATGTCATCTTTTTTCCTCATCAGTGTATAAAACACTGAGGCCTCACTACCTTTGGTTTCCCAGATTTGATTTCTTTACTGTGATACATTTGATTAGTGAGCTGTTGGTGACATTGGAAAAGAAGAGTAGATGCTAAAACTGGGCTCCTTCCCAATTTGTCACCTGGCTCTTGGCTGTGCAGTACTGGAAAGGGACATAGCTAGAGAAGAAAGGCCTTCGCTGCTTCCTGGGCCCATCAGAGGCAATCGGGTAACATTTCTTTGGTCCTGCAACATTGGTTCCTTCTTGTAGCATCAGCTGAATCCAGTTTCTAGTTTTCCCTGCTGTGGGATCAGTACCATGCATAGCACTGAACTAATAAGCTCCCCGTTCACGGGTACATGGTCCTGCTTCAGCCTCTTCCCTTTGTTTCCCCTGGCCCTGGGAGGTTGATTTATCTCTCCTCACCCTTGTCAGTGACTAGTAACTTTATATCCAGTTATAAATTCTTTATATTACCCTTTATGTTACAATTTCCCTGCTAAAATAATGAGAGTGGTTCCTGTCTCCTGGGTGGACCTTGACTGATAGCTACTCCATTGGCCCATCAGTTTGAACGTGTCCTACATCTGTGCATCTCTCACATGTACCCTGTTCCCTGCTGCCATTGACCTTTGGAAATGTAAATGTGAGATTCACTCACTTAACCATCAGTAGGCTCCTGTGCTCATAGTAAAAGAACATTCTTAATAAGGCCTACAGAGCCCTGAGTTGTCTATCCCTATCTACTAGATCTACGGAACCTGTCTCATCTCATAGTGGCCTGGGAATGAAACCATGAGAAAGAAACCACTTGTTAAGGAAGCCATGATGCCAGTTTGCTGCCTTCTGTAATAGTTAAGTGAAAAGAATTATGAAGCTCAGTTCACCTTTGAAACTGTATTACCATCTTCTTTAAATAATGGGTACAGAGTCATCTGGCTTGTTTCTTGGGAGTTGCCATTAGTCCCAAACACAGTGTATGGGTGCTTGCTCCTCCAGAACTTTTACTCCTGTTGCAGTACAGTGTCTGGTGCAACTGCTGCTTCTCTTCTTTCCTCTAGGTCTTCTCAGACTCTCAGGTTGTGGCCAGACTCCTTTTCCCTTTCCTTTAAGCAGGGATAGCATATATCTCGGTTACTTTGGAGAAAGCTCGGAAGGCCCGGGGCTGGTGAATGGCTTGTCTGAATTCTGTGGGGTTGTTCAAGGAGAGCCAGAGATGGCAGCCCCTGCCTTGTGTTTTTGGTTTTATGAAGACCATAAACCCATCAAGTATGAGGCATTGTTAAAAGAAGGCGATGCATGTGATTATGTAAATTAGTTTATTTCTCGATTTGAATTACCCCCACCTCCAGATTACAGAAAAAGGTATCCTAGTATTATGTAGTCAGGGGAGGGGAGGGGAACGTCAGGGGCTGAGCCAGGGAAAAGCCTTACAGGAGTAAGCTTAAAGACAACTAATTAGGAAGAGACCAAACTCAATTCAATAAATTCTACTATAGTTACTGAAGCATGAACACTTAAGGGTCCACTCTCAGCCAAAGTTTAGTGTGCAGTGCAGTTCTCTATAGGCACTGTGCATCTTGCCTGTGTAGTTCTGGCAACCACCATCTCACTTTGGATGTGCCTGTGGCACAGGAATCATGCCATGTGTCTTTCTGCGCTGAGCGCATTTCACTTAGCAAGTTTTATCAAAGTGTTTGCCTATTGCATATTTCAATAGATTTATTTCTGTACCCTTTAGCTTATAGAATGTAGAGTTGAGGCTGCCTATAATAGTCCTAGAGACAGTGACTTAACACTAGAACCACCACTACCCCCACTCACACACACCTGCACTAGGGCTCAAACTTTAGACCATGGGCATGTCTGGCATGTTCTTTAACACTGAGGTACACCCAGCCCTAGAGATAATTTTTCACTCCTGTGATGCAGTGCCTTACTGATTCTGGGTGGTAGTGGATGTATGGAGAAAGGAAGCGGTGTTGGCAGAGCTTTGGAGGTGAGAGACTTATGTCCCAAGTACACTTGGATGGATATTGCCCCTTTTTCCCTTGCTTTAGCAAGCAAGTACCTTTCGTGGACCGGAAGAGGGTAGTAATTAATCCAAAGTTTGTTCTTTTATTTATTTAGTTTTTGGGTTTTGGCACAGGGTTTCTCTGTGTAACCCTGGCTGTCCTGAACTCTCTGTAGATCAAGCTGAACTCTGAGATATCCACCTGCCTCTGCCGAGTGCTGAGATTAAAGGCAAATGCCACTGCATCCAGTCTGTAGTCGGGTTTTGATAATAGTCGTTGAAAGTTTTTTCAGGGAGACGTGGTAGAGGAGATGGGGGTGTAAGTCGGGGGTTTGGGAGCAGGCTTGAATTTGATTTTGATAGGGAGACATTGCTGTTGTCTAGCTCTGGATGTTTCAGAGGAGCCACAGGCGTAAATCTGATCTTGGAAGGCATTCTGGGAAGAAGCTCAACCTGTCTTTTGGGTTTTCAAGCTGGTTTGGGCAAATGACATCATATATTGGAGTGAAGTCCTGTCAAAGGCTGTTATCTGATGAAAAAACCAGTGTACCCGTGCTGGTACAGTCACCAGCTGTAGAGAATGTGTTAGCTACCTGTTCTTCCAGGGAAACCAGGCTGAGCCTCTTAAGGATGGCCTGTGTCTGGGCCACCCTTCTACCTCAGACCTTGGAAACCACCTGATACTTAGTAGATAGGCATTGAATATTCCTTAAAAAGGGTAGTTAGCACTCTGGTCCTCACATGCACTTTTTGAAGAAAAGTGGGTCTTGGATGGACTCCAGTGAAGAGGACTGGGGAGTGAGGAGGGAGTGAATCCAGCAGGACTGTGGAGACTTCCGCTGCTACTCAAGAAAAGTAAAAATCTTCAAAATGATGACAGGAGCTTACCTGACCCTTTTGTACTGGTCAGGAATGACAGTGACCTCCGGCACCACTAACTCTCTAACCAGCAACTGTCTTCAGACTTTGGCTGGGGAAGCTAATGTTACCAACAGCCACCCAAACCTGCTCTCTGTGCCCCTAGGCTGTCTTTTCACAGAGGACTGTCTCATCATTCTGCTTGCATATGGGCCTCCACCAGAAGCCCTCCTTATTGCTTACCTGAAAAGATTTCTGCCCTGCCTACATTCTGCCTTGTTAACTCCACTGGCTTATTTCTTCACAGGACTGATGCCTGCTGAAGTCATTGGGTTTACCTCTGTCCTTTGTCTGGAATGTAAGCCCAGTTTCTGTCATGTCCTACTCTATCTGCGTACAAGTTGTGGCCTTCAGGCTATAGGAGGCACTAAGAGTGTCAGGGTAGGGAATGGTGACTAGACAATTACTACCTTTGTTGTAAGCACTGTTTGTAAACTTTAGAAACCTTCTGAGCAACAGATTAAGATCACAACTGATGTCCTTGAGGACTGCTGTCGTAGGCAAGGGGTCCTTCTAAAGTGTGGGTCATCACCCCATATTAGGGTTTATGTAACCGAATGTGAATATTGTGAAAAACTTAGCAACAGTAAATGGTGGCTGAAGACTGAGTCACCAAAAATTAGCTTAAAGTAAAACATAGCATTTTTCAAGTGTTTGTGCAGCGTTCACTGATGTTACATTGCACGTCTTGGTGGAAGCTGCAGCCTTGCTTCTGGTTTGTGCTGAGCGTGTCATTACACCGTCAGATACTGTGAGACTTTGTTATGGATTACAGTGTTTTTACTATGTAGTCGGTTTCCTGCTCTTACAGAAACATAATGGCTTAATTACAGAAAACAGACTTCTGATATTTTCCTTACCATTTTCTCCCAGTAAATGTCAAATTGTATACCTTCGAATTGTAATATTTTAGAATGTTTGGTTTTGTTTTTTTTAATTGCCATTTGAAAACTGGGAAGACTAGTTTACATCTGTAATCCCTAGCACTCAGAGGCTAAGGCAGGGGGATTGTGATGAGTTCTGGACCAGCCTGGGACACAGAGTAAGGCCCTATTTCAATTCCCCTTCCCCAAAATTACTGTCTGAGTCCCTAACCTGGGTTTTATAAGAACTGGTTAAATTGGGGTCTGGGAAGATGACTCAGAGATTAAGAGTACTTCCTATGGAAGCATGAAGGCTTGTTTGAATCCCTAGCATCTGTGTAGAACACAGGACATGGGCATTCATATTTATAAATGCAAGGGACAGTTAGGAGAATTGCTGTAGTCTGCTGGCCTGCCAGCTTAACTCCAGGTTCAATGACAAATCCTGTGTCGGCAGAATAAGGTGGAGAGAGAGAGAGTGATAAACACCTGATGTTCTCATCTAGCCTGTAGAGTGTGTGTATGGGCACACATACCCACACGTGTGTGCAAATACACCATATACACAATACACTACACTCATACACACACTGAGTTTTGACTTGTAAAACTTAGCTTCCCACAATTTCTGAAATAACACTAAGTATACCTCTGGCATTTGGAATATGTATTTATGCAAAGCAGTATTCTCAGCTTTACTCGTTGTAAAGTCCAGATATCAGTCAGTGCTGAGAAACAATGAAGAATTTATACTCTATGTTCAGCATCGCCAAATTCAGCCAAGATTTAATTCATTTTATAGAAATAAATAAGCACAGACATCTCAACTGTGCAGTTTTGCCTTGTCTTTAAAATAGAATCCTAAGTGTCGGAGACTGTGTAAAGGTGTGTGCACACCACGTTGAGTTTTATTCCATGGTTGCAGTCTGAGCCATGGTCCAGAATAACAGTGTGACCTGGAGCCAGGCTTGAAGGCACACCAGTGAGGACTGGATGGTTTGAGGGGCATTGTGCTCTTGTGTTCTCCACCTCCCTAAGCCTTTGCACTCTCAGCTTGAGAGATGTGGGGGTTGGGATGAGAACTGTTTGATTCTGCTCGGCTGGAGGCAGTAAATAGTTTTCTACACTGTGCCATAGAAATTGCTTAGCTTTTTTGGCTGTCCCTTTATGGCATCTTTTTAGTGCTTGGTGTCAAATTTCTTGTTGTCATTCTTTTAAAAAATTTTTATAAATAGCAAAAAATGTACACACAGAAGTGGAGAGCAGCATTGTAGAAACCCTAAGTTGGCCAGAATTGGTAGGCTAAGCTCACTTTCTTTCTTCACTTTCCCTTCCCTTTTAAAGCCTTTGTTTTAGGAAAAAGGAGATTGCTGTATTTGGAGAGCAATTGTTGGCTTTTCATCATGGGACTTAGTAGTCTAATTTGGCAAGGTCCTAGAGCTACAAATGAAGTGAATGGAAAAGAGTGAATGGAAAAGTGCATGCTGGGGAGGAAGCAAACCCTGGGCGTACAACCCATCTTATGGGACTCCATCAAAAGCTTTCAGGAAGGCCCTAGGTTACTTGGTGAGCAGTTTCCAAGTGCCTGGGACCCTCCCACTCGCCAGTCTCCCAGAACTCAGACCAGACTAACATGTAGAAGATGCTAGTTTTTTAATTGTTGTTTTCTGTAGTAAAGTTTTAGTTTGTTTTATTGCTGTGAAGGGACAACATGACCAAGGCAACTCTAAAGACAAGCATTTAGTTGGGGGCTTGCTTACAGTGTCAGAGGTTCACTTCATTATCATCCTGGTGTTCCAGGCATGGCAGGCATCTTGATGCTAGAGGAGCTGATAGGTCTACATCTTGATTTGAAGGCAACCAGGAAGAGACTTTAATTTGCTGGGCAAAGCTTGAGCACCAGGAGCCCTCAGAGCCCACCTCCACAGAGACACTCCTCTAACAAGGCCACACCTCCTAATAGTGCCACTTCCCTGAACCAAGCATATTCAAACCACCACGTACAGCATGGCAAGAGGTTCCTTTCTGACAAAGCCCCTGTTTACTACTTTGTCTAGAACTCACTTAGACTCCTAAGTGGTGCACATGCAGACTTACTTGCTTAGAGTTCTTTCTTCAATCTGGTTCAGCCAGCTGAAGGAAGGAAAGGAGGCGGCTGCTTACTCTCTTCTGCCTTCCTGTTGTCTCTTACTCAGAGACTCCCACTGGGCATTTGGCCCTTGCCTGTCCTTAGCCCAGGTGTACTGCGTTTGAGAATTAGATGTTGCCTGGTGAGCAGGATGGCCTTTTATGGGCTGGTTTAATTGAAGGATCTTAATAGTGTCCTGATGTGAAGGTATCCTGGCCCAACCAACTCTTTCCATTTTAAGATATATCCAGGAGGCAGGTGATTCATACCAAGTAATAGAGGTATTTTCTATCCTGGGAAAAGTGGAGACACTAGCAGAATCTTGCTCTTAAGAAATGCTTTGAACCTCTGACTGCCTCTTGTGTGTGGTGTTCCATTCTCACACTTCCTCATAACCCCTCTTGGAGGTGATTTAGGGAGAGCCTGGAACCTGCTCTGTTGGCAGCTTGTTGCAGAAGAGGATTTACTTCTCATGGCTGGCCGGTGAACAGTCTGCATTTCTGTGTTCCAGGCACTTTCATTTACCTCTGAATCACTCACCAGACAGTGCTGAGCTGTGGGGAGATGAATGGGACCTTCCTAGTTATTTGATGTTTTGAATGTGATAAGAATAAAGGGGAATGAGGTTGCCTGGGTAGTGACTGCATGAGCTAAAGCAAGTTCAGGGTTTTAGGGATTGAATAGGGCACAGCAGTGTCTCCACCAGGAATCTTGGATCTTCTGTGGTAAAACCTCAGGTCTTAGGAACATGGTGTGTCTGTCCTGACCACTCCTTTGGCTTCCTCCCAGATTTCCTCGAATATACCATGACGTATGCATGCATAAATGGCACAATGCATAAATGTAAAAAAATTATATTTAAGAAGCTGGAGAGATGGCTCAGTGGGTAATTAAGAGCACTGGCTGCTCTTCTAAACGACCTGGGTTCAATTCCCAGCACCCATATGATGGTTTACACTCATCTCTAATCCAGTTCTAGGAGATCCAGTGTCCTCTTCTGGCTCACAGGTACCAGGCACACATGTGGTACACACGTACACATGCAGACCAAGCACATATACACATAAAATAAAAAAAAAAATTTAAATTTTTTTGAGAAAAATATTTTTTAAAATGATGAGAAAAATAAAAATGGAACATACCAGTATAAAAAGCGTGTACACACTGGCCCTTGGCAATAAGGCTCATCTGTTAGAGGAACTTTCATGCAGGCCTGATGCTGGATCTCACACGATAGCAGGAGACAACTCTGAAAAGTTGGCCTTGGCTTCCACACTATGCACTATGGCATGCTCATGACCGAGCTTTCACACACACTTTGTTAACGGCCGTACAGGTATCTACAGGTGCCTTCTCCAGTATAGCAGCAGTAGTATTCCCTTCCAGAGGACGTGTACCCCATAGAATTGTAAACTCCCTTTTACTTACGTATACTACAGCCTGAACTACATTTTGCATCTTGCATTTTAAATTCAACTAAATCTTGAAGATTTAGCTTTTAAATGCAGGAGGAGCTTCTTTATACAATTACATAGTATTCCCTGAGTAGATAAGATATAATTTATTTAACCAGTCCCCTTATCTTTGACCTTACACACTTTGTTGCAATGGATATTCTTTATGTATACAATTCCCCACATTCATAATCATGAGTAATTATTTTCCCATGGTAAATACCAAAGAACTAAGATGGCTGGGTCAAAGGCTGCACTGTAATTTTGATAAATAACCACAAGATTGTTTTGCACAGAGATTTGAACAGGTCACATTTTCACCAACAGTGGTGTCTGTGGATGGTTTCACAGTTGGCAGCACTGTTATCCCCAGATGTTTTCCTTCTCTGGTGTGTGCTCCCTTCATCCATTTCCCCGCCAGGTTATGTCCTCATTGGTCTGTGGGTGCTCATGTAATATGGACTCCAGCTCTTGGCAGTGTAAAGCACTGGTGTTGTTGTCTTACAGTGCTGATTTTGTTCACGAAGAACGTAGTAATTGTGTGAAAGGTTGTCTGTGGTCAGATATGTTGTCATTTGTTGTGGCTTCTGAGTTTGTATCATAGGCAGAAGCTTATCCCCAACTTATATTCTTTTTTTTTTTTCCTTTTTTTTTTCGGGGCTGGGGAATCGAACCCAGGGCCTTGCGCTTCCTAGGTAAGCGCTCTACCACTGAGCCAAATCCCCAACCCCCCCAACTTATATTCTTAAAATTATGTACTGTTTCCAGAGTGGTTCCCAGGAGCCTACTCCATTCTTTCTTTTTCCTGCTTACCTATTCTGAGTTTGTTCTTTGTTGCAAAGAGTGAGATGTATAGATCTCATTTTATAGAGATGTGTGCTTTCTTGGGAGTGATGTGTCTCATACTCTGGCTGCTTCTCTGTTGACTGATGCAGGTGAATGTGATATGGGAGAGCCTGCAGCAGTGTTAGCTTGTCAGCACCAGCTGTCCTCACAGTCAGTACTTTACACACCCTCATAGAGACAAAACTGACTTAAAAATTGGATAATTTGCCTGAACTTTTGCCATTAATGTCTAAAGTATATTCTCTTTTTATATCACTTTTTATTCACTTATTCTTTATGTTATATGTGTATTTTGTGTAGGTGATCAATGTCATGGCACACGTGTACAGCTTATAGGATAGCCTGCCTGAGTTTGTTCTCCTTTTCGTCATGTGGGTACTAGAGGTCAAACTCATCAGGTTTGGCGCAAGCATCATTTACCCACTGAGTCATCCCTCTTGCCCTACAACTGTGTTTTCCCTTCTTATCCTTGACAACAGTAGACAAGAGGAGAGGGCACTTGGGAGAGGGACTGTTTGCCATGATTGGCAGCTATGTTTGGGTAAAGGGGTGTGAGACAGGAATTCAAAGAACTAGAAAGCTCCATCCTTGGAGGCTGAGAGTCCTGAAACTTCTGAATTAAAGAAATGTGCATTCATTAATAGAATCCCTATATTCAAGCAGTACATAGTGTACTAGCTAGCTTTTATGTCAGCTTGACACAGTTTAAGGTCATCCAAGAAGGAACCTCAATTAAGAAAATATCTTTATAAGAATGGCCTGTTTGGGGTTGGGGATTTGGCTCAGTGGTAGAGCGCTTGCCTAGGGAAGCGCAAAGGCCCTGGGTTCGGTCCCCAGCTCTGAAAAAAAAAAAACCAAAAAAAAAAAAAAAAAAAGAATGGCCTGTTTGGGGCTATTTTTTTGGTTGATGAATGATGTGGAAAGGCCCAACTCACTGGGTAGTAAGCCTACAGGCAGGTGATTCTGGGTGCATAAGAAAATAAGTTGAGCAAGCCATGGGGAGCAAGCCAGGAAGCACCTCCCCCTTGGTCTCTGCAGTAGCTCCTGCCTTCAGGTTCCTGCTTTTAAGTTCCTGCCCTGACTCCCCTGGATGATAAACTACAGACTATAAGATAAAACTAATCCTTTCCTCCAGAGCTGCTTTGGTCTTGTGTTTATCATAGTAGTAGAAGAGCAACTAATGCACACAGAGGAAGACTTTTCTCAAGAGGGAAAGTCCTTTCTGCAGCATAAAAGGACCTCAGAAAAACATGGAAGTTTATACACAGCTGTTACTGAGACTGTGAACAGTTACATTATTTGCCTATTTGTTTTAAACATTTACCTAGGCGGAAGTAAGGTGCTCTACCCTAACCAAACTACAACTACACTACTAAACACTCGGCCTCTGTGGAGACGCTGGTGTCCTTTTGAGTGGCTTAGGCATCTTCTATCTGACCTCACAGATTAAGTGTTGCCATGGCTGTTACAAAAGGCTCTATATAATTCATATTTTACAGTTTCAATCATTTTCCCACTGGTGTGTAATTTTAGTTGAAGAACTGGGTCGTCTGAGTTCACAAGTCAGCCTTATTCTGTAGTTCATTACTTATTACTATTAAACATGCTTATCTTTCAGAAATATACATTTCCTTCAGAGTAATTCAATTATGCAGTTTTCTAAATTTACATAACAACTACTGGCGCACAAGAGCATGGCTTTCCATTTTTACCATTCTGAAAATAGAGTACAAACGGCAAGCATTGAGAAGTAGGGTACAACTGTCACCTGTGGAGTCTTGAATTCAGAGTCGCTTTTCTTCTGTGCTAATTTTTTTTAATACCAAGATAAGTGTCACAAATAGCACCCTTTCTCGTAGCATTTCCAGAATTAGAATAACAGAATGGGAATGGTGAAGTACTGATAGGATATGAGCTATGACTGAGATTGTCTTTGGAAAGGTAAAAGGGTAAAGAAACAAAACACTTCACTTTCTCTTCTGTTCAATTTCTGGCATAAAAACATATGTATGTATGTATGTATGTATGTATGTATGTATGTATGTATATTAGGATATTATACACATTATATGTATGTATGTTTGGTTGGTTTTCTTACAGGTATAAACCTAGAGGACTGTGTAAATTACTTTAAAGACCACACATAATTGGGCTTCTCTGATCGTGTCTGTGTTTGTTACATGGTACCTGTCAGGGCTATATAAAGGACATATAATCAGACAGAAGTGCAGCATGCTGTCTAAATTCATTTTCTTCACATGGATTCCATAAATTGTAATGTTGCTTTAAAAGTCTTACGACATTATTAAGTCCTCATTTCTTCCTCATATGCAAGTGTAGCTCTTGGGAGAGGGAGTGGCTTAGTGGTAGAGGAGGGCCAAAGCTCCTTCTACTGTTGGCAAGAGGTGCCTTAGGACCACAGACTTCTTTCTCCCTTGGGCATGCTCAACTTGTAGCTTCCAGTCAGCATCTGAAGAGGCCTTTGTGTGTGTGGCCTTGGTAAAGTACTTCTGTTTTTTCAGGTCTTGGCCACTGATGCGTTTGGATACCATAAATTTAGCCAGACTCCATGCTTGAATTGCTTTGCAGTTACCACGGAGTGGAGTTTCAACTTAATTTAATTTTGGTATGAAATTGCTGAAAGTCTTAATGTATTTCAAAAGCAAGTTATTACTGTTGCAGTTATTTGAGGGAAGATCTTACTCTGTGGCCCAGACTGGCTTCACACTTGTCCATCTTCCTTTGTTAGCTTCCCAAGTGCTGAGATTACAAGCAGGAGTCACCATACCCAGCTATTTAATCTTTGTAAACTAATTAGTTTATTATTATTATGTTTATGGGCATGTACGTGCCACAGAATGGGTGTGAAAATCAGAAGACAACTTTTGGGAGCCTTCCTTTCCTCTCAGCCTTATGTTGGTTCACTTACTTGCTAAGTCAGCACACTAGCCCTATATGTTCTTTTAATATAAAGGACTCAGTACATTTGGCCATGCCCAGAGGCAACAAATAACAGCACAAAAATGAGCACACTTGAGTGTCTGTGGCTGTATCCCTTGTCTAATGTTAATGTGTTCCATGTTCTTCTAGGTGTGCGTGCCTTGATGCTGTTGGTTTTCCATGATGGATTTGTTTTCTCGCCTGGCTAGGACTATAGTTATTCTCGTAGTGAAGAGTTCTTCCCGAGGCTTTCCTTTCAGTTTCTTGCTGACAAATGTAGAAGGTAGAGTGTTTCTCTGAATTGTGGGTTTCTGTGTTTGTGGGATTTTCTGGTTCCTGAGTTTTAAACAGGTCTTAGTGGCTCCCAATTATAAGTATTAGAGTATAAGGCCTTTATCACAGTCCTGTTTCTTAGCCTGCTTGGATATCAGTAAAACGGCTACTCTTGGGGTGTCCTCAGGAGACTGCCATAGTCATTATGTGTGGGAAAGAACTTGGGGAGTAAAATGGGAGGTAATATTAGCAAAATTTCATTCACCAAATTTTACCTTAAAACCTAAGGTGAGATCACCCATCTGTGTGTATGTCTGTTGCCCCCTCACCCTCCCAACTCCCTTTCTCTGACTAGCCCAGAACTTGATATGGCCGGCCTTGAACTCATAGATCTGCCTGCCTCTCTCCACCACACCTATCATGAGGGGCCTTTTGAATTTAAAGAACCTTTGTATTTTAAGACAATCAAATCCACAAAAATGA
Source organism: Rattus rattus (assembly GCF_011064425.1). Taxonomy (NCBI): domain Eukaryota; kingdom Metazoa; phylum Chordata; class Mammalia; order Rodentia; family Muridae; genus Rattus; species Rattus rattus. Next base: position 250,605,975 of record NC_046154.1, read on the forward strand.
AAAATAAACAGCTTTGATGCACTTCATGTAGGCCTGGCTGACTCAATGCAAGTTAAGAATCCAGAGGGTAAAGCAGTGGAATAAGAAAATAGAGATGGAGAAAGTAGACGTCGTTGCCTTGAAAGATGGGGATTTATCCCCATCACCTCTGATGCTGCTGCCAGTGCAGAAAGTCCATGCTAGAGGTTTGTGATCTTGGCAAATAGTGGGCTCACTGAAGGTGGGGTCTCACTTGATGAGATGAGACCTTGTTCATGGGACTAGAGGAGCTACTGCCCTGTTGTGAAAGAAGCCATTTGGGAATGTCATCTCGGACCTTTTCTTAAAGACCTATTTTTTTATGTAAGGTAAAATTGACATATAATAAATTCTTTTATTTAAACTGCACAATTTTATACATCTTGATTTTATATAAAAGACAATGAATATGTTTTTTACCACTGAAGTCTCCCTTCGCCCATTTATTTCCCTGCCTTTGCCCAAACCTCAGTTACCCCTGTATGTGCCTACCTTCTATCACTATAGATTAATTTGTATTTCCTAATATTTTTAGGCAAGTGGACTCACTTGTCATCACTGTTTTGAGGTTTGTTTGTGTTGTATAATCAATACTTCATCCCTGCTATTGCTGAGTAGTCTGCTGTATTCTGTAACATAATATACCCATTCACTTCTTGAAGTATATTTGGACATCTCTAGTTTCCAGCAATTACAGAGAAAGCTGTCATGAATGTTTATTTGTTAGTCTTTTCCCTGGTACACTTTTCTCTGGAAATGCAATGGCTGGCCATAAGCAAACTCATGTTTGACTCTTTCAGAGCTTGCCAAACTTCTTTGAGAGTGATCATAGCATTTTATAGCCCCACCATGAGACAGTCCAGTTGCTAATGATAACTTAGTATAATCAGAATATATTAGTAGTGGAGTGCTGCTGTGTGATGTTTTGATACATAAAACATTGTATTTATTATTATTATTACCACCATTATTATTTACACAATTTCCAAAAGAAGCTAAATGTTGTATGTTACTGATATATTTCTTATCATGTCACAAGGCACAGCCGAAGTCAGGAGAAATGTTTGTACCTGTCTGAATTAAAGAGAAATGCACTACTAAAGTTTTTGTGACTATAGTGTTATGTTTTCTTCCCGTGAATCACTTAGTCTCAAAATTATTTCTCTCTCCTAGCAGTGTCTGGCCTTGTCTTCTAATGTAATATCATTTACAAATTACATTTGCATCCCATTAAATTCCCTCAGTCGGATCCAACAATTGAAAAAAATGTTAAGAACAAATCCAACACAGATACTTGGAGTACCCTACTATATAATTTCCTCTGCCTACATGGATGTATTCCAGCAGGCTCTCTTTCTGATGCATTTGAAATGAGAAACACTTTCAATGAGTACTTGGAGCACCGTTTAACTCTTTTCACTGCACTTCTTTTGTTACTTTTTCTCTTCCCAAATATCCATGTGGTATCATTAATCCTTAATTGGATTTGATTGGTAATGGTTTGTGCCTAGTTATTTTCTTTCTGTTTGATAAATTGCAAGGATTACCTTTTGTCTTTTAAGGAAGTACATACTTGACAAATCACAGGTATTAGATGTATTTGGGAAATTGTGTTTAAATCTGTTGTAGAGTTCTTGGTGAGCAGACGGTGAGTGGCATGCACTCCCTTGATGAACAGCATCACCATTTAATTATCTCTATCTCCTGGGTCCTGGAGGAGCTGTAAGACAGGCTCGAGGGGAGCGTCTTCCCCCTCTTGCACAGTAAGAAAACTGCTGTGATGTTTGTAAACCTCAAGACCACATTATTCCTGTCCTGCTCTCTGACAGGCTGTGAACCATGCGTGTATGTTCCCCATTGAAGTTGCACGTACGTGCTCTTTATGGCAACATTACATGACTGTCTTTGGTCATAAGAAAGTCTGGGAAATAAGCCAAAAAGGGACTAGGAATTGTTGGTGTTGGTGTTGGTGGAGCTGAGGTGCATGCCACCACAGCTAAAAGAGTTACTGGGAACAGTGTGGTAGAGAGGTGTTCTAAATGACCTCATGGTATCTGATACACTTAAGACAAGAAACACTTGTTTAATAGAAAACTGTTTGGAACATGATAGGATGAAACGTAGATTCTAGAATATTTTTGGAAGTGAATGTCTAGGACTATTGACTAAAATTTTCCTAAAGTCTCAGATACAACTTTGATAAATAGCTATTTTCAAAATGGTTTAAAGTAGTTTCCCCTTTGTGGGGGGGAACATATCAGATATCCTACATATTAGATATTTACATTACAGTTCATAACAGTAGTAAAATTACAGCTATAAAATAACGACAAAATTAGTTTTAGGGTTGGGGTTCACCACAACATGAGGAACTGTATTAAAGGGTTGAAGCATTAGGAAAGTTGAGAACCACTGGTTTAAAGTTTGGGTCCTGGGGTAAGAGAGATAGCTCGATAGTTAAGAACACTTGTTATTCATTCAGAGGACCAGGGTTCAGTTCCCAGCACCCACATGATGGCTCATAACCATCTGTAACTCCAATTCCATGAAATCCAATGCCCTCCTTGGATCTCTGTGAGCACCAAGCATGCCCATAGTACACACAGATACATACTTGCAAAACACCCATGAAATTAAGTGAGTAAATCTTTTTTTTTTTTTTTTTTTTTTTTAAGTATAGGTCCTTGGAAATGTGTTAATTAGGAGACTAAAAGATGAGTCCGTGTTTGAAGCTCTCTCTCTCTCTCTCTTTTTTTTTTTTGATTGATTTTTTTGTAATGATAATTGTGGATTTGTGTGCAGTATAAGAAACAACTCAGAAGAATTCTGTATGTTCTGTAGCCCAGTTTCAACCAGTGCTTGTAAAACTATAGTACATTATAGCCAAGATTATGGCCTTGATACAACTCATGGGTCTTCTCAAGGTTTCTCATTTTATTTGTATTTGTGTGTATGTGCAGATAGGTAGTTCTGCACAGTTCTGTCACATCTCCATCAGTATTGAGACAGAGCAGCTCTCTAACCTCATCTGCCTTGCCCTCACCTGCAGCCATGGCAGCCAACCTCTTGTTCTTTCAGAAATGTTAACATAAAAGACAGGAGACAGTGCATAATGGCTGTGTCTGTTTGGATTTGTCCACCAGTCTATGGAGTTGTTTGCAAACTCTGGGACTAGAAGAGCTGCCACTTAGCTCAGATGTTTGAGTGGTCTTGGAGGCTACTGATGGCCAGACCTTTAAGAACAAGACGATTCCTAGGAAGCGCAAGGCCCTGGGTTCGGTCCCCAGCTCCGGAAAAAAAAACAACAAGATTCTTCTGAATATATGCAGCAATTTTTTTTGTCTAATTGATCTTGTTCGTTAGTCTAAACTGAGCTGTTCATCATTTTATTCTAGTTAAAGATACTGATAGTCCTTCCTTTCTTCTCCTTCATGGGTGATCTCTTAACTGGATTAATACAGTGTGACTGCACATGTGTCGCCATACAGTCCACAGTGTTTGGTATTGGCTTTGTCCTCCCTGGCAGGAGATCTAGGTGGTTGGTCTACTTTCTGCTCATGCTTTGCAACACCAAAGGCACTTCAAGCTCTCCTCAGAGTACTCCAGAGTGCGTTAGGAGATGAGAACTGGGGGTTGGGGATTTAGCTCAGTGGTAGAGCGCTTGCCTAGCTCCTCAGCTCCGAAAAAAAAAAAAAAAAGGAGATGAGAACTGAACACACAAGACATAGGCTTCTACCTTGTGCCGCCTCTATGGTGAGGCAAGCAACAACAGGTTTAAAAGTCTGGTTGAGAGCCCCAGGAAGGACAGAAGCACTGGCTCTCTTTACTGCACAACTCTTGGCCTCTCCATAGTCCTCAACATCAAGCGGTACCACAGAAATAAATGAATGAGGCAAAAGAGACAGTGTGGGTATTTTTTGTTTTGTGTGTTTAAATGATGATCTGGGGCTTTGGGGGTATCACACAGTAAGCACAAGGAGCCTGACATATGAGAACATCCATAGGAGTCTGGCTGTGTCTCTCTGCCTCCCTTCAACACAATAAGCCCCTAAACACACAGCAGTCACTCCACTGGGTCTTACCTTGTCACCTCTTCTCCCACTCCTTTTCTTTCTTCTCTATTTCTCTTTTCCCCCTCCCTCTGACACTCACAGTGTTGGCCAGGCTCTCCTCAGATTCCCAGACTCCAATGTGTTCCTGCTCCAAGTGGCTAGACTGCTAGCACATAGGATTCTTTCCATTTAGATCTCTGTTCAGATGCTACTCCCTCAACAGCAGCAGCAAATGTCTCATGTTCCTGTCCCTTCACCCAGCTTTATTCATGCTATTTCTCATGATTTCCTGGCGTTGTGTTTCCTCTGTCTCTTTGTCTAGGGTGTCAGCACTCAGAAGACTCTTTTGCTTACTGTTACGGGTCAGTAGCTGGTGCGTCACAGTCACAGAGTGTGGTTATTAGATTTTCTCCATTATTTTTGAGGCTTTTCTTTAAATGAATCTTCCATCTAAAGGATAGGAAGCATTGTTCACTCTTTGTTGTCTTTTCAGCTTGGACCCAGGCTTCTATGTGCCAAAAAGTGTTCTATCACTGAGTCAGTCTCTCTCTCCCTCCCCCTCTCTCTCTCTCTCTCTCTCTCTCTCTCTCTCTCTCTCTCTCTCTCTCTCTCTCTCTCTCTGTCTCTCTAGTGTGTACACACGCTCTCTCATGCTCTCAGGTTAGTTTATTCTTTCAACAATATGTACTTACATGGATCCCCTCTGGTGTTCTCAGTACCTGTATGAAGCAAGTAAGACTGACAAGAAGAGTCAGTCACCTCCATACCCATTCCTGTGTTGTGTTGTGCTGTGCAGAATGCTCTAGATAAGGCCTGCTATAGGAGATCTCAATACCTTTTGGTTGGAGGTGGGGATACTACAGAGTTTTGTGAGTCTGATTCTGTGTCCTGTGTAGGAAGATGTCTGCTGTCTGATTTGAAAATGCCTTTATTCTGAGCACTCATTCCTCTTATCTTTCCCCTTAATACTTGCCATCCCCGGTGTAGAATGCTCTCTTGCTATCCTTGGACCAATGAGTGCCTTGCCTCAATGATCTCTATTCCTAGGCGTCCTTATCAGAGACCTTTGCCAACCATGCCTGTAAGGCATTAACCTCTTCTGCTATTCTCCATCAGTTCACCTTGCCCTGTTGCCACCTGAAGCCTATATTTTGGGCACATATTTTGTTGTATGCCCTGCTTACTCCCTGTTCCTTCTACAAACTGAAGCTTGGCTTTGTTTCTGCCTTTTCCCATGCTTGGAAAAGTGCCTGGCTCATGGTAGACACCTAGTATTTGTTAAAGAACAAGATCCATTTCCAGGCCTCCTGGTAGGAAGGGAGGGTTGTGAAAAAACCACAAAGGCATCCCTAAGCTACATCCCTGACAAGACCAGGAATGCTACATAAGGCCATTTTTATGGACTCTGAGGCTAATGATGGTGGCATGATGTCTGCCTTAATGTCTGTAGAGCCATAAAGAGCCATACAATGGTTGTGTTGTGTACACAGAGTACAAATTTCTTAGGAATTTGAGTTGGTAAGGAAGATTTTATTGAAGCAAATAAGGCATGAGAGCTAGAATTTGATGGATTTTTTTGTTGGTGGTGGTGATGGTAGGTTTGCAGAATGGATGAGTTGAAGTGGAGGTTGAATTTGCACACTAAGTGCTGGCACTGGAGAGCTGTAGTCCAGATCAGCTGTTCTTAGCTTCCCTTTGCTTAGCGTCAGGAATGTTGCCTCCATTGCTCTTCAGTGTCTAAATTTGTATGCAGAGCAAGATTCATGCTGGGCCACAGCTCAGGCACTATTGCATGTTTTCCTTTTTATTCAAGTACTCTGTGTGTGTGTGTGTGTGTGTGTGTGTGTGTGTGTGTGTGTAGTTTTTATGTACATTAGTGTTTTTCTTGCATGTATGTCTGTGTGAGAGTGTCATATCCCTTGGAACTGAACTTATAGACTTGTAAGCTTCCATGTGGGTGCTAGGAATGAACCCTGTTCTTCTGGAAGAGCAGACAGTACTCTTTAACTGCTGAGCCATCTCACTCCAACTCCATTGTTTGGTAAAGGTTTAAAGTGTCAATTTTAATGAATGCATTTGTATGAACAGTTTTCAAGCTTAGCTGCTTGTTAGAATACTTGGGAATGGAGGAGGCAGAGAGTAAACAATCCCTCGTGATTGCTGTCTCACTGAACTGGAATGCTGCCTGGGTGATAGTTTTGTGTTTGTTTGGGGAAACAGTCTCAAATTTAGAGTTCAAATCTGCATGGTTTACCAAGTTGTTAGAGAATAAACCAGTGACCTGGCTCCCAGGCACACGTGTGCAGCTCTTTTGCAATGCTGTAGTGTTTTCTGGCAAACAGAACATTCTCCTGCACTCCTGCAGTATAACCACTAGAAAGAAGCAAAGATCTACCCTGCACAGTGACTCAGACCTGAAATTGCTGTTCTCTGGAGGCTGAGGCAGGAGAATTGCCTCAGAGGCCAGTTTGTATATAGTGCATCTAGGACAACCTGGGCACTTCAGTAAGACACAACCTCAAAATAAACCAAAACAAAATGCACAGTCAGCGTTGGAACCTTCATGGCAGAAGGACTGACTGCCTGGTGCCTTTGGTCCTATCTCCTTAGTTTCCCTCTACTCACAGGTTTTCCAGCGTTCCTTGACTTTGATGGAAGCTTTAAGCCATTTATTTTGTAGTTTTCGTCTTGGTCTGAAGGTGCAGTTGTCTGATAGATCCCAACATGTTCCCATGGTGTTAAGTGGGCAATAGAGTACTTGGTGGAGGTTGTATCTGCCAGCCTCCTTTTAAGATTGAAAAGTATTTATGGGTTGGGGTTTTTAACTCTCTGAATGTTCCATTCCCCTCTCTCATAATTTATTCATTTCTTAGGAAATCCTTTGTCCTTTGTGTTTTACTAATTTATATAATGGTGTGTAAGCTCTACTAGCGTTACTTAGAGTGCTCTTACGTTGTCCCAGATAGTCGGATCCCCTTCAGACCATCCTCTTTAAGGATTTCCTGCTTTGTGGCAAGCAGCCTGTTTTCAGATTAAACTTTCCTGGCCCTAGCCCCTGAATTAGCATTTTGTTTCCCCACCGTCAAATAGTTCTGTTTCTTTTAGTAAAGAATGGTATTTAAAGCTGTAAATCTTTGGATCATTATTATTTGAGTATTCTTTGTTTTGTAGCTTCATGGTTACAAATATGGGGGTAGGCAGGAATAGGTAGCTAGATGGACAGTTATGTGTATGTTTGTGTTTTATTAAAAACAGTGAGTACTTACTGTTAACCAATTTACACCCAATTCCCCATGTTTGTTTGTTTCCCCTTGCATTTTTGTAACTTTTTTTTTTTTTTTTTTTTGAGACTTGAGAAACCTGACTGCTGTTGTCTTACTGCCTTTCTTTACTGACACCCATTACCACTAGAGTGGGTGTCCTTCTCACTCTGCTTGGGTTCTGAGTCAGCACAGGGATGGTTTAGAGCTCCCCAAACAGTATTTCTGTGCAGCCTAGCTAGGGACTACCTGAATTAAGTAAGAGGTAACTGAGCTCCATATAAGTCAGGGGCAGACCAGGTCAATTAAAATTTCCCTAAGAAAATGAAGAGTAAGAGAAGACTTAAATTGATTGTACCAAGATGCTGTTTGATAATGAAATGGAAGAAAAAAATCAGGGAGAAAGCAAAGCTTGTCTCCTGGAAATCTTTGAAAAATATTTGCTTTGGAAATAATGTCCTTCTAGAAAGCATGAATTTCATTCTCTTTCCCTGAATTAACTGTTCATAGGAATAGAATTTGAAAAAGATTAGTTTTTTTTTTTTGAGAATGTATCTTATTAAAAAGGAACTTTTTAAGTGGAGGCATTTTTAATATAAATTTAATTCTGAAAATTTTAGACTTAACGAGAAAAAATACCCTGTTTTATCAGAGCACCAAATATTTAAGCAGGAGATGTCTAGACTTTGGCTGCTCCTTTTCTGTAACCAGTTTCACTATAAAATGTGGGCACTGAGTGGTAATGACAAGGAACCTCATCTCCTTTTGCTTGAGGAGAGAAACCACAGCGCCCCTAAAGCCATCTGTAATGGAGATTCTGGCCAGCCCCTTAGGTGGTCAGCACTTATCTGTCCCACTTTTCTTTTAAAAAATTATTATAAATTTATTTGTATAGATGTCTTGTCTGCATATATATCTGTTCATTATATGAGTGCCCGGTGACCACAAAGGTTATAAAAGGACATTGGTTGAACTGCCCGTGTGTGTGCTAGGACTCGAACCTCAGGTCTTCTACACTAAGCAACTAGCACTCTTAACCACTAAACCCCGTCTCCAGCCCTGCCCAGTGCTACAGGCTCACGTAGCCTGCGCACTGTCCTTGTCAGGGGATGCATTGCTGAACCTACTCGAGTTGGAGGCAGGCTTGCCTTTGGTTGTGTTTTCATGTGGAAGTTAGGATTGGGACTTGTTTTGCACATAAACCTTTTATATATTTATGTCGAGGGGTGGAAGAGAAAGTCTAATATTTTTATCTGTGGATTCAGTTACAGCTTAACAGGAAAACAATTTTTTTTTAAATATTACAACTTGGGTTAGGTTTGTTCTTTTTTGTTTTGGTTTTGATTTTTGGGTTTTTTGGTTTTGTTTTTATTTTTGGTAGTTGTTGTGGTTTTGTTTTTGTTGTTGTTTGTTTGTGTTTGTTTGTTTTTCATAGAGTTTCACTATATAGCCAGTACTAGTTTATAACTCAATAATCCTCGCTCTACTTCCTAAAGCTTCCCACTGCCACTTCTGGTATTGAAAGTCTTGTTTTTGTAAGTAAAGCATTTATTACCTATTCGTGAGGGCCTACTTCAGCTCTTCCCCTTCTCTTTTGTTGTAGGCTGAGTGTATCTGACTACACTTGAGTCCCTCAGGAATCGTTTTTTGTGAGTTTTGCCATTTGCAGACCTGTTAGCTCCTTAATTGTTTCTTTAGTCTGTTTTATCTTGGTCATATTTAGATGGTGTCTATGAAGTGCTGAGTTGATATGTTATTACCTAAAATCCTAACTGCCTTAGGCTGTGTGTGTTCTGTGTCTGCGTCTGTGGGGAAGCCAGGTCTCTGACTGCTCTGCCCACTAAGGTTCAGTAAGCTATCTGGGGCTTGTTTACTAGTGGGAACCCTCTGTTTGAGGCTATGCTCTTGGTGAGTTGGCCTTGTTTCACAGGAGATAGACATCGAATGAACTTTGAATTTGTAAAATAAATTGTGTATCTTATGATTTTGCACAATTTCTCAACAGGTCTATTAATGTGTATTGTTTTTATGCTAATGAGTGGAGCAGATCAACGAACCAAATTTGTATTTGTAGGAGAAAGATGCAATTGTACACCCACCCAACAGAGAATACTTTGACTTCTAGGACTCTTAGTACCTTCCTTAGAAACACATATATCGGGATTGGGGAGATGGCGAGGTACGTGAAGTGCTTTCTGTGTAAGCATGAGGAACTGAGCTAGATCCCCAGCACTTACGGTTTGTGGTGGTGGTAGTGGTGGTGGTTGTAAAGTTCAGGCTGTGGTCCACAACTGTAATCCCAGTTCTGGGGCATGGGGTTAGGGATGAGAAATAGGTAGATCCCTGGGGCTTGCCAGCCACCTGGTCTCCTAGAAACAGAGAGCTCTAGGTTCAGCCTCAACAACAACAACAACAACAAAATCAGGTGTCAGGGCTAGAAGAATGGCTCAGTGGTTAAGAGCGCTTGTTACTCTTTCAGATGACCTAAGTTAATTCCTGGCACTCACAGGGTGGCTCACAGTCACCTATAACTCTAGTTCTAGAGATCCAGTGCCCTCTTCTGGCCTCCTCAGGCACCAGGTACACATAGTACAAACAAAACACCCATACCCCAATATAAAGTGAAAGGTCTTCTTCCTTTGACTTGCACATGCCTATGCACACACACACTCACAGTAAATATGTGCAGCATGTGGTGTTAGTAAGTTTATTTGAAAACTATAGAACAGAAATTTATATGTTCACCATTTCAAAGAGATCATGGGCAGACACCTAAATTATACCACAACCGAATTAATATATATATATATATATATATTATGTTTTAAATATTATGAGACGTCCACTATATATTATATTGAAAACAAGCCTATTCCTAAATAAACGTGCACTAATCCTGTGTGTGTACAGATATTACAGAAACGCTCTTAGGCATCTTTGAAAGCAAGTCTATATAATAAATGTTTTGTGTGGGATGGCAAGCCTTGATAGAGGCGTGCCTAAGGGTCCTGTTGTTTTTTTTTTGTCGTTCATTCTGCTGTAAGTAAGGTATTGATACCGTGGCCTCTGCTACAGAAGGGCTGAATATACATGTATGACCTCGCTGTCGTGTCTTTTTTACAGAGAGAAGGAGCAAGAAAGGGAAGAACAGTTAATGGAAGACAAGAAAAGGAAGAAAGAGGATAAAAAGAAAAAAGAAGCCACCCAGAAGGTGAGTTGAGCATTGGGTTTATCTTTATATTTGTCTGCCATCCATGAGTGCCTGCCTGCCTTACTGGAATACCTGACACATAGACAACCTGAGGCATTCATTAGTTTATTTGAAAGCTAAAAAATTTGAAAGTAGAAAAATGTTTAGAACTTATACATATTACCACACAGAGGATGATAAATAGTGTTGCAGCTTATTATATGAAGACATTAGTAAACAATATCAAGAAAGTCTCAACTCATGTCGTTTTGTTATCTGAGCCATAATTGAGTATCATCTCTCTAAGTTTATAGACAAATTTTTTAAACTTGCTCAAGTGTGCCCTGTTGGTTTTTGTGACCTACCCATGGCACTGTGGCACTTGCTTTTTAATAATCCCATCAATAAACTGCCCTCAGACAGGTTCTAGTAGGCCAGAAATGGGGGGAACATGTTTGTAATCCTATCGCTAGGGAGGTAGGAAGAGACCCCGTTTGAGGTTTCTAGGTTACGGGTTGGGGATTTAGCTTAGTGGTAGAGCGCTTGCCTAGCAAGCACAAGGCCCTGAGTTCAGTCCCCAGCTCCGAAAAAAAAAAAAAATGAAGAAAAAAAAAAAAAAAAGAAAAATGAAGAGGTTTCTAGGTTACTATCTGGGTTACATAGCTAGTTCAGGCCAGCTGGAGCTGCGTAGTGCAGCCTGTCTCAAAAATAATGAAGCACATGCTATATAGTGCCTTGGGATAGAGCATCACTAGCTTGAGTCATGTGCTTGGAGGGAAAAAGAGATGCTAAATGAAAAGGCGGAGTTGACAGCTGTCAGGTCCTGGTCAAAACGTTTGTCTGATGGAGCTGCTGGAAGCAGAGAGCAGTTAAAGCGCCCGGCAGTCAGTGCAGCTTTCTGCCTCAGAGCATAGCCCCATCCCAGCCTGCAGGCTTGGTCCTGACTGGCCTGCTCCCCCGTTCCATTAGTGATGTGGAACTTGCTCTGGCTCTGCAGGGTCACTGTAGCTTTCTCTGGAGACAGGATCTGCTGGCCAGGTCTAGTGTGGTGATGTGGAGGTTTGGGAAGCAGGTCAGTCGGCTTTGAGGGTCCCTGCTGTAGTGCTGGTTTTAAAGCTACGTTTATGGAGGGATAAACTGTTGGGAGGGTCAGAGAGAATCATTCACAGAGAACAGTCAAGGCTGTCCGGCCTAATGGGAAGCAGAGGGGATGCACTGCAGATTTTTCCCAGCACCACTGAATATGCATGCCCTGTGATTTCATTATTTGAAGTAATATATAAACAGATCACTTATGAGGACTAGCATTTGAAAATTCTTGGAAATACTCTCAGAATTGGGCTGTAGATAACCCTGCTATATTAAGTGTATGAATGTACTTTGTTCTTTATGACTTAATGAAAAGAACAGAGACAACTGTTATTTAGTGCTACTTCAGACTGCTATGTGATTTAAAATTTTGTCTGCTTTTAATACTGTTTCTGTCATGTTGATAGTGGTAAATCCTCTATCATATCTTCATGCTGTCAGAGCATTTGCTTCCAATCTTAGCCTATCAGAACTGCCTACAACTCCAGGATAAAGAATGTGAATGGAAAAAGCAGGTAATGGACCTGGTGTGGTCGTGTGTACTTGCAATGCCACCATTTGGGAGGTGGAAGCAGAATGGATGGAAGTTCAAACGTTCCTCAGCTACGTAGCGAGTGAGTTCTATGCCAAGTGGGCAGGCTCAGAGAAGTGCAGGTGCACTAGTGTTGACTTGTTTCTACTGTCCTGTGGCTCTTGCCCTGTGCCTTGCTGACTGCCCCTCCCCCGAAAAGTCTCAAGTGACCTTAGAACATTTTCCCTTCAGCCACTCACATTTCATCTACTAAATTGGTACACAGACTTCACCGTCTATGTGAATAAAGCTAATAGGGACCTGAAGAGTCTGGAGCACGGGATGTTGACTTCACGACAAGTAGAGAGTGATTGTCTAAGTATACATTCCATCTTGGTTCTTGACATAGACAAGTGCTTGTTGCATTAAAATAGTAATGTCCTGGGTTCGATCCCCAGCTCCGAAAAAAAAGAACCAAAAAAAAAAAAATAGTAATGTCACTGGGGAGGCAGAGACAGGCTGATCTCTGAGTTTGAGGACTTCAAAATGAGTTCCAGGATATATAATTTTTATATTTTAAATATATTTTCAATATTTATATTAATATATTCTGTATCTTAAATATTTATATATATTTTATATATTATGTCTTATATTTATAAATCAAATATACTGTGGACTTTTATTATATATTCTTCAAATAGGACATTTATTTGAAATAAAGGAAAATGTGGCTACTTTTTTTTAGAGTAAATTGGGAGTATTTATACAGAGCATGTAGTTTATACAGTTGGACACTGTGTGTGTGTGTGTGTGTGTGTGTGTGTGTCTATGTGTATGTGCATATGCATTAAAGACTGAGCAAAAAGTAGTAACAAAGAGCAAACTTGAAAATTTCAAGGGATTAATTATGACTAATATGAGAATTCAGACATCTTGGTTGGACATGATGATGCCTGTCTATTCTTGGCAAGAAGATTAGAAGTTCAAAGTTAGCCAGGGCTGCTGAAAGAAAGGAAGAAAGAGAGAAAGAATCAGCTAACGAAGTCTAGGCTGACACAAGCTAGCGCTTGTCTTTGACAACATTTTATTGTACTAAGCCACTGTATAATTTTAGAATTAAATTTCAATTTAGCAATTTTAAGGAAAGAGCACAAAGCTTATCCTGTGATTGCTTAGTGGTCCCAGTATGATTGTAAAGACAGCTAGAAGGCCCAAAATGTGCTCTAGTGGAAAGGATTGTAGAGAACGTACCAGAAGCTGTGTTCTGTGGCCATTATACAGCTTCCATGGCTTGCTTTCTTCCCTCATTGTTTTTTAACCACCTCTTTGTGTCTGTCCTCCTCCTTGAACTTGATATAAATGTCTTGAAGTCGTTTTATATTTATGTCAACAGCATCCATGTGTCTGTGTGTCTCTTACCCAGGAGTTGTTCAGAACGTTTGTTGAGTGAGTGAATGAGCATGAATGAATGGTGGAGGCTGCGTGTGTACTTGGTAGAAGAGTGTTCTGGGTTCAGTCCTCAGCCCTGGATATAGAAAAAGAATGAATGATGCCAGTGTAATTTTATTAAAACATTGACTTTCATTTAAGGCTAAAATTAAATTTCTTCCACACAGAAATTAAACATGAGCCCCTTTCCACTGTGTTCAATGGCAGTTTGCTCTTTCCAGAACCATCCCTGAGTAAACCATGTTAAATTCCCATTCACCAGAGAGGTGTAAAGAAGGACTCCATTCATTCATTAGGCTGACACTGCAAAAGGAGCATTGTGTAATGTTGGCAGGACATAGGCTCTCACTGTCCAGCTTTTCACCATCTGAGAATTGGCTGTTGTAACAGGACCCACATTATAAGACATATTCAACATGATTTAGATTTGTTGCTTACAAATGGGGAAAGCATTAACTTCTATACAACTAATCTTCAAACTGGCATTCCAGGAAATAGTTACAGTGGAATAAAACCTAAATTGCCTTCAGGAATTGGTATGTGGATCAAACCCATTCATTCTTGGATAATTGGGGATTATAGAAAAATGTACAGGGTGTTTCACTGAGTTCTGTAGCAATTAGTAGTGGGGAACACGTTCATTTTAAGACATTTCCACAGATTTCAGTGTAGTCCAGTCAGCTTATCCTTTAATGCAAAAATGTAAGAAACACTCTAGGGAATCCTAAGAATAGATGGTTTAGGTTAGATTCAGAGTCTAAGTGTGCTAAAATCTGTTTGAGTGCTGGCCAGCTACAGGACATGCCCTCCAAAGATGACCATATGTTCATGAATAGCAGTAGTCCCGAATGATTACTAGCCACATGTGTCTTTCAAAGAAGATGGTGACATTCATTTTTAAATTATTTAGCTATGTATTTAATTACATTTTAGGTAATATATTGAAAGTATATAAAACAATGCCTAATAAAAATAGTTACTTTTGGGGTTGGGGATTTGGCTCAGTGGTAGAGCGCTTACCTAGGAAGCGCAAGGTCCTGGGTTCGGTCCCCAGCCCCAAAAAAAAGAAAAAAAAAAAAAGAAAGTCTTTAAAAAATAGTTACTTTTATGAGCTTATCTCTCACCATATTTTTGTTTAATATATTTTTATTGCTTTTGGGAATTTTATATAACATGCTGTACATAAACTTTGACTATATTTAATCCTCCCATTCCTCTCTCAGCTTCTCTCCCCCCCACCTCCCAGCATCCTGTCTCCTCCCCCTTTTTTTTTTTATAGCCTCTGATTGTAATTTGTTCTGTCAAGGGTGCTGAGCCATCTCCTTCCAGGCCCACTAAAAACCTACCATGGGCCTCGCCCTTTAAGAACGCCACTCTGACTCTGAAGCGACAACTGTTAGTAGGTCCAGAGCTCAGGGTGGGGTCTCAAGGTGCCTCCCTCTTCATGCTGGATTGCTAGCCAGGTTGATTTTGTTCAGGCCTTTTCTAGCTGCTGTGAATTTGTGAGTACAGTGGCTCTGTCGGGTTCAGAACTGTTTTGGTCCTCAAGACTTCTAGCTCTTACAGTCTTTCTGCCCCTCTTTCTCTGTGGTCCCTGGGCATGGAGGGCTTTGAGTTCATTTTTAATAACTCTTCTTACAGTTAGATAATCAGTGTAAATGTACTTCAGCAGACCGACTTTTTGAAAAGTAGGTCAGAATCTCAGTCTTAATACTGTAATCAATCCATGGCTAGAATTTTGGCTTACTTCTTTGGGATGTTTTTCTTTTGTGGTTTTGTTTTTATATTATAGGGAGTATATGGGATAGAGAGACGGCTCAGTGGTTAAGAGCATGGGCTGCTCTTCTAGAGATCCTGAGTTCAAATCATAGCAACCACATGGTGGCTCACAACCATCTGTAATGGGATCTGATGTCCTCTTCTGGTGTGGATGAAGACAGCTACAGTGTGCTCATATAAATAAGTAAATAAATAAATAATATTTTTAAAAAAAGAGTTCAGGCTAGCTTGGACTACATGAGATCCTGTCTCAATAAATATAAAAAGGGAGGGGGAAGGGGAGGAAAGAGGGAGGGGGGGCAGGTATACGATGAGTATCTCCATGTTGTTGTCCCACCTCCCCAAGAAGCAGTTTCCATCTGGCTTCAAAGATTCCCCCCCTACTCCAAGTTTATTACTATATTTAGTCACCCATCATTTAAAGTCCTTTTCATAAAATCTTAGTTATGACATAAAGAAGTACTTTTATAAAACGCTTATAAAATTTTGTTCAAATTTTGCACAATTCAGTCTTACCACTCTGCTTTATGGTATAAATTTTGGTGATGACAGCAGATTTCAATTGAACTTGGGATTGCTGATTTTACCATTACCCAAAACCCTGTTAGGAGAGATGACTGAATTTCCACCACGTAAGTCAGTAACTGAGTCACATGGACTTGGTTTCAAATCTCCCTTTGCAAGTGAAATTCCTGATGAGACTGAAATTCATGATGGCTTTTTAGGTTTTTGCTCAAAAGTATTTGAGTTCATACTCAGGAGGGGATCTTTTTGTATTAATGGTGAATTGAGTTTCTGGCCACATCTATTTGACTTTCTAAAAATTAGAGCAATCAAAATGGTTAACACCACTCCAATATAGGGTCTGTGTCATTTAGTGAGTGGAATGGGAGTGGCTGTTGTTGTTTTAATTTAGATTTCCTCCAAATATCCAAGGTGTGTGAGTATGGCTAAACAGCTCTAGAAAGATGTCTAAATTGACTCCCAGCTGTTTTGGATTTCAACTAAGGCTGAGTACTGTATATACTGACAACTTGAATTGCCTGTTAATAAAATTAAAATGATCATACAATATTTTATTGAACTAAAAAGCAAATTTTATTTACTTATGTCTGTTATTTCCTTTTCAGGTCACGGAACAAAAAACCAAAGGTAAGAGTTTCATTCTCTCTGTGTTTAGGTTTCCCAGTGCTGCTGACTCAGCCTGCAGTCCACTCAGGAGAGAGTGGGTGCACAGTAATTAAGGTGGGTTGTTTGCAGTCACTGCAGAGCAGTAATGACAAACTAAAAGCACTTGGAACTGTCTTTCTAGTTGGCCTTTCATTTTTAGGAAACAAAAGAGTAAATACTTTGTTTTAAAAGTGTGTGAATCATGATTTTGAACAGAACTTGTAGTAGAACAGGAACAAATAATCAACTCCTAGTTCAGATGGAAATTCCAGAGAGCACTTTCCAGTCTTGGTCCATGGAGTACATATTTGTCTGAAAATGGAGTGTCACATCTAGAATGTTCACATTCTTCAAAACTACAGCCTGGACCATCATTTTGAAAGATGCCAGATTTTGAATAAGTTAACTCTGCTTGAAAAACTGTGTGTTGCAAACAGAAGCAAGTGACCCTTAGGTGTTTCTCAGTCTAATTGTCTGTCCTTTCCTATGGTTCTTTCTGCTTTCCTGGTTCTAATTATGTAGTTTTATTTGGTAATGGTCACTTTGGGTTAGCAGGCCTTAAGAGTGGGAGAAAGAATTCCTTCAGATACTACTTATATTTGAGCACCTTAATACGTGGTTCTCAATTAGGTGTGTATTAGAATAACATACAGAGTCGTCAGAGTGCACAAGCCCAGGCTGCTGCCAGACCTTGACGTCTCTAAGCTGGAGCATTTATAGGTGTGCATGAAGTGTCCATGAAGCCCCATGAAATGAAAACCTTTGCCCTGGCTTTAAAAAGAAAAAAAAAAAATCAGATAAGGGTAATGGAGACTTGGATTGATGCAAGTCCTTCTAATGATAGTTTGGTTTGATTTGGTCAGTTTGACCAACAGGCTGAACGTTTTTCAGTGATGGAAGAAGGGTCAGTAAAGGTGGTCAGTCTTAAGAGATATTTTATCTAAGATAGCTTTCCTAAGAAATATAATTATGAAAAGAAAGTTGTCAGACGCTTACACATTAGTATACTGTATTTCTAGTCAAAGACATTTCAAAGAAGATTGTGCCCTGGGACTGTGTAGTGATTTAGAAAGTAAACTGAGAAATTGTTTTTACAATTATCTTTTTTTTTTTTTCTTTTTTTCGGAGCTGGGGACTGAACCCAGGGCCTTGCGCTTGCTAGGCAAGCGCTCTACCACTGAGCTAAATCCCCAACCCCTACAATTATCTTAATTGGTTAGTAGAATAGTGTTCTTCTCTTGTCTGGTTCAGCCAGTTCACAACCCACAATTGTGTAGGCTTTCTTTTAGGAAAATCCAACAAATACATTTTTTTTCTAAACTTTTTTAGAAGTAGACTATGTGAATGGACTTGGATAGGATTTAGTGTGTCTCCGTGTATGCACGCACATGTCAGAGAGAGACAGAGACAGACAAAATTTCAGTATCTAGCTATAGCCACTCTGAGCCTCTTGGTGTTGACCAAGCTATCCTTGACCTTACAGTGATCATCCTGCCTCTGCTGCCTGAGGACTGGGGTTATGGGCATGTGCTACTGCCTATTAAAGGACTTTTGGGTGTGAAGATTGGTGTTTTCTTGACAGGCCAGGCTCTATGTTGGTAGAACATGGAGACCATGGTAGAATTTGGGTTCCTAAGCCTGGCTACTTAAGCCATGGTCAGTGGTGTTTCATCAGAAAACAAAGTTCACTGGGCATTCTTTCTCAAATAAATAAATAGATAAATATCAGATCTGTTCTCAACAGATTATTCTATCTTATGCCAAAGTCTTTAAAAAAGGAAGAAAGAGAAAGAAATGGAGCTTTCCTCCTTGTGCACTCCTTTCTACTTAAGTCTTTTTCATGCCTATCGTGGATGAGATTCACTTCTCTGTCTTCTTACTCTTCCTACTTCCTCAACCAGAAAATAAAGTCAGATAATCCTAAAGGAGCTGAGGGTTGCTCAGGTCTCCAAGGAGAAGACAGGAAGTTAAAAAAGCATGTACATATTTATAATTTGAGGTGTGTCAGACTTACCAGACTTGCTAGGTTTATTCTTTTTCTTGGTCAAGTCTTTGTCTATTGGGATCTCTCCTCATTCTTCTCCTGAGCTGACGTTTCTGGTTCCATTTTCTCTCCCCAACAATAGTTATCTTCCTTAAGCGATCTCCCCTTAACTATGAATCTACTCTTTCCCCAGCAGAGAAAAAAGAAAAGACTGTTGGTGCCAAGTCTTGGGTTGTACAAGGATTGAAGTAAGATTTTTCTGTATTTCAGAAAAGCAGTAGATTGGTTCTGTGTTCTTCCTTTATCCTCCACCATTATAAACAGTGCGGTGATGTCTTAGTTAGGGTTTTCATTGCTGCAACAAAACACCATAACCAGAAAGCAAGTTGGGGAGGAAAGGCTTTATTCAGCCTACACTTCCACATTGCTGTTCATCAATGAAGGAAGTCAGGACAGGAACTCACACAGGGCAGGAACCTAGAGTCAAAAGCTGATGTAGAGCCCATGGAGGAGTGCTGCTTACTGGATTGCTCCTCCAGTAACTTGCTTAGCCTACCTTATAGAACCCAGGACTACCAGCCCAGGGATGGCCCCACCCACAATAGGCTGGGCCTTTTCCCATTGATCACTAATTGAGAAAAAATGCCTTACAGCTGGGCCTCATGGAGGCATTTCCTCAACTAAAGCTCCTTCTCTAGCTTGTGTTAGGTTGACACAAAAACCAGTCAATACAGGTCAGAATTACAGAGGGGAGAGTAGGACAGGGGTTTTGATTCGAAGTTCTATGAGGATGCGCTGTGCCTACTACTCAGCTAATAGGAAAAAGAAGGACTTAGGAATAAGTTTAGATTCTCTTTTATGGATATTAGACAAAATGGTTTCCAAAATCATGCAATAGCTCAGGTTAGGGTAAAACTTCACAGGGAGGGTTAGTCTAAGGTTAAAAGCCCAATTACACAAACTACCTAATGGCAGAATTTGGCCATAACAGTTTAGCCTTGTTGAAGGGTGCTATAGGATAATGGTTGGCTTAATGAGAGCTATCAGTATGCAATGAAATGGCTAAAACTAATGTGGCCTTTAGCTGCTAGAAAGTGTCCAGGGTGGGAATTGCCAGTCTGTAATGGACATCAGTGTGGACCATGGACCAGGCACAGATTGGGTCATGTCAGCCAAAGAATTTATCATTTTAGGCAAGTTCAAATACATGGGATTGTGTAGCTTTCGTGTCTTCCTAACTGGGGATCCTCAGATAGTCCTCTAGTAGCTAGAATTGAACATGTCCACAGTAAATATCCACTTTGTTTTTGTTTTCAGTGGGGCTTATTTTGACCCCAGAAGTACCAACACTGAGTTAAAGAAATGGGAAATCTTGTAGCTCAGTGGGATCAGTTTTCAGATACTGTGGTTCAGAGCATTAAATCATAGCCTTTCCCCATGCTTCATTGGCACACATCAGAAGGAAAGCATTTCCCATCAGCATATCTGGGATTGTGGGTCATTTTACTACACTGGCTTCTGAGCTTATTCCAAGAAGCCTATATAGTGAGTGCATGACAGTGGCTCAGATAATTTAGACTACCTACATAGCCCCACACTAGAGGTACTTGTGCGTTCTAATAGGTGGGGACATTTGGTTGGAAATGGAACTAGGGCCGGTGAGATGAATCAGTGGGTAAAATTACTTGCCATTCAAGCTCGATGATCTGAGTTTGATCCCTAGTTTTATGATGGAAGGATAAAACAAACTTAGAAATTGTCCCCTGAAATCTACATGTTTTGTGGCATGTACACGCCTATATGCTCTCTTACACATCAAAACTACATACACACAAGTAGGGAAGAAGAGAGAGCAAGCTGGTGTCTCTAAGATGAATGAATATGAGCTGTCATAAAGCATGCGCGGAGACAGGTGAGCTCAGGGTTCTCATATGGGAGGGAAGGAGAGTGGACAGCCTGGATAGAACTGCTGATAAAGAGGAGGGAGTTCAGCTCTGCGGTCCAGGGGAACCGCGAGTGTTGGGTGAGGACAGGTGACCTAAACACCTCTACCACGTTGGGTGATGCCTTCATTGTGCTGAGATAATGGAGTTTAGGGCTAGGGAAAGAGTTTGAGGGGAAGGGAGAGGATAAAAGGACCTAAGGTGGAGATAATGGTTTGGCAAACAATTACACACCAATAGCTAAAGCCTCTGAAGAAGAGTTTGTTCTCAAGTAATTCCTGTGAGAAGTAGGCAGGGCCTATCTGTTTGTTATGGGGAGAATTGACTTACAACAAGTTGTCCTCTAGTTGCCACACTCACACAGTGGCCTGCATATGCCACACACATACACAAATGAACAAATGTAATTTTTTAAGAAGTAGACATAAACTCATGCCAGGTGTGGTGACTTGTACCTGCTATCCCACCCAGCACTTGAGAGACTGAGGTGGGAAGATGGTAGTGAGTTGGAGACTCCTGTTTGGAGTGTGGTCTGTACATCCACGTCAGCTAATGGCCAAATCAGCTGCTATTTTGGAATTATCACTAAAAGATGTTTAAAATCAGAAGCTGCTTCTGTGTCCTACAAGCCAAATCTAACCTGCTGCTTGTTTTTATACTACCTGTGAGCAAAAAGAATTCTTTGTTTTTTGTTTCCAAGAACAGTGTCTGAGAATATAAAATTCCTGACTCACTGTCCTTAAATAAAGCCTTGAAGCACAGCCACTTTCTATGGCTCCTTTCACTCTCCTGGTACATAGTTGATTTGTTGAAACTGAAACCTTATGTCCATTGAGTGTTAAACAGCCTCTGTTTAACCCTTGCTCCACAGTGTGGAGGACCCAAAGGGAAATGAGGAAAACTAAAGAGCCAGCTAGAGTAAATCTCAGAAGAACCAGTAGTCAGGAGTTGCAGGCATGAGAGCAAATACCAGATGCCCTCTAGGCTGCCAGTGAAGACATTGGTGACTGGAGGAGGGTGATAATGAGCAGAAGCCAGTGTGTGAGTAGAAGGTGAAGAAGTGGGGGGGCTGAATGTCACTGAGAATCACATAATATGGGCTAGTCACCTGTGCATAGGTCAGTCTATGAGATCTTTTAATTGTTAACCTAAAATGGTATATCTTCTATGGTTTTAACTGTTTTTGTTTAGTTTTAGTTCTCCTTTTCTGGTTCTGGGGAATGAATTTAGAGTTCACCACAGAATTATATCCCTAGCCCTTTCACAAATATTTGTAGAAGGGTTTGCAAGCATGAGTACGTGCATACATGCGTGCATGCAGCCCCATTAAGATGTAGGAAGTGGTAGCTTGTAATTGGTTCTGTGCAGTTCTTTGGTCTCTTGCACAAATTCAGAAGTTTGCCAAGTTCAAACATTTCTAAAGAACACTTTCCTGAAAAAAAAAAAATGGCACCTTCCTTACACTCTCAGAAATGATGACAATTAGAAGTTGAAAAGCAAAATAAAAGAGTGTAAGAGAGTGGTATAAGTTAAAAGAGTGGGAGCAGGAAAGACTGAGTCAATGGAGTGTAGTTCTTAAAGGTACATGAAGAGAACTTAGAAAATAGGACACACAGTATTTTACAGGGTTTTCACTTCCTGTGAGACAGAGACTTTATTTAAAGCATAGACTTTGGTTGGTTTGGTTTCATTTGTTTTGTTGTTGTTGTTTTGGTGGAATTAAATCCAGGGGTCAGAAGCCAGGCAGCCACACCACTCCTTAAAACCTTCATAGGCTCTCTCTGGCCAAGAAACTGAGGCCTTGAGGCTTTTGAACCAAATAAACATGGTTTGGTGGCTAGAGTAACTCATTTCAGAACTATTTCTGCTTCAGCCTACAAATCACTATCACTGAGGAGAGGCCTGAAGGGCAGCACTCCCAGGCCTGGTGGTCTCTGTCTGACAGCTCACACCAATTCTGACGTCTTAACTTTGAGTGGAACTTTGGAACTGTGTCTGCTTCGTCTCCAGGAGATGTCAAGAGTCTTGCTTGCCTTTCCAGTGTTTTACATTTACATTTACTTACTGTGTGCAGATGTGGTCAGAGGACACCTTGCAGTAGTCATTTCTCAGTCCAGCCTGTGGGTTCCAGGGATTCTAGGCTTGGTTGAGAGCACCTCTACCTACTGAGCCATCCTGCTGTTCCTTGTTTGTTTAACGTTCATAGAGAAGTATAATAAAGAAAAAAATCAAGACGACGTTGGCCAGGCCCTCCAGCACAATGAAGTTCTGTAACCACGTCCTGGAATTGTCAGCACCTGAGCCCTAGAGCCAGCACCATGTCAGAAGAAAAGTAGTGGAGCTGTGCTCTCCTTGCCACATCTGTCCTGTCTTTGATATGATTGGGGAAAATGCCACAAGGGGTTGTACAAGGATTCTGGCACAATATACAACACTGACCAGAGTTTGGGGTTGAAGCAGCTGTGTATATTATAAAGTTAGTCTCCCTTATTCTCATTAGGCTGCTCTGTCATTGTCTTATTTAATAAAGTTAAGGCATGTGACAACTTTAACTTAGAGAGCCTAAACCATTTGTAGAAGGGCAGCATCGCAATGTAGCTGAAAGAAATCTGCCCGGCTTTATTCTCATATGAGAAATGAAGATTAGTAATGACATGTGGAATATTCCAGAAACAGATATTTACTAGTTATTTGTCCATCATCTGCTGTATGTTCTGTGGATGGTACTATGTTAATATTAGACAATGACTGGTTTAAGTTTTTATTCTGCTCATCACATTACAGCCACCACCCTTTCACTGGGAGGCCAGTGCTATCTTGTGATTGGCTAAGAATAGACACATGAGTTGCCTGGAACTTACTTCAGCCAACTATTCTTTTCTCCTGTCACTCACAGTATTCAGTAGTGCCCAGTGGTGGCTAGTCTGGGCCCCTGTTTTCTGATGATGTATCTCTCTCCTCATAAAGGAGGCAGTTAAATGGCAACATGCTGGGCCAGCATCATTTCAGCAGTCAAAGCAATACTGCTCCCAGAGTTGCTTGGCAGGAATGCGGGCCTCAGATTATTCTATAGTATTGCCAGTCTCTGTGTGCTGGGCAGATTTTCTTGGGAGGAATGGATGATTTTTTGTTATCATGAAAGTATTCAAAACTGTTGTTCAATCATAAGTCTGAATTTATAAAAGAGAAATACACAGTGGTGGTCTTTTCTAAGATGAAGACAGGAAGTGGAGAGTAAGAACCTCTGTAGTCAGGGTGGAGGTGGGAGCCGGCAGGTCCACCTGGGTATAGTGATTTCATGGCTGCTGTGCACATTTCTGTACTATTTGACTTTTATAGCAATGGAAGAGCTAAGACGTGTTTTAAAAACAAAAGCTGAAAGATTTCTAATATTTTTGTTATGTTGAAACAGTCACAGATAAACCTTTTTGACCAGGTGGCTGTAGGAACCAAAGTCATGTGGAATATTGTGATTCTCTAGGCCTGTAGGCCTCTGTAGGTGCCAGTTCTGTGTCTGTTCTACGGAGAGGAGAATGAATGATGGTTTCTTTCCTTGAGAAACTTAACATCAATGAGAGAGAGGTCTGTAAGTAGAGACTTCAAATATAATTCAGTATGTTATGTTGTAAGATCATAGGCAAAGTGTGCGTCTTGTGCCTAGTCAGGATCTTCAGAAAAAGTTCACAGAGGACTTCAAAGAAATAGGCTGGTTGTCTACAACCTTTAGCTCAGAGAGTAAAGCTGCCAGAGCTCACAACCTAAGTTCCAGCCCGAGGACTCACATGATAGAACCAGCCACTCACTCAGGGTGTTCTATGGCCTCCACATGTGTACCGTAGCATGTGTACACAGAACGAAAAGGAACAAAAATGTAGAGCCAGGTGCTAGCGCACACCGTTAATTCCAGCACTTGGGATGCAGAGGCAGGTGGAGCTCTAAGTTGGAGGACAGCCAGGGCTACATAAAGAAACCTGTCTCAGAGAAAGAAAGAAAAGGTAAATTAATTTTTTTTTTATTAAGAAATTAGAGGGGAGTTGGGGATTTAGCTCAGCCCTGGGTTCGGTCCCCAGTTCCAAAAAAAAAAAAAAAGAAATTAGAGGAAGGGAAAGTCCTCCGGGCTACTGAGTGCTTGGCTACAACTGTACCTTCCAGGATTTGGTGCAGTGAGTGACGGTTGCTTAATTTCTTCCACTTAAATAGTAGGGTGTGCTCTTTTTATTATTTGTCAGTGTCGCCTGCTACCTCCACTCCTACCCTAGTAAGGTGAACATCCTACAGGAATTTTAGAAAGCCTATCTTTTGAGAACAAAGTGTAAGCTCTTTAAAACAGATTTTAGAAAAATGTATTTAATTTAGAAGACTTCCCCAACTCCTGTCTTTCAGTGCCCGAAGTGACGAAACCAAGTTTAAGCCAACCAACGGCCGCCAGCCCAATTGGCAGCTCTCCATCGCCACCAGTCAATGGTGGCAACAATGCCAAAAGGGTGGCAGTGCCGAACGGACAACCGCCAAGCGCCGCCCGCTACATGCCTCGGGAGGTGCCACCGCGATTCCGTTGCCAGCAGGACCACAAAGTGTTACTAAAACGTGGGCAGCCCCCTCCACCGTCCTGCATGCTCCTAGGGGGTGGGGCGGGGCCTCCTCCCTGCACAGCACCTGGAGCAAACCCCAACAACGCACAAGTGACAGGAGCGCTGCTGCAGAGCGAGAGTGGGACGGCACCAGGTAAGACACGACGCCAGGAAAGCGTTCCTTTGTTTGTTTCCTGGAATCAATTGTTAATATAGAGTTAGTACTGGGCAGCAGATGGGTGAGGGCCCCAACATAGGCTCTGCATGGGCGGTTCTCTCAGCTGGGTTGTGCTATCTTGGCGTGAAAGCATAGACTGTGTAGTTCCTCGGCTGTGTTCAGGAAGTGAGACTTGCATGGGGCTTTTTCTAAATCCTTTTCCAGAACCCTATGCTTCCAGAATGATGACTTACATTGTAGTATAGAATCTTCAGAGAATACTAGATGGTAATAATAATACCATCCTATAGTTTTTAAACAAGGGTTTGGTTTTTCTTTTTTTTTTTTCTTTTTTTTTTTAAATCAGTGTTTAATTTTAGAAGCCTGGATTTTGAACTATGCTAGACATTGTAATATAGACATGAGGGATCTTTCCCTGAGGAGTTTTGTTAGAAGTCTTGAGAGTTCTTTCTGTCTTGCCTTTTGAAACAGGATCTTAGGTATATCCTAGGTTGGTGTCAGGCCCATAATCTTCCTACCTCAGGTTTGTGAGATCATATGCCACCAAGAGTTTAAGTAGCGAAGAGTTTCCAGTCCCTTTTAAAAAAACAATGTGCCTTTTTAGGTTATATTAAAATTGAGAGCTAGAGAGATAAACAGGCAAAGGTGGTTGCCACTACGCTTGATGGCCTGAGTTCATCTTGGCCCCGCCCACAGAGTGGAAAGAAAGGGCTGACTCCCAGAAGTTGTCCTCTGACCTTCATATGTACCACATAGTACACATGCACATAACTAAACATAATCCTAAAAACAAATTTTAAAGAAAACCAACTAGACTTTGAATACCATCAAGCATAGGCAAGACCAGCATAGTCTTGAGGTGTTAAGATTCTGTGCTTCCTCATTTTATATATGTTGTTTTTAATTTGTTTTAATGGAAAAATTAGAAAAAAATTATTAAAACACATTATTTCCCCCTCATACACACTAGGTATGCTAGTACATCCTGTTGAGCTATATGCTGTGCAGTACTGATTTATCAGACTTAACCCCTTTGGGAGTCTGAACATGTCTGTTGCACACTCCCGTTTCTTCAAAGCTAGCTAAGGGGCACTCATCATTCAGAGAAGGCTTACTGAGCAGAATGTGTGTGGAATTCATACATTAGCAAGATAGGCTCTCAGTGAAAAGGCCAGTGTGGGAAAGGAAGGATGTGAACAGACACCACACTGAGAAAAACGGCTCTTGCTAGAGACAGAAGATTTTTCAGGTGACAGGCTCAGAAGTTGCTTCATAGATAAAGTGGCACTTGAAGTATGTCTAAAAAGATGAATAAATTTCACTGTGTGGCCTTGGGAGGAGAAAACAGTAGATGCCAGCCTAAAATGGTGCCCAGAGTAAAACTGTAGACATCTCTGTAGGTTATAAAAGACACAACTGGAAAGACTGGGGGGCCTTAGATCATAGAACATCCTAATGAAACCAACCAGCAGCTTTTGCTTTTCTGTGCACTAAGGAATTGTTGAACGCTCTCAGAGAGCAGTAATAGAACCAAAGGGGTGGGGTGTTAGGATAGGTTAAAGATCACAGCACATTTAAGGTTTGCTGTATTTTCTTAGGATACAAAAAGGTCCTTCTGTTTCAGCAAGATTGGCAAGTAGAGTGGGTAGCTTTTGAGAGCTGATATGGAGTTAGTTGTAGCACATACAGCACTAGGCAGTGACAGAGAGGAACTCTAGAGTGTCCTCAAAAGCCTAATGGCCTGAGTTCCAATCCCTAAGGTGCACATGGTAAAAGGAGAGAACCAACTCCAACCAATTGTCCTCTGACCTCTGCACTGGCACTATGACATGGGACACTATGACATGGGACACACGCTCATGTAAAGGGGTAACTCTAGCTACTGTACTAAAATCACTCCAGAAAATCAACCAGGTAAGCAAGCTAGTCTAGGGGATGCCCTGAGCTTTTCAGGGGCAGTCAGTGCTCCAGGTGGTTAACAGATGCTCTCTTTCCCAGAGTCAACCCTTGGAGGTGCTGCTGCTTCAAATTATGCAAATTCCACTTGGGGCCCGGGAGCCTCCTCCAACAACGGCGCCTCCCCCAACCCAATTCACATCTGGGACAAGGTGATTGTAGACGGGTCTGACATGGAAGAGTGGCCTTGTATTGCCAGCAAAGACACTGAATCTTCTTCCGAAAACACCACCGATAACAACAGTGCCTCGAACCCTGGCTCTGAGAAGAGCACTCTGCCAGGAAGCACCACTAGTAACAAAGGCAAAGGGAGCCAGTGCCAGTCTGCAAGTTCTGGGAATGAATGTAATCTTGGGGTCTGGAAATCTGACCCTAAGACTAAATCTGTTCAGTCTCCCAACTCTACTTCAGATAGCAACAATGGACTAGGAACCTGGAGGAGTACCAGTGGTCAAGATAGAATTGGACCTGGCTCTGGCTTCAGCAACTTTAACCCAAATAGCAACCCATCTGCCTGGCCAGCATTGGTCCAAGAAGGAACTTGTAGGAAAGGGGTGTTGGAGGCAGAAGGTAGCAGTTCCAGTGCACAAGTCAGCACAGTAGGTCAGGCATCCAGGGAACAGCAGTCAAAGATGGAGAATGCGGGTGTTAATTTTGTTGTCTCTGGCAGAGAACAGGCTCAGATTCATAACACTGATGGACCAAAAAACGGAAACACTAACTCCTTGAACTTAAGTTCACCAAACCCCATGGAAAATAAGGGAATGCCCTTTGGAATGGGCTTGGGGAACACCTCCAGGAGCACTGATGCCCCTTCACAAAGCACTGGAGATCGAAAGACTGGGAGTGTTGGGTCTTGGGGTGCAGCTAGGGGGCCTTCTGGAGCTGACACAGTCTCTGGACAAAGCAATTCTGGAAACAATGGGAACAATGGAAAAGACAGAGAGGACTCCTGGAAAGGAGCTTCCGTTCCAAAACCAACTGGGTCACAAAGTGACTCTTGGGACAATAATAACAGGTCTACGGGTGGGTCCTGGAATTTTGGCCCTCAGGACTCTAATGACAACAAATGGGGTGAAGGGAACAAAATGACATCTGGGGTCTCTCAGGGAGAATGGAAACAGCTGACTGGGTCTGATGAGTTGAAAATTGGAGAATGGAGTGGTCCAAACCAACCAAATTCTAGCACTGGAGCATGGGACAATCAAAAGGGCCACCCCCTCCCAGAAAACCAAGGCAATGCCCAGGCTCCCTGTTGGGGAAGATCTTCCAGCTCCGCAGGAAGTGAAGTTGGAGGTCAAAGCACTGGAAGCAACCACAAAGCAGGAAGTAGCGACAGTCATAATTCTGGTCGTCGGTCATACAGGCCCGCACATCCTGATTGCCAGGCTGTCTTGCAGACTCTTTTGAGCCGGACTGATTTGGACCCTAGGGTGCTCTCAAACACTGGCTGGGGCCAAACTCAAATTAAGCAGGACACAGTGTGGGATATTGAAGAGGTGCCAAGGCCTGAGGGGAAATCTGACAAAGGAACTGAGGGGTGGGAGAGCGCTGCCACACAGACCAAGAACTCAGGGGGCTGGGGAGATGCACCCAGCCAAAGCAATCAAATGAAGTCTGGATGGGGGGAGCTCTCAGCCTCAACAGAGTGGAAAGACCCCAAGAGTACAGGAGGCTGGAATGACTACAAGAACAACAACTCTTCTAACTGGGGAGGACGGGCGGATGAAAAGACACCTTCCTCTTGGAATGAGAGTTCTTGTAAGGATCAGGGGTGGGGAGGTGGGCGGCAGCCCAACCAAGGATGGACTTCTGGGAAGAATGGTTGGGGCGAGGAGGTTGATCAAGTGAAAAATAACAATTGGGAAAGTTCTGCCAATAAGCCTGTGTCTGGGTGGGGTGAAGGAGGGCAGAGTGAAATTGGAACTTGGGGCAATGGTGGGAATACAAACCTCGCTTCAAAAGGTGGGTGGGAAGATTGCAAAAGATCCCCTGCATGGAATGAGACTGGCAGACAGCCTAATTCCTGGAATAAACAACACCAACAGCAGCAGCAGCAGCAGCAGCAGCCACCGCCACCACAGCCAGAGGCTTCTGGTTCATGGGGAGGCCCACCCCCACCACCTCAAGGCAATGTTCGACCTTCTAATTCCAACTGGAGCAGTGGGCCCCAACCTGCAACCCCTAAGGATGATGAACCCAGTGGTTGGGAGGAGCCATCCCCACAGTCAATTAGTCGAAAAATGGACATCGATGATGGCACTTCAGCTTGGGGAGACCCTAACAGTTATAACTACAAGAATGTGAACCTTTGGGATAAGAATTCTCAAGGGGGCCCAGCACCTCGAGAACCAAACCTGCCTACCCCGATGACCGGAAAATCAGCATCAGGTAGGTACCAACTCTTTTCTCGGTCTAAGTAAAATTTAAAAAAAAAAAAAAAAAAAAATCCTGGTCTAAGCCCTCTCTGTTAAGGGGAATCTATTTAACTTACTCTGAGGATCGTTCCTCCAGTTCCAGCTTTCTTGCTCCAAGAACCCTTCCGTGGGGCCTGGCACCTGCTCTCATACATTACAGTGGTCTTTCTTGGTACAAGGAAAATATGACAACACTCTTGGTTCACAGAATTATTTTTCTACAATTTTATTTGTATAATTTTAAAAATTACAAAAAAAAATCACCAAATAAGCTTATTTCTTACAGAACAAACTACTCTTGAGTTTAAAAATAAAGAACTAAGGTAGAAAAATATTGGCTTTCTTTCCTTTCGTGCTCTACCTGTGAACCCCTTTCTGTGTTTCCTTCCTCCGTAGAGGAGAGCACTCTGGTGTTCTCCCAGGGACTGTTCCGGTGCTGTATCTCAGCTGGTGTCGGAACAGCTGGAGTCCCCTAACTTATCTTATTTTTATTTTTATTTTTATAGTGTTGGGCTGAGACCCAGAGGCTTGAGCACGAAGCAGTGCTCCACCTCAAGCTGCATTCCCACCTCTGAGATGACTGATGTTGACTCTAGGCAGTACGCTTACAAAGATGCTAAGGACAGTCAGATACCCAAAATCAAACTGTTGCAACAGTGCTTAATTCTGTTCTTAGTTTGCTACAAATGTCCCTGTAAAAGACTCAGCAATTAAGAAAATGCACCTTTCAGGATTGTTAGGTTGTTTTTTGTTTTAGTTAAAATTAATCATGTTAAGTTTTCCAGCATTCGAAATAAACTTAGTTTTTAAGTAAATAAAATTAGGAACACTAACATGCAAAGTGACTTTTTAACTAGCTCTTTTGTAAGTATTTAAAAAAAAATGTGGACAGAAATAGAAGCTATTCTTTAACTGCTTATCCAGAACCACACTCCTGGTGCTCTAGGATCCTATGTTCATAGACTCTTCAAACTGTACAGGATAGCAAAGGACAATAGATGACACTCTCAGCCTCTGGGGATTCTCACCATAAGCTGTTGAAGTTTGTTTCCTTCGTAAGTCTTGCTCTTATGTTTTAGAAATATACCTAAGCCTTAATTCTTTCCAACACGGGAGAAATTATACTTCTGCAGTGTTCATCTGACCTTGTTCTGTCAGCTTCTTAGTGGGAAAGAGGCAGGGATCCTGAACGTGGATCCCAGGGCCTGCCCCAGATAGGCAGGCAGTAGTCCTGTAGCTATGTCCTCCTTCTTTTCATGTATATTTAAGCTTTCTGTAGCTCACACAGTTCTTTCACTTGTTTCATATGTAGTTCATCTCGTGAACTCAACTTTTTCTAACCTGTCTCCTCTGGTAGATATTTAAGTTATACTTTACCCACACTTGGTATAACCTATCTCCTGATATTTAAATTGCTTCCATTTTTCCCCCTAGAGTTTAATACAATGAACACTGTTGTGCATATAAATGTACATAAATACATTTAGTACATTTTTTTAGGGTAAATTTTTCTGGCAGTGAGTTTACTAGGTCAGAAGTCATGTACATTGGACCTTTGGAAAGTGTCATTACCAAATGCCCTCCATGAAGGTTGAATTTGTTTCTGCCAAGAAAGTATGACTGTGCCTGCCTCCTTCACTCCACTGGATCTTAAGTATTCAATGGATCCTTAAAGACACATTTCTTTTTTGCAGTCTGGAGCAAAAGCACACCACCTGCTCCAGATAATGGGACTTCAGCCTGGGGTGAGCCAAATGAAAGCAGTCCTGGGTGGGGTGAGATGGATGATGCAGGAGCATCAGCCACAGGCTGGGGAAACACACCTGCCAGCGCTCCCAATGCCATGAAACCCAGTAAGTAGACTTGGCGTGCAAGTGGCAACTTGTCTCTCATAGGCCTGGTCCTTGTCTCAAGGATAGCAGCATTGGCAGGCGTACAGAGAAGAGCCACTTCCCAACTCCCCACTCCATCCACATGAAGCCAAATCCAGCTCTATACAGTGTTCGGAGGGAAATGAAAGTTTTCTTGCAAGCTTCATAGTAACAATATTTGTTAAAAGGGCGTGGTGGCAGACCCAACTGGACACTTGTGTCCGGCGCCTTCCTCTCTGGTTGTCCTTTCTTTTCTTCTCCCATCCACCCTCTACATTACTCTCCTCCTTTCTTATCAAGCCACATCTAGGCATAACTAATGCATTTCACATACGTTTCTGAACCTAAAACCTTCAAGTTTCCAGGGTCTTGTGGGTTTTTTGTGGATGTTTGGTTGGTTGGTTCTTTATTCAAGGCAGGGTCTTTCTTTGTAGCCTTGGCTGAACTGGAACCAAGCTACCTTGAACTCAGAGATCCAACGACCTAAAAGGCTTTACTACCACCACCTGGTGGCCTTGTGGTTTTTATTCCCATTTTTATTTCTGCTTCATCCCAAATAAGGTAGACAGTTGTGTAGTTGTGTTTTGGTCACTCCTATTTGAAATACCTACATTTGTTAGTATTGTAAAGAAAGACTTGACATTCAGCTGCCATGCTCACTAGGGGCAACCATTTTCTTAGCAATGAAATGCAAATTTCATACTCTCTCTCTCTCTCTCTCTCTCTCACACACACACACACACACACACACACACACACACACACAAGTTTTGTTGATTTGTTTGGGATAGTGTCTGAAATAGTTGATACTGGCCTCAAATTAATGGTAATCTTCCTGCCTTAGTTTCCCAAGTGCTGGGATT
Organism: Rattus rattus; assembly: GCF_011064425.1. Lineage (NCBI taxonomy): Eukaryota > Metazoa > Chordata > Mammalia > Rodentia > Muridae > Rattus > Rattus rattus. Next base: position 250,638,279 of record NC_046154.1, read on the forward strand.
ACAGGTGTGCAGCACACCCAGTTCTGAAACTTCTTAGAATTGGGGTGAGATTTTTGAGTTTTGAATCACTGTCTCCTTGGTTCCAGGAAGAATCATAGCTTGTACAAAGATCTTGATTGTAATGTCTGTTGTCTGCTCTCTTAAGTATGAGTAATGCATTTGCCTTGCATGTAGATGGAGCAGACAAAACTACAAAGATATTAAAATGCTACATTTGCAAGAAATCTGTTTGTTACATGTATTTACTGCAAAGAATTAATTCACTCTTCCTTTAAAGATTCCAAATCTATGCAAGACGGCTGGGGGGAGAGTGATGGCCCAGTCACAGGAGCTCGCCATCCTAGCTGGGAAGAGGAGGATGATGGAGGAGTCTGGAACACCGCCGGCTCTCAGGGAAGCACTTCCTCCCACAACTCAGCAAGCTGGGGACAAGGAGGAAAGAAACAAATGAAGGTAGTGCTTCAGTTTACTTACTCACTCCTAGAAGGTAAAACAGAGACTGTTCATGGAGGAAATGAAGCCGCTGGAGTCACCAAGTGTTTCCTTATAAATCAATAACTACTTCCCTTGTGTCCCCTAATCTTCCTGTCCCCTGACCTTGAAATCTTGAACTATTAGACATGGCATTATGGGTGAAATGAAATTTGTATGGTAGAGGTTTTCATGTTGTAATTTATTTTAAGCAGTTCCTGAGGCCTGCTTTTAAAAAACCTTAGGCTTTTGATTTAGAGACAAGTACTATGGGCAAATCTCCATGAAAATGTAAAAGTGATGGGCTGGAGAGATGGCTCAGCGGTTAAGAGCACTGGCTGCTCTTCCAGAGGTCCTGAGTTCAATTCCCAGCAACCACATGGTGGCTCACAACCATCTGTAAAGAGATCCAGTGCCCTCTTCTGGTGTATCTGAAGACAACTACAGTGTACTCATACATAAAATAAACCTTTTAAAAAAAAAAAAAAAAAAAGAAAAAGAAAAAGAAACTGTAAAAAGACACCAAATAGTACTCGCTTTCCCAGTGGTCATCAGTGGGTCTTGATTTTACCTGACTCATCCCAAGGCCCAGAGCTCTTCTCCAGTAACATGAAAGCTCCGTCTTTACCATTGCTATAACTAGATTCTTTCCTCACATCCTGGGCCAGGCATGCCTTCTAGATACCTCACTTTCCTTGTAACATGTTTCCTCTTGGAATGGTGGTTTATTACTTATTTTCCAGTCCTCAGGATGGAGGCCAGAGCCTTGAGAATTCTAGGCAAGCACTCTACTGCGGCTTTTACATTGGACACTAGTATTTCATCTGTAGCCATGATTTTTGTACCCAAACCACTGTCTTACAGATGCTTCTTTTCACTCTCACTTTCATACACACACACACACACACACACACACACACACACACACACACACACACACACAGAGTAGAAAAAAGGAGCATACACCTGTATGTTTAATTTCAACCTGAAAACCCTGCCCTGTCTCACAGGACCCTCACCTGACCATCACCTTGTGTCCTGAAGCTGTGGTTTCAGTACCTTAATTTCTTCTGTAGGATAGAACAGTTGTTTTTTGTTAGAGACATTGGTTGAAGCAGTTCTTCCTGGGTTTCCCCTTCCCTAAGGACTTCCTTTCTTTAGTTCATTAAAGAAATCTCTACACTGCTCAGGGTCTTGGTGATCTAATGTTGTCTGGCCTGCTTTGGCAATCTTTTGGTCATTTACAAATTAGCAGTGGATCAAAATTAATTGAATAAAAGATCCTAATTGAATTTTCCCAACTCAGGTGGCAACCAAGGTTTACTTAATTGGGAGTTGAATGTTTCAATTCCAATGCCTGTGGTTCTGACCTTCAGTACTAAGGATTTCATTTTGTTTAATGTGATAAAATATAAATAATGTAAAAATTGTCAGCTTAACCACTTGTAAATATGCAGGTCAGTGCCGTCGAGCATGCTCACATGCAATTTGTTTCTTTCTAAAGCCAAAAGCTCTGCACAAAATACTCACTCTCTCTCCTGCTTTCCAGGAGAACTCTCTTTTTTTTTTTTTTTTTTCTTTTTTTTTTTGCACTGGGGACCCAACCCAGGGCCTTGGCTTCTAGGCAAGCGCTCTACCACTGAGCTTTCCCAACCCCAGGAGAACTCTCTTAATCTTAACTAAATACAGGTATCCTACCGCCTTGATATATATTATTAACTTAATTTATATATTATATAATATAGTTATTTATAATTATATAGTATTATATATAACAATATTATAATATAACATATCTAATGTATAATGTTATACTATATAGATTTTTGTATATGATGTAAGTATATAATATTATTTATTTATGGAGAGAGAGAGAGAACGTTAACACACAGGCAAGCTGGTTGTGGTAGCTTATACCGTAATCACAACATTTAAAGACAGAGGCAGAAAGATCAAGAGTTCTGGGCTTTAGTGAGTGAGGACATCCTGTCTCAACTAATACCAAAAATAATAACAAGTCTGATACACCATAGCACGTGGAATTTTTACCTGTGGAATGCACAGCTCCACAAAGCCCAACCCACATCCCATTAATCCCTTCCTTCCACTGTCCCACAGCTCAAGGATAGTGTCTTCCTCCAGGCTTCTTTCCCACTGAGAACTGATGACCTTCATGCTGTGAACCATAGCAAAAGCTCTCTGGATGCACTCCTCACTGCCCCTACACAGAGAGTGTTGTCTGGTGGAAACAGACTCCTTTCCAAACAACATGCACCAGGAGCAATTCTTTCCTTGTTACAAGCCTGCTGGGGTCACAGGAGAGCGAGCATCCTACTGGAGATGGCAGTGGTAACATATAGTCATCTTACACAATCTGATACCACTTCTTTCCATGTAAAAAGTAAACTTCGTCTTTCTGGTTCACTGTGATAAGTAGGGGTGAAAGCATGACTGGGCCTAGGGCTTACTGGTCACCTAAAGGAACAGATGATTATCAAAATGACAAAGCTATTGGGTTTACTAGTCACCTAAAGGAACAGGTCATTATCAAAATGGCCAAGCTATTGGGATCGGATCGGAAGGGTGAGCGTTCAGCTTTGCGTTTCCAGTGTACTTTGTAGTTTGGGGAGGTTGGGATGAGCTCTGTGACTGAGGCCACGTGTTTTGTTTCTGTAGTGCTCGATAAAAGGAAACAATGATTCGTGGATGAATCCTCTTGCCAAACAGTTTTCAAATATGGGATTGCTGGTAAGTTTCATTTTTCTTCATGTGTAAACATATCTCAAATTTTAGGCATAGTACAAACTTAAGGACCACTGCCATGTAGACTACAAAATTATAGATTTAAATATGGGTTAAACAATGTTCTTGGCCCTTTGAGCTAAACAGTTTTCTATTTTATTAAGTGATATATACCAGCATTAAAAATGAATTGTCGGGGTTGGGGATTTAGCTCAGTGGTAGAGCGCTTGCCTAGGAAGTGCAAGGCCCTGGGTTCGGTCCCCAGCTTTGGAAAAGAAAAAAAATGAATTGTCTTTGCATCCTTTCTTTTGGAAAGGTAGCAATGAAAAAGACACTTAAGTGGACACTTGTTACTAGTGTTTGTGTCACCATATTTTAAAAAGAAAAATAAGATGTTTATCATCAGAGCTACCGCTTGTGGAGTTTGACCATGAGTTAAGAATGAGTTTGTTGGGTTGGGGATTTGGTAGCTCAGTGGTAGAGGCACTTGCCTAGCAAGCAAAAAAAAAAAAAGGCCCTTGTTGGGTTGGTTTAGCTCAGTGGTAGAGCACTTGGTCCCCAGCTCGAAAAAAAAAAAAAAAAAAAAAAAAAAAAAAAAAAAAGAATGAGTTTATTTCCTCAGGCAGCTGCTGAGCTAGTCCTCTGTCCATAGCTGAACTGATGTTGCTTACATGGGGGATTAATGCTATACATTTAATTAAGCATTGGATGGCCATCAAATTGTGATTGCAAAAATGTTACAGCCTTTACTCCAATTTCAAGCTCAATGCAGAGGGAGTTGTGCAGGGCCTGTGGTCAGATGTGGGTCTCACATGATCAGTAGCACCTCTTCTCTGATTGAAAAATGTGTGTCCTTAATCCTTACTCACTTGTGTTTGCTTTGTTTTGTTCAGAGTCAAACTGAGGATAACCCAAGCAGCAAAATGGATTTGTCTGTAGGTGTGTATCTCTCCACAAATAGGAATGGGATGTTTCCAGAGCTATGACAGGCCCTTGGGATCTCCTGCCCTGCTGGGCTTGAGGCAGTCAGATGGATAGATATTTACTAAATGCTTTACTTTGTGTAAGATTTCATGTACTACACAGTATAGACGCTGAGAATTCAAGTGACAGAAGAGGCAGGAAGGAGAATGCAAAGGAATGTTAAACAGTTTAACTGTGAAGAGGTTGTGTCCACCTCAGGAGCCAGCCTTGTTCTACCTGAGCTGGTTACTTCATGAAAAGTACAAACTTCACTGGACCATCCCTTATTACCATCCAGATGTTTTTTTCCCCAAATACTAGGAGCTAGATTCAGATTATTTTATTATGTCTGTGATGCTGGTAAACTAGGCCATCAAATTGACCCTCCGTACCCCAAGGTTTTGATCATTGACATATTTTCCCATTGTGATCGGAGCAGATGCAGGATCAGCCTTTTGTCTGTGAGATTTTTCTCAGTCATGCTTTTGCTCACCCCAAGGAACATAAGAATCAAACTAAGAGTAAGAGAAAACAATCCTGGGTAGCAGTGATTATGTATAGTCTGAGCTGCACCCCGATCATGTCATCATATAACAACAGATTCATAGGGCTAAGAAAGGGAGGAGGAGACAGCATGTATGCAGAGAGAGAGTGGCATAACGCACGCAGACTAAGCTGAGCAGGTACTGTAGACACGCTCAACTGTGCCAAGTTCTTCAGCTTTAAATTTCGGGGCAGCAGGAGTGCCTCTGACCTTTCTGTTCCCCATAATTGCTTTAAAACTTCAACAATCTATCTAACAGGTGCTAACATAGCAAAACAGACAGGTCTCTCACTGAGAACATTCGACTTCATGAACAAGATATATTCACCCAACACATCAATTTTAATCTAAATATTTGCTTAATCAGTTTTGCCTCAAGTCTCAAGTGTTCCATGGTAGACAAGCTGCAGCAGATACATATTTAATTTTTGAAAAATGGTCCTGTATATGTTCCAGGAACAGAGTAAGCACCCTGAACCAGTGAGAACTCTTCCTAGTCTCATTCCAAAGAATAGAAAGGATTTGTCCTCAGGACCTTAGAGAACAGAGGGCCAGGTTACATGTGGCTCTTGAAGGAGACATTGATTCCTGAAGTTTTTATTTATGTCCTTTCAGATAAGAAATTTGATGTGGACAAGAGAACAATGAATCTCGGGGATTTTAATGATATCATGAGGAAGGATCGACCTGGGTTCCGTCCACCTAATTCCAAAGACTTGGGAACCACAGACAGTGGGCCTTATTTTGAGAAGGTGAGTTGAATGCTTTGTTTAAAATAAAAGTTTATGAGAATCACTCTGTTCTTGTTTTCAGATAGATAATTCTAGAGAAAACATAAATTTAAAAATTTAGAGAGTTTAAACATGACTATACCCTACATTAATGTGGCGACATGAAAATAGCTGATGTCAACAGGTGATAGGGCAGGAATGAGAGCCATCTCTCCTTAATGTTTTTGTGATGGACCTCTAAGTTTTGGCAGGGAGATCATGGGCACTTAAAACATGGAGAAGAAACTTTAGAGATAAGTTTACTCTGTAGTCTTCTTGTTCCTGCTGTGTGCCCGCTACAGACAAAATCTGGACTCTGTGCAAACATTTGCATCTTCTATGAGCTTGGGTCTGGGTCTGGAAAGGCTCTCCATCATTCCTGCTTCCCTAATGGCTTGTGTTTAGGCAAATCAAATTCTCACTCCTGACTGAAGCAAGTGATTTTTAACATTTCTAATGAAACTATTTATTGATTCAGAATACTATTTTATGGTGCTCCTGGGCCCCACAAGACATTTAAAACCAAAACATGAACTTCTGGGCCAATAGCATTGCTGCCGGTCTAGGTGACACCATATTCATAGGAAGATTGCCTGGCTTCTGCTTCAGGAGCCATACCCCCAGAGTAATGGGTATTAGACTCATTAACAGTGTCTGACAACCCTTGTCCTGGTACGGTGGATGACTGGGTTACTAACTTAGAAGAGACAGTCTCTGTGGAAGAAATTGACAGATCGTGTCTGCTGGGCAATGTGTGATGGTTATTACCAGATCCAAATTTCTTCCTGGGTTATTGCTAATCCACTCTTGCTTTGTTTATTCCTAGTGTGTCTCTCTTTCCCTTCTTGCATTCTGTTGCTTCACTAACCAACACTCATTGTGATTGGCTAACTCCTACTACCTTTCAGCTGACTTTGCCTTTCTCCAATCAAGATGGGTGCCTTGGGGATGAGGCTCCCTGCTCTCCCTTCTCCCCTTCTCCCAGCTACAAGCTGTCTCCCTCTGGTTCCACACTACCCAACGTCAGCCTTGGAGCAATCGGCACAGGGCTCAACCCCCAAAACTTCGCTGCTAGACAAGTAAGGAGGCCTCTCAGATTTGTAATTGCTTGGCTGTGGCCTCACCTTGGCCCTGGTCTTCAGTTTATTGCATCATTTGTCTGTCTTGGGAAACTCGTTGATTACTGAATGCACAGAATGATATCAAGTGTAGGTTTTTACATCTTTCAGCCCATAGAACCCATCTCTCTCTCTTCATGTTTCTCAACGTGGATTTTACTTTAAATCTGTTTCTTTTATCTTTTCATTTTTGGTTATAACTGACTTAGGAAAATATGAATGAGACTCTTGTCATATATAATCTAGTTATATATGTTTGCCACTTTTAATATTGGATTATATAATTGGCTGGAGAGATGACATAGCAAGTAATTAAGAGCTGTTCTTGGAGAGATCTGGGGTTGATTCCAGCACCTACATAGCAGCTTGCAGCCTCCAATAAGTCCTCCAATAAGCCCTCAATAAGTCCTGTTCCAAGGGATCAGACACCCTCTCTAGCTTCTACAGTCACCAGACATACAAATGAAGCACATTTGTTACATATTTATATATGTAAACTGAAAGTAAATATTTTAAATCCATTAGCATATATAATAAGGAATATTTCAGGAGTCTCTTTAATTTAGTATATCTGCTAACCAAAAATTAGTAGTAAAGCTACTAAGAATAAATAAAGGTTTAAGGTTACAGTATTTTAAAACTCTAGCTTCTTGGGGCTGAGGAGTTGAATGTCTTCTTTAGAAATTAGACCACAGTATTTTCTTAGAGAAGGAAATCTTTAATAGTGAAGCTTTGAAGAATAACTATTGCTCAAGCATCGGTGGTTGCTGAAATTAGTCCTCCAAGCAAGGACCACAGAGTAGCATCAGAACTGACAGGACCAATCAAGTGATGGCACATACTCACTCCTTCAAGGGGACACAGCAAGGTCACCGGGGTCTGTTGTAGTTTTGTGAGGAAAACCAGGAATCTGGGGCCAGCAATGCTGTTACAGCAACAACTCTGACAGTGGTGCTTGGCGAGCTGTAATTCTGTGACTCCTCACTTGCTACTGTGCCTTTCACCTCAGGATGAGTCCAAGAACATGAATTATACAATGTATTGTTTCACGTGGTGACTTTCACATGAACATTAAAGGCTCAGGTAAAGCAGGACCACTTAGACCATAGTCAAGGTGCAGACAACCTCTCACATGCATATTAACGTAGATTATGCTGTGTCCATACATTCAGATTAGTTATCTCTGGATTGGGGATCATAACGTAGTTTTTCTTTTCCCTTCCTTTAATTTCAGCATTTTGTTTGTTTACTTTTTTGTAGTTTCCTAAACGGGGTAGAAATGTATCGCTTACATGAACAGAGAAAATGTCCTGAGAATGCTTATTTTATATTGAAGTATAGAAAATATAAAATACAAATGTGGTTCCAGGCTTGCATAAACACCTAATGCTGTTTGTAGGTAAACTCAAGTTCAAGGTCAGCCTACAGGTTGGCATTGGCCTTTAAGGAAAGACAATTCCTTATGTCTTTGTAATGGGTAGATCACTACAAAGTCCATTGGTATCAAGTTGGTGCATATGTCCTACCCAATAGGTTCTAACTGTTTCAAACTGCTATCATACAGAGCTCATTAAACTTACTTCAGAATTAAAAGATTAAACTTAAGCCAGACAGGAGCACACCTTTAATTCCAGTGTTTGAAAAGCAGAAGAATCAGGAGGTAGGAGTTTGAAGCCTGCTTGACTATAATATGAGATTCTATCTCTAATAATAAATAATAATACTTTTTTTTGCCAAATTACAGAACATTTCAATCAATTCCCATTTTACTTTATATATATTCTTTTCTAAATTAAACCCTGGGGTTGGACCATATATGTTCAATAATTAGGAGGACATAGACATAGGTCATCTTAGAACTTCCACATAAACCTGAAAAGCTTGAACAATATTGGCATGTGTACAGCCTTTTGAGTCACTGTCTTCGAAATCCCTAGATCTAATGTTTTTGAAGGACACCTATTACTGCCTTCAGCAAACCTGAGCCAAGAAAATGAACTGAAGCACCATGCTCCGGTGGCAGTAAAGCATCCATATAGCCTGCTGCCGGCTTGCTTGTATTAACTTGCTTGTCACTGCTGATGTTCACAAACACCAGAGTGCCATGTGGTGACTTCAGACACCCTTGAATTTGGCAGAAGGCTGAGAATCTTATCAGGGAAAGGCTGAAATTTAAAATAACTCTAGCTAGATGTGGTAGCTCACATAGGCGGATCTCAGTTTGAGGCCAACCTGCTCTACAGAGTGAGTTTCAGGACAGCCAGGGTTACACAGAGAAACCCTGTCTTGAAAAACCAAAACTAAATGAAATGACTTGAAGTTGGGTGCAGTGACGTAAGTTAAACAGCCCTTGGGAAAATAAAATCTGTGGTAGATCTTTGATCTTTTTATGATATATACATATTTTAATTGCCATTTCTACTTTCTGTTTATAATCATCTTTAGTTTTAGTGCTTTTTAAGTTCATTAATTTGCTTCTAGCAGTCTCTTAATCTAATTTTGAATCATTAAAGCCATCACAGTATCTTCAGTATTCTAGAACTTAATGATGCTATGTAAATTCCCTGTGTTAAACTGGGAATAATAACCTCAGATTACATAATGCATTGTTTGCTGTCTTTGCTGAAGATGTTTAGTGGGATGTTTTCAAATGAATGGTGGTTGGGTCATAGATGGGTACAAATGATAGGTGATCCAGTAGACCACGGCTTTATGGAGTTCTGGGAATGCCAAAAGGAAGGGTTAAACTGGTATAGAAAAAACAATAGAGAATGACTGAATCGTGGTTTTAGTGGAAATCGGCAGAGTTCCTTCTGGTGTTTTGTTAGCACAAAGGGGAATTCGGTCACTTTGTACATAGATGAGGAGGAGGTGTGGGATAAGATACCCTTGATGGGCTCTTTAACTCAAACCTTGAATAGGCCAAGAGCACATAGTCAGATGTGATGGATGGTGCATGCCTCCAATGCCAGCCTGAGGTATTTACTGAGTGAGACACTGTTGGGAGTGGGGGCAATGCTCAGACAGAGGAAACAGTAACAAGTTCTTTACTGATGAACTTTCCTTAATTAGAAACAAATCAGAAAGGTGGGTGGCCCCAGGGCCAGGTTTTCCCCTGCTCACATTTGAAGATTAGAGATGAGCTCAGTGATACATTGGGAATCATGGAATTAAGCTTTATTATATATATATAACTAGGCTGATATTTATACTTTTTAATGAGAAGTTACAGGTGAGTAATGTTATTTCCATAACCTAGAATGACATAATGTATCCTTTCCTTCTTATTTTGATGTGAGGTTGAACATTTTCTCATTTAGCAAGAAAGCTAACAGATTCAAGATAGGGAAGGATGTGCAGCTGTGAAGGTCCTTTTGGGTGACTGTGATTGGTTAAGCCAACTAACAGCGGAAAGTAGTACCCATGATACTTTATGCTGATAGTTTGGTGATGGCATGTGTTTCACCCAGTTTCCTTTTAAGCTGGATCTCATAAGGTCTCAGAATTAAATTTGATAAACCAAGACCTATAAAAAGAGGCTTCTTAGCTGGATGTGGTCGCACACACTTGTAATCCCAACACTTACGAGGCTCACCTCAGCTGACACAGAATGAGATCCTGTCTCAAAAAAGCAAATCTAGGAATCTTGCACGCACAGTCAGTTCCTTCAGTCACGAGGATTATAACCCTACCTCTAACATTTTGTTAAATTGAACCCCGTCAGTTTATAGACTTTTTCAGACCTCCTGTAGGAAATGATCTGCCCATAACTCAGTTTGAGTAACTGTCCCCCAACATCCCAACACACAGAGCTCCGATTCTAAAATGAATGCTGTCATTCCATACAGCAGAGATCTTCATTCTTAGGAGTAGAAACGAGAACTACTGCCTATTCGTCTTCTTGAAATCCTGACTGGGGTTCTTCTCTCTGCAGGGCGGCAGTCATGGTTTGTTTGGAAACAGCACAGCACAGTCAAGAGGCCTGCACACTCCAGTGCAGCCACTGAGTTCTTCTCCTGGTCTCCGGGCGCAAGTGCCTCCCCAGTTTATCTCCCCCCAGGTAAGAGATTTTGTGTTCCTACCTTTCAGAGTTAAAAGACCATTCAGGTAGCTGCCCATTGTTACTGCCTGGTTGGTGCACAAGAAAGGATTGGTTACAGTTGGACATTTGACAGATCCAGGTGCCAAGTGCAAGGTGTAATAGAATATCAACTCCCTTTTTAAATTGCATCAGGAATACAAAGTAGATGCTTTGCAACAACTAGTTGTCTAATATATTGCTTTTTATTGTGACTTATTAAAAGCATTTCATAAATTAAGGTGACGGTATTCAAATATAGATTGCCCTCAAGTATTTGCCTGAAGATAAACAGAATTATGAGATTCTGCATTTTTTATAGAACTCTGGGGACCTATATACTAAAATACTGACTGACGTCCTACTTCAAGAGAGCCCTAGAGCTGATGAAGAGGCCAGTATGACAGGACACTCTGAAGCAAAGGCAGCAGTTAGTAGGATAAATGTCATAGATTGTCAACAAAGTTTGGGGACTAAGGTGACGTTTCACCTGATTAAATGTTCAGGCATCACTAGCAGTACATTTAAACTGGGTCTTGAAGAATAAGTTCAAATTTTCTATGCATGGCCACATTAAAAAGCCTTCTAAACTGCAGGAGCCTTGCACCAGTACAGTAACTGCTGGTACTTGGCATGAGGAAAGGCATTTGGTTTGAATGAATTAGTGTGAACAGGTTAGGAGAGATGCATGTATTGATCAATGGGATAGGAAGAAAATAGACAAGGAATTAGGAACAGAATGTGGCAAAAACTGTTTGCATTGTTCAGGAGTTTGGATCTTGTCCTGTAGGTCCACTTTGTCAGCTTGTTCATAATTATGATCTGGGCTGCTACTTTTACTTTTTTTACTCTCTCCTTCCCTCCCTCTGTTAAGACAGTTCCTGGGATTTGGGGCCTGCTCAAACACAGATACTAGTTTTCTTTTAATATGTACACACTATATTTAATATTGCAAAATACACAGATAGTTTGTGTGCATGTGTGCACAAATGCAATGCCCATGGATGCCAGGGTATCAGATCCTCTTGGACTCGAACTACAGACCGCCATGACCTTTGTGCTGGGAACCAAACTCCAGCAGTATGTCCATCTCTATCCTGTCTGTCCCGTTTTGTTCTCCCTCCCCCTCTTCACAGGGTTGTTTTTGTGTGGTGGTTACTGTATTAGAATGTTAAGCAAGGTTTTTCAGGGATGGCAGAAAAGTCTGAGAGATGACACTGTGGCAATAACATGGTGGAATTACCAGGGCTTTGGAGAGCAGGGCTAGAACAAGGGCACAAGCAAAGCAAACCCACTTGGAAAGGTCACCTCCTATCTTTGTATGACTCCTCATCCTCCTTGGAAACACTTAGGTCATTTGGCTCTCAAGCACCTTACAGTGGTTCTCTGCCTTTTTCCCACCTCCCAGCACTAATCAGACGGTCTGGTGCTCAGTCCTCAGCCCTCTCATAGCTTACAGCCACCACTAGGTGACCTCATCTGTTTCAGTGACCTTTTAATATTGACACTTACAAAATCGTGCCTGTTGTCCACATGTTTTTTCAGTTCCACAAACTGCTAAATAAGTTTAAATTTAAAAACAAAATAAAAATATCTCTTTCTATTCTGTAGCTGTTCACACAAGCTAAAGTATGATTCCGTCCCGCATCACTGCCACATTCAGTTCAGTCAATTCTCCCTTCGAAACCTGAAGTTACCTTTGGGAAACCTTGATAAGTTCCTTCACAAAAACCCAAGGGCACCTCTCCCCTCTCTCCCTCTCTCTGTCTCTCCCCTTCTCTGTCTCCCCCCTCTCTGTCTGTCTGTCTGTCTGTCTGTGTGATGGATAGTTCAGGGCCTTCTTGCCTGTCTGTCCCATTCTTCTTCATTCGGGTGTTGGTGTCCTCTTTATAGCCACATTGTACACTCTGGTAGCTATTAGCGGGGACACTTAAATCTGACTATTATTTCATCATCATTAAATTTGATTAGCTGCATGTAGTTTGTGTCTGCTTCATCATGACAGAAAGATCTGTGAAACTCTGCTGTAAAACATACAGTACACCATGCTGTCCCTTGGCTGCAGATTCTCTCCTGGCTTGCTCACCCATCTACAGTGTAGTGTTTACTGCCATTTTAGGGTTCTTGGTGATCTCACCCAACTTATACCTTACGTCTCTCCAACCAAGTGACCCCAAAACACCAGTCATACTATTGTCTGGGGCTGCCATTCAGCACGATCTTTACTTTCTTGACTCTCTACTTCAGAGCACCTTAGCCAAGATACCTTCTCAGGCTCGTTCTGAAGCTTAAGAGTGCTTTCCCACTACTCTTGTCTTCTTGCTCTCCAGAGCTCTCCTTGTTGTTCCTTTCTCCTCCGCTTGACTCTGCCTCTCTGCCCTGAGTCACTGGACAGCAGCAGGGTTTGCAGCTATTGTGTTTGCACCCATTGACTGTGCATGTGCAGGCTCGCTGCTCGTCTGTGTCAACTGTCCTTAGCATTGTGTCTTAGTGTTTTCCCCTGTTGCCAGATAGTCTTCATATTGAGTCCCTGCCCTGTCTTTTGGTTTCGGGATGGACCCAGGCTGTGCTAGGTACATAACATTAAGTGAGCCATTCTTTTGTTTTTGGTTTTGTTTTGTTTTGAGATAAGGTCTTATTATAACCCAGTCTAGCTTTAAAATCACAGAGATCCTCCTGCTTCTGTCTCCCCAGTGCTGGGATTAAAGGAATATACCACCACACCTGGAAATGAGAATCATTATCAGAAACTTGTTTCAGTTTACATTGATTTACTTAACACCCTCTTCCCCTTCTATTGGCTACTATATTATTTCTAATTTTTTCTATTATAAGTAATCTGCAGAGAAAGTCTTATACAAAAACCTCCATCAATAATAGTTTCTTTGTTTCTGTGTAGTGCAGCCTGGTCTTAAACTTTTGATCCTCCCGCCTTAGCTTCCTTAGTGGTAGGACCCTTTCGTGGTCCTAAATTATTTCTAAACCTAGTTGTCCAGAATAAAGTGCTTGAAAACGGGTTTGGTTTTTTTTTTTGTTGTTGTTTTTTTTTAACATAAACGCCAAAAGTTAACATTTAGCATTTATTACAAGGCTGGGAATGTCATTCAGTGATAGAAAAGTCATGATGTTTGAGACCCTAGGTTCTTTTCTCCATATAGCCAGGAAAAAAAAAAAAAAGAAAGAGTAAAGGGAAGAACTAGTTTTTAAATCCTTTGTTTCTACGGTTGTTTTCCCTTCAGTCACTGGAGTATTCAAAAAGTAAGATTCTGGTGGCTTTTGTCCTGCCTTTAAATTTCTGTCATTTTGCACCAGCAATGCTTTGTTAAAAGCAGCAAGCTCCTCACTTTCTCCAGCCCTGCTGGAGACTGAGGGCTTTAAGCCTGCAATGATTAACTCTCCGTCATAGGAGTGTGCTAACCTGCCTGCACTTTAATCACTTTGCATCCTCGGTTTGAGCAGCCAGTTTACCAGGAGCGTAGCGGTGTTACTGGCCCTTTTGTAATTCTTGTGAGGAGACACTGTATCTGCAGCCTGAAGAGGCAGGGTAACTGGAAAGACCTCCTGGGTATTAAGTATTAAAGTCTAAAACTGTCAACCTAAGGAGCATGTGCTGCAGTGGTGTGATGTAACTAAGAATGCCTGGTGTTGGTGTGCTTTTCTGTATCCGACCATCTTTAAATATGCTGTTAATTTTGCCTTTATTTCAGGCAATGAAATTATATAGTATATATTAAAGAATTCACAAAGCCAGTGCTTTAATCCCAGCACTCAAGAGGCAGGTGGATCTTTGAGTTCTAAGCCAGCCTGGTGTACAGAGCAAGTTCCAGGACAGCCAGGGCTACATGGACAAACCCTCTCTCAAGGGGGAAAAAGGAAGAAACTATATACTATATGTTGAATATATGAACTATATAGGAAAATTGTAGAAGGTATATTTCATATACCTGTCAGACTAGGATGGGAGCCAAATCCCATGGTCTTGGTTGCTCATATGGTGCTGTGAATTCAGAAGCTCAAAGAGAGGGTCAAACAAGTTTTTTAAGTTGATTGGTGACACTCAGCATTGTCAGTATCTCCTAGATGGAGAGGGAGCAACAAACACCACAGTAGAATTGATTGGGTAACTGGATGTGACTGAGATGGGAAAAATTCGATGACGGGCCAAATATATAGTAAGTTTGGACTTGATCAGCTAGTTCTAGACTAGAGAGTGTCAAAGAGAAGATAGTCATGCACTCTTGAGGATGTTCGGAAGTGGTGACTTGAAATTAATATAGAGGGGTTGGGGATTTAGCTCAGTGGTAGAGCGCTTGCCTAGCAAGCACAAGGCTGTGGGTTCGGTCCCCAGCTCCGGAAAAAAGGAAAAAAAAAAAAAAGAAAGAAAAAAGAAATTAATATAGAACTCCCAGGCGTGGTCTTTAGCACATGTCTTTAATCCCAGCAGTCAGCAGAGACAGCAGCTCTCCAGTCAGGTCTACATAGTAAGTGACAGGACAGCGGGGAAAGTCCTGTCTCAAACAAAAACTGATAGGGAACTGGCCAGTTTGACTTTAACCAAGGTGCTAAAGAAAGTAAGATCGGAATACTCCATGGAAAGCAACAAATTGAGCTGTAGAACGGGATGTGAAGTTAAAGAGAGACAGAGACACTGATTAGAACAGATTTGGAAGAGGAAAAGTAAGTCGATAAAAGAGCCTTTCAAGTTCATTTTTGTGTGTGACTTAGTTCTTCGCGTATACTAGTTGTGTAGAGCCAACTGGTGGCTAAGTAGTGCTTCTTCTTTTGTCTTAAGTAGAGTGTAGGGAGGGCTGGAAGGTCGCTGAACCCTGTGGTAGATATAGTTGCCTTTACTCTAGTTCCATGGGATCTGCCATCCTCTTTTAACCTTGTGGGCTCCTGCATGCACATGATAGACATTCACACGATCAGATGTACACACACTCATAAACATAGACTCCCGTGGGTTAGAAGTAACAGTATGCACTACAAGACCAGGCCCAGCCCAAAAAGCCTTCTTTATTTTAAAAAAGGGAGGAGGGCTAACCTCATCTACATATCTTATTCCATATCATCCAGGGCTATACAGTGAGACCCTACCTCAAAAAAATGGGAGGGGGGTGGGGGTTGCGCAACTCAGTGATAGAGTGCTTGCCTAACATCTGTAAGGCTGTTTCATCCTTAGCACTAAGGCAGGATGGGAAGATGACAGAAAAGCTAACTGACTTATAACAAATCTTGCAGCAGAGCATGAATTTATGAAACGAAAGTTAAACATTAAGACATTTGTGGGATTGGAGAGATGACTCAGTGGTTGGGAGTGCTGGCTGCTCTTCCAGAGGACCAGAGGTCAATTCCCAGCAACCACATGGCAGCTTACAACTGTCTGAAACTCAAGTTCCAGAGCATGGACACCCTCACACAGAGAAGCACACAGGCATAACACCAGTGCACATGAAATAAAAATAAATACATTTTTATTTAAAAAAGACATTTGTTCGGCTTAGTTATTAATGGGCTCCTTTTAGGGTAGTCAGACATTCTAGTCTCATCCTCCTAGATGATTCTCAGCTCTAACTAGTTAGTTGGTTCTGCATTTCCACCCACGGCCCCCTGGGCAGCACAGGGCAGCAGTAAGCAGATGGAAGGTTAGAGAATTATGTGGTGAATGACTCTTCATTTAGAATAGTAATGGTGGTTTGTCCATTTATTAAGCATTTGTGGAGTAGCTCATTGTGCCCTCTACATAAAGGTAAATGTAAGAGACCCGTTTGCATGGGTTCAGTATTGCCCTATGGGGCAATTGAGCACAGTTGAGTCTCAGTGATAGAGTGCTTGCCTGTCACTGATTCCTCCTCGCTGCAAATGTAAAGCAGCTGGTTCTAATTGGTACTAAGCTTGTGGTCGAATAGTTAGAATGTGATCACTAGACAAACAGACCCGAGGCTTCGTTAGAGAAAGTCGGGCCTGGACAAAGTGTTAGACTTAACTGGAAAATGACTTTCTGTTCTTGTTTCTGTGTTGGGAAGCAGGTAGAAGTTGCAGAATCAGTTGCGTTAGTCTGAAGATGAGGGACCAGGGAATTCTGGTCTTCTATCCTGTGACATATCTTATGTGACATAAGAACAAATACTGAAGAAATGCATTTCCAAGTGTAGGTATAGGTTAATTCAAATGTCTCAAACAGCACATTTAGCTTTCTACTGGCTGTTTAGTTGGTTAGTTACTTTCTGTTATTCCTGTTTGGGGAATAGGAAAATAAAATCTTAAGAGGTTAAGTAAGGTACTTGTTCTGAGTCACACAGGTTAGAAATGAGAGAGACTGAGGTACATGCCTGGGAATGTAAATCAATTTTATTTTTTTGTTTAAGTGGGGGACTCTATATATTGCCAGAATGGCCCAGAATTCCAGAGCTCAAGAGATAAGTCTGCTTCCCAAGGACTAGTGACAAGACACAGGCAGTATTGCCTCACCTCATTAGCACTAAGTAAGCTCTTAACTCATGATGTGCTGTGTGGAGAGGGTTAGGGTTGTTCTCTGTGGCCCAACTGCTGCCACCACAAGGATAAAAGTCCCACCACAACTACCTGGCCTTTAGTCCCAGTACTCAGGAGGCAGAGTCAGGAGGAGCTCTGTGAGTTTGAGGCTACCCAAGGCTACATAGTAAGACCCTGTCTCCCCCTCCAAAAACCAAGCAAAGCCATACAGACATATATGCATCCACATTATACAGTAAGTGTTTTCTAGTATATATCTACAGCCCTAAGCAGGTTAGCATGTCTTGTTGTGTGGCATGTTTCTAATACTGATCTCTCCACTAGACAGAAGCCAATATTGTCATTTTTTTTCTTAAGGATTTTTTCCTGATCTAAAATCTCATCATTCTTATTGCAGGAAACTAGAAAGTCTTAGAATCAAAAGGTTCTTAATAGCCTCATAGCCCAGAGCCAGATGGCCAGTGTTAACACTCTGGAGTAGTTCTTGCAGACAGTTTTCAAGAAAATGGCAGTGCTTGCTTTAGAGCCATCAACTCTTTTTTCATTGGGTTTGGGGGGATTTTAATAAGTTCTAAGGGTTTTTCCTCCGTCTTCTGCCTAGGTTTCTGCCTCAATGCTCAAGCAGTTCCCCAACAGTGGCCTGAATCCAGGTCTCTTTAATGTGGGGCCTCAGTTATCTCCTCAACAAATTGCCATGCTGAGCCAGCTTCCACAGATTCCCCAGTTTCAGTTGGTAAGTGGCATGTTTTCTTTCTGTTGCTGGAAAGGTTATTTGCCTCTCTTTTTTCCTTTGCATTAATTTCCTTCTTTTTGTCACTTAATGTTCAAACTTTTTTACAGATGATTAATTATGGTTAAAAGTTGATATGTCGGGGGTTGGGGATTTGGCTCAGTGGTAGAGCGCTTGCCTAGCAAGCACAAGGCCCTGGGTTCGGTCCCCAGCTCCGAAAAAGAAAAAAGAAAAAAGAAAAGAAAAGTTGATATGTCAGTTTGTTTGAAGGTAACCCTAACTAAAGACCAAGAACTTGGCTGTGAATGCTTCTGCCACACTGACCTGCTCTATAGCATGGTCTCTCCGTGTCAGTCTGAGGAAGTGTGTGTCATTGTTTACAGGCATGTCAGCTTCTTCTGCAGCAGCAGCAGCAGCAGCAGCAGTTGCTACAGAACCAGAGAAAGATCTCTCAAGCAGTGCGCCAGCAGCAAGAGCAGCAGGTGTGTGGGTGGAGACGGTTCCCCTAGTGCCCTGGGTGAGAAACACCTCTTGGCCTAACAGCTAATCTGGGATACTGGCTCATCATCTGTCCATTTCTCTTGGGTCCTTTCTAATGGACGCTGCACCCTCAGCTGGCAAGAATGGTGAGTGCTCTCCAGCAGCAGCAGCAGCAACAGCAGCAGCAGCAGAGGCAACCTAGCATGAAGCATTCACCTTCTCATCCTGTTGGGCCTAAGCCACATTTGGACAACATGGTACCCAACACGCTGAATGTGGGGCTCCCAGACCTTCCGACCAAAGGACCAATCCCTGGATATGGTTCTGGTATGTTCTGTGTGGTGGGAAGTACTTAGTATAAAGTCTGCTTGTTCAATCCTATAGTAATGTTTGATTTTTTGCATTACCCTCTTTTTCTTTTTTCTTTCCTTTTTTTTTTAAGATTTATTTATTTTATATATGTGAGTACACAACATGTCTTTGGACACACCAGAAGAGGGCATTGGATCCCATTACAGATGGTTGTGAACCACCATGTGGTTGCTGGGAATTGAACTCAGGACCTCTGGAAGAGCAGCCAGCACTCTTTTAACTACCCAGCCATCTCTCCAGCCCTTTTTTCTTTTTAATGTTATTTTCTTTTTTAAAACAATTTCTGAGGCTAGCAGTGGTAGCACACACCTCTAATCCAGCACTTTGGAGGCAGAGGCAAGTGAATTTCTGTGGGTTTGAGGCCAAGCCTGGTCTGCAGAGTTGAGTTCCAGGTCAGCCAGGGCTACACAGAGAAATACTGTCTTGAAAAATAATAATTTAAAAAAATTGTTTTTTTATTTCATATGTTTTACCAGGATATATGTCTGTGCAATGCCCTCAATGTCTAGAAGAGGGTTTGGATCCTTAGAACTGGAGTTACAAATGGTTATTAGCCACCATGTGGGTGCTGGAAATCAAACTGTGGTCCTCTGGAAGATAGTTAGGGGTATAAGTGCTAAACCATCTCTCCATCCCTCCCACCTCTATTTTTATAGTAGATAATGGTATATGGTACATGCCTGTAATCCTAGAGAAGTAAAGACAGTCCTTGGCCCTCACTGGTCACCTAGTGTAGCATAGTCTGTGAGCCGCAAGCCAGTGAGAGACCCTGTCCTTAAACAAACAAACAAAAAAAGAAACAAGGTTGGTATCTCCTAAGAAATAATACCAGAGGTTGATGACCTCTGACCCCCACATGTGCACATGGGAACATGCAGGTAATCATACATGGCACATACATATACAAACCAAATGAAGTTTCCTCTGAATGCTTCACATGGCTGAGGTTACCTATGAAAATAAGTGTCTCAGTTCACTACTAAAGCTGCCTTCTCAATGTGAACTAAAATTTTTAGGCCAAGTCTTTTTAAAGGTAGGTGGGGTACATGTAAGACAATTTTTTCTTCTTTTTCTTTTTTCTTTTTTTGGAGCTGGGGAGTAAGGCAATTTTTGACGTTGATTTTTTTTTTTTTTTTTTTTTTTTTTGGTCCAGTAAATTTTCTTTTTAGAAGTGGGCAACACGCTATAAGCAAAGTTCAGTCAGTGAGACAACACTACTTTAAAAAAAAATAAAAAATAGCCTGGCAATGGTGACACAGGCTTTAATTCCAGCACTCAGGAGACTGAGGCAGATATCTGTGAGTTCAGTCTGTTGGTTGGTCGGTCAGTCGGTCAATCGATCGATCAAGAGATAGATAGATGGATGGATGGATGGATGGATGGATGGATGGATGGATGGATGGATGGATGGATGGATATAGTTGTTCAGTGGCATATTCGTGGGAAACTGAGGGAAACTGAGCCAAGAGTATTATAAATTCAATGCCAACCTGATCTGAATGGCAAGATACTAGGTTTGTTTGTTTGTTTGTTTGTGTCTTTAATGACCTCAGAATTTATTTTGGTAAAGAAAATACCAATCTACACAAAAAAGAGTGAGGAAACATGAGATTTCTGTCCCTGGCCCAGTCCTTTATTGGTCTGACCTACTAGGAATTCCAGCTAAAGCTAGGAGGTAGTAAAGATGAGGGTGTCTTTGATCCTGGGAGTCCTAGCTTCCGCCAGCTGCAGATGACCTGAGAAGTGACTTAAACTCAGAATAGCCTCTGTGGGCTATTCTGTAGCAGAGCAAATGCATAAAGCCTGGCTTCTATCCTCAGTCCTGGGGGAAATACCTTTCTTCCTTCTGACATAGGACGGCCCTTTGCTGCACTTGCCTATACTGCCATCTCCTCTGGGCTGTGGAAGGCCAGTATGGCCAGTAGGGGAGCCTCCCATAAGAACTTGGGAAGGCCCACTCATGATTCTGTAAAGGCTGAAGCTTGCTGGCAGAAGCTGGTTACTGTGGATGTGGAGGTTCTGACTTTAGACCTTTGAGACAACATGCGAACACAAAATAGAACATCTTGTCCTTTTGCCTCCCATGTCTGTTTTGTTTTGTTTTTTAGTTATTGGTAGACCAGCCGGCCTCAAATTCCTGAGTGCCTCTGTTTCCTGAGTGCTGGGATTAAAAGTGAATGCTGCCACCACCCAGCTTACCTTAACCTCCCTCGTCAGAAAGTACAAGGGAGAGTCAAAGGCGGCTTCCTCATCTTTCAGTGCATGTTCTCACTGCTTGGCCATACTCACTCCAAATGCATGTCACTACTTAGGAAGAAACTGACTTCATGGCCAGCAGAGTTTAGTTTGGTGACCCTGATACTTTTACGTGTGTGAATAAAGAATGTATCACACATGGCTGGGATGTAGCTTAGTGGTAGAAGATTTGCCTACTCAAGGTTCTGGGGTCATCCTCAGTAAGAGGCAGAAAGCCAGGCACTCTATATTCACAACATCCAAGAGAAGAGACAGAGGGACCACAGCCAGTTGAAGGCTATCCTGGTCTATATGTCAACTTCCAGGCCAAGCAAAGCTATATAGATAGACCCTATATCAAAAAGGAAAAGAAAGGGAAAGGAAAACGAGAGTATCAGACAACTCACAGTAGGCAAAATAAGCCTGTGGTTTTAGCATATAAAGCCCAGGAAATAAACCCAGAAGGATCAGGAATTTGAAGTCAGCCTGGAATACATGAGACCCTGTCTCCAAAAATGAATGAATGAATGAATCCAGGCTTATCCCAGTGACAGTCATCATAACATCTTCAATATGTGCTGTCTGCTAAGAAGTGGTATGTGTTAGTGATGGCCCTGTTCATTTTTAACAACATATACCTTTTCTTAAATACAGTTTTTCCATTATTTTGTGTTTATGGGTGTTTTGCCTGAATGCATATCTGTACATCATACCATATGTTCTCAATACCTCTGGAGACCAAAAGAAATATTGGAACCCTAGAATTGGAGTTACAGATGGTTTGAGCAACCATATAGGTGCTGGGAATTGAACCCAGGTTCTCTGTAAGAGCAGCCAGCGCTCCTCCCTACTGAGCCATGGCTTCGAGCTTAAACACAAAAGTGTTAGCACAGTGTCTTATAGAGAACGGTGTGATTTGTGGTTATTTTGCTGATTCCTAAAGATCAGAGTTCACCAAATAAAAACACATTTTCATTTACTGAAATTTTGTGATTTGGATTCTATTTCTGTTCATTTTCGGAGAGCAAGGCGAGGGCAGGGACAGGATCTCATTAAACTCACTATGTAGACCAGGCTGGCCTCAGACTCACAAGAGATGCTCTGCCTCCCAAGTGCTGAGATTAAAGGTCTGCTCCACACATGATCTGTTTCTGTTTCCTAAATAATAAATGTGTTTTATGGCAAGCCTGGCTACTTCACGTAGAACTTGTTCTATAACTCACTGGCCTTGAACTTGATCCTGCCTCAGTGTCCCAATTGTTGGCATGATTTCACTATGCCTGCATGCCTGCCTGTTCTGAGTAATGTACTAAGCCTGCAACAATAAGATTTTACTGAAAATATCTTTTAAATATAATACAGGGCTTGAGTTTTTGTAAAAATAATAATTATAAAGATCACAAAAAATGCTGAGCGTGGGGACGCGTGCCTTTAATACCATCCTGGTCTATATAGTGAGCTCCAGGACAGCCAGGACCACAGAGAATAAACAGAAAAGAATAGCACAAATACTTCATTTTTTTTTTAATGCTAAGCATTTTAATTTATATGCAGAATACCTCTGGGTGAAAGGGTGATAAGGATGATGTTTCTTAGTATGCCTGCATACTGTGTGTCTGGTTTTGTTGTTTTGGGTTTGGTGGTGGTGGTTTTTAGGGTCCCACGAAGTAGCTTGTCCTAGGACTTTATATAGACCAGACAGTCCTTGAACTCAGAGATCTGCCCACCTCTGTCTCCCAAATCCCAGGACTGAAAGCATGAGCCATCACATTGTTTCTAAGTAAGCCTCTTTTATTATGTTTTCTCAAAATGTCTCGAATGACAAGCCAGCTATAGTGACACCCACCTGTCATCCAGCACTCGGGAGACAGAAGCAGGAGGATCAGGAGCTACATGAAATCCTCAGTGACTTGGATCAGTAGAGCTTGAGGGAGATCTAGTCTAAGATATCATTTTACACTAGGAGAGAGAGCAGGTGCCAACAGCTGGGTTCTGGCCTGGCTGGAACCCCAAATCCTGTTAACTGAGGTGGAGTGGGGACTTGTGTTTGCCCTGCCCTACTCACCCACAGCTCTTATCTTCTGGCACTGATGGAAGCCCCTCTCTAAACTCCTGTGGCTGTGTAAACCCATTTTGTCGGTTGGCTTTAATCTGCAACTTACCTGTTTCGAGAGTTCATTGAAAACTGCACTGTAACCCAGTGGGGAACAGGTTACTGGCCCTGTGCAGCTGTGCTGGGAAGTCTCACAGCTTATACGTGGCCTTCAGTCTCTGGTACTCCATAGTGGGAGAGCCTGACCCTTCTTGGGGCGCACAGCACTGTGAATTCAGAATCTTATCTTTAAAAAGAAAAAAAATGCTTCCTGTAGCTTTGAAGGGTATTCCTCCCTGTGGGGGGAAAAAACTGCTGACCCCCCCTCCCAGACAGAGTATCAGTGGGCTTCTTGCCATTCTCTAGGCACAGCCGAGTGTCATGAGTCAGACCTTGTACTGGTTCCTAAACCCTAGATGGTGAGGTGCCTTTGCATAGCCTTTCCTTCCACTGGAATCCTCAATGCAACAACTTCCTCTCCCATGTTGGTATCAGATGTGGTCGGAGAGAAGTTGAATGCCCCCAACTGTCGGGTACAAATGTTTGCTCAGAAAAATGTAGGTGCAGGTAAGCACTGAGATGTACAGTTAGATGATTCATTTAAAGATGTCCATGAAAAGGAGACAACAATTTTTAATCCAGAAGGACCCAAAATTAAGAGTTTTGGATCAAGTGGCTGTTTCTGTAGAGAGACCATGTCAAAAGGCATTCTTGGGTTCTTCCTGGGCTATTTAGTTTCTGATATAACTATAGACATGTTGTGATCTCTTTGCAGGCTTTAGCTCTGGTGGAATGGACTATGGTATGGTTGGTGGCAAGGAGGCTGGAACTGAGTCTCGCTTCAAACAGTGGACCTCCATGATGGAAGGGCTGCCATCTGTGGCCACACAAGAAGCTACCATGCACAAAAACGGTGAGAGAGCAGCCTCATGTTAGTAGCAGAATCTTCTGATCCCTACTCAAGGACCAAGTATCCTGCATGTTAAGTTGGCTTTTGTGTGGGTGTTTGTGTTTCCTTTTTGAGACTGGGTCTTTCTCTGTATTCTAGGCTGGCCTGGAACTCCCAGAGATCTGCTACCTCGGCCTCCACAGTGCAGACATTAAAGGCATGTCCATCACACTTTTAAAGCAGTATCTCAGACAGGCTTAGTGTATAATCCACTACTCAGGAGGCAGAGGCAGGTGGATCTCTGTGAGTTCAAGTCAAGCAAATTCCAGACCAACATAAAGAGACCCTGTCTCCCCAAAACAGTTATTTAGAAAAAGAATAATTGCAGTGTCTTGTAGCCCATGCTGCCTTGAACTCAGAAAGTTCTGTTGCCTACATCTCTTCTGTCCTAAGATTAACAATGTATACCACCATGCCTTTTATGATGTTTTTAACTCTTATGTGTATGCATGTTCTGTTTGTCTATATGTCTGTGCACCACATGCATGTAATACCCTCGGAGACCAAGACAGGGTATTGGATTGCTAGGAACTGCAGTTAAGTACCATGTGAGTGCTGGGGATAAACCTATGTCCTATGGAAGAGCAACCAGTGCTCTCTAACTACTGAGCCCTGTCTCTAGCCCTCCCTTCTGTGTTTTTTTTTTTTTTTTTTGTTCTGTTTTGTTTTGTTTTGTTTTGTTTTTTTAAGCACAAATCTTTTAGCTTTTGGTAATGAGTCTCTTAACATTTTCCCTAAGTTTTATGATTACCTACCAGAGGAGAGTTTGGCTTACAATTCATATTTCAAGGCATTTAAAGGGTTCTAATTAAGCATGACATAATGTCCCACTTACCATGGGAATGAGATAATAGTTATAAAATTGGTGCACCTGTAAGATTAAAACCCTATTTAAGTGTCTTAAGAGAAGAGAATCCTCTTGCTGAGGTGTTGGTTGGTGGGTTGGTTTGGGTTGGATTGGGTTGGTTTTCTAGGACAGAGCCTTGTAATAATGAATTTGTGGTCCGTGCTAATCTCAAATTCCTGTCTTTGTGATTTTTGGGTACCCAGTGTCAGATTTTTAAAAGCTCCTGCCCTGACATGGGTACATGTAAGTTAAAAGCCAGCGTAAGCTGTACATAGTTCAAGGTTATATTGGGAGACGTAGTGAAGCCCTGTCTCAGAAAAAGAGCATCTCCCTAAGCTTCAAAAACTGGCTAGAAGATGAGAATTCCTAAGGTTTGAACTTTGTCCAGAGCCCCTTGTTCTTTGTGAATTAGTGTCCCTCCAGACAGCATCTGAGTCATATTGTAAGTGCAGATTAGCCTTGTCTGTCCATAATTTCCTTTAAGAGCTTCTCCATTTCCCTAGAAAACAGATAAGCAGTCTAGACCTTCTTTCCGCCTTCAATGCAATGTTTGTTTCATTTGTCAATATTTCATATGGAGTCAGAGTTGTCTCCATGAGAATCAATATAGATAGTGTCTGGTGTTCCTGCTACAGAGCCCCAGAAGGCTTAACCCAGCCAGCTCATTCAGTCTGCAGCCTTTCAGGTTTCTGTTATAAACCCTCTTTAATAAGCCCATGCAGAGACTGGGGAAGAAGCCACCCAGAGCTCTCTGTCTGTCCCAGTAAGCATGATCAAAATCAAAAATAATTTACTGAAATTATAAGGTGTGTTTTATGGACTGAGTACCCTAGTCCTGTGTCATCTATAGCTCTGGGCACTTTTATAGCTCCCTCAGGCTAGTGATTTACCAGATCTGGATAATATTATAAAATGACGTGCTAGACGATACCTCAGAGGTATCTCCTCACCAGAGAATACAGACCATTTCCTTAGCGATCTCCAAGATAACTGAGCTTTTCATTCGGCACCAACTCACTGTGCTGTACCTCTGTGTGAGTCACACTGTCCTCAGAAGAGCAAATGTCCTCTTAGCAGAGGATGGGGACACGGTAATAACATTCCCTTAGTCTAAACCAAACAGACTGCTTATTCAGTATTTATGTAAGAACTTTAATTTATTATCCTGCAAATCATTGTATGTGCTCATGATTCACCATCCCAAGACTATGCCAAATGAGGGGCAGACTATATTTATTTTGGAAATGAGAAAAATAGTCTCCCATAGGTTCTTTAATTTTTACTTAAAGTAAAAAAATTATGGCTATTGTTTTTAACTTAATGAATTTAAACTTTCAACTTTTCCTGCATGAAAATGCTTGAAAGAGGTACTAACAAAGCCACAGGGATACCCCTGGGAATACAGTGACAAAGGATTTTCTGTTCTCTGTTTAAGAGACCCTGGGCTCAGAAATGCAAAGTTCATTGCTGTCGAAGACCTTGGGCAGGAATTCCACCTCATTGCCTTGGAATTTAAAGCAATTGCAGATGGCTTTTTCTCCAGTGGCCTTTGCACACTGCCATTTCCAGATAACCCAAGCTCAACCAGCCTTTAAGAGCTGGGGTGAGAGGCATCAGTAGAGAGATCACTTAACTGTCCAAGGCACTAAATTTGTGGAGTTTCTCCCATTCCTCACTTTTGAGTGATTAGCATAAAAACCACAAATACTGTGCTTTACTTTTGTATGTGTTTCACTGACTAGATAAGACCGTAGGATTTCAGATGGAAAGGGCTGTTCTAGAATGAGAACACTCGTGTGAGCTTAGGTGAGAATGGAGAAGCTCAGAGAGGTGAGCTGAGTCATTACAGTCGTGCTCTACTAACAGCTGTCCAGAATTCTGTCTTCCTGTGTGTGGGGGTGGATTTTGGTCTGCTTGTCTGTCTGTGCACATGTGCATGCCTGTTCCCCACACAGGTCATAAGAGGGCATCAGACCCCCTGGAACTGGAGTTACAAGACAGTTATGAGCTGCCATGTAGATGCTGGGAATCAAACCTGGACCCTCTGAAGAACAGCCAGTGTCTTAACTTCTGAGCCATCTCTCCGGCCCCCTGGAGCTCTCCCTTAGTTATTATTTCTTTCTGTTCTCAGGCGCTATAGTGGCCCCTGGTAAGACCCGAGGAGGGTCACCATACAACCAGTTTGATATAATCCCAGGTGACACACTGGGTGGCCATACGGGTCCTGCTGGTGATAGCTGGTTACCTGCCAAATCTCCACCGACTAATAAAATCGGAAGTAAATCCAGCAATGCCAGTTGGCCTCCAGGTATTGTTCATAAAATGCTTTTCCTAGAATAGTTGTTCTCTTACATTCATGTTCTGAACACCCTGTTTGTGCAGCTCGCTTTACTGAGGAAGCCCCATGCTTTCTTTTCTGCATATAGTAGTTATTGTCTGATAAAATTAAGGCATGAACCCTGAAGTGTATGCTAGGAGATACGAAAAGGTCTTTAAGACATGGGGAGTTCAGGAGAAAGGAGGTGTCCTTGTAGCTGGAACTCGGCGTTCGTCCTGCGTGTAGACTGTCTTGGAGCATGAGCTGTCTTAAAGTAGCATTGAACTGATTGACACGCTCATAAGTCAGATACATCGTTTATCTGTCCCAGGTACACAGCGATGAGTTCAGTAAGATCTCTTTTCTCCCTTCCTTGCTCCCTCCTTCCTCCATCCCCTCCCTCTGTCTCTGTATTCTGTTTTCATTATAGGAAATTTAGTAAAAATAAAAATCCATAATTATCCTTCTCTTCATATGTAATTCTGACATAAAAGTATTATAACTACATTTTATTAGAGTGAAATGAAATAATGCCTCTTGTTCATATAATACAATTATACACTTAATACAATCTTCTCTACACAATTAGAGAAATATCAGATTGTTAATGTTACCACGTAGCTTTAAGTACAGCTTCAGCAGATCAATAAACACAGGATAAGCCTTCATGTATAGGTCTAGGTTTTCTCACAAGCAGTTAAATTATTCCCAACTATCCCCAGACAGTCTGAGAAATAATGGTCACTTATATTTCATTTTATTATGTGATTTTAGTAAACACATAAGAAAATTGGGAAAGGTTACTGGTCTCAAACACAGATTTTCCCCAATTTTTGGCCTCGCTTCATTAGGCAGCACTCCTACTTCCCCTTACAACCTGGCTTCCTCTAATAGCTGGAAAATCATCTGTGGAGCCATGCATGATCCAGGGCACCTCCAGACAGACAAATAGACAGACAGTACACTGATAGACATGCTACTGATAAAAGCATTTGTTCAGGATACATTTTTTTTTTTTCTATTTCATGGTGAAAACCTGATGCATAGATTTCATTTTACAGGACCATGTTTTTTCTACTGAACAGTTATTTTAACATAATAATGAAATAGAAAATGTTTAAGTTCATTGTCTTTAGCACTCTCCTATTTCTTCTGTCTCAGAATTCCAACCAGGAGTGCCATGGAAAGGTATCCAAAATATCGACCCTGAATCTGACCCCTATGTCACCCCAGGAAGTGTGCTGGGGGGCACAGCCACATCGCCCATTGTAGATACTGACCACCAACTGCTGCGGGATAACACCACAGGTAAGGGAGTGCTGCAGGCTTGTGTGTAACACTACCCAGCATTTTCATGCTTGTTCGCCTGTGGCCTTGTTTCTATTTGTAGTACCTGATAAATTTGACCAGAAAACAGAAGCATATTGCTTTTTATATCTGTATTGTTTGGTTACATTTTGTTTTTCCTTCTATTTGAGTTTAAATAAAAATACAGAGTTTCCCTGGTTCTACATTTATATCTAATATTTTCTTCTTGTTTTTCATTTGTTACAAGGGTCTAATTCTTCCCTCAACACCTCGCTGCCTTCACCTGGTGCCTGGCCCTACAGTGCCTCTGACAACTCCTTTACCAACGTTCATAGCACTTCAGGTACTCGGCAGCGCCTCCCTCTTGCTTGGCAACTGACTGTGAGGCTCCTTTTTATACCAGAACGTACTTCCTGAGGAGTGCCTGTAAAGCACGCAGAAACCTGTGTCAGCACACATGGGAGCACAACCTTTCTTTACATTCAGCATCACTCAGGGAGCTGCTAGTCTCACAGAGTAGGATAGGTAACACAGAACCATATTGGACCAAGACCAGAGGGAATAGAATCTCCTATAACCATGATTATTCAGAGGGCAGAGCTCATGACCTGATGACCAAATGTTTCTGTTAACTAGCCTGCCGATAAATCAAGGGCTATGTGAAGAACCAGTTCAACCCACATTAACATCGTCGAGGCAGCCAGTAGTATCTCACTGCCCCCCAACAATCTGACCTAAAGACATAACAACAGTAAATGGCCAGGGAGGCCTTGGTTAATTCACCAATGGTTCTTGTTGAGTTCTATGCTCGCTTGGTTGTTTTTTGCATTTATTCGCTTACTGAGACTTCAAAAGGAATGAAGAAGTTAATAGGAGCTTGGGCGATGGCTCAGTGGGTAAAATGCTGTGCAAACATGGAGACCTTATTTAGTCCCCACGCCCACATGAAAAAAATCTGGCACAGCTGGGCATACCTTTAATCCTAGCACTCAGGAGACAGAGATAGGCGTAGCTCCATGACTTTGGGTCTAGCCTGGTCTATATAGCAAGTTTCAAGACAGCCATACATAGTGAAATCCTATCTCAAAAGAAAAAACACTCAGCTATGGTGGCATACAAGTGGTAATGCCATTGCTGGGGAGGCAGAGACAAGAAGATCCCTGGGCCTTGCTAGCTAACCAATCACTCTAGTCAGTGAGCTGTACAAGTCAAGGGAGATGGACCCACCCACCCACCCCCACCACCTACATAATATTTTTGTTAATTATTTGGAAATTTCATACAATGCACCAGATCACACTTGATTCCTATTCCTCCCAAGTCTACCCTTTCTCCCTTGCACCACTATACCCCAACCCCACCCACCCACCCCCAAAAAAAACAAATCTAATTTATGTTGTGGTATAGTCATTCATTGGAGCGTGAACAATGTGACAAGCACCTGAGGAAGATACCTGATGTTGACTGCTGGCCTCCGAAAGTACATCCCCACAGAACTAAGTACAGCGTGTACACGGTGTCCACACAGGATAAGCATGTACACGGTGTCCACACAGGATAAGACTTTTATGTGGTTTTGTTTTTATTTTGTCAGGATCTTCCTATGTAACCCTGGCTGGCATGGAACTAACTCACTATGAGGACCACACTGGCCTTAGATTTAGAGCCATCCTCCTGCCTCTGCCTCCTGAGTGCTGAGATTGCATAAAACAAATCCTTAGCTCCCAGCCAATCCTAGTGAGCTAGTGATCTGCAGTTCCTGTTCTGTTTTAACATCAGTAGTGCAACAGTAATAATGCACACGTACTAAGTAAGGGCTCCTGCAGGCCAGGCATCATAGCAGACCTTAGCATAAACTCCTACTGTGTAAATGGGTTACC
Organism: Rattus rattus; assembly: GCF_011064425.1. Lineage (NCBI taxonomy): Eukaryota > Metazoa > Chordata > Mammalia > Rodentia > Muridae > Rattus > Rattus rattus. Next base: position 250,668,670 of record NC_046154.1, read on the forward strand.
CTCATTTAGTGAATAAACTGAAATTCAAAGATCTGGATACTGGGCTGGAGAGATGGCTGGAGAGTGGTTAAGAGCACTGACTGTTTTTTCCAGAAGTCCTAGCAACCAGATGGTGACTCACAACCATCTGTAATGGGATCTGATGCCCTCTTATGGTGGGTCTGAAGACAGGTACAGTGTACTCACATACATAAAGTAAATCTTTTTTTTTTTTTTTTTTTTTTTTTAATTTTCGATAAGGAGAATGATTGTGAATGGATTCCTGGAGGCTGGCCTGGGTTATATAGAAAGATCTTCTGTCAAAGATCAAACAAAATACTGTTACACTTTGCCTCAAAACTGAGCCTAAGTTATAAAGGAAGCTCAGTCCCTTAATGTCTGTCTTAGTTAGCATTTTACTGCTATGAACAGACACCATGACCAAGGCAAGTCTTACAAAGAACAGCATTTAATTGGAGCTGGCTTACAGATTTAGAGGTTCAGTTCATTGTTGTCAAGGCAAGAGCATGGCAGCATCCAGACAGGAATGGTGAACACAGAGCATGTTCATCTGAAAGCTGCTAGTGGAAGACTGACTTCCAGGCAGCTAGGATGAGGGAGGGTCTTAAACCCACCCGACAGAGACACACCTACTCCAACAAGGCCACATCTCCTAATAGTGCCACTCCCTGGGCCAAGCACATACAAACCATTACATTACACTCCCTGGCCCCCATAAGCTGTTCAAACATATGAGTCTATGGGGCCATACCTAAACATAGCATAACGCAAAATACATTTAGTCCAACTTCCAAAGTCCCCATAGTCTATAGCAGTCTTAATAATGTTAAAAGTCCAAAGTTCAAAATTTCTTCTGAGATTCATCCAATCACTTCACTGTAATTCCCAAAGCAAGACGGAAACCAGCTAGGCAAACTCCAAACTCTGCATCTCCATGGCTGATGTCAATTGCAACTGAGGCTGTATCTCCACCAATGGCCTTCCACGGCCTCTCACAGTGCCAAACCTCAGCTGCTCTCCATGACCCCTTCATGCCTTCAAAACCAGTACCACCTGGGTGACTCTCACACATTACCAAGTACAGCTGCAGCACAAGGTACAACCTTGGCTCTCTCTGGGAACACAGCTTCTTTGTGTTCTCAGAAAACATTTCCCAGAAGATTTCACCTCAGTGATGCTGGTCTCTTCTTAATCACTGCTAATCTCTTAGCTCCAGCTGACCAGCATCAATTGTCCCAGTAGTTCCTTCTACTTGTCACTCTAAAGCCAGAGCCACATGGCCGAAGCTGCCATCTTCTGCTGCTTACTAGGGCTGGAACATGGCCCCCTTATTCTGTTACCAGCTTTCTGTTTTCTGACTCCCTCTCTGCTTAAGCTTGGCTGTCCTGGGACTTGCTCTGTAGATTGACCTTGAACTCAGAGATCTGCCTGCTGTTTCTCCTGAGCACTGGGATTAAACATGTAGTCTACCTGGCTGGAGAGATGGCTCAGCGGTTAAGAGCACCCTTCTGCGCGATTATAAGTCATAATTTCAATTCCCTGAAACCATTATTTTGCAATCTACCTTCTTTAAAGAAATCTGCTGCCCTTTTCTGGTGTATCTGAAGACAGCTACATTGTACTTAAATATAATAGATAAATAAATCTTTGAAAAAAAAAAATGTAGTCTACCAAGGTTGGATTTAAGGTTTTTTCACCTAGAATTTGCTCTGTCTCAGGCTGGCCTTGAACTCAGAGATCCACTTGGCTTTATCTCCTGGGGTTAAAGGTGTACACCACCATGCCTGGTCCTAAACTTAGCTGGGTGGGAATTAAGGGTCACCACTCTCTTAATTCAACTTAATATCCTTGAACACAGGATTCAGCTCCATTTCAGCTCCTGGTGCCCCTTTAATACCTGAACCATATATTTTATATTTTTCGTTTCTAAGCTTGCTACACTTGTTCAAAATGTTCTTCATGAGACTTAACCAGAGAATAAAATTTCTGCTGGACTTTTTTGAGACTTCCTTTGTCAGTGCAATCAATATAAATATCTCTACCTTAACCTCAGGTAGAAGCTTAACACAGGGGCAAAAGCAGCCCTATTCTTCACCAAAATAACACAAAAACAGTCTCTTGGCCACATACTGAAATTCTCCTCTGAAATTTCTTAGGCCAGGTCTACACAGTTCAAATTACTCTCAGCAAGAAAGTCTTCCATATTCCTACTAGGACAGTCCATCAAGCCCCATTTAAAGCATTCCACCACTTTCCAAATCCACATTTTTCCAAATAAAAGCATGGTCAGTTCTATCACAGCCATACTCCAGTCCCTCCTTAGTTAGCGTTTCACTGCTATGAACAGACACCATGACCAAGGCAAGTCTTACAAAGGAAAACATCTAATTAGGGCTGGCTTACAGGTTCAGAGGTTCAGTCCATTGTTGTCAAGGCAAGAGCATGGCAGCGTCCAGGCAGGCACGGTGAACGCATAGCTGAGAGTTCAGCATGTTCATCTGAAGGCTGCTAGTGGAAGACTGACTTCCAGGCAGCTGGGATGAGGGAGGGTCTTAAACCCACACCCACAGAGACACGCCTACCCCAACAAGGCCACACTTCCTAATAGTGCTGCTCCCTGGGCCAAGGATATACAAACCATCACAGTGTTTTTCTCCATGTTTCCTCTCTCCCTTACTCCCTGGGCCCCAGGCCCTGTCTCTGAGGGAATATATTTGACAGTCATATTTTTATCTCCACTCCTCTTGTTCCATTCTCACCCTAGGATTGTTTTGTTTTTTTAATACAAGTTTTCTCCTGTAACACTGGCTGTCCTAGAACTCTCTCTGTAGACCAGGCTGGCCTCTAATTCAGAGATCCATCTGCCTCTGCTGGGATTAAAGGTGTGGGCTACCTCCACCAGGCAATTTATTTTTTCTTTTCCTTATTTGGGGGGGGGGTACTTAGTCTCTTTTTTTTCTTTTTAAAGATTTATTCATCTATTATGTATAAGCACAATTCTGTAGCTGTCTTCAGACACAACCTGTGAAAGAGGGCATCGGATCTCTCATACAGTTGGTTGTGAGCCACCATGTGGTTGCTGGGAATTGAACTCAGGACCTTGAAGAGCAGTCAGTGCTCTTAACCACTGAGCCATCTCCCAGCCCGCACTTAGTCTCATAGAAACTTTACTGCAGCTTGCTTAGCCACAGTGTACCTATGGCTTTTTATCTCTCAGCCCCCATGAAAATTCTAAAGGGATGTATCCTCCTCACATATATATATTGGGTCTGGGTTTCCTTTTTCCTGTTTTCCTGAGCCTATCCCTTGATGTGCATATGTGTTGTTGCCAAGGTTACCAGTTCTGTCTCCCATCTGAACCAGAGGCTTCACAAGATAATTACCTATAGTGCTGTCTAGTGACTTAAGCTTTGTAAGCAGTAACGATCATTTGATGGTTTTTTTTTTTTTTTCTTTTTTCTTTTTTTTTCGGAGCTGGGGACCGAACCCAGGGCCTTGCACTTGCTAGGCAAGCGCTCTACCACTGAGCTAAAACCCCAACCCCTTGATGGTTTTTTTAACATGGTTATTTATTGCTGGATGGATGGATGGGTGGATGGATAGATACATAGTGTTTATCTGCATGTATGTATATTACATATGTGCCTAGTGCCCACAGATGTCAAAAGCGGACATGGGATCCCCTGGAGTTGGCGATGGTTGTGAGCTACTATGTAGAGGATGGAAAATGAACCCAGATCCTTTGTAAGAGCAAATCAAACCACTGAGCCCTTGCTCCCAGCCTTACTGGTTATATTTAAAATCAATGTTGGTATCTAAAGTATCAAGGCAGAAGCAAGAGGTTTAGAGTGTGTGTGTGTGTGTGTGTGTGTAGTCAGCATTTATAGAGTACTCTATATCGGTATTAACATTCTAACCCTGGCTTTTAGCCTGACCTTTTTTGGAATACTTGCTCCATAAGTTCGTCTTCTCTTTCAAGTTGTCTTTAACCAAAAAAGAAGTGGGAGATTAGTTATCTTACAGAATCTTCAATTCACACAATTTATCAGTTTAGAGTCATTTTAAAATTTTACTTTCAATGTGCTCAGAGAACAGTTGTTTTCATACTGCTACTTTTAAAATGTATACTTCCTGCTACTTTTAATTTTTTTTTTTTTGAAACAAAGTACATAGAGCCCACATTACCTCCGGCTTAGCACTATGAATTTATAAATATAAGTATACATTTGTTTATATACAGACAAAATTTGTATCTATTGGTGAGCATCTAGCCTGACTGATTCCCAACTTTTCTTTTCTCACAGCAAAGTTCCCTGATTACAAATCCACGTGGTCCCCAGATCCCATAGGACACAACCCCACTCATCTCTCCAACAAGATGTGGAAAAACCACATCTCCTCCAGGAACACTACACCGCTGCCCCGCCCACCTCCTGGCCTGACCAACCCCAAACCGGCATCTCCTTGGAGCAGCACAGCACCCAGATCGGTCAGGGGGTGGGGAACACAAGACTCCCGGATTGCCTCGGGTAAGGACGATCAGCTGTGCAAGAATGGCTGTTTAACACCTTGGGGAGGACATGGTGAGGGTTCAACATAGAACGTGGAGGAGTGTGTGGTTGTCTGGTAAAGGAAAAATCATTTTTTTTTTTTTTTTTTTTTTTTGGTTCTTTTTTTTTTTTTTTTTTCCGAGCTGGGGACCGAACAGAGGCCTTATGCCTCCTAGGCAAGCTCTACCACTGAGCTAAATCCCAACCTGAAAATCATTTTTTGACTGAAAAGTTGCAGTCAGTACAGATGAAGGAACCCAGGACCCCTCTAGGGCACTTGAAGTAAAAATGAGCAATTACAGAGAAAGACTCTGGGAGGGAATGTTGTCAACATAGATATGCAAATGAATTCACTGGGGTCTGGGACCAGAGAAGACCCTGAAGGTCAGGATTAGGTATAAAGAAAAGAAGAGGCCTATGGTCTGCATAAGAATGTCCTTGTGTGGTGCCCTGAGAGTCCTGGTGATTTGAGTGTGTTTCGTTCTCTCTCCCCCTCTTGCATCCCCTATTGTCTGCAGCCTCTACCTGGAGTGATGGTGGCTCTGTTCGTCCTAGTTACTGGCTGGTTCTTCACAATCTCACTCCACAGGTAACCTTGCTTTCTTGTGGTTTTCTAGCTAGGGTTTGATTTTATTTAAAGACAGAGAGCTGCCCATATTGGCACATACCTTTAGTCTCCAGAACTTGAGAGGCAAAGGTAGATGTCTCTGAGGTCAGGTTCTTAGGGTACATGGGACTCTTGCCTAAAATAAAAGGGAAAAGACAGAATAGAGGATGTTGGCAGACATGAGCTCTTTTTTTTTTTTTTTTTTTTTCATTTGTTTCGGCCCCACCCACACCCGTGGTTTCTCTGCGTATCCCTGGCTGTCCTAGACCAGGCTGGCCTCAAACTCACAGAGAGCTGCCTGCCTCTCAGACGCTGGGATTGAAGGCATATGTCACCACTGCCCAGCTATGAAAGCTCATTTATGGGACTAGAGAGCTGGGTCCGCAGTTAAGGGAACTTGCTGCTTATGCAGAACATCCAAGTGTAGTTCCCAGCACCCACAGATGTCTGAGGTAGGAGATCTGATGCTCTCTTCTAGCCTATAAAGAAAGCTCATTTATTTCATGACCACTAGGTCCCACCCTCATAGTGCTAGAGATGAGAAGATTGTATAAGCAGTGAGAATGAGGTCATGTGACCTGCTGATGAGGCGTGTGTGGTATAGGTATGCCTGTTAGAATCTGGAACCAAATAAGATGATGTGTTTCAACCACACAGAATGAGATGTTCCCAACAGGAGCTTGAAAGATCGCTCAGTTAGTAAAGTGGCAGTGTGAGGTTCTCAAGTCCTGTAACATACTAATGTCTGCTAGGACTCTCTGTGGGCAAATACAGTGTGCTATAAACTTATCTGCCCAGTAAATCTATTTGTGGCAAGTAATGCACAAGGCTCCTCCTACTTCCAGGCACATTTGAATTAGACATTCTTTATCACACTGTCTTAATGAACTCACAAGTCCCAGTTTAAGGCCAGGCATGGTGTTGCATGCCACATGGGAGGCAGAGGTAGGCAGGGCTACATGTTCTCTTACTTTTTAAGAGTTGTCACACTATATAGTGGTTATAATGTGGCTTGGATGAGAACCAATAAGAGGTACTCAGTTTTGAAAAGAGCCTGGGCATATATATTACATGCATAATAAAATTAATGTGATCCTAGCTGTGTTTGTATCAAAAAATAGTTGATTTCTTTAAATATTAGGGCTGCTGGGGCTAGAGAAATGGCTTAGCAGCTAAGAGCACTATGCGCTCTTCCAGAGGTCCTGAGTTCAATTCCCAGCACCCACATGGTGAGTGGCTCACAACCATATCTAGTGTGATCTGATGCCTTCTTTTGGCATGTAAGTATACATGCAGATAGAGCACTCGTGTACAAAATAAATGAATATTTAGAAAAAAAAAAACAAAAACGTTAGAGCTGCCTTGTAAGTAGACCACTCCTAGTTTAAGTTGTTGGTAAAGCGAAGTGATACATGGGGCAGTGGATTTTTCATCACCAAAAATGTGTTTGAAGAACGTCTGTCTCCTAAAAAGTCATTTGTGCCATTTAATGATATGATATATTCACGCAGGTGATGTCCCTTACCAACATGCCAGCAGTGTTTTCTTTGGGTTTTGGTGAAGAGCTAACAGGAACTGCTGGCTTCTACTCTTCAGGCTTCCCACTGGTGCTGAGAATGGAACCCATGGCCTTGGGGCTCTTAGGCACTTGCTCCACCACTGCCTATGAGGCATTACATAGCTTTCTAAGTCGTTCCCAATCATAGCATGTCTTTTCCAGTGAGGTGAACTGAAATATTGGGATGGAGGTATAAATAAATATGATCTTGTTGGAAAATTCATAAGTATACTGTAGCTGTCTTCAGACCAGAAGAGGGCATCAGATCCCATTACAGATGGTTGTGAGCCACCATGTGGTTGCTGGGAATTGAACTCAGGACCTCTGGAAAGAGCAGCCAGTGCTCTTAACCTCTGAGCCATCTCTTCAGCCCGGACTAGGCCATTTTTAAGTATCAGGTTCAGGGTGTTCTTGACTAGTCTGTCTCTGTGAGAGTATTTACTGGGGAGGCAGAAAAAATAAAATGGTAGTAATCACAACCATCTGTAATGGGATCTGATATACTCTTCTGGTGTGTTTTTGAAGACAGCTACAGTGTACTCATAAATAAAAAAAATAAATAATATATTTTTTAAAATGTTAGTAGTGATGTTGACAACTTTGCATGGTAACTTTAATTCTCATTTTCTGCCCTTTTGAGCTCTACAAATAAGCACATACTTGTTCATCTCTCTTTTAAAAAATAGACCATATATTGGATCTTAGGTTTTTATTTTTATCTATTTTTATACAGAAACATCTTATTTATAAAATAGGAATAATGGGTATCAGTCTCATTCTTTAAATGTCTTAGAATTTCCCTTCCCCATGCCTCATCTTAGCTCACATGTGTTGTTACCTCTTAGATTGATGGGTCAACCTTGAGAACGATCTGCATGCAGCATGGCCCACTGCTGACATTCCATCTGAACCTAACCCAGGGCACAGCCCTGATCCGATATAGCACCAAACAAGAGGCAGCCAAGGCCCAGACTGCACTGCACATGTAAGTACTGCAGTCAGCGGCTGGTCGGCACACGTACGCACGCACGCACGCACGCACGCACGCACGCACATCCTGCTGAAGTAAACAAGTTCAAGCATGCTCAAAAGAATCTGTCAGATAGATATTTGCAAATACTGAGGTGTTGGTCTTTTTACCTAATTTGCAAAACATTCTAAATGATAATATTTTTCATGTTAGAATTCAGCCATTTACAGTTGCAGATGTAAATAAGAAATTTTTGTTTGTTTGGTGGTCTGAAACAGTGACTCTACATAGCTCTGACTGTCTTATACTTCACTATAGAGACCAAGCTGGCTTTGAATTCAGAGATCACCTGCCACTGCTTCCTAGTACTGGAAATAAAGGTGTGCACCACTACACCCTGCCCAAAGAAGAAATTAATATAGCTGTGCGTAGCAGGGTTTTGCTTGATGTGAACAGAGTGGATCAGCCTCTGACCATTCTCTTTCCTACCCACTGTCAAACTGATGGACAGAAATTTATTAACTCCCTTTGGCCACAAATGCAATGACAAAACTCCATAGAGAGCACAGACAAGTGAGAGCGGGAAGTCCATATGCTCAGATGGAATGGCTTGCCCACTGTTACCGATGGGATTCTTTGCCTCATGTGGGGCTAAGGGAGGGAGGGGGGAAGTGAAGAAAGAAAGAAACCTTTCTTTTTGCTTTTGTAAAACTTCAAATTTTTTGAAAATAGTTTAGAATCACAGCAAAATTGAAAGGGTGAGACAGCAACTTCCTGTAACACTCCTGACCACTCCCTCAATGACACCTTAACCTACTGTCATCATTGACTAGAGTGTCATTTGTTGAAGCTTATGAGCATTCATTAGCCTAATCCACCAGAGTCTACTCTGCAGGTCAGTGCTGGTGGTGGGTATGAACAAATAAATGCTGATGTATCCACCAACACATCGTGGTATTGCTCAGAGTCATACTGTTGTCCTAAATGTCCCTTGTGTTCTATATTCTCTGTGTCTCTGTCTCTCTCGTACACACACACCATACAGGTAGACATAGCTCGGTTGTTCTTGCATACATAGTAGCATACATAAATCCCTAGGTTTGGTCCCCAGTGCTGCATACACCATGATAGCACACACCTGTAGCCAAGCATGCAGACAACACAGTAGCAGAGGCTGACAGCAGTGGCGATCACGTGGCTCTCTTCCTCCTTTCTCCAGGTGTGTGTTGGGAAACACTACCATCCTGGCCGAGTTTGCCACTGAGGATGAAGTCAGCCGCTTTCTGGCTCAAGCTCAGCCCCCTACACCTGCAGCAACCCCGAGTGCACCTGCCACAGGGTGGCAGTCACTGGAGACCAGCCAGAACCAAGCAGACCCCGTTGGACCTGCGCTGAACCTTTTCGGTGGGTCCACCGGGCTCGGGCAGTGGAGCAGCAGCGCTGGTGGCAGCAGTGGGGCCGATCTTGCCGGCACTTCCTTATGGGGCCCCCCAAACTATTCTTCTAGCTTGTGGGGAGTCCCGACGGTGGAAGATCCCCATAGGATGGGCAGCCCTGCTCCTTTACTACCTGGTGACCTTCTGGGAGGAGGGTCGGATTCAATCTGAACTTAGAACTTTCAACTCTGACCTCGTGACCTTTTTTGGAACAGCAGCAGCACTAACTTGACCTTTTCGTTTTTTTTTTCAACTTGCAATAAATACATTTTTAAAAGGAAAAAAGAAAACGGAGAGAGAAAAAAGGTGGGTCATTGACAGACTGTCTGAGCACATAGTTGCCTCCCTTAAAACTTCAGTTTTTTCGTTTGGAATATGAATCCAAAAAGAGAACATATCACTCTTGAAATACTTGAATCATGAACGCCAACCTAGAAAGACAATGTGAAGCAAGTACACATACCATTTAAATTTAAACACAAAAAAAAAATTAAAAAAATTAGTTTCTAGTTTTTCACTTTTTTCATGTTATATGGAAGTTGTTGCTAAGAAACATATATACTGAAAAAATAGCTTTTTAACTTTGTTTGCACTGGGTGTGTTTCCGTCCTTAGGTCTACCATGTTTGGGTGGGAGGGAAATTCAAAAGAATTGTTGGGGGAGGGGAGGGAAGACTTGATTTGAGCCTCACTTTAAAAAAAAAAACAAAAAAAACTTAAAAAAAAAAAAAGGAAAAATTTTGTGATTGGCTGGTTGATAAATACCAGTGTGTTCTGGCACATGTAACTGCCCAGGCATGCTCGTTCTGGTATGTGTGTGCACGTGTGTTCATGTGCATTTGCGTGCATCCTCCTCTCTGTCTCTTTGTGTGTGTGCCTGCGTCCTGCCCTCCTCGTCCCTCCCCACCCTGATTTCTCAGAAAGCTGCATTGCTGACAGTTTGCAGGCTGGCTGGCCGGCCATCCGCTTTTTATTATTTTTGACTATGAGAACACAGGAGCACAGGGAGCCGCTGCAACTCAAGCACTTCTTCCGGCTGCATGGAGATGAAGGGTGCTTTTCAGTGATGAGAGCAGCAGCCAGTGAGGGTCCCCAGCTTCCTGTTGACCTAGCCGCAGAGCAGAGCACTGCCAAGCCCAGCGGGAGGTGCCTCAGAGAAGCTGCTGCTCACCTCTGTGCTGTGAAATAAGCAGCTGCTGGGCCGCTGAGCACGTGGGGGTCTAAGTCCTGAGCAGGCTGATTTGCTACTTGGAATGGGAACAGATGATTCAATAATTTTTAAATCACGTGATGTTTTAAAAGCAGAAATACCGTTCCTACTTTGCTGTGTCATCAGGTGTGATCATTTTTTAAAGGATTCAGGTAACGCAAATTAAATTATATCTATTAGTTCTCATGATCATTTGAGGAAAACTGCAGTAAATTATGAGCAGCCTCCTGGAAGCATCGCAGCTCCTCCCTCTCGGCTCCTCTCGCTGAGCATTACCTGTGCCAGGCCATGGCGTGTTACAGCACCAGGCCATCACTGACAGAAACGTTTACTTAACGAATGTTCTTAAACCAGTGTGTACTTCAAGTGTCTCCCTTTGTTTCTCTGTGTTGTTTCCTGTGTATGTGGTTTTGCTTAGGCAGAAATAACTTAGCAAAGACTTAAGTATTGCACCTTGTTTTGGTTTTGACCTCTTTTTTTCTTTCCTTGTAATGTTGGGTTTTTTTTATTTTGGTATTTAAAGACTTTTTTTTTTAAAAGCATCAATGTAGTAGTTCTCTGGGCCGAACAGGAGGCAATGTTTAATCCAGTTATCACCAATACGTATGTACTATGTTGGAATCAAAATATATCACATTTCTTATTGTGAAGAGAGTGAAAGTAAACCTGAAGGGGATCCTTACTTACTAAATAGACGGCGGGCGGGCGGGCGGGCGGGGGAGATGTGTGCGGGTAACATGCTAGCACTGTGTGGATATCCCAGTCTGCATCGTACTGTCTGTTCAACATGAAGTGCCGACATTCTGTACCAGCAATTACCTGCCCATTCCAACCCCTGATGGGAGCAGACCTCTGCTGTCCTCTGTGACTTGCTGCTATTGAGGACAAGGGAGTTTTTCTTTAGCATCTTCAGTGAAGGATACAACAATGCCTAATGTATTTAACTTTCAGCTTGTGTCTTTTGTGTAGGTGTGTAGGTGGGTAGAGGGGTATGGATAGGAAAAAGCAAACAAACAAACAAAAAAACCCAAAATTGCATGTAAGTGGCTTTGTAAGACAGTGAGTGGGAAGTTCTGTAGTCGTCTTGGCTTACCTTGTTGGATATAAATCTAGCTTCAGAGGAGACTGATGGCACCATTCCCAGGAGCACTTGTGCTTGCCAATCTGGGTGCCTTTGGCAGGTGGGTGGGCAAATGAGTTTGGAGTTCTGGTTTGTTCCTGCAACACCTTGTTCTCATGGACTCTGCCTTCCTCCTGCTCTCTGGTTTCCATCACCACCATCCCCTCTCACCTCTGCCCTACAAAATGTCTCCTTCCAGCCCCACTGACTCTCAGTGTTGGAGCAGAGCTCTGTCGCAGGTGATGACGTCCAAGTGAGGCGCAGCTTATATTCAGACATCTGCAGGCTAAAGGCTGAATCTTAGCGTCCCCAGAATCCTGGGAGCCTGCGGGGACTGTCCACTGCCGCTCTTGGTTCATGGCCCTGCCTACCCTCTCTTCCCCTGCTCCTCTTTCTGCCTGTTGGGTCCTTGACCTGCACTATGGCTTAGTTGAGTTCCTTACGATACTACGGTGAAAGCCGGGTGCTAGAGCCCCTCTTGTTTACAAGACATAAATGAGGGATTTGAAATATGTAAAAATAAACACGAGAAGCTAAAATGTTCTTCCATCATAGCTTAAAGGGAAAAAAACTAAAAACTTAAAAAAAAAGACCAAAAAGTGCGTATATATATATATACATATAAATATATATTTTAGATGAAGACTAACTCTGGGAGCATTTAACAGTGTTTTTGTTTTTTATTTTTAACATTATTTTCCTGCTTTAAAATTTGCAAGCATTCTCAGGAATTCTAGGGTAGGAAGCCAGTTTTTTGAAGATGGTTTATTTAATCGTATCTTATCCTAGATAGACAGCTGTTTCTTTCCTGTTAGTAAACTTTTACAAGTTCCTGAAACTTCAAAAAGTTTAAACGATTTTTACTTACAAAAATGTAAAAAGAAAAGTCTCCAAACATTATTATCATACAGGGGATCACACATTTTAAAATACATAGAAATATTTTTTAAAAATTACCAATTTAGCAGCAACAGGTAAATTCGTTATCTTAACAACTGTGGGAGAAGGCTCAGATGTTCTGAGTATTGTCACCGCCATGCTTGAGATTGTGATGACTTACCGGGGGAAGTGTTTGTTCAATTCGTAGGATTGCCACCTCACTGTTCCTTCTGTATGAGGCTGGACTGACCACCTCCCCGTCATGTCTCTGTTCTCCAGTGCAGCCCTTCTTCTCCCTGGCTCTCCAGCCCCATCAACAAAAGAAAGGAATAAAGAAAGAAACAATAGCTTAAGCTAAAGGATTGGCTCTAAACTGTGGTAGTGCCGTTGTTGGATTGCTGAGAATCTCTGTAAAGAGTTAGGAAATATAGGTTAATAATTTTTAAGCAAAATTTAAATGTAAGCATTACTAAAGGAAAATTACCTATGGACTGTTCTGTTTATGAAGAGTGTGCGTCTCGCCTCCACCGGTTACAGGAGGACAAAGCAGAAGAGTCTAATGAGGAACAAGTGGTTTTACTTTTTTTTTTTTTTTAAGCTCCCAGCTACTGTTTGCTTGTTTTAAATGCTGTTTTGAAGATCTGCTGCTTACTATCCCCATCCTGGGAGGCAGAGATGTGGAGTGTTTCCTTTTGATTTTGGTAATGTTGAATTCTGCTTTTGTATTCCCTCCTGGGGCCAGAGGTCGTGGCCACAGCTCCTTTCAAACTTTAAGCTTCCCAGTGGGAAAGAAAATCCAGCTCCACAGGTAAAGTGAATGGGTGGGGTTGTTGCCTGCATTCTCTAAAACCGCTTTAGTGCCTTCGTACATACACCGGACTCCTAAACAGGATGAGTGTGTGTGCATGTGGTCCAGCCACTCCACAGTTGGTAAGATGCTTGCCTGTAAAGGAAATGGGAGTGGTTCTGGACAGGCCCCAAAGGCAGTGGGCTAAATCAAAATAAACAAAAATCGAGGAAGTTAAATATGTTGTTTTGTCTTGATAATGTGGGATGCCAAGTTCCTTCCTATGTTGTGTGCCCTCCATAGGTGCTGACTTCTCCATGTGTAGAAGGGTGACAGTTACAGTCATGGGGAAAGTCTCTTTGTGCCGGGCCAGTGGAGGAAGGCTCCTGCTTCTCAGCTCCTGTTTTCTGTCTTCTCCCTGCCTCTCCCCTTGGCCCATTTGTCATCCTGTTGGAAGCTTTTGTTATTGATGGGCTATGACCTGAGAAGAGGTTGTGGTGGGGGTGTCTTGAAGGTGGAAAGCCCTTCCCTCCCCGTGGTATTCAGCAAGAACTCTGTCTCCCAAGACATTAGGTGACTTCGTTCATTATACAATAAGCATATCCTTCCAGCACATTCTGGCATATATACAGAGGCTTGCTAGTCACCATTATATAGATTTGTTTTATACACATTATAAGCATGTAAGTATGAACTTTCTGTTTTACACTAGGTTTTTTTTTTTTAACTCTTATAGGTAGACATGTATGTGTCTCATGAGCATCACAGGCGTGTTTCTGTCTGCCCTCCATGAATAGCCAAAAGAAAAGCACGGGTGTGGGAAAGAGTTGTCTTCTACCACTTGGGAGAGCTCTACTGTGTGAGACCCTGTGCCGTTACCCCATTTAAGGGTTGAGATGCACTCGGGTCTCTGACACCTCTTTAAAACAAACAGAAGAAGGAGGACAGTCCCATGGCCTCTCTCCTCCCAGCCCCTAATCTTTGAACTTACTTTCCATTTCCAGCATTTACAGGAATGAACTTAGCAGTACAGCACTGCTGGTCCACAAAACAACTCAAAACCATATTCTTCCCTCAGTGTCCCCATGAAACGTCCCCTGTGCTTCCCCATTCAGTCAGTTACTTTGTACTGAAATGGCTTGTGTTGTAAGAATTTTCCCACTTCTGTTGTGAATGTAGCATTGGGAATTGAATCAAGACTCAGTGTGGTGTGAAAGATAATATGTAAGGGGGGGGAAGAAAAGGGAGAGGAATTCCTGCAAAGAATGTGGAAGGGCTTTTACTAGTGTGCCTACCAAAAACTGGACATTACCTTACTGCAGACACTTCACTCCCTGTTTGTAGTTCATTGTGCTGGGGAGGAAACCCAGGACTTTGCCCATGGTAGTGAGCACGCTCTGTGCCTGAGCCACACAGCCCTATGCTGTTGCTGTCCCCGTCCCCTCTTTCTTGTAAGGGAAATGGGTTTGTAGGGTTAACAGCTAGGTTCTACTTTGACTTCAGATGCTGTGTACTTTTAAATTATTTTCTCACCTTCTGCCATTTTGACTCTTAAGTGTCTGTGCTGAGCAAAATGCTTAAGACAAGCCTGCTCTCCTCTCCAGTGTCAGCAGGATGCTCTCAGCAGGTCTGGCTGAGATAGCCAACGCTAGGATCAAGGCACAACTGAGTGGTCCCATTCTTCCCTGCCCTCAAAGGTAAAACTCAGCATACACTGCTCTGACAGTTGTTACTTTGTTAGCTCTTTTTAATTCTAAGTATAAGGTCTTCAACTAGAAGAAGAGACACATTTTTAGCTGATTTTAAAACAAACAAACAAAACCCCCCAAACTTTATTCTCCATGTTTTTGCCAAGCCTTGTCATAGTTTTGTGTTCATGAATTAGCTACACTTCTTAATATCACTGCAAAGAGAAACCTTGTTCTGCGATCATGTTTTTCTTCTATGAGTGCAGCTAGGCCTACTCTAGCCTGTGTGTAAGTGAACTGTCCACCCTTAGATTTCAAGGACCACACAGAGCCCCCTTTGCTCTTTACCTACAAGGACAGGGTGTTGAAGACATTATCAGCCTATAAGAGAAACAAGAAAACAAAAACAAAAACCCAGAATATCCTCAAATTTGTTACACTTCATAAGAACGCTCTAGAGGCTTACGGCCAGTGCAAAGGTGTGCTGTCATCAGAGAGGGCTCCAGTTGTCAACAGTCGTATTCTTCTTCTTGACCTTAACTTTGACAAAGGGGTAGCCACTGCATTCTTTAGATTTGAAATAATTGTCAACTTCAGCAATCTAAACAAAAGATAGTAATAAAAATTGAATATTGGACTAGACTTGGTGGCACACGCTTTTAATCCCAGCACTTGAGGGGCAGAAGCAAGTTGACCTCTGAGTTCAAGGCCAGCCTGTTCTACATAGCAAGTCTGAGAAAGACCCTGTCTCATAGAACAAAATCTGAGTATCAGTCCTCTAAACTGCCCACAACATCTCCCCCACTTCACACTGCCACAAGGAGGCCATGAACAAGATACAAGACGGTGTGAAAAAGGAGTTATGAGTCAGAGTAGAAAGCTAGCTCGTGCCAGCCCAGTGTCCCCTCTGCCTCTCGTGTATGTGGCCCTCCTGACTAGGTCCTGAGCAGATGGGAAATATTTCCATCATTTGAATGGTTTCTCAAATAGTAGCAGAGTGACAGAGAATGCCAATGTGGATGTTTGCCTCTCTGATTTTAAATAGCTCTTTCTGGTCCGGTGTACACATTTGTTTTCAACAAGAAATGGCCCAGGGCAGGGGAGACTATCTTGACCAGACACTCTGCAGAGCTCAGCATTGTTCTTCATGGTGACAGACTTACCTTTCCACAGGAGGGGAAAGACCAGGTATACGTTCATAAGCCAGAAGTGTTCTATTTTAAATAAGGAAGAGATAGTATTTCCCTAGAGCGTTATATGCCTCCCTTAGTTTTCACAGTATGAGTCAGTGTGCTGGAAACAAACTCCCAATAACAGTTGACCCATTTCCAGTCAGTATCAGGAAGTTGGGATGACCTCTTCAAAAAGGGAAATCCCTTCTTCATATATCTCCCTCCCTTCTCCCTGGCTTCCTGGACCTTCTGGTGGACATGCTTTTCTTGGGCTACTGAAAGGGTAACCCACTCCCGGAGGTTGTAAAGGGACTTTAGGCAGATGGAGCAGCCTTACTTTCTGTGACTGGCCTTACCGTGGGAAAAGGTGGTAGAATGCTGAATGTGTATGCCAAAAACAAAAGGGGGGTATTTATGCAAAACAAAACCAACCCTTGGGAATCCTTCAAGAGGTCACATACCTTGTAAAGGTAGGATGTTCGCTCACCAAGTGATGGCTTTTAGCATGAAACTTCTTTTTGCTAGAAGTTTGGGGTTATGTTACAATGCTTGTGTTTAAAACACTACTTCCCTTAATTCTTTCCAAGGAATCTCTTAAAGTGTAGTACTTCTGAATGTGCCTTTGTCAGCCCAGAGACCAACTGCGGTCTGTCAGAGGGTCTCCTGGTAGCCCCAGGGACAGCTGTTGGATTTTCATGAGCACCCATTTTGCACAGTGTGAGTTGTGTGGAAGAGATTCTGGGTCTTGGACCAGGAGGTCATAAGCCAGGCCATGGCCCAGCTTAATTCCACTGTAGTCAGCTGTCTACATCTGCATTCCTTAGTGTGTTCTCTCTCTCTCTCTCTCTCTCTCTCTCTCTGTGTGTGTGTGTGTGTGTGTGTGTGTGTGTGTGTGTGTGTGTGTGTGTGGCTTATAAGCACTGGAGAATTGGAATTAGAAAACGGTGATTTTGTGATCCATTCATTCTTGTGAAGAAGGCATTTCTGGCTTTGTGCTGCAGAAGGTGCTTTTTTTTTTTTTTTTTTAAAACCCTCTCTGCCTTAGAAGGTCATGATTTCCCAAATGCAAGTCACATCAATGTTGCTATTTCTGTGAACAGGGTATTTATTGCACACAAAGGAAAGGTTTTGAAAGAATTGAAACCGGTGTTTAAAAAAGAAGAAACCTCTGAAATCCCATTGTAGTTTTTGAGAACTGTTGTAGTTAAACTTGAAAATCTATAATCTTTTCATGTTTCATGTTTGTTTTCAATGACCCCACCTCCTCTGCTACCCCCAGTCTTCTAAAGAAGCGTCCAGTGAATGCCAAGGACCCTGTCCACCATCCTCAGTCCCCCCCACCCCCAGGAAAGTGCTCCCTAGATTCCTTCAGCTTCATTAGGGAAGACAAAGGGAGGCCTCACTCACTCCTCTCTGTTGCCTTGGGATGTATTATTATGCAAATGTGAATTTAACTAGAGGTTGTTGGATTTGTTTTTGGGGGGGGGTTGGTTTTGTTTTGTTTTGTTTTTTTCCAAAAAAAGTCCAAATGTGGTCATCCTTCCTCCATTTTATATCCTGAATTTGTAACTATGCATTTTCTGAAAGGGGGAAGGCAGGGAAAGAAGCCTGTTTGTGTCCTTATGTATTCAAGTTTCTGTGTCCATGGATTCCCCATGTCTGGGAAGGGAAGAAAAGAAGAGGAGAAGGCTCTCGCCAGGTCAGCAGAGTTAGGGTGAGAGGGACCTCTCAGACCCCACCCTCGGGCAGGTCTGATTGCCAAGCAAAATTGGGGGCGGGGTCTGCCATGCCTGTCCATCATTATGGTGCAGGATTCTTGATACTGGCCATGCAGTGTTAATCTAAGGCAGCTGTGGAAGCTCACAGGCTCCAGTATTCTCTGAACTCAGAACCCTTTCAAGCTCAGGAAACCATGCCACACTCTGCTGACCTGAGAGTTCATCCTCTCCTTTTTTACATTTCTTTGTTTTCAGTCATTGTGTAGGGTACCATTCCTAATTATGAGCTGAGAAAGAGGGCTGTTCTCTTCCATGTCTGCTATCCCTGATTCCCTTGCCTGTACTGAGCTGGTGGTGTGGTGAGTCGTGGGACACTGGAAGGCTTTCTTTCATACTTTCTCTGTTGTTACAATTCCTGTGTAGAGTTGGACCATGAAAAGTCATAGCGCCTGCATTGCTCTGGTCTAGGCATTATTACAGCACATAGTATGGAAGCCAGAGATGCTCAGCCTGTCGTCAGTGTTTTCCACCCAGCAATCTCTGTTACGTTCACAGTACTGTAATGAGTGACAGACTTGACCACAGTCTCTTTGTGTCTGTGTTGGGGCTACACAGACATGATCGTATCAGGGTTCCAATCTGTTCAATTGCCTTTAAACAAAAGCAAAACAGCAGCAAGAAAATCCTGATGTTTCAAGTGTCTGACACAAAATGATACCTCATGGTATATTTCCCCTGCAATGTAAACCCTTCACTCCCCCTTTCTTGACATCTGTGAGCTATTCTTTATAAAATAAGGATGTGTAAATACCGGATAAGTCTTTGAAACATTTTCTTTGCTGTGAAAATAGCCCTAAAATATGATGTTTGCATGTTAAGCTGTCAGAAGTTTCAGATCTGAATTCTTTTCTTGTTGATGAAGAAAAAGCAAAGCAGACCGGTGGAATGGCTTTGGGTTTGTGGTTTGGTTATTCTCTCCTGGTGTTCCTTCTCCCTGCAGTACAGGGCAGCAGACCAGTGGCTACCCCTGCCCTAACTAACGCCATCTATCCCAGCACCAAGGCCCCGGGTTGGGGATGGGGAGATCTGAATTTCTCTCTTCCATATATGATGCAGGGACTTCAAGAAGGTTTTGTACCCAGGACCTCAAGACCTTGACTTCTCTTTGACTTCTCTGTCCTGTGTGCGTGCATGCGTGCGTGCATGTGTGTGTGTATGAATGTGTGCGTGCACTTGCGTGTGCATGTGTGTTTTCACATGTACACACTTGCTCTTTAGCGTGATTCTTTAATCCCCAGTGGAGATTAGTCCCTGATTTTGCAGTCTGTCCAGTGGCATTTTCAGCAATGCTCTGGAAATGTATTTCTTACTTAGAAGGAAATTCAGCTTAAAGCTGACATTCTTAGACATTCTTGTTGACACATGCTGCTTGTGAGGACACTGACAGATGCTGCCCTCCTAGACCTTGGGCTCCCTCAAAACAGAGTAGAAGACTCCCACTTTTATCTCATTTTAATTCAAATCCATATGTGTTAAGAAGCTGTTGTCAAAAGTGCTTTCCCTGATCTGTTTAGTGACGACTTCCTTTGAGGGAGGAATATGGATGAAAGTGATGGACATCCCTTGCCCGTCTTCTGACTGGCACTGTAACCTTGCATTTTACTTCTGTTGTTTGTCTGGAGGTCCTTGCTTATCAGTGTGCTTTCTCCCATCGCTGGGGTTCTGCCTGCCCTTGTTTCCCTCTCTGATGTTCCCAAAGGGCTTTGCTGATGTCTGCACCTCTTTCCTGGGGCATTCCCCTACTATACCCTTTGCACACACCAGTGACCAAAGTGTATGCAGTGGTCTCAACACACGACATCAAATGGTGCACGCACCTCTAGTGTGCTCTCAGATGTGCACAAGATTCTGCACCCTTGGCCTTAACTTCAGCACGACTTAAGGTGCAGGAACATTTTTAACAGGTTTAAAAAAAACTTCTCTGGGAGGGAAAATAAAGCAGATCCAAGCGCTCCCCACTATCTGCTTGCAACTCATTCTGCATCCGACCCAGCCCAGCCCTGTTTTGCATAACCAAAACCAACAACAAAAAGCAACCTAAGGAGAGGTTTCTGGACTGTTTTATCTTTCTCCCTTTCGATGGAGATACAAATGCTGCTTTGGGTTCCATAATCCTAGGGGGCTATGTTTACATAGTGAAATTAATTCTACCAAATCAGGAAACAGTAAGTAGTGAAAGACCCTTCAGTAAGAAATCACAGAGGCTGAACCAGAGGTGAGAGGACCTAGGGATGTGGCAGAAGTGGAGAGAGATCCTATTTAACCCATTGTGACACCAGGGTCACCTCCTCTCTGCTCTCTTTGGCCCTCCTTACCCCTTTAATCAAAAGGTTCAGAGAAAGACACCAGAAAGAGGCTGAAGTTTTAAGAGGCAGCTTTCCAACTTTGCACACAAATGAAAGGTACCATGAAAGTCCTCTCGTCTGAAACACTCGGCAGAAACAACCTGTGCAAAGGTCAGACCGCTGCACATGTCGATGCTCTCTGCAAGTTACCTATAAGTGTTTTGTTTGCTTATACTTGAAATCACTTTTACAATATTATTTTGGTGGCTTTCTTTTCTCTCTTCTGATGGGCAACTGAAAATGCAGGTGACACGTTTTAAGGATGTTTGAGGGGAGAAAAGGATGTGGCATTGTCTTTTTTAACCTAGAGGTTCAGTCAGACTCCCATATGGTAAAGTTGCTCATCTTACTGGTTTAACATGGACACAGAAACTAGGCACTTTGGTGGTTCACTTGCACGGCAGGCCGACCCCCTTTCTATATTTTATTTTACTTTTTTAGTATAGTGGTACTTAAAATCACTGGTTCACTTAAAAAAAAAAAACAAAATGTTAAACTCTACTAATGTACAAATAAGCTGAAAAGTTGCATTTTATGTGTATTTTTGCCATAGCAGGTACTGTATTTCTCATGCTGGATTTCAAAGTATATATATATATATATATCAAAAACAAGCAAAACTGAAGGGTGGTGTTTTCTCAGATTGTGACAGGTTGAGTGGTAAGGAATAAAGTCGTAGTCATTTCATTAAAACTGAGAGATGATGTAATGCATATATAAGAGTTTTCTGAAGGGTTTTTTGGGCTTTTAAACAGCTTATTTTGTTTTTGTTTAGTTTTTATTTTATTTTATTTTGGAAAGATATGATTGTATTATGTGCAACTCAGTTGCTTACATTATAACTACAAAATATTTTTGAGTTCCTGGAAAAAAAGAAAAAAGACTAATAAATGTGTTTGGCTGCTAAGCACTTACTGTTGTGGTTTCTGACTTTATTCTGATGGTTTAGATGTTTGATCTGCTGGCTTCTGTGTCCCTCTTTTTTCTTCCTTTCTTTCCTTTCCTTCCCTCCTCCCCCTCCCCCTTCCTCCCTCCATCCCTCCATTCCTTCTTTCCTTCCTTCCTTTCTCTCTTCCTCTCTGTTTCTTCTCTCTTCCCATCTCCCCCATCCCCTCCCCTTCTGGTCCTGCAGAAAGCCTCGCAGTCTGAGGAATTCCCAGAGCAGTTGAGTTTTTCCCAAAAGAAATGGAGGCCTGGGCAGCTGAGTCTGCTGGGCTATCTCTCCCACCGCTGCAAGGATGAGGGCTCCAGCAGAGCCTCTGTTGAGACTCAGGCCACAGTTTCTTTGAGAAGCCTCCTGGTGAGGGTGGTGCCCAGGGTTCAAACAGTTCCCAAAAGGAAAAAGTGGCCAGGCTCAACTTTTGCTCTTGCCTGGTATCTTGTTAAGTCCTCATTTGTGTTTGCCAGAACACCAGGGTAGAGGAGAGAAGACGCCCCTCTGCTGTGTCAGCTGCTAGAAAGGAGACCGACAGCAGGGAACTTCAGAAGAATTATGCTTCTCGTAGTCTAGCTGACAGTAGGTGCTGCCTGACGCCCACTGAAACTTGTACACTGTTCTGAGCACCACGTACATGCCCCCATTTAACTGACACTCCCGTCTGCCACTGGCTACATCATCCTAGCAACCCAGGCGGCAGTCAGAAACCAGGCCAGCACTCAGTGGTAAAGTACGATTTTGGTACATGCAAGGCTGAGCTCAAAACCCAGCACCACAAAAGCTACTCGGAAGCACCTGTGCTGAGAAACAGCGGGAATCCTCTTGCGTGTCATCCGGTTCTTTCTTCATAAAGATTGTAAACACTGGCCAGGTATTGTGGTTCATGCCTTGATCTGACTGAAAGGTCAAAGCCAGCCTGGAACTTTAGTGACTCCTTGGAGGTCCGGGTGTGTGTGTGTGTGGGGGGGGGGTGCTGTCAGCAAAACAACAATGAAAACCTTCATTACTGGGGCTGGAGAGATGGCTCAGTGGTTAAGAGCAGTGGCTGCTCTTCCAGAGGTCCTGCATTTCATTCCCAGCAACCACATGGTGGCTCACAACCATCTGTAAGGGATTAGATGCCCTCTTCTGCAGATGTATATGCAGCAGAGAACTCATAACATTAAATAAATTAAAAAGAAAAATAGAAAACCTTCATTACCAAAGGCTTTAAATTTCAACCAGCAGGGTTTGAGGTACAGGCTGGAACCCCAACTCTGAGGAAGTGGAGACAGGAGAAGGAGTTGTTTATGGTCTTTCATGCCTATATAAATTTGAGCAAGCCTAGGCTATGTGAGACCATTCTGTGTCAGGGCATGGCTTAGGGTTTTCCATTGCTGTGAAGAGACACCATGACTAAGGCAACTCTTGTAAAGGACAACATTTAATTGGGGCTGCTTTACAGGTTCAGACGTTTAGTCCGTTATCATCAAAGGCGGGAACATGGCAGCATCCAGGCAAATAGGGGGCTGGAAGAGCTGAGAGTTCCACCTCTTGTTCCAAAGGCAAACAGCAGAAGACTAGCTTCCAGGCAGCTAGGACAAGGGTCTTAAAGCCCAGGCCCACAGTGATACACTTCCTCCAACAAGGCCACACTTCCAAATAATGCCACTCCCTGGGCCAAGTATATTCAAACCACCACAGAGCACCTTCACTCCGTACCTCCATAGCTGCACTCTGGAAACTTGCTCCCAGAATCCCAGATGTGCATCTGTGACCATGTGATTTCCTGTCCTCTCAGCTGGCTCCTGTTCTTTGATGCTATGCTTTGTAGAAGTTAACAGTCCATGGTGTCAGGGGCATGCTACTTAATCCCATGTGTCCCACTGCCCCTTTTCCTAAGGCTTGAGCAGTTTCAGGTTCGTACCAGCATTCAAAACCAACCCAATACAGCTGAGGGAAAAGGGATCAAATATGGAATCTGTAAAGTCACCCTTAACTCTCTGCCACAAGCCTTCCCAAGTATTGAACATCTTTTTTTTTTTAAGATTTATTTATTTATTATACATAAGTACACTGTAGCTGTCCTCAGACACACCAGAAGAGGGCATCGGATCTCTTTACAGTGCTTTTAACCACTGAGCCATCTCTCCAGCCCAAGTATTGAACATCTTTGCTATGTCATACCCTGCTTATTCAAGAGGTTGGGGCAGGAAGATTCCTTAAATCCAGGACATGGACACTAGCTTGAACAACACAGCAAGACTGTCTCCTTCTCTTTGGTGTTTTGAGACAAGACCTCACTGTGTAGCTAGGCTAGCCTGGAATGCCTTATATAGCTCAGGCTAGCCTCAAACACAATGTTCCGGTCTCAGCCTCTCGTATGCTAGGATTAAAGGATAAGCACCACACCAGGTTTTACCACTGATTTTTACCAACTGATTTTTCCTGCCCGGTTCCCTGTTCTCCTCGTAGTTTGTTTTTTTTTTTTGTTTTTTTTTTTAAGATTTTATTTATTCATTTTATATATGACGAGTACACTGTCACTGTCTGCAGACACACCAGAAGAGGGCATCGGATCTCATTACAGATGGTTGTGAGCCACCATGTGGTTGCTGGGATTTGAACTCATGACCTCTGGAACAGCAGTCAGTGCTCTTAACCACTGAGCCATATCTCCAGCCCCTCCTCGTAGTTTATATGTAATAGGATACACTTTGTAATACAAACCTGACAAAAGTCAGGTTCAAACCTTTAGTGACATCCCATTAGAATAACACCTCAACTATCCTTATTTCCAAGGAGGTTTTCACATGGCTTCCATGTACCTGTATCCCGCCCCCAGACTCACCACCAGAACTCACCACACTCCAGCCTAATTACATCTCATCGTCGAGTCCAGAGGCCTCCACTTTGTGTGTGGAAGATGCATGATCCTCGTGGGCACTAGATTATTATAGGGAAAAACCAACATGTGGTGACTCACACTTGTAAAACCTGCCTGAGACTGAAAGGCTGAAAGATCCCCTCAGGTCTGAGGCCAGCTTGGATTATAGGGTAAGATTCCATCTCAAACATAGAGTCATGGGGATGGAGAGCTGGCTCAGTGGTTAAGAGCACTGACTACGGGTTGGGGATTTAGCTCAGTGGTAGAGCGCTTGCCTAGCAAGCGCAAGGCCCTGGGTTCGGTCCCCAGCTCCGAAAAAAAGAAAGAAGAAAAAAGAAAAAAAAAAAAAGCACTGACTACTCTTCCAGAGGTCCTGAGTTCAATTCCCATCAACCACATGGTGGCTCATAGCCATCATATAATATGATCTGATGCCCTCTTCAGGCATGCAGATGTACATGCAGGTAGAACACTTAATAAGTATATATATAAAAAGGCTTAAATATATACATATATGTATGTATATTTATATAATTTTTTCATTTTTTTGTTTTTTTTGTTTGTTTGTTTGTTTGTTTGTTTTTTTCCGGAGCTGGGGACCGAACCCAGGGCCTTGCGCTTCCTAGGCAAGAGCTCTACCACTGAGCTAAATCCCCAACCCCCATTTTTTGGTTTTTTGAGACATGGTTTCTCTGTGTAACAGCCCAGTGCTGGGATTAAATGGATGCCCAGTCAAAAAGGTCTTTATTTACATTTTAATACATTAATGCATTCTGGTTGGTGAGTATCAAAAGATGATTTTCAGGACTCGGTTCTCTCTCTCTCACCATGTAGGCTCTGGGAATTGAACTCTGTTTATCAGGAAACCTCTTCACCTTGGGCCACCTCTCTGGCCCAAGGTTTTTATTTTTGTGGGTGTTTTGTTTGCTTGCTTGCTTGATTTTGGGGAATGAATCTGGCAAACCAAGGACCTTAAATGGGAAAACCATAAGTTAGAGATGCAGTGTAGACCAGATTCCTACCTAGTCCATAAAGGGCCTACACGGAGCTCTAGTGTCTTGGAGGGGGACCGGTGTAAGCGTAAAGCTGGAGACTTAGGTACTTACCTAGAACGAACAAAGGCAGTTCAACCTGTAATCACACCACTTAGGAAGAGAAAGCAGAAGCACAGAGGTTAAAGGTCATCCTTGACTATGCAAGTTTGAGGCCAGAATAAGCTATATGAGACCGTCTCAAATTTAAAAAAAAAAAAAACAAAAACAGGAATAAAATCATAAAAGGGGGATCAGAGAGATGGCTTGGGGGTTAAGAGCACTTGCCACTCTTGCAGAGAACCTTGTTCAATTCCCAATACTCACATGAAGGTTCACTGAGAGACCAGATCTTCAACCAGATCAGAGACCCTGACCCAAGGTTGAACTCAAGTTAACTAACAGGCCAGTCAGTGCCTAGCACTAGTTTCTAGATTACCCCTCTCCCCAACAAAACTGGTGTCTACCACCAGTTTCCAGGTTACCCCCCAACAGAACCAGTGTCCAGCACCAGTTTCCAGGCTATTTCCCCCAGCAAGTCTATACCTTCAGGTTACAAGTCCGCCCCTAGCACCTCACTTCCTAACAAGCATCAATCAGGAGGAATACAGAAGTTAAGTTTATGGTTTGGCTCCTGGCACTGGCTAATTATGTTAATGGCCCCCCAATCAAATGTGTGCCAGGCTAGATACCCCTTCCTGTCTTTATAAATGCTTACCTGAAGCTGGACTTGGGCTGCATCCTCCTGATCTACTACATTTAGACACAGTGGTGGGGACCAAGCTCGAGCTTAAAGAAACCCTAATGGTATTGTGTCGGAATTGGCTCCTTGGTGGTTTTGGGGGGTTCATCACAACCATCCGTCACTCCAGTTCCCTGAAATACATTGCCCTCTTCTGACCTCTGCAGGCATCAGACACACACTTGATGCACATATATGTAAACACAACACATAACACAAAATGAATAAATCTATTTAAAAAATAGATTTGCAGACTTGTTCCTCTAATTAGGTCACAAGTTAAGAGAGGAGAAAGTCAAAATCCTTGGGCTGGAGAAATGACTCAGCAATTAAGACAGCTGACTGCTCTCCCAGAGGTAGGTCCTGGGTTCTATTCTCAGCACTCATCACAGCTCAGAGCTGTATGTACTCTAGTCCTGGGGAATCTGGTGCCCTCTTCTGGCACCCTTGAGCACTGCATGCATGTGGTGCACAGACATACATATTAAAATAAAAAGTCAGCACTTTGAAAGATGCTGTTTCGGGTAACAGTGACAGCCAAATTGGAGTACATAGGCTCTAATAAAGCCAACACTGTGGAGGACTCATGCACTCAAGGTAAGCCTTCCAGTGAAAAAGCAAGGAAGGCTGATTGTGGAGCAATGTGAGTGGTGGATTGAGGGAAGGGAGGAGAGTTGAAGGGTAGAGGGAAATCATCCAATGTGCTAAACACTTCCCGCAGCCTGGACGGGTAAATGAGTACAGGAGAAATGAAAAAAGAGAAAGAAAAGCAATTTGGTGCAAAATGAAAATGACCTAAGATGCACATTGGAAGCCAGGTGGTGGCCCACGCCTGTAATCCCAGCACTCGTGAGGCAGAGGCAGGCAGGTCTCGAGTTCCAGGCCAGCCAGGGCTACACAAAGAACCCCTGTCTCAAAAAATAAATAAATAAAGCACAAGAGATGGGGAAGATAGAGGAAGAGGAGGAGGAGACAGATGTTACATTACAGGGCAACGCTGGGAAAGCAGAAGATAACACTGGCTGGGCCCTCGTCCCAGGCAGAGAGCCAGCATCTTCTCTTTTTTTTTTCTGTTTTGGTTTTTCAAGACTGTGTAGCCCTGGCTGTCCTGGAACTCTCTCTGTAAACTAAGCTGGCCTCGAATTCACAGAGATCCAACTGCCTTTGCCAGACTTTAGTGTTGGGACTAAATTTAGGCATGTACCACCACTGCCTGGCTTTTCCTGTCTTCTCACCTCACTGTGCCCCTGTGAACATCAGCCATATTTCTCAGGCAAATATATATATATATTTTTTTTTCCTCCAACCCCTCAGGCAAGAATTCTAACTGCCAAAAGATTAAGTAACTTGCCTAAGGGAAAGGAGTGACAATCGTGGAACTGCTGGGACTGGTTAGTGGGGAGACAAACCAAAAAGCAGGGGCCTCCACATTAATCAGCACTAAGGCAACTGATGATATTTAGCAGAAGGATGCCATGCATTAAAAAACAAAACAAAACAAAAAACCAGGCATGGTGACCCATGCCTTCAATCTAAGCACTCAGGAGTCAAAGGCAGACAGATCTCTCTACACAGTGAGTCCTAGACTGTTTAAGGCTACAAAGTGACACCCTATCTACAAAAATAATGTCAGAGAAGGAAACAGGATCAAGCAGAAAGCTAAAGGCTAAAACTATAGTTAGATGAGGAAAAAGCAACCAGAGGCCAAGCGAAGCAGGAGCAGGGGAAAAGGCTAGGAGGGCTGAGAGTGACTTTGCAAGGATCTCTGTGGAAGAGAACAGTAGAGATTCAGCACATCCAAGCAACTATACCCTCGAATTAATCCAGAGTGCGAAGTCCCAGGAACACGTTCTTTGCAGAATAAATCTGCCTACAGCTTCTAATCCAGTCTTCTACCAATGGAGGACCTTGGGCTCAGGTGTCTGGTAGGTTTGTCTGATGAACAACGCACTCTGGTAACAGCCTAGTTCTTGAGCTTGCACTGACACGGCACCAAGAATCGGGCGTAAGCCTGCGGGATTAAAGAACACACACTCACGGGTTATTCGTGTTAAGAAAGAATGCCCTTGCAAGGCCCTGGGTTCGGTCCCCAGCTCCAAAAAAAAACAAAAAAAAAAAAAAAAAAAAAAAAAGAATGCCCTAAATTCTTTTAGAAGCCTGGTTTCTAGGATAAGAATTCCATGAAAATATTATTCCAATTTAGACCTGTTTCCCTGGGTTGGCTCATGCCACATCTTGTCTAGAATGACTATATCCAAATTACCAGTTTTAAGGCAACTTTCTGTTACCAATGTTACATTTTTTTAACCATATCCAATAACTTAAAAGCCAATAGTCCATAACCAAGGCATGTAGAGCATATTTATACATTTAAAACCAATCAGAAACAAAATTGAAGTAGCTAGAGGAGATACTAAGGAGCCGTGGAAGGAAACCTTGAGGGACTGGCTGTGTGGGGAAAAAGGAACAGTGTTCAGATCTAATGTACCATGCCTATTGTGGGTTTCTTTATGTTGCTGAACGAGGCTTTTTTTTTTGTTTTGTTTTGTGTTTGTTTGTTTGGAGACAGGGTTTCTCTGTGTAACCCTGGCTGTTAGAGGCAAAGCAGACAGATGGATCTGGATCATGGTGGTTCTCAACATGTGGGGCACATCTCAGATATCTTGCATATCAGATATTTAGATTACAGTTCATAACAACAGCACAGTTACAGCTATGAAGTAGCAATCAACGAATTAATTTTTTTTCTTTTTTCTTTTTTTCGGAGCTGGGGACCGAACCCAGGGCCTTGCAAGCAAGCGCTCTACCACTGAGCTAAATCCCCAACCCTAATTTTTTTGAGACAGGTTTTCTCTGTGCAGCCCTGGCTGTCCTAGAACTCAATCCGTAGACCAGGCTGTCCTTGAACTCAGAAATGCAACATGTGGGAGGGAGAGGCAGGTGGCTCTCCGTGAGTGGCTTCTCTTGTCTATTTAACAGTTCCAGGACAGCTTGAGCTGGCTACATAGTCAGACCCTGACTCAAAAAGACAAAAAGTAGCCTGGAGGTAGTGCCATACCCAGCACTCGGGAGGTAGAGGCAGGCAGATCTCTCAGGCAGGTTTAAGGCCAGCCTGGGCTACAGAATGAGTTCCAGAACAGCCAAGGCTACATAGAGAAATTTCTGTCTTGAGAAAAAAAAAACTATTAGAATAACTATTGATGAAATAATTAACTTCCTACTTAAAGCAGCAGTTTTAAGTAGGAAAGGAAGAAGCTTACACTGCCACCTATAGCAGCCCCTTTATTTGCTTGTTTTTTTTTTTTTTGTTTTTTTTTTTTTTTTTTTTTGAGCTGGGGACCAACCCAGGGCCTTGCGCTTCCCAGGTAGCGCTCTACCACTGAGCTAAATCCCCAGCCCCTTGTTTTTTTTTTTTAAGGTTTGTTGGTTTTTGGTGAGGAGGAGTTGTTTGAGACAGGGTCTCAAGTAGCCCGGTGGTCTCTGTGGGTCTTAACTACATAGCTGAGGATGACTGAACTCCTGATCCTGCCTGCATCTCCCAAGTGCTGGGTTTACAAATGGGTTCCACCATGCCTGGCTCCCCAGAACAATCTTTCACTTTTACATTTTTGTTTGTTTGTTTGTTTGTTTTTTTAAATTTTACACTGTAACTGTTTTCAGACACACCAGAAGAGGGCACCAGATCTCATTACAGATGGTTGTGAGCCACCATTTGGTTGCTAGGAATTGAACTCAGGACCTCTGGAAGAGCAGTCAGTGCTCTTAACCGCTGAGCCATCTCTCCAGCCCACATTCTTATTTTTTATTTACTTTTTCCACATACTTTTTTTTTTTTTTTTTTTTGGAGCTGGGGACCGAACCCAGGGCCTTGCGCTTGCTAGGCAAGCGCTCTACCACTGAGCTAAATCCCCAACCCCTCCACATACTTTTTTATTCCTAGCATTTGTATCTAATTACTATATAAAGTGTTAGTCATGACACTTTCTAACAAGGTGCATTTTAAGGATCCTACACGTGCTGCTGCAATCCCTTGGAGAACACTCTTGAAGGCAGATCCTTTTGTTCTTATTTTGCTTTTTGTTTTGTTGTTTGTTTTCTGCTTTAACTCAATTTAGCTTGCTTCGTCCTTTCCTGGTGCAAATATAGAAGCCAATCGAAATTTAACTTATTAGTTCTTTTTTAAAAAATGTATGCTATTTCAGTTTTATTCTGCCACGGAAATTTTGAATTTTTGGTTTGATTTGTTCTCGAGCGATCATGCGTGGAGTAATTCTGACAGGCTGCTTTCTGAGCTCGGAACCAGCAAGCAGTTTAGGAGTTTCAGTCTCCTGCTGAGCCTGGCTCCTGCGGGACGGAAGTACTCCGAGTGTCCACTAGGGCTCCTTCCTGGCGTCCCTACGACTGGCCTCTGGAACTTTCCTTTCTGGGTTAAACGCGGGTCTTAATGTGCGTTCCTCAGATGGAAAAACCGAGGAGGCACGGCGTTGGACAGAGATTTAAGAAGCTTTAACCGTACCTCGTTGAAACCAAGAGAAAAGCGTTGACCCTCTGAAAGGACGAGCCAAACGTGAACTACCTCCACCCTCCAGGGTAGCATTACCCGCGGGGCGGGGCCAGAGGAGGAAGTCCCGCCCCATGCACGCTGGGCTTCCGCTTTTGGGCCCGCTACTGAAGTCCGCCGTAGCTGAGTCGCGTGTTGAAAATGGCTGCATCCGGGGACCCTGCCTGTACTGAAAGCTACCGTTCTCCGCTGGCGGCTCGCTACGCCAGCCATGAGATGTGTTTCTTGTTCAGCGACAGGTACAAGTTCCAGACGTGGCGGCAGCTGTGGCTGTGGCTGGCGGAGGCCGAACAGGTAACTGGCCGGTCCCCTTGTCTCGACGGAGGTCATGGCCCGAGCACCTGTTGCCTCGGCCGGGTCCTAGAGACCGGCACATCCTTTGGAGGACTTCAGTTTGGGCAAGGCTATGGGATTTTGCGTCCCTCCACAGCGCATTTCAAGTGGAATGCTATTTATACCTTGCAGGTTCAGGGGCCAAGGCGCCTGCCGCCTAGCCATCAGACTTGAGTTCGAGCCCTGGGGCAACATGTTGAGTGAGGCATACCTGATTCCCATTAGTTGTGCTCCGACTTTATGCGCTCACACATACGTACACGCGCGCGCGCGCGCACACACACACACACACACACACACACACATACACACAAAACAAGTACATTCTTTTTATAAGTAAGTTGTAAACTTAATGGTGATTTTCGCACAGTTTTAAAAGAAGATGCACTTATTTTTATTTTTTGCGTTTAAGTGCTTTGCCTGTATGTACGCACGTTCACCACTCATATCTGGTGCCAGCAGACATTGTCAGGAGAGGGAGCTAGTTAACAACTTGTCTTAAGGTGTCATGTGGGTCCTGGGAACTAAACCTGGGTCCTCTGTAAGTGCATTTAACCACTAAGCCATCTCTCCAGTCCCTGAATTTTCTTCTTTCCGAAGGACAAAACAAAGTTTGTAAGGATCAAGGCTTGCCCTAGGTTACTCAGCTAGCTCTTGACAGCAGAGCTGGGATTTGAACCTAGATTCATTCTAGAACTTTCTGAGTCTTTGGTCACTTTGTTTTCCTTGGTGCCTTTAAAGCTAATGACAGCATTGGAATCTATTTCTGAGCCACTATTTCTGTGTATAAATTTTGCTATGAGAAGGGAGGATCTGGGCAAGTGTTTATTACAGAAGGTGCATGAGTTGTGGGTTGTTAATTGTGGTGATTTGATTTGAGGGGGGAGGGGTTTTGCTGGCTTGTGTTTTTTGAGGAAGTGTCTCACTGTGTAGCCGTGGCTGGCCTATGGCTAGTCTCAAACTCACAGAAATCAGCCCGCCTATACCTCCCAAGTACTAGGATCAAAGGGTTCAACACCACAGCCACATTAGTATTTTGTCTTACAGGGGCAGCATGAACAGTTGTTCGGTTCAGTATTTTTTAAGTGATTTTGGGAAAGAGGCTTCCCAGAGAGGTTGAACAAAGCCATGAGTGATCCAGAGAGCTGTAACGATTCTCAGGTTTCAGAGCAGGTTAGTGTATTCACAAAGAGCTCAGTGCCTGTGAATCCAATCTTCATCCTGCATTCCCTGCCCAACCCCTCCATGGCTTCCATACAGCAGGGTGGCAGCAGACATTTCTCTTGTGCCCTCTGGCCCAGGCACTGCTTTAAGGCCTTTTCCAGTAGTCTAATAGTCCTTAAACATGTATATACATTGCGTGTGTGTTCCTCATTTAAAAGGACAAGAAAAGGTGGTGCTGGAGGGGTGGCACAGCACAGCAGGTAAGCATTTGTGTCGCTCCTGCAGAGGACCTGGGTTCCCAGCACCTGTGTCAGTCAGTTAGCTGTCCTCCACCTAATACCAGCTCCAGAGGATCCGACATTCTTTTCTAGACTCTACTGGAACCTGCACTTATGTGAAAGACACACACACACACACACACACACACACACACACAGTGTGACAGCCCGCCCTGCCTGTGTAATGTCACTCACATGTATGTTTTCAGGGCTGACCATTGGTATTGGATAACCCAGGGGAAGGCTTATGTCCTCTCGGCATTCTTCAATTGGCTGTTGTCCTTGGTCTAGGCCTCCTGAGCACTTCCATGTTAGCAGATCATCCCTGTTCGGGTCTTGTTTAGGCAGCCATGTTGGTGAGACCTCAAGAGTGTAGTTCTCTGACATCTCTAGGAGACACAATCTCACAAGAAACCCCTCCCTGTTCTTCTGGCTCCTACAGTCTTCTGACCTCTCTTGCCAGCCTCACACCAGGAGTCTCTGTTGTAGATGGACCAGTTGGGTTTCATACTCTTTCCCCCGTCCCCCTCCCCCCCTCATTTTTGAGACAGAATTTCTCTCTGTAACAGAGCCAGCCTGTCCTGGAACTTGCTCTGCAGTCGACACTGATCCACCTGCCTTTGCCTCCCAAGTGCTGGGATCATAGGCCTGGCTCACACTCTATTTTGATTGGTTGTAGTTTTCTTTAGTGGTCTTAGGCAGCTATGAGACTTTTTTTTTTTTTTTTTTAAGATTTATTCATTTATTATATATAATTACACTGTAGCTGTCTTCAGACACCAGAAGAGGACATCAGATCTCTTTACAGATGATTGTGAGCCACCATGTGGTTGCTGGGAATTGAACTCAGGACCTCTGGAAGAGCAGTCGGTGCTCTTAACCACTGAGCCATCTCTCCAGCCCCTCACTTTTTCGTTTTTAGAGCCGCATTGGATAAGTGCTTTTCTTGTGCCTGTTTCGCAGGTGAGGAACCAGAGCAAGAAGAAAGTATTGGTTCCCTAGGACCTCACATGCGCTGTGCTCTGTCTCACACTGTTCCCGTCCATCTGATGCCGGCACTGTGTAGTTGAGGGTTGTAGTGTGCAAGCCATTATCAGTGTCACCATAGCCTGTAAGTGGCCTCAAGCTGAAACTGGAGTGTACGGTTCACCTGGCCTACAAATTGCCTGAGGCGTACGCAGCTAGGAGTATGGTCTGTCTGCTAGAGCATCGCCTCAGTAGGAAAGCAGGTGTGGTTCATGCCATTAAAAGATGGGTTTTTTTTTTTATTTATTAATTTTTATGTGTAGTTCTCTGTCTGCATGTGGGTATGTGCATGTGTGAGTGCAGGTGCCACTGGAGGCCAGATGTTGCCGTGGAACTGGAGTTACAGGTGGTTTTGAGCAGCCATGTGAGTGCTGGGAACCAGAGTCGGGCTCTGCAGGGGCAGTGAGTACCATTTTCCCAGCAGATGTGTCGATCCCAGCATTTGGGAAGTAAGGGCAGATGGATTTCTGAGTTCGAGGCCTACTTCATCTGTATAGCAAGTTCCAGGCCAGCCAGAACAACACACTGAGAGCTTGTCTCAGAAAGCACGCGCTCGCCATTGACTTGTTGAGTTGGGGAAATGGTATAGATAAATGGTTCAGCAGGTGGGAGCATTGGCTGTGCTTCCTGAGACCTGGCTTCCTTTCCCAGCAGCCACGTGGCAGCTCACAGCCATCTCCAACTTCAGTTCCCGTGGATCTGATGCTTTCTCTGGCCTCCTTAGGTACCACGTGCACACATGATAAAATTAAACAATGAGAAATGACAGATTAGGAGTAATACACGAGTTTCAGTGTGGGAAGTGTGGATTTATATGGGTGTGTGCATGGTGGAGACACACGCTGGAGGCTGCTGGCTGACAGCTTTGTGGAATAGGTTCTCTCCTTCCACCTCTGCGTGAGTTCCGAGAGAAGCTCCAGTCTCCAGACTTCCCTTGCAACTACTTTTAGCAGCTGAGTCAGCTCACTGGCTGGTAAGTTTCCTTTTGGAGACTTTGGTGTTTGATACGAAGTCAGGATCCTTCTGCTTCTCCTTCCCAAGTGCTGTGGTTGTGGCGTGCATTGCACTAAGCCCGACTCTGAAGGAGTTAACTTTGGTTGCTGTAAGTGCATCAGAGTTTTCTGTTCACTTGTATGTCACAGCTAAGGACTAAGTAATAAAGAGAACAGAGGTTTAGTTTCCTACAATGTGCCTTCCAGAGTCGAATGGGTTAATTAAATGTGTGGTAGTGTCATACAGTGATGTATGTCTGAGTTTGAGGCCAGCCTGGTCTACATAGTGAGTTCCAGGACAGCCAGGGCTTTACTGAGAAATCCTGTCTCACAAAACAAAACTGGGGGAATGGGAGGGGTGGGGAGACAGGAGTTAACAGTCAGCATCAGGACTGTGGTGCTTCCTGTTTTGGAGTTTATTTAGAGATTCCTCCATAGGCTGGAGAGAGATGGCTTGGCAGTTCAGATGGATCAGATCAATTCCCAACAACCACATGGTGGCTCACAACCATCTGTAATGGGATTTGATGCCCTCTTCTGGCATGCACGTGTAAATGCAGACAGAGCCGTCATCTACATAAAATAAATAAGAAAATAACCCTTTATTTAAAAAAAAAAATTCCTCCATACTTTTGAACTTTTTGAACTTTAACCTCATTTCAAATGCTTGAACATAACAGTCGTTGGGTTTTCTTTGCCCGCTCCACAGACACTGGGTTTGCCTATCACGGATGAACAGATCCAGGAGATGAGGTCGAACCTGAGCAACATTGACTTCCAGATGGCCGCTGAAGAAGAGAAGCGCCTGCGGCACGACGTGATGGCTCATGTGCACACGTTTGGCCACTGCTGTCCGAAAGCCGCGGGCATCATCCATCTTGGAGCCACCTCCTGCTATGTTGGAGACAATACGGTGGGAGCCTGTGCCCTTTGTACCCGGCTTTCGGCCTTTCCACTGCAGTTGTGTGTTTCCAAGTTTCCACACTTACCAAGGGCCTTTAAGACAACTGTTGGCTTCTGACTCCAGGCTGGCCCTGAACTCACAGAGACCTGCCTGCCTCAGCCTCCCGAGTGCTGATACTATAGGAGTGCACCACCACTTCCTGGCCCAGTCGTTCTTTTTTAAATTATTGTTTATTCCATGTGTTCGGTGCTTTGCACAAATGTCTGTGTACTTTGTGTCTATTGTGCTTTGCACAAATGTCTATGCACTTTGTGTCTATTGTGCTTTGCACAAATGTCTGTGTACTTTGTGTGTGCAGCGCATGCTGAGGTGTGAAGAAGGTGGGGGTCCCCTGGAACTGGAGTTGTAGCGAATAAGAGCTGTCATGTAGGTGACAAACCCAGGTCTTGTGGAAGAGCAGCCAGGGAGTGCCTTTAACCACTGAGCCGCTGTGAGCCGTCATTATCATCCGCCGCTGTTCCTGAGTTCACAGGACATTGGGTCTGACTCCATTCTCCCCATTTCTACAGATGAGAAAATGTACAGAAGTGTGTAACCAACACCCCGTGGTTACAGTAAACGTCAGGGGGTCTGTAGGGTGGGTGCAGTGGCACAGGCCTGTAAACATCGGGACACTGAGAGGAGGGGCGTTCAGTCCACAGTGTCCAGCCTTAGAAACATGAGAGAGACTGTCTCCCAAAAGTACAGACGCCAGGAGGAACGGCTTCAGTATCTGTCACACTGCCTGTGAGACCCGAAACCAGAGTCCAAGTAACTTCTTTCAGGTGAGGGTGGCAGCTGCATGAGATC
The DNA here is from genome assembly GCF_011064425.1 of Rattus rattus. Taxonomy (NCBI): domain Eukaryota; kingdom Metazoa; phylum Chordata; class Mammalia; order Rodentia; family Muridae; genus Rattus; species Rattus rattus. The sequence goes on from NC_046154.1 coordinate 250,704,452, forward strand.
CCTTATTTATTATTTTTTGAGATAGGGTCTCCCTCTATAGACCAGGATGGCCTAACATTCACAAGAGTGCTGGGGTTTAAAGGCCTGTGCCACCACCGCCCGGCCTTTATCATTGAGACAGAGTTCCAGTTCGGTCTAGGGTAGTGTGTTCCCCTACTGGCCTGTAGCTGGAGAGCTCACACTGTCTTCCTGCTCCGGCCGCCTGGCTGATTGAGTACTGGTGAGCGCCTCTGGGGCCGGCTTCTTTTTTAGCGTTTTGTGGTGCATAATTTAAGACACCTGTGTGTGATTGCTGAGCGGTGGAAGAATAATCCCCCTCCCTGGGGTTTTCCTAGAAGTTCCTAGTGGTGCTGTGTCTCCATGACTTTCGTGACATGGGGCGTGCTTTGGGGTCACCCCAGTACTTCCCCTACCCCCCACCGGAGCAGCTTGAGGATGTAGCTCAGTGGTAGATCGTTGTGTCCCCAGAACTTGAGGGCAAAAGAATCCAAGTTTTAGGTTTCTTAAACCTTGATGTTCTAGATCATGCCATCCTGTGCTGTCAAGGATAGATGAACAGGGTAAGGTGGCTTAAACCTTTAATGCTGGCACTTGGGAGGCAGGGGGCTCAGATCTCTGAGGACAAAGCCAGCCTGGTCTACTGAGTTCTGTAACAACCAGAGACACTTGCCAGTAGATGGATGGACAGATGGTAGATGGATGGATGATAGATGAGGAAAAATAGGGAGATCACTGTTGGAATGTGCCATGTAACAAATATAAAAGCCCATGGACTTACACAGTTCTTAGTCGATGTGGCTGCCACACACTGTGAACAGTAAAGGTCTGGTTGCTTATGGATCCAGTAGTCCTCCTGCTCTGTAAGCTGTCCCCGATTCCCTAAAAGCCTCTCTTGTAGCCAATGCGAATCTTTAGCTTGAGCTTGCTGTGTGGGCAAGGATAACCTTGAATTCATGATCCTCCTGCCTCCGTTTCTCAAGTGCTGATGTTGGAGGTGTTAATGTGATGCTGGGGGTGGAATTCTTGGCCCTGCGTCTGCTAGGTGTTTAGACAGCTGACTGAGCGTCATCCCAGCCCAGTCTTATGCGGTTAAATGGTAATGAGGATAGAGCAGCCTCTTGGCGTCTTTTGAAGCACACTGTCTGCTAAAGGTGAGATGGACTGCTTGCTAGCTGAGTCACCAACCCTAATGACCAGAAAGTATCATTACAATATTGCTGTTTGCCACTCTTTAATGTGAAACCATTGAATTTTCCTTTTCAGGACTTGATTATTCTGAGAAATGCATTTGACCTGCTTTTACCAAAGGTAAGATGTTGGCAGAAGTTTCCTACCAGTTTAGGTGTCTGTAATTTCAGTGAGTCTACACAGTGTTGATACCTAAAGCTTGTCATGCTCTCAAGTCGGGGACTCTGTCAGCTGTGGAGTTAATTGTCCCTTCTTGGGTACACATGTAATCTCAACAGTGGGGAAGCAGAGGCAGGTGCATCTCAGAGTTTAAGGCCAGGCTGGAAGACTGTAAGTGATTGCTTTCTAAAGCACAGCCGTTTAAATGTAGCCGCTTCAACCAGAGCTGTGTTGCTGGAGTATGTTGGTCAGGCCATGACTTGTTCTTAAAATAGTGTGTGACATGTAGGGAGTCGACTCAGTTTTCAAATGTCGGCTCGTGTGATCCCTGCCAGGGCACGTTGAGACACAAAGCTGAAAAGACACCAGTGTTGCCCTCCCTGAGCTGAAGATGTAACTTTATCTACAATTGTGTGAACGTTTAGTTGAAGTTACATAAAGAACTCGGTTGAATTCACCCTCTTTCCACCACATGATCTTTCTTGTAGCTTGCTAGAGTGATCTCGAGGCTTGCCGACTTTGCTAAGGAACGTGCTGATCTGCCCACATTAGGTTTCACACACTTTCAGTAAGTGATGAGACTACTTTTGGGGAATCGAATTTATGCATGTGCGTGTTGAGGCCAGAATCTTAAAGTGTAGCAGATAACTTGCTGAGAAATGGGCCCGACGCCCTGATTAGAAACTTCTCTGGGGGGGTTGGGGATTTAGCTCAGTGGTAGAGCGCTTGCCTAGCAAGCGCAAGGTCCTGGGTTCGGTCCCCAGCTCTGAAAAAAAAAAAAAAAAAGAGTAGAGCGCTTACCTAGGAAGCGCAAGGCCCTGGGTTCGGTCCCCAGCTCCAAAAAAGAACAAAAAAAAAAAAAAAAGAAAAGAAACTTCTCTGGGGATGGGGATGTTGCTCAGTGTGACTGTGATTGGCAGGCATGGCTGAACTCTTGAGTGACATCCAGCATGAGAATGAAGAGTAAATAAGCTGTCCTGAAGCCAGGCATGGAGACTTACAGGTGCATCCTGCTGCGTGGTGGGTTAGGTGGGAGGGTGAACAGCATAACAAGGCCATCTCAACAATGAGAAGTACCACTTTTTAATAGTTACAGTTATTCATTTGTTTGTTTGTTTGTTTGTTTGTGTGCACACATATGACAGGACACAGGTAGGGGTCACAGTAGTAGGTCTCCTGTCAGTCCATTTTCTCCTTCCGTGATGTCCCAGGGATTGAACTTGGGTCATCAGGCTAGGCAGTCAGCACCTTTACCAGTTGAGCCACCTCACTGACCCAGTAATTAGCAGTCTGTATTCGTCAAGAACAAAGAATCATTTATTCTCTTTTTTTTTTTTTTTTTTTTTTTTTTTTTTTTTTGGAGCTGGGGACCGAACCCAGGGCCTTGGCGCTTCCTAGGCAAGCGCTCTACCACTGAGCTAAATCCCCAACCCCATTTATTCTCTTTTTTAACGGTATGGGTGGTTTGTCTGCATGTATGTATTAATGTGCACCACTTGCATGTCTGATGCGCAAGGAGGCCAGAAAGGGGCGTCAGATTCCTTCTAACTAGAGTTGTGGATGGTTAGGAGCCACCGTGTGGGATGGAGCGGGGCCATCTAAGAGCAGCCAGTTCTCTCAGCCTCTGAGTCGCTCCAATCTCCTCACACTCCTTTTTCATTCCTTTCTTAAGAATGTAGCCCAGGGAAGTGATCCAAGTTCAGGGAAGTTTGTGCACAGAAAGCTTTGTTAGACTGTCAATTGAGAATAGCACTGAAAGCAGTCTAAGTGACTTGGCTGACGAGGAAGGATAGTCAAAGTACAGTATGCCCCAGGGCTGGAGTACTATCCAGCCATTGGAGTGTTACTTGTAAGACTATGGAAACATGCTTAGGTTCATGTTGGGGGGCAGGGGAAGAAGAGAGCTTGAATAATACAAAGACCAGGTGTAGTGATGCACACCTTTAATTCCAGCATCTGGAAGCCAAGGCAGGTAGAATTCTGAGTTCAAGTCCAACCTGGTATACGTAATGGGCCTGGTATACAGTGATGTGCCTATCTTTCTCAAAGGAAAAAAAAGAAAAAAAAAATTGCACAAAGATTGTCAGAAAGATTATCGCCTTGTTAATTTGATTACCCTGGTTTAGGTCATAATAATTAAAATGTCCCTTTTTTAGTCCGTATATGTCTTGACAAGAGCTCTCCCCTAGAGCTACCTGCCCAACTCTTTAGTTCTATTTTTCTTGTTTTGTTTTGTTTGTGAAATGTCTTGCTGTGTAGCTCTGACTGGCTTGGAACTCGTGTAGACCAGGCTAGCCTCAAACATGAAGAGGTCTGCCTGTCTCTGCCTCCCAGAGATGAACTGTGAGGTCAAAGGTGTGCACCAGCATACCCAACTCAGCCCTGCGGTTCAGATTTTAGGACGAGGGAGCATTTTTAGCGTCTTTGGAATATCAAACCGTTTTTAGTATATTTATAGTGTGTGACAGTTAACTCCTTAATTTCTTTTTTTTTTTTTTTTTTTTTCTTTTTTTTTTTTTTTTTTGGAGTTGGGGGCCGAACCCAGGGCCTTTAGGTTGCTAGGGAAGCGCTCTACCACGTAGCCAAATCCCCAACCCCGACTCCTTAATTTCATAATATCTCCATCAGCAGTCACTTCTTGCCACACTTTGCACCTGACAAGCACAAAACTATGTTTTATCTGTAGATCTGTCCAAGTGGAATCACATACAGTATGTGGCCCTCTGGATGACATCTTTCCTGTAAGGTGTATCTAATATTCATGGTGCAGTGTATATCTGGAATCCATTTCTTCTCATGGCTGGCAGCATCCCATTCAATAAGTAAGACTCAATGTGTTTGCCCCTTCATCAGTTGTGAGCATTTGGGTTGACATTTTACAGCCGTCATGAATAGCGCTGCTGTGCACACGCCCACACAGATCACTCAGAGTGAGTCAGCATGGCGGTCTTTGTGTAAGGATGTGCAGTGTCCTCTGTACAGTCACTTGTCTGGATGTTGCTGGCTGCCAGGCTGACGAGATCCCGTTTGCCGTCTAGGGTACAGAGCTTGCACACTGTTGCAGTTTACTCTGTGTTCTCTGTTGGGAAACAGACCATGGTGGGCTGTACTATCATTACTGTCCCTTAAGTTACAGGCAGTAAACCTGTGTTCTTCTTGCTTTAAAGAACAAAGAGGGAACACAGATGGACCCATTAGGTTTCAGACTAGAACAGACATTTGCTGTTATGAGTATCTTGGGTGTTTCTCAATATTATGACTGGCTCACCATTGGGTTTTTGCTTCTCAAAAGGCCAGTCAGTCCCTTAGCCCAGTCTGCCACAGTGTCTTCAGCTCCATTTGCTTTCCATTTACACCATCAACAATTGCCAACCAGCTGTGATGGCGACACCTTTAGTCCCGGCCCCCAGGAGTCAGGAAGGTTTATCTGAGTTCGAGGCCAGCCTGGTCTCCTGAGCAGGTTTCAGGATAGCCAGGACTACACAGAGAAACCGAGTTGTGAAAAACAAAACAAATAAAAAGACTGTTTTGTTCCTTTTTTGTGCATTTTTCTTTCTGTTTCTACAAGTGGCCTATCTGTGAGTCCACGGGCCACAGCACTGTGTGGAGGCAGAAGGCGAGTGTTGGTGCCTTAGCCCCGGGGCCAGGCTTTTGTGGCAAGTGCTCGAGCTGCTGAACAGCCTTACCAGCCTGTTGTGCCTTTTTATGCACTTGGTTGTAAGCTCTGTGGACAGGGAGCTCACTGTTTTGTTTGCTGTTGTATTTTCAGTCCCAAGAACACACATCACATATTTGCAGACATTTGTGTGGAAGCATTTCTCGTCAACATTTGAAAATATAGCCATCAACAAAACATACACTATACCCAGCCTTTGATTGGAATAACTCTTAGAGCTATGTATATAACTCAGTAATCGTGTTTGTTTAGGGTGTGTGAGGTCCTGGATCTCATCTTCAGTACCTCAAGGAAAGAAAGAAACCCTTTTTTAAAAAAAAAACAGGGGTTGGGGATTTAGCTCAGTGGTAGAGCGCTTGCCTAGGAAGCGCAAGGCCCTGGGTTCGGTCCCCAGCTCCGAAAAAAAGAACCAAAAGAAAAAAAAAAACAAAACACATACTCTAGGGGCTGGAGAGATAGCTTAGGGATTAAGAAAGAGCACTGACTGCTCTTGTAGAGGTCCTGAGTTCAAGTCCCAGCAACTACATGGTGGCTCACAACCATCTGTCATAGGTTCTGGTGTGTCTGAAGATACCAATAGCCTACTCACATACATAAAATAAATAGATCTTTAAAAAATATATATGTACTCTCTTAATTCTCATTTGGGGAAGAGTGCTCTGGCGTGTGGGTGGAGGTCAGAGGACAGTTTGCAGGAATCTTGGTTCTCTCCTTCCACCCTGTATGTCAGGAACACTCATGTCATCAGACTTGGCAGCAAGCACCTTTGCCCACTGAACCATCTTACCAGCCCATGGTTTCTGTTGTTTAAAGATAGTGTTTCCCTGAGGAACTTATGCTGGCCTCAAGCCGGTCAGCCTTAGCCTCAGCCTTAGCCTCCAGAGTGCTGGGATTACAGCCCAGTGCTACCAAGCTGTTGAAAAGCTTCTCGGCAGAGAACTAAGGGCAGCCCTTTGTAGTTAGTTCATGATAGCGATGCCTTCACCCTGGGCTCCTGCCTTTAGCTAGGGTTTGTCTTCACTACTTTCTCCAGCTCCGCTTGGCTGATGGTGTCTGGAAGGTGAGGGTAGGCCTCAGTCTGGGACCTCTGTGCTCTTTGTGCTCCTTTCAGGCCTGCTCAGCTGACCACGGTTGGGAAACGCTGCTGCCTTTGGATTCAAGATCTCTGCATGGATCTTCAGAACTTGAAGCGCGTCCGCGATGAGCTGCGCTTCCGAGGAGTGAAGGGCACCACTGGCACGCAGGCCAGCTTCCTGCAGCTCTTCGAGGGGGATCACCAGAAGGTGCTCTAAGAGACCAGCAGTGTGGACATTTGAGTCAGTTCCGGGTCATGGAAGGAGAAAACAGCTCCTATAAATTAATATTTAAAGAACGTCATGGGGTTGGGGTTTAACTCAGTGGTAGGCGCTTGCCTAGGAAGCGCAAGGCCTGAGTTCGGTCCCCAGCTCGGAAAAAAAAAAAAAAAAAAAAACGTCATGAAAAAGACCTGTGCTGCATTCATAAAGCATGCAGTGCTTTAGAAAGGGTGTTCTGAAAGCGACTTACGGGACAGCTCAGTTCAGTGGTGCCAGCCCACAAGACAGAGATGGCCGCCTCTGCCTTGATTGATCCAGACCCTGCAGGATGACCAATAGAACATATTCAGACTGAACATCTACATTTTTTATTTTTAAGATTTATTTATTTATTATATATAGGTAGACTGTAGCTGTCTTCAGATACCCCAGAAGAGGGCATCGGATCTCTTTACAGATGGTTGTGAGCCACCATGTGGTTGCTGGGAATTGAACTCAGGACCTCTGGAAGAGTAGTCGGGTGCTCTTAACCACTGAGCCATCTCTCCAGCCCACCATTTCTTTTTTTTTTTTTTTTTTTTTTGTAGTTGGGGACCAAACCCAGGGCCTTGCGCTTCCTAGGCAAACGCTCTACCACTGAGCTAAATCCCCAGCCCCCTTTTCTTTTCTTTTTAATTTAATTTAATTTTATGTGTGTAGGTGTGAGGGTGTCAGATCCCATGGAACTGGAGTTACAGACAGTTGTGAACTGTCCTGTGGGTGCTGGGAATTGAACCCAGGTCCTCTGGAATTGGAGCCAGTAAAAGAGTTGTTTGTTTGTTTGTTTGTTTGTTTGTTTGTTTGTTTGTGACAGGTTTCTCTGTGTAGCCCTTGCTGTCCTGGAACTTGCTTTGTAAACCAGGCTGACCTCAAACTCATACAGATCCACCTGTCTCTGCCTCCTGAGTGCTAAGATTAAAGGCATGAACCATGCCTGGTAAACGCCTATATTTCTAACAGGATGTGTCTTATTTTTCTCAAAGGTGGAGCAGCTGGACAAGATGGTGACAGAAAAGGCAGGGTTTAAAAGGTATATACCTGGGGAAAATGCTGGGCCCCTGTTAATTACAGACCTCTAGCTTCAACTTTCCTTCTCCTCCTCCTCTTCCTCTTCTCCCCCCCCTCCTCTCCTTTTTGTGTGCATTACCTGTGTGCATGCTTGGGCACTACATTCGTGCTTGTGACTGGTGCCTGCAGAAGTCAGTCGACGGCTTTGGATCCCCTAGAAGTAGAGTCATGGATGGTTGTGAACCACTCACTGTGTGTGTGCTAGGAGTGGAACCCAGATCCTATGAGAGTGCAACCAGATACACTCAGTCACTGCCAAGCTGTCTCTCCTGCCCATCCTTTCCTTACATTTTTTTCTTTTTCTTTTTCCATAAATGTCTGTGTATGTCTGTGTGTGTGTAGGCCAGAAAAGAGTGCCAGGTCCTCTGGAACTGGCATGACAGACAGCCGTGAGTGGCCATGTGGGTGCTGGAGGCCACCCAGGTCCTCCTCAAGAAGAACAAATGAAGACAGGTGTCGTGGCACTCACATTTAATCCTAGCAGAGGCGGGCAGCTCCCTGAGTTCCAGGACAGCCATGCTCTAAACGGCTGAGCTCTCTCTCCAGCCCTTTGGCTCCTTATAGTGCTTGATGCATATTGCTGTTCTGGGTTTGTTGGTTTGTTTGAGAGGAAGTCGTACTTTGTAGCCAGGAATCTCACTGTGTAGCCCAGGCTGAGCTTGAATTCCCCAGAGTCCTTCTGCCTCAGCTCCCAAGTGCTAGAACGATGTCACTGCACCTGGAACTGAAGTCTGATGCCACTGTGCCTGGACATGTTGCTGCTCTTGTTTCTTTTCCTGGGATCCCTCAGTGTAGTTTACTCTGACCACCTATGTTGAGACCACCAGGCTCTTCCATGACTCCTTTTTCTCGTTACCTTGTGGCACTGCAGGGGACATGAGCATTTGATCAGAGCAGCTTGCTGGGGATTGGGAAATAGGGAAACAGCTTGATTCAGTAGCCAGTTACCAGTCAGGCCCTCTGCTCAGTATTCTAGGAAGCCAAGCCATAGCTTAGGATCCATTTTTGGTTAGTCTATATCAAAGTCACATATATATATATATATATATATATATATATATATATATATATTTTTTTTTTTTTTTTTTGGACAGACCTACACACGGAAAGTGGACATCGAAGTGCTGTCTGTGCTGGCCAGCCTAGGGGCGTCAGTGCACAAGGTGAGTGAGGCAATCTGCAGGCTAGGGGTGGGAATCCTCAGACAGACCAAGGCAGCTAATTGTTCAGTTAATTATTTCTTAGTTCATTAGCCTTAATAATTTGGGATCTATAGAGAAAGCCTTTAAATTGAATATGCTAAAGGGAAAAGTTACCCAAACATCTACACAGTGTCCATCCTTTGAAGGATGTGTTGAAATTGAAGTTCCTCAGCCAGGTGTAGTGGTACCTACCTCTAATCCCATCGCTTCAGAGGGAGAGGCAGAACTGGTCCAGGAGTTTTCACTTGCTTGCTTGTTTGTTTTTTAAGATTTATTTATTTATGTTATGTATGTGAGTACATTGTCACTCTGTTCAGACACACCAGAAGAGGGCTTGGGGTCCCTACAGATGGTTGTGAGTCACCATGTGGTTGTTGGGAATTGAACTCAGGACCTCTGTAAGAGCACTCAGTGCTCTGTTAAGCCATCTCTCCAGTCACCAAGACACTTTTTTTTTTTTTTTATATTTATTTATTTATTTTATGTATGTGAGTACACTGTTTCTGTCTTCAGACACACCAGAAGAGGACATCAGATCTCATTACAGATGGTTGTGAGCCACCATGTGGTTGCTGGGAATTGAACTCAGGACCTCTGGAAGAGCAGTCAGTGCTCTTAACCGCTGAGCCATCTCTCCAGCCCCACCAAGACCCTTTTTTTTTTTTTTTTTTTTTTAAAGATTTATTTCTTATATATAAGTACACTGTAGCTGTCTTCAGACACACCAGAAGAGGGCATCAGATCTCATTACAGATGGCTGTGAGCCACCATGTGGTTGCTGGGATTTGAACTCAGGACCTCTGGAAGAGCAGTCAGTGCTCTTAACCACTGAGTCATCTTTCCAGCCCACCAAGACCCTTTCTTAAAAAAGAAAATCATATTGTCTTTCCATGACCTATCTATATTTCTTTCTCCTGTGTACACAGTCGTGTGTCATGGCCCTTCTCTCCCTCAAATTATCTTTTTCCCCCCTCCAAGTCAGGGTCTTAGCCCAGGCTTGCCTCAAACTTTATCCAGCTGCTGAGGTTTCAGACACACGCCATCACACAGACTTTGTTATACCATGTGCAGTTTTTGACAGTCATTTCTGTTGCTGCTCTGTGGTGCTGAGACTCCAGGGTCCTGTGCATTCCAGGCGAGTAGTTCCCTGCCGAGCCAGCCCCCGAGTCTCTGGTCTTTGTATTTGTTATCCCAGCTTTTCAGAAGCAGAAGAAAGACTGGGTGGAAGCTCCTAGGTATGGAGGGCTGGCCTGGAACTCAGCAGTAGCATGGCAAACTAAGAGCTCACTGCCTGTGTGAGCCTAGCCTGGTCCAGGCTCCCCGGGTACCAAGTACTGAGGATGATAGCCAGTTTGCCTCCACAGATTTGCACTGACATTCGCCTACTGGCGAACCTGAAGGAGATGGAGGAGCCCTTTGAGAAGCAGCAGATTGGTGAGTAGAGGCTCAGGAGCAGCACACAGCTGCTGGACAGGTGTGGATGTCCCCTTGGAGAGGTGTGTGATGTCCCCTTGGAGAGGTGTGGATGTCCCCTTGGAGAGGTGTGGATGTCCCCTTGGAGGTGACTTTTCAGCATGAGCCTAGCAGGTCTTTGTGCAATTGCTGTGCCCGGGTGTCGTTCTGCCTTTGCATCTTGTCCTCTTGCGTGGGCAGGCTCCAGTGCGATGCCGTACAAGCGGAACCCCATGCGCTCCGAACGTTGCTGCAGCTTGGCTCGTCACCTGATGTCCCTTACCATGGACCCACTACAGACAGCTTCTGTGCAGTGGTTTGAACGTACCCTGGATGATAGTGCCAACCGGTCAGTGATGGGGACAGTGCACACAGCACAGGGGGAGGAGGGGAAGGAGGAAAGCAAAAAGATGTATTTGAAGATGTCTGCTTCTTCCTTACTGTCAAAGAAGCTTTGGCTGGAGCAGTGTACTTGGTGTTTTGCCCCTAATATAGTGATTGTTAGAAGAGTCCAAGCGGTCTTCCCGACGAGGTGATGGCTTAAGACTTAGCAAGGAAGTGCTAAGCTGTAACTCCGTTGATTGAATGCTTGCCGTAAGCATGACGCCAGGGTTCATCCCAGACGCGGTGCCACACACCTGGAATTTCAGCGCTTGGTGGGGACGGGGTTGGAGCCAGGAGGATTCGAAGTTCAAGTTCGTCCTCAACGGAAGTCAGTGTTCGCCCTGGCCCAGAGGAGAGGCAGTTCAGAAACATAAAGGATGGTGGGACACACACAGAGACGCAGACCTAGTTGTGGGGAAGGTACGAGCAGGGAGCAGCTCGCCTTTGGAGAGTCTCAGGGCCCCCAAAAGAGTCCAGTTTTGCTCTGAAAACCTGTTCATGTCCTCCTGTCTATTATTTTCATAATTTAGTTACTTTATGTGTATGAGCATCTTTCCTATGTGTGTACTGATGCGTATGGACTTGCCTGCTGTCCGTCCACAGAGGTCAGAAGAGGACATTGTAGTTAGAGTTCTGGATGGTTGTGAGCTGCCATGTAGGTTCTTGTAAGAGCAACCAATGGTCTTAACTCCCAAGCCATCTCTCCTGTAAACGATCTCTAGATCGAGTATCACAGCTGATTCTATGTAAATGCAGGGTGAATGCCTGCTGTTACTGTCATTTAGGGAGTAGATAAAAGAAACCGTCTATTTTTCCAAACATTATTGATCCATGGCTGATTGAAGCCATGGGTGCTGAGTGCTGAGATGCAGAAGGCTGTGGTAGAAGTGTTATCTAATGCAGTTTGCCCAGTGAAACACCTTAGCATCACTTAGGGGTACACTTGTGCAGGGCACTGAACAAGCAGACCCTTCAGCAGCCAAGGCCTCCTGGGCCCGTGGTTGTGCACCTGGAAAGGATGTATATAAGTAAGGCTAGCCAGCTCGCCAGCCTCGGTTAACAGGAGAACAGGCGAGTGGGGCACACTGGCCATCTACCGAGACAGGACCGACTGCGGGGAGAGCACATTGGTAGTATGGAGCAAGAGGCAGTGGGGGAATGGCTGGACTCACTGCAGTTGGAGGTGGAGCTTTGGGCATGACTTCTGCTGCTAGAAGGGAAGAAGATGAGGGTGGTGAGGATGTTACAGTGCGTGCCGTCCTGAGACTGAAGGAAACTGCCCAGACAGCGTATGGCGTGAGCAGCCCTAGAGCAGCTGCTTGGGACACACCCTGTGTGTGTCTGGCATCTGATTAACTGAGTGCATTTGTCTTGTAGACGGATCTGTTTGGCTGAAGCATTTCTCACTGCAGACACTATATTAACTACTCTACAGAACGTCTCTGAAGGATTGGTGCTGTACCCCAAGGTAAGAGGCCTCCGGATGTGGGAAGGGGAGTGCTCTGGAGTGAGTGTATTGGGGTGCTACAGGCTAGCCCAGACCTCAGCCTAGAGGTCAAGACATAGTGTAGGGAGCCAGATCTGTGGAATTCACACGCGAGGATACAGACAGGCAAAAACGCTGAATCGTCTTGACCTGTGAGCACCTCAGGTAGCCAAGCAGAGAAAGTGGAACCAGTTGCCTTGTTTTTGGTGGTGGTGTTTTGAGTGGGTTTCTTTTCTTTTTCTGTTTTTTGGTTATTTGGTTGGTTTGTTTGTTTGTTTGTTTGTTTTTTGAGACAAGGTTTCTCTGTATAGCCCTGGCTGCCCTAGAACTCACTCTATAAATCAGGCTGGCCTCAAACTGAGAGATCCAACTGCCTCTGCACCCCCAGTGTTGGGATTAAAGGTGTGCGGTACCACACCTGCCCAGTTGGCTTTGTTTTAGGTACCAGAACCAGATGGACTCGTCTTCATGTTGTAATTGTTGAAGCAGGACACGGAAACCTAACAAGTGGAGGGAGGGTATTCAAAGTGTATCTATTTTGTCTGCATGTATGTGTGTGTATTGTGTTTGTACGGTGCCCATGAAGAACCAGAAAAGGGTGACAGATCCCTTGGGACTGAAGTTACAGGTGGTTGTGAGCAGCCGCATTGGTGCTGGGAACCAAACCCAGGTCCTGTGCAGGAGCAACAAGTGCTCATAAGCACCGAGCCCGCCCTCCAGCCCCAAATTGTAGGTTAGGGGTCACCCCATGAAGTTGCTCTGACAGTTTACTTAAAACCCTTTGTTACAAAAGGGAAGGAGGGAGGGAGGGAAGGAGGGGGGAAATCTGGATTTGTCAGAAAACTAAGAGACAGTCCTGAATAAAGAACTGTCACCCACCTCTGGCACTTCATGGGCCCACTGCGTTTTCTTGACCTGCTGTGGCTTCATAGTGTTGAGGCATCTGTCTTTGCCCTCTCAGGTAATTGAACGGCGCATTCGGCAAGAGCTTCCTTTCATGGCCACAGAGAACATTATCATGGCAATGGTCAAAGCCGGGGGCAGCCGACAGGTATGTCAGTGATGAACCTCAGTGGTGAACAAGCTGGGTGCAGTGGCGCACACCTTTCATCCCAGCGCTCAGGAGGCAGAGGCAGGTGGGTCTGAGAGTTCAAGGCCAGCCTGGTCTACGTAAAGAGCCTCTGTCTCTGAAAAACTGAATCATAAGGGATATCATAAGGTCTGAATCTTCTGTTGGAAAGGAAGAGGCAAGAGCCTCCTGCATAAGTTTTTTGTGGTTTTTTTTTTTTTTTTAAGATTTATTCATTTATTATATATAAGTACACTGTAGTTGTCTTCAGACACACCAGAAGAGGGCGTCGGATCCCATTACAGATGGTTGTGAGTCACCATGTGGTTGCTGGGAATTGAACTTAGGTCCTCTGGAAGAGTAGTCGGGTGCTCTTAACCACTGAGCCATCTCTCCAGCCCCCGGCATAAGTTTTTGAGGAGGAACATCTACCTCCAAGTATCCCTAAGCTGTGGTCAGAGGAGAGGTCATGGAGAAGGTGCTCTAGAATCCACCACAGCAGGGGCAGGTGATGTGATGTGATGTCTGGTGCTGGTGTAAGGTCTACACAGGTTATGATGAGCTAACACTGTCTCACTCTCTCCCCAGGACTGTCATGAGAAAATAAGAGTGCTTTCCCAGCAGGCAGCTGCTGTGGTTAAGCAGGAAGGGGGTGACAATGATCTTATAGAGCGCATTCGGGCAGATGCCTACTTCAGCCCCATTCACTCACAGTTGGAACAATTGTTGGACCCCTCTTCTTTCACTGGCCGAGCTCCCCAGCAGGTAGCTGTCCAATAGGATACTCTGAGGAGTACTGTTTCTGTGATGCTGATGCAGACCCTGAACCTCTGGGGGTGCGGGAGGGGCCGCGGGGGGTGGAGGTAGAGTGGAGGCCGGCCTGGTGCTGCCTTTAACTCCAGCTTGGGATACTTAGTGAGTTTTAAGCCAGTCAAGCTTGGATAGATCCATAGACAGATTCTGTCTTAAAACAAACAAAAGGAAGTGCAAGGCCCTGGGTTCGGTCCCCAGCTCCGAAAAAAAGAAAAAAAAAAAAAACCAAACAAACAAACAAAAGGGGTTGGGGATTTAGCTCAGTGGTAGAGTGCAAGGCCCTGGGTTTGGTCCCCAGCTCTGAAAAAAAGAAAAGAAAAAAACAAACAAACAAATATAGAGATCCCCTACCCTAAGGATATGAGGATTGTGCTTCCCTGTGGTGTCCTCAAGGTCAGAATGCTTGGAGCATGGCAGCCAATCAGACATCAGTGGTGGACTTTCATTCAGTTTTTTGAAATGAAGAGTTAGTTTTTGTTTTGCTTTCTTTCCTCAAAGATCAAAACTGTGCTTTGGTTTTCAAGGAACAACAATGTTGAGGCCACAAGGACTCACACCACAAAAAGCCAGCCCAAGTTCCTTCTGAGATCCAGGGCATTCTTCAGCCCCATGGACAGCCACACACATAGGCAGACGCACACACAGCTTAAATAAAAATGGAGATCATGGTGGCTGAGCCAAGGCAGTGGTCAGTCCAGCAGGGGTGGAACGTTGGTCCCTTGGAGACTGGTCAGATGAGCCTCAGACCGAGAATGGAGGAGTGCACGATTTCAGTGTGGGTGTCTGGCAGACGTCAGAGCCACTGAAGAGAAGGTGGCCTGCCTCTGGCATGGTCTTCTCTATGCATGTGCTGGGTCGACGTGTTTCTTTCTGGGGACGTAGCTAACAGACAGCACACACTCAGTGGACGAAGCTTTAGCTTGCTAGGTCTTGGTGCTAGCCGTGGTTTGAAGGAGGTACTGACAGTTTCCTTTGCCTGTGTTTGCTCATCCCCGCAGGTCCACAGATTCCTAGAAGAGGAGGTGTACCCCCTGCTGAAGCCCTACGGAAATGTGATGGCAGTGAAGGCGGAGCTGTGTCTGTAGAGGAGAGAATTATGGAAGAAGCCTGATGAGTCTGCTAACTACAGTGTTAAGGAACTAGTGCTGTGTTCTGCAGGGCTCCTTTACCTGGGTGTGGTACACACTCAGGAGGCCAGGACAAAGGCAGGCAGATCTCTGAGTTCAAGGCCAGCCTGGTCTACAGGGCAAGTTCCAGGAGAGCTAGGGCTACACAGAGAAACCACATCTCTAAAAAGCAAACAAACAAAAAGAATGTATATTAAGAATGTATATAAGACTCACAGCAGACAGCCATGCATTCTTGTTTTCTCCAGTCTATTGTTGTTGAGACAAACTCTCACTGTGTATCACGGGCAGACCTGGAACACAGAAATCTGCCTCATCTCCCCAGTGGCAGGATTAAAGGTGTTCCCCACCATGCCTGGCTGTTTTCCTTTTTTACAGCAACATAATCTTAGAGAATAATGTAGCTCACAGTTACTTTTGAGATGTTTCCTCACTTAGAGTGAGAGTGTGTCACTTTTCATAAGTTTAAAAAAATGAGTTCAGTTCACCTATCAAACATTGTTCCATGCTCACAACATCGACATCTGACATTTGGTCAGAGAAGATCGCCTGACGAACCCGTCAGTAATGTAGTCAGATGCCTAGTGTCGCTTACTGAGTACTCTGCGGGCACACTGCGGGCACACTGCCACACACTAGGCTACACTCTTCCTGATCTGTACTCCTTTTCAGTATTCACTTGACTGTAAAGTAGCAAGAAATTCCTGGCCCGTGGAATGGGTTTACGTAAAAACATCACCTGGAGCCATGATTCAGAATCATCAGATCCCTTGATTTCAGTTCTTTTTGCCCAGGTTAAATAATGATGCTTGTGGCTCAGGAGCAGGAAAAAATGGATAATGCTGGACCCAACAACAGCTCAGGTTGTGTCTGTTTCATCCTTTACAGAGGTTTGCTCCTCAGGGAAATGCTAACTGGGTAAACTGATGGCATCATGGGACCTCCCAGTCTCTTATCCTTGTTAAGTAGATTGGTAGCTGTTTAGACAAGCTAGTCAAAGGGTGAATTAGGAAAAGCCCAGCCGGAAGGGGAGCATTGGCCTTGGCTCAGGCTGCATATTTTGATGTGTATGAAAATGAAGGGCTGGCAAGATGGCTCAGCTAGTAAAGGCTGTGCCGGGGACCCACCTAAAGGTGAAGGGACAAACACTGGTTCTCTGACCTCCACTGATAATCGTAAAATGGCTCAGATGGGAAGAGCTGCTGTGCTAGTACACAACTTTAATCCCCACAGCACTCTGGAGGCAGAAGCAGCCAGGTATCTCTTAAGTTTAAGGCCAACCTGTTCTATACTGCGGGGCAGTGGACTGTGCCAGGAAACTTGGTAAGGTTGTGTGGGCTCAGAAACAGGTACCCCCAGACCTGAGGACAGTAGGCACTTCACCTATTCCCAACCAGGTCCCTGTCACATGACCATGGTACCCCATGGATAAGACCCTGACAGTCATGTGGGGGCTCCCAAAGCCCCTCCACATGCAGATGAGGCATCCCTAACATCTCAGACCAAGCCAACAGAAAGCATCTGCTCTTAGACCCCAAACCTACCCCAAAACTGTATATAAGACCCTGTCCACAGGCTGGAGAGCGGTTAAGAGCACTGACTGTTCTTCCTGAGGTCTTGATTTCAATTCCCAGCAACCACATGGTGGCTCACAACCATCTGTAACGAGATCTGATGCCCTCTTCTGGTGTCTGGAGACAGCTATAGTGTACTTATATAAATAAATCTTTTAAAAGACCCCGTCCACAAGGAATAAAGGTGCAGGAATTGTTTCACCAAAGGTCATTCTGGGAGCGTCTGTCATAGAGGAGCTGTAACATTGTTAGGAAGAGAGTTCTCTCCCAAAGCTTTCAGCACTGGAAGCTGCCTGAGCCTACCATGGTCACTTCCCATTTGGTGGCCCCAACTGTGGCTCCTGGCCCACCTCTGCATAGTGCTCTGCTTCTCTAGAGTAGAGCGGCCTCAGAAGAGTGACTGGCCCTCCCCTTCAGAAAGGGCTACACTTTGGCCACTCTGTCTGGGCCAGAGCTCTGTAGATCTCTGTTGATAGCGTCCGGTACACAGACCAGCATACACAGTAAAGTTGCAGGCCAGTCCAGAGACCCTGCCACAAAGCAGACATGAAGATTTTGTTAGTCAGATTTTTAGTTGACAAAATCCAGGAGAATTAACAAACTTGGTAACAACCGATTTATCTGGCAAGGGTAAATGTAAACAAACCTTAAACTCAGTAGAAGCTACAGCCAAGTTTTGGGAAACATGGTAATGGCGTCCCGAAAGGTCACCTGGTGCTATGCCGCACTCAGTATCATGTTCAGTCTTGGGAACATCTGACTTTAAGGCCCCAGCATATTCTGAGGTCACAGTGTATGTGGACTCCATGCTGGCCTTGAAACTGTACCTTAGCCTCCAGGGTGCCGAGACGGCAGGCGTGCTGTTTAGATTGACACCATGGTCATTGTCCAGCAAGAAAAACTGAGTGTGACTCCTGACTGGGCCTCTTCTAGTTGTGCTCTTAGGTATCCAGAATCTCAACTTGTCCTGATATCCCAGCATTTAGGAGGCTGAGACAGGAGGATTGCCATGGGGATAAATCCAGAACACACAATGTACAGATTGAGATAGTGTTCAAAAAAACCTCAGTGGTACCATGCTGGACTTAGCTCGCCTTCAGTAAAGGAGTCCTGTAACAAAAGACGGGTGAAGAGCGTCTGCTGGATGTCAGTGATTGACAATTGGTGTCTTTTTTGGGGGAAAGGGAGTGGGGAGGGTATTTCAAGACAGTCCCTGGCTGTCCTGGAACTCACTCTAAACTAGGCTGGCCTTGAACTTGGAGCTCCACCTGCCTCTGCCTCCTGAATGCTGGAATTAAGGGCTTCACATTGGGAATCCTTATCCTTCCCACCTTGTTTTTGAGACAGTCTCATTGAGCCCAATGCTAATCATTTCTACTAGCAAGACTGACTCTAGTACGCCTCCAGGGTCTCCAGTCTCTATCTTCCCCTTGGCACTACCAGATGCACACTGCTGTGTCTGGCTCTTCTGTGGGTGCTGAGGGACAAAATGCACATCTTTGTGCTTGCATAGTATGGGGGTCTCTGCAAACACCACAGCCAAAGTGTTGTTCCACATGAGGTGAGAATAAGTCCAGTGCAGCATGACTCTGTAGCTGGTGTTGGTTCAGGCTTCTCGCATCTGACACCAGGAGATTAACTTAGGCTTATTTAAGTACAGCTCAATTTGGAAAAAGTTTCTTGGTGACAAATACCAGTCCCATGTACACGATAAAGTTTAAGGTGTGACTACATCAAAGCTCTTTGTAAAGTACCTATGAAATCTTAAGGGTCTGGGCGGGATCTGGTGTCTCAATCATACAACTAGTGCAAAGGTCACCAGGCTATATAAGACACCTCTGGTCCTGTTTGTAAAGTGCATGTGACTTCTCCCATATAGATGGGTTCTATAGATAGACTGAGAAACAGTGCAGAATATAAGGGGCTAGGGAGAATGAGATTAAACACAAGAGTCTGGGGGAGCCAGGTGTGACCAGACCACACCATTGTGCAGAGGTCACCAGCCTATTAGCCACATCCATTCCCAGTCTTCTGGGCAGAAAGCAGTGTCTTAGGGTTTTTACTGCTGTGAACAGACACCATGACCAAGGCAACTCTTATAAGGACAACATTTAATTGGGGCAATTTTTTTTTTTTTTTATGGTTCTTTTTTTTAGAGCTGGGGATCGAACCCAGGGCCTTGCGCTTCCTAGACAAGCGCTCTACCACTGAGCTAAATCCCCAACCCCTAATTGGGGCAGTCTTAAAGGTTCAGCCGTTCAGTCCATTATCATCAAAGTGGGAGCATGGCAGCATCCAGGCAGGCATGGTGCAGGAGAAGCTGAGAGTTCTACATCTTCATCTGAAAGCTGCTAGCAGAATGCTGGCTTCCAGGCAGCTAAGATGAGGGTCTTAAAGCCCACGCCCACAGTGACACACCCCCTCCACAAGGCCACACCTAATAGTGCCGCTCCCTGGGCCAAGCATATGCAAACCATCACAACAGGTTATACCTTTCTTCTGAAGAGAGAGCCACCACGTGTAACGTTCTTGTTTTCTCCAGTGCATATCTCTGAGCACAAGGACATCTCTGTCCCCATCAGCACAGCAAGTACTTTACCTACTGGGCTGTCTCCCCAGCTTTCCAGCTTACTCAGACAGTCCGTTTAAACCTGGAGTTCACGGATTGAGCTGGAGTAAATGCCCTAGAAGCCCAAGGTTCCTCCACCCTCTCCTTCTCCCTAGCACTAGATTACAGCCACCTTGCCTGTCCTGTTGTGTGGGTTTGGGGCTTGAACCTCAGGTCCATGTGTTTGTGTGTCGAGCACCCTGCCAAATGATCCAGCCCAGAAAAAAAGCGTTTTGTAAACCTATCGAACACTATATCTGCGTCTTCCATTTACCCCACCCCTCACCCCCCCTTCTCCCTCTTGAAGGTTTCACTGTTGCCCAGGTAAGCCTCCGGGTTTTATGCTCAGCTGATCCTGCCCCAGCTCCCTCCATAGTCGGGACTTCTTGTGCACATTACCTCCCAGGGCTTCCTCTAAAAGGTTGTGCAGGAACCCCTGTAATCTGGCTATTCAGTCTGCTCGGGCTACAAGGCACTTTCAAAGCCAGCCTGGGTAACCTAGCAAAAAACCAACGGCGGCAGGATGTGGCTTAGCTGGCAGAGCCTTTGTCTACCATGCCAGAAGTCCTGGTTGGATCCCCAACACAGCATAAATTGGGCATGGTGGTACACACGTGTAATCCTGACATCGTGAATTACAAGGGACTTTGTCTCAAAAGGGGGTGTGGTGGGGTGGGGGTGGTGGACATGAGATAGCTCAGTGGTGAAGGGACTTGTTACCAAGCCTCATATGCCTAAGTTTGGTACTCAGGATTTACACAGAGGAAGGCTTGGACCTCCATGTGCATGCCCTGGCACACATGCACACAAATACATACTCATCATGCACAAAACAGGCAAAATATAATAATAATAAAAAAAAGATTATGGGTCTGGCTATGGCAGTACATGACTTTAACCCTGTGCTGGAGAGGCAGAGGCAGATGGAGTTCAAGGCCAGCCTGATCTACATAGTGAGTTCCAGGATACCCAGCATTACGTAGATGCTGTCTCAAAACAGACAAAGCAGATTAAGGATGAAGTCAGGGGAAGAGTGTTCCAATTGCAAACTGGAGGCCCTGGTTGAGTCCCAGAACTGATGTTCAAAGCTAGTGTCTAGGACAAAGAAGAAACTACAATCTGCTCTGACCCAATCACTGTCTGTCTGAAAACCACTCCGAGGAAACGGCTTCGTTAGTATCACACCAGGAACACTGGGGACATTAAATACCAGGGATTTTAGTTCATTTCTCCACAGAAGATACAGATCCGACTCCTGTGGCGACGGCTGATTTGGCCTGTTTCTCTTGTGCACTTTGAACAGGTGGGTTTGTGTGTTTCATTCTTTCCTCTCTTGTTCCTGTATTTACACTCTCGTGTCTAGACTCTATAACGTGCAGTCTATTTCCCCTGTGACATTTAATTGGAGTTGCAGGTTTGCTGGAAGCGAGAACGTGTGTACTTTCTCTAAAATTGGGTTTACTATCAGCTAGTGTTGAAAACCCTGGGTCAGAATTGCAGTGGACACCTGGGATTACGCAGATCACAGAATGTTAGGTTTCCCGTCCAGCTGCCAACAGCTGGACACTTGCAGCCCTCCTCTGCTGATATCAAATCTCATCTGTGTGACCTGCAAACATATTATTCTGAAATGGAAACACAGTAGCAGTGTCTGAGCTGGCATAAGTCGTAAGTGTCAAGTGAGTTGGAACTGTGCAAAGGGATCTGTCCCAGAAGGTATTCAGAAATCATGGAGAAATGACTCATGGGTAAAAGCACTTACCATTCAAGCATGAGGACCTACGTTCAGATCCCAGTACTCACTTTGTTTGTTTCTTTTCTTTTCTTTTCTTTCTTTTCTTTTTTTTTTTTTTTTTTTCTGGAGCTGAGGACCCAACCAGGGCCTTGCGCTTGCCTAGGCAAGTGCTCTACCACTGAGCTAAATCCCCAACCCCATTTTGTTTGTTTCAAGGCAGAGTTTCTGTTAGCTTTGACTGTCCTGGTCCTAACTCTGTAAACCAGACTGGCCTCGAACTCAGAGATGGGATAAAGGTCGTGCACCACTAGCTCCCAACCAGTACCCACTTTTTAAAAAGCTGGGTGTGGTCACATGTTCATATTAGCACTGTGGGGAACATGGGTTTAGTGACAGACCTGCCCCAGGGGAATAAGGTGGAGATCAAGACACACGATGTCTTCTGGCCTCCTGTGTATATACACGCAGTGCTCACACGTGCACACATGTGGGTTTCATCACACACACATACATACAAACACGAGATGAAAGTAAATTTAAGAAATAGATAATCGGTTGGGGATTTAGCTCAGTGGTAGAGCACTTGCCTAGCAAATGCAAAGCCCTGGGTTTGGTCCCCAGCTCCAAAAAAAAAAAGAAAAAAGAAAAAAAAAAAAGAAAGAAATAATCATATTTCTTCCTGAGCTCAGCAAGGCTCATCGATCTTTTAGTGTGACCAGTGGGGAGGTAAGGCTGACTACAAGTTTGCTTTGCCTGCCACAAAGAGACTTGCTTGAACTTGACACAGGGAAACTATGAATGGATCAAAAAGCAGGTGGGATGGGGCTGGTACCACACGCCTTTAGTCCCAGCACTCAGAAGGCAGAGACAGGCGATCTCTGTGAATTCCAAGAAAGGGTTGTCTACAGAGCGAGTTCCAGGTCAACAAAACTATATAGTGAAACCCTATCCCAACAACAACAACAATAATAATAATACAAAATAACCATACATCTAAGAATATTTGGGCACCACAAACTGAAGTGGATCATGAAAGATTGAACAAAAGAGACACGAAGTTGTGGGGGGGGGGTGGTAGAGAGGCTAGGGTGGGTCTGGGAAGAGCGGGGGGGGGGGCGGGGGGGGGGAGAGGTCAGTAAATATGACCAAAACGTATACAAAACTTAAAAGAACTAATAATCTTAAAATAAACAGTGGTAGGTTGTGGCACATATGTGTAGTTTGAGCACTTGGAGGTGGAGGCAGGAGCATCACCAGTTTAAGGGTAGTCTCTGCTACAGAGCAAGTCCCAGACCAGTCTGGATTACACGAGAACTTCTGTCAACAAATAAATACACAAATAGTGGGGGCTGGAGAGATGGCTCAGTGGTTAAGAGCACTGACTGCTCTTCCAGAGGTCCTGAGTTCAATTCCCAGAAACCACATGGTGGCTCACAACCATCTGTAATGGGATCTGACGCCCTCTTCTGGTGTGTCTGAAGACAGCTACAGTGGACTCATATAAAATAAATAAATACTTTAAAAAAATACACAAATAGGGAAGTAGATGAATAAGTAGGTAGGAAAAGGTAAAATTAAATTAACCAGGGATGGTGGCAGAACAGAAAGCTCGGAGTTAGAGACCAGCCTGGTCTACAAAATGAGTTTCAGGACAGCCAGGACTACGTAGACCCTGTCTCAATTTATCAAGTAAGCGACGATTAGGCCGGGAGAGCAGGCAATGTAAGCTCAGCACCCACCTGTGCCAACCACGTGCGATTTTGTCTCAGGAAACTAAGTTTTAGAGTAATTTCAGGTTTAAACTTGCTAGTACAGCTGTAATTCCAGCACATGGGAGGCAGGCCCAGAGGCTCTGGCGTTTGAGGCTAGCCTAGTCTCCAGAGGGATTTCCATCTCCAAATAGTAATTGCAGATTAATGCAAGGAAGTGTTTCCCTCTGCAGTCTACTCGGCCTCCCCGCATCGTTACACGACACAGCTGTCAAAACTAACCAATATTAATAGGTTCTCATTAACTAAAGTCTTAAACCTTTAGCTAATGGCCTCTTGGTGTGCCAGGATTTCATCTGGAGGAGAAATTACATTTAGTTGCTGTTAGGCTACCTTTTTCTGTGGAATCACGATGAGCAAACATCTCCCCCCAGATAAGGCGCCCACACACCAACAATAGACCAAACACACAGTTCTACGCAAGTCCAGCTTGGTGAACCTTTGAGAAAACTGGGCCTAGAGGAGCACCTAGGTGATCCCGAAACAGCCGCAGCATTGAAAAGTGACCCGGCGGCAGGAGTGACGACTCCCCCACAGCTAAGTGATTGGTCAGAGCCCACCTCAGTGAACCTTCCAATTGCTATGTGTTCCTCGTAAATCTATATGACGCTGGGGCAGAAATATGTGCATCTGGGGAGAGGAGGCAGGAGGTATGGCTGGAACCGCCTGTGAGGGTCTAACGCCCCTCCCTGACCAGTACTTGCACTCGGGAGCATCGGCAGCTCTGATTTGCGCTCTACTGAGCAGGATCACATCTGCTCTGATTAGAATGGTAATGGCTGCCGGGCTTGGAGAACAGCATTTCTCAGCAGTCGTTGTAGCGTGCACTTTAAGACACTGCAATTCACACACATTAAG
This sequence comes from Rattus rattus, assembly GCF_011064425.1. Taxonomy (NCBI): domain Eukaryota; kingdom Metazoa; phylum Chordata; class Mammalia; order Rodentia; family Muridae; genus Rattus; species Rattus rattus. Next base: position 250,727,954 of record NC_046154.1, read on the forward strand.
TACAAGATGTGACCTTTACCGCAGATGTAATCTGATGGACGGACATTTTTACCTTGCAAGTTCAGCTAGTTCTGACTAGAGACGTCAATTAGAGTTCTGTCTCTCCACAGGGTATCTGGTGTGACATATTACCTTGTAAGTGCTATAGAGACAGAGAAATTCTGATAAGCCAACTTTAAAAATTTTAAACAGGGTCTTACTCTGCGGCTCTGGCCGTCTGAATTTTCTGTGTAGACCAGGCTGGCTTCGAACTCACAGAGATCCACCTGCCCCTGCCTCCCTAGTGCAAGCGCTGAGTGCTGGAACTAAGAGCTGATGAGGCAATTTTCTGAAGGAAAGAGTACCATGATGAGTGGGTGGTGATTCACCAGGATGTAGGTTGATGTCTATATGTGGGTGACGGCTGGCACAAGCTAGGTCAAGGCCATGATTGAACAGTAAAAAATAAGGGGACAAAGCTTTTGTAAGGCCGGAGAGAAGGGAAAGGAGGAGGAGAATCAAGATGGAAACAGGAAGGCTGGGATCCAGGTGGTCTTGAATGGCCCTAAGTAGTTATGTATATTTCTTAAAGGATAGATTTCTCTCTTTTTTATTGTTTAAAGACATATTTATTTATTATATATAAGTACACTGCAGCTGTCTTCAGACACACCAGAAGAGGGCATCAGATCCCATTACAGATGGTTATGAGCCACCATGTGGTTGCTGGGATTTGAACCCAGGACCTCTGGAAGAGCAGTCAGTGCTCTTAACTACTGAGCACTCTCTCTAGCCCAGGGATGGATTTCTAAAGGTCAATTTGTCTTATCTAGGTGGGCAGTTTATATCTTTATCAATTGGTCGTGAGTTTATTGTGTGGATGTATTGTGGATTATATTAACATATAAATCTGTTTGTTGGGTTACAGTTTGTTGAGTCTTGATTTTACGGGGTGTCTGGAACCAGAGAGCTCACAGCTAGTAGAGAGCCGCCGGGAGAGATACTAACTAGAGATAAACTGTGGTTAGTTCTATGTGGCCCCATGGTGCTGGAATTAACCCAGGCTCGGTGGACTGCCTGGATCTGAGAGCACTTGTGGGCAGCGTGGAGCTGCTGAGATAAAGACACCTTGCAGTGCCACCCCCCCTACGGGTGCCGGAGCTAGCTGGATAAAAGGTTCCACACGGGTTTTGTTTTGTTTTGTTTTGTTTTTGTTTTTCGGAGCTGGGGACCGAACCCAGGGCCTTGAGCTTGCTAGGCAAGTGCACTACCACTGAGCTAAATCCCCAACCCCGTTCCACACGTTTTTAATAATTACCGCAACGACGGGAAGTCTCGACTCTCCCCAGGGTGGTCCGAACGCACCTAGAATCCAAATTCTTGAGAGGTGGAAGCAGGAGGATCAGGCGTTCTCAGAGCTTAGAGTAAGCCCAAAATCGGCCTGGGATACATGAGATTCCTTCCCAACACAGAACAGAGGCTAGCGAGATGGCTCTGAGGACAGAGGAGCTTGCAGCCAAGCTTCTCAGCTTCTCATGAATCTGAGGTTTAGAATCCACGTGGTGGAAGAAGACTCAGGCACATTGTCATCTGATCTCTACAGGCACGCCATAGCATGTGACTCCCCCACACCCCCAACATAGACTGAAGTAAATACAACTCTTTTTAGTATATAATGTATTTATTTTATGTGCTTCGGTGTTTTGGCATCATGTACATCTCTGTGAGGGTGTCAGCTGTGAGCTGCCATGTAGTTGGTGGGAATTGAACCCTGATCCTCTGGAGGAGCAGCCAGCGTCCTTAACCACTGAGCCATCTCTCTAGACCCTGAGATAAATACGATTATAAATGCGTAAATGGAAAAGAGAAGTCCCACCTGAAGAAGCTGATCTACATTTCTGGCTATAATTTCAAAGCCCTCACAGGAGATGAGGCCATCTGTGTATGACTACTAGGACAAAGGTTACATAAGAATTTAAGAACTACTTCAGAACCCCTCATTCTTTTTTTTTTTTTTTTTTTTATTTATTTATTATATATTATGATTACACTGTCACTATCTTCAGACACACCAGAAGAGGGCATCAGATCTCATTTCAGATGGTTGTGAGCCACCATGTGGTTGCTGGGATTTGAACTCAGGACCTTGGGAAGAGCAGTTGGTGCTCTTAACCACTGAGCCATCTCTCCAGCCCCAGAACCCCTCATTCTTAATCTTCACAAGAGAATCCCTCAAAAATACATGGATCACATCCAACAGTAAGGTTAAGTGCGGTTTTGGGGTAAGAGATGCTTCATAAAGGCTGTCACCTGGTTTCCCTCTCCTGATGCGCTTGCCTTTCACTGCTGTGGCTTGAGGGCACTGGGAAATGGTCTTCTGAACTTCTGACTGTAATATCTCTTCCATGCTTTTACATTTTTTTTTTTTTTTGGTTCTTTTTTTTCCAGAGCTGGGGACCGAACCCAGGGCCTTGTGCTTCCTAGGCAAGCGCTCTACCACTGAGCTAAATCCCCAACCCCACTTTTACATTTTAATAAGGCAGCTCTCTTTAAAGTGTTCAAATTAGGATAGTGCTGTTTATAAGATTATAGGTAAATGCGCCTGAAATGTAATACAAAACCCAGACAAGGTTTAGCTAAGAATTTAACCCATAATTCATTAGGTGAATGAATTGCTTTCCCCCCAAGGATAAGAAGAGACTAACAGACTTTTCTTTTTTTGCATTTAAAAATGTTCATTTCAGAAACCATAGTGACACACACCTATGAATGATCTCTGCGTGCAGGAGGTGGGGCAGGAGGATGAGAAGTTGAAGGTCATCCCTGGCTACATAAGAGAGTTTGACAGCCTGACTTGTGGTCACAGCACTTGGGAATGCTGAGGCAGGAGGATAGTAAAGTTAACAACAGCCTGGTCTGCAAACTGAAGCTCTGTTTCAATATAAAGAAGGGGCATTGTTTCTTTTGTGATAGTTTAGGAAGATTATATATTTACTTTGTTGTTTGGAGACAGGGTTTCTCTGTGTAGCTCTGGCTGTCCTGGAACTCATTCTATTGAACAAGCTGACCTTGAACTCAGAGATCTGCCTGCCTCTGCTCCTGAGTGTTGGGACTAAAGGCTAAACCACCATGCCCAGCTTCTGTCGGCTCTTGAAATGGCGCCATTTTTTTTTGATTCAAAGAACTCTATGACAGTCTTTGGTTTTAGCTGGTGAAATTTCTCCTATTTACTCTGTATCCTGAGGCAGGTGCCAGTTTTCTCACACACATGTGCAGCTTGGCTGAATAATGTCAATACACAAGGTCCCATCTTATATGTATTTGTCATTGCTAAAACTGAAAGGAGCCTTGCTCTGGGCAGTGACTGTCCTAGGGCATTAAACCGTTTTTTGTTTGCTTGTTTGTTTGTTTTTGTTTTTGTTTGTTTGTTTGTTTGCTTGCTTGCTTGTTTTCTTCCTCCTGCTTTTGACTAATGTGGCCTAAACATATTTGTGCAGTTCCTATGCAGCACTTTGAAATAAGAAATATGTCATAAGGCAGATTTGATGGCGCACTCCTTTAGCCTCAGCAACTCGGAAGGCAATGGCAAGCAGTCTCCGGGAGTTTGAGGCCACCCTGGTCTACACAGGGAACTCCAGGTCAGCAAGGGTGAAGAGACCATGTCTAAAACAAAAACTAAGGGCTGGAGAGTCAGCTCAGTGATTAAGTGATTAAGAGCACTTGTTGCTCTTACAGAAGGACCTGAATTCAATTCCAGCTTCCACGTGGTGACTCAGAACTATCTGTAACTCCTGTTCTAAGGGATTTGAGGCTTTTTCTGACCTCCCCCAAGCACCAGGCATATGCATGGTATGCACTCATGCAGGCAAGGCACTAATACACATAAAATAAAATTCATACATCTTTCAATTTTTTAAAAGATTTTATTTATTTTATGTATGTGAGTACACTGTAGCTGTCTTACACACCAGAAGAGGGCGTCAGATCCCATTACAGATGGTTGTGAGCCACCATGTGGTTGCTGGGAATTGAACTCAGGACCTCTGGAAGAGCAGTCAGTGCTCTTAACCACTGAGTCATCTCTCCAGTCCGACATCTTTTAATTTTTAACCTGTGTGCTGGGGATGAGTTGTACACAATTAAAATGGTGCTGTGAGTAAAAAGACAAACCAACTTCTTGGCTAATGAATTCAGATTCCATTTTGCCCCTTCCTAGCTCTTGCTATTTTGACCAGTCCTTCTCTAAAGGCTTCTGTCATGAAATCAGCCTATTTGCTGGCATGCACCACGGTGGGGCTCTTGGACTGTTGGCATTCCCTCACAGAAGGAGGGGCAGAAGAGGGCAACTGTTCCCCCGACTTGAGATTACAGAAGCTCCTCACAGCCATTGGGAGGCAGTTCTACCCTAATTACACATGGCCTCTAAATCTCCAGATGTGACAGGTCATACATACTTCAGGAAGTTGAGAGGGGCCATCTCCTGAACTGTGAGGAAGCCATATTCCATTTTAGGTGCAGATGACAGTATGGCTGCTCTGTGGTTACCTGTGCTCCTGTATGCAATCTATCATCCATGCTCTGTAAGCGATCCCAATAAACTCATTGGCTCTCCAGGTTGAACTTCTCCGAGATCGTACTTCCAGTCCTCGTTGGGGCCACTTAAAGATCTGGTAGCTATTTAAGTCTCTCAGGGAAGGAATTTCCTGAAAGAAATGAGAATGATGACATTCACTCTGCGTTCAGCCCATTCTCGTGCTTGGGAGATGTGAAAAACCTGCCAGTGTGCTTTGTAAGCCGTCATATATTGTATAGCCAGGCTATGGCTGAGTCCATTTCTTGTTTTGAAAGCTTCGCTTCGTTCATCTGGGCACAACTAAACCAATACTATGACCAGGTGTTCATTGCAGGCAGTGTCTTTTCAGACTCGGCCGAGACGGCCCTTTAACGCTGTGGAAGCTGTTGGTAGCCTTTCTGAAGTGAGGGAAGGGGGAAGGGGGTTTCAAACTAGATTCCTTGCCAGCAGTGACAGCATCAGCTGTCATCTTTCTGGATTCTTCTTTGGTACTGTGTTTAAATGTTACCCCTACACACTGAGTTCTCATAGAAACCTCAAGTTCCAGGTTTCCATGGATGTGCAAAATGTTAAGAGTGACTCAAAAACAGGCCCTCAGGTTCCGCACACTGCCTCCTTCTTAGTCATGTCCTCAACCAATTAGTGTTTTCCCCAGGGCCAGTGACTGATGGAAAACTAGATTAACCTGGCCTAGAAGCCAGCTCTGTGAGCCCTAAAGAGAAGACCAGTTTCGGGACTTGTGCACTGCTCCCATCCTGACTGCTCCAAAACAACCTTGATTTGCTTGCAGCACGGACAAGGTCCCCAAGGTAGCTCCAAAAGGAGGCCTGGAACCTGGAGTGGGCCAGTCTTTTCGTGAAACTACAGCCCCCAGCATGCCCCGCGGCCGCCGACTCTACAGCCCGCGCGTGCGCAGTAGGGCAGCTGTGCGCTGATTAGGAGCCAGCCGCTAGCCGGAGCAGCTGAGGTGCTGAGGTGGCCCTGAGACAGGTGAGCCGGGCGCAAGTCTCCGAGCGAGGCGGACGCTCACTATCCCCTTAGTTGGAGGCCGCGGGGTACGAGCTGAAGGGAAGGCGGCGGGGAAGGTGCGGCCTCAGGCGGGGGAGGCGAGCTGCTGCGGCGCGGCTGCTCCCACGGCGACCCGGGACGCGCGTGACAGACCCACCCCCTCCGGCGGCTCCCGGCGAGGGTGAGGAACTGCGCCTGACGCAGGACTCCTGTCTGCGAAGTAGGGCAGCCGCGGGCGTCTGGGCAGGTGGCAACTCTACCTCAGAGCCGACTTGGGTGTTTTCATTTAAGAAGCAGGTTTAGCTTCTAGGCCGAGTCTGAGCGCGCTGCCGTGTGTTAGCATCAGGGAAACTGAGGCGGACATGTAGTCAGGGTCGCCTCGTGTGCTTCGGGTTAGAGTTCCTGAAATTACTCTGAGATTGAGGTGTGGATCCTGACTGCTTTAATATGGCAGTAATAGGAAATACAGATGCTTTAAAGTTTCTTTTTCAATGACAGATTGTGCTGTGTCTTCCCGTCTAATGCGTATGAAATGTATGATGGGCCATGGTGGGTTTCTTTGTTTTTCTTTTTGTTAAGTTTTTTGTTGTTGTGGTTGTTGGTTTTTGTGGAATATTTAGAGATAACCGGGAGCGGGGGGGTAATGTATTATCTGCCTGTCTGTCTGCCTGTCTGTCTATCTATCTCCTTAAAAGAAATCTTTCTAGGTAAATTCATTTTGTCTGTAGCCCAGGCTGGCCTCAAACTCAGAGATCTGCCTGACTCTGCTTTCCAAGTGCTGGAATTAAACGTGTGCACTCTCAAACCTCCCAAATTCAAATTTTTTTTTCTTTTTTTTTCTTTTTTTCGGAGCTGGGGACCGAACCCAGGACCTTGCGCTTGCTAGGCAAGTGCTCTACCACTGAGCTAAATCCCCAACCCCCAAATTCAAATTTTTAACTGGACTAATTTTCAGCTTCATCATTTTTATTTGTAGCTTTTCTAACTGTGCTGGTGACTAAGTTTCAAGGTACACGCATTTCCTAGTTCTTTTCCCCCTTATTCCTTTGTTAGCCTCCAGTTCTCTTCTGACTCCCATAATTTTCTGTTTCCCATACTCTGTTCCTCATGACCTGTGCGTGTGCTGCTGCTGCTACTGTTTTTGATAATCCCATATGGAACCCAGGGCCTCCACTACTGAGCTGTCCCAAAATCCTTAATGTAGCTTCTTTGTCATTTTTTGTTTGTTTGTTTGTTTGATTGGTTGATTGGTTTTAAATTTTTCGGATTTATGTTTTTAAGTGTGTGTGTGTGTGTGTGTGTGTGTGTGTGTGTGTGTGTGTGTGTTCATGAGCGCCTGTAGGTACCTGCAAAGGTCAGAAGATGGCTTTAGAGCCCTTGGAGCTAGAGCAGTGGTTAGACTGTTATGCGTTCTGGGAACCAAATTTGGGTTCTCTGTTAGAGCGGTATTCATTCTTAACCGTAGAGTTATGGCTCCACCTCAGATTGTTGCTGTTGTTTGTCCCTAATTAGTCTGGAACTTCCTGTGTAGACTAGGCTGGCCTTCAGTGATCATCCTGTTCTCTAAGTCTTGTAGATGTTGGGATTAAAGCATGTGTCAACACACCCAGCCCTCTGTCCTTTTTAACCACAGATGTGTGTGGTCTAATGGCAGAGAGGAGGTGTTTTGGTTGGTGGCTATGACCCATGGATAAACATTAATTTAATAAGACTCTGGGGAGCCCTGGATATGGCTTGGGTAGAATGCTGGTTTACAATGGTGAGACCTTTTGTTTGGTTCCTAGCAAGAAGAAGGTTGTGATCAAGTAGTTGCTGCCACATAAAAACACAATCACCCTCTTTCTTTGTGAATTTGGGAACTTGTCACATTGACAGGAGATGAACTGGGGTATGTGTCATGGCATCGAGGGAAGTTCTGAGAAAGTGACTCAGGAGACCATCCCTGCTGTTACACGGCTGTCTTCCTGTGCCTGGAGTGGCCGCAGCAGCATCCTACTGGCTCAGAATCATACAAAGTGTTCTGTCTGTGTTTTTACCTTATCTCTTCTTTGTTATCAGTGAAGATGTGGCAGAAGCCCAAAACCTTGTAGATTTGGTGACTTAACAGCAGTTTCATCGGCCTGGTCTCCAGACTCTGCCTGTTACTCAGTTGGTAACAGCAGTAATTTTCCACAGCAGCCATTCATGGACTCAGACTATCATGAGGAAGTGGGAATAGCACAAAGGGTGGTACACAGAAGAAAGATCCTGTTCGTCATTGCATATAACACAAACTTGGACAGGAAATCCGGACAGGACAGCTAGGTGGGAGAGGTTAGACACAGGAGTGTGGTTTCTATTTGCAGAAATATCATTGAAACTCTTTTCCCTAATAAACACTGTAACTGTGGCAGTCAACTGTAGGCTTATTGTGTTTTACATATGTGGAAATAAGGTTTAGAGGTTAAGTGATTTTGTACGAACACTGTGACACAGCCAACTTCTAGTCAGTTCTATCTAGTTCTAAAACCCTGTTTCTTCCCCTCTTCCATAATAATATAATGCTGAGTAGCCTAGAACCCAGGGTCTTCCTGCCTTTACTTTCCAAGTGCTGGGATACGAATGTGTACCCTCACTCCTCTTTTGACAGTGTTTTGTATTGTCCTGTCAACAAGTATATTCAAAGCATTGGGGACGTGGCCTAATTACTTTCTATGTACAAGGCTCTGTGTTCAATCTGCAAAAGGACAAAAGCAAGTTTGTTTACATCTTTCCTTATTCTTGTTCCCACTCATTCCTTTTAATGTAGTGCTTGGAGTCAAACCTAGGAACTGTTGTACGGTAGGCAAGCTCTACCTTTGAATTTTACTCTCAGGGCAAGCTTCCCATTTTCCTTTTTTTGGAGACAAGTTCTCTTTTTTATATAGCTCTGGCTGTCCTAAAATTTGATCTGTAGACCAGGCTGGCCTGGAACTCACAGAGATTCATCTGCCTTTGCCTCCCCAGTGCTGGGGTCAGAGGTGTACACCCCCACACCAGGCTCAATTTCTTCCTATATTTGTCCTTAAAGAGCAGATTCTAGGCCTGGGGATACAGCTCAGTTTGTAGGTTGGTTGTCTAATATGAATGAAGCCCTGTATTTGATCTTTAGCACCACATAACAGGATATGGTGGTATGTGCCTGTAATCCCAGTGGAGGCAGGGGGATCAGGGGTTCAGAGTCATCCTCAGTTCTGTAGATAGTTCAAGGTCATCCAGGGATACATGAATTTGTCTCAAGGGTGGGTTCAGATTCTACCCCTCTCTTTTATTTACTCCTTAGTGTAATACAATCTGGTGTTCATCTTCATGAACTTCATTGAGTCATGTACTGAATATCTACTGTGTATCATACCTTCTGAAGTTTTACCCTGAGACTTTAGGGAAAGAAGTCAGAAATTGTCAGTATTTTATGTTAAATGCTTACACCATCGCCTTCAGTCTTGGGAATTGGGGAAAGATGCAGGATTCCTAACAGAAATAATTCCTTGCTCTAGAAGTAGTCTAAGCCTGCATGTGTGGCGCTACACTCTCAGAGAGAGTAATACCCCCATCCCCCTCCAGTGAGAAGTGATATGGTTGGAAGATAAAGTGCAGGCTCTGGAGTCTGACAGACTAGGACCTGAGCCACAAATGCGTCCTTGTGATGCCAGCTTTTAGTGTAAGCCCTTGGAAAGTAGAGCCTTTGTCTTAGCACTACCTTACCTCTCTAGAGCAACAGTAGGTGAGTGATAACTTGGAGGAGAAATGCCTTATGGGGTTGTTGTGCTCAGCATGGTAGAGATGAGTGCTAGTAGTAGCAGCATATGACTAAATAATGAGGCTAAGTTTTCCATGCAGCTTAGCAGCTGTTTGACAGCACTGTGTTTTGAATATTACATATATAATAAATCACTCCTCTTTTGAAAATGTAGGCTCATTGCCTTATGATCACCATTCACAAATGAAGCATTCACCTCTTTACAGTAGGCACAGGTAGCTATTATCTGTGTCTTTTAACATCATATCTCTCTTCTGGTTATATTCATATTCCTACCCCTCCCTTTTTCATTCTTTTTTTTTTTTTTTTTTTTTTTTCTGGGGTTTCTCTGTGGTAGCCCTGGCTGACCAGGAACTCAATCTGTAGACCAGACTGGCCTTTTAAACTCGGAGATCCACCTGCCTCTGCCTCCAGAGTTCTGGGAGTAAAGGTGTATACAATAACCACTTTACCTTTTTATTCCTTTTTTTTTTTTTTTTTTTTTTTTTTTTTCGAGACAGGTCTCCATATAAACTCTATCTGGTCTGGAACTTGCCATGTAGACCAGTCTGGCTTCAAACTCACAGAGATCCATTGCCCCTGCCTCTGAGTGCTGGGACTAAAGCATGTATTTTTACATCCAGCTCTACATTTTCTGCATTTTAAAGTATTCATGTTATATAGTCTGTATTTGTGAGGTTCTATTTGTTTGAGACAGGGTCTCTTAGAGTCTAGGCTGGCCTCAAAGTAACTGTATAGCTAAGAGTGGCATTGAACTCTTGATCTTCCTACCTTTGTCTTCTATGTGCAGAAATCACAGGTGTATTCCACTGTGGCTGGCTCTATTTATGTGAGTTTTGCTGTTGTTTGTTTTAGATGTGGTCTTGTTATGTAGCCCAGGTTGGCTTTGAACTTGCGATCCTCCTGCTTTTGCCTCCTGAGGACTAGGACTACATGTGTATGCCATTCCAGAGCCCAGGATTATATTTGTGGTTTTCTCTAATGATGTGTGTTCTTGGGTGGCTTCTCTTGACTCGTCTTTCATTAGATGGATTCTCAATCAGATCAACATGAAAACTGAAGTTGAGAGCACTAATTAATTCCCAGAAGTCTCATCTTAACACAGGAGATGGCCCATACTTGAATTCCCAGCTACCGTGGAGCCTGAGGCAGGAGATAGCTTGAACCCAGAAAATTTCAGGTCAGCCTGGGTGACAGAGGGGAGACCAAGCCTCAATAATAAAAATAACTCTTAGAAAAGGCATGGTTTGCAATTAGGGTTTTAAAGAAGATTATTTTTTTCCTTAACAAAATAACATGGGCATTCCCAGCCCCTTTCTAGATGTGTAGTTAGCCTTCTAGTTAACATTCTAAAGACAGGAAACAGCAGGTCAGTTCCCACTTCTTATGTTTGAGTTCCATCTGTAAATATCCTTAACTTGTGTGACTTGAGAATAAGGTTAAAGTCCAGCACTCCTTTCATCCCTTCTCCTCTTTCAATTTCTCTTCTTCTCCTTTTTGAGGCAGTCTCATCTGTAGTCCCAATGCCCTCGACATTGCTGTACATTGCTGTGCGGGCCGGTGAGCTGGCTCAGCAGGTGCAGGTCTGATGAACTGGGTTTGGTTCCATGTAAAGGAGACAACTGACTGTACTTTTACCTCCACAGGGGCATGTGCTCTGCTGTGGTTATAGACAGGTGCCACCATGCCTGGTTTTCCTCTGGTAGCAAACTCTTGCTCTTCTCCCAAGATATTTGCCTGGTTTTCTTTCCTTCCTTCCTTCCTTCCTACCTTCCTTCCTTCCTTCCTTCCTTTCTTCCTTCTTTCTTTCTTTTTTTTTTTTTTGTTTTTTTTTTTTTTTTTTTTTTTTTTTTTTTTTTTTTTTTTTTTTTTTTTGGTAAACTTTTTTTTTTTTTTTTTTTTTTTTTTTTTTTTTTTTTTTTTTTTTTTTCCTTTTTTTTTTTTTTTTTTTTTTTTTTTTTTTTTTTTTTTTTTTTTTTGAGCTGGGGACCAAACCCAGGGCCTTGCGCTTGCTAGGCAAGTGCTCTACCACTGAGCCAAATCCCCAACCCCTCTCCTCCTTTTTTTTATTGTTGATGTTTTAAAATTTTTAAAAGATTTATTTATTTATTATGTATGAGTGCACTGTAGCTGTCTTCAGACACACCAGAAGAGGACATCAGATCTCATTTACAGATGGTTGTGAGCCACCTTGTGGTTGTTGAGATTTGAACTCAGGCTCTCTAGAAGAGCAGTCAGTGCTCTTAACCCCTGGGCCATCTCTCTAAAACCCCCCCCCCCCCTTTTTTTTCTTTTAATTTTCGAGATAGGTTTTTCTCTGTGTAGCCCTGGCTGTCCTGGAACTCACTCTGTAGCTCTGTCTAGCTTTGAACTCACAGAGGTCTGCCTGCCTCTGCCCCTCTGCCCCTCTCTGCCCCTCTCTGCCCCCCCTGCCCTCCTTTCCCCTCCTTCCACCCCTCTCCCCACTTCACCCCCTGCCTCATTGTTTATATGAATACACTGTAGCTGTCTTCAGACACACCAGAAGAGGACATCAGATCCAATTACAAATGGTTATGAGCCACAGTGGGACTTGAACTCAGGACCTCTGGAAATGCAAGTCAGTGCTCTTAACCAGTGAGCCATCTCTCCACCCCCTAGGCTGTGGTTTGTGTATGGTATTATGTGAGTATAAGATGTTGAAAGGAAGCAGTAGGAAAAGCATCACAGAGTGGTATTTACCCTGAGTGCTAAAAAAAAAAAAAGGAAAAAGTCGAAATGAGAGGCGGCCTTCTAAGCAGAGAAACAGGGTAAGAGCTGATACAGACAGGGCTGATAAGAGAGCTCATTGGTTAAGACAGCTTCTGTAACTCTAACTCTAACTACAGGGATGGGATATTCTCTTCAGACTTCTGTGGGCACCAGGAACACACATAGTATACAGACATACATGCAGGCAAAGCCCTCATACACATGAATTAAATAAATTAAAAAAACTGAAGCAGAATTGGATTATAGGGGTAAATCAGTGGCTCAGTGGGTAAAGGTACTTAACTCAAAGCCTGGTGGCCTGAGTTCAGTCCCTGGGACACAGGTGATAGAAGGGAAAAATAGTTTCTATAAGTTGTCCTCTGAGTTCCATGTTGATTGTGCACAAAATAAGTAAAAGTGGAGGTGGGGCTAGGGGGTTGGCAAGATGGTTCAGTGGGTAAAGAGCTTGCTGCTCAAGTATGAGGAACAGGATTGGGATCTTTAGCACTCTGGTGGCATATATCTGTAAGCCCCTAACATTTGGGGAGCAAAGACAGGCAGACCCCTGGGGCTTGATGGCTAGCCAGTTTAGCCAAAGGTAAGCTTCAGTGACAGGCCCTTTATCTCCAAAAAATAAGGCTGGGAGGCTAGAGAGATCGCTTAGCAGTTAAGAGCACTTTCTGTTCTTACAGAGGATCTGAGTTTGGTTTCCCAACACTTGCCTGTTAACTCCAGGTCCAGGGGCTCTGATACCCTCTTCTGATCTATGGTACCCATATATACATGGTATACACTTACACACACACCCACGCACGCACGCACACACATACACATGCACGCGCGCGCAAAATTAAAAATAAAGCAGAGAAGGGATTGAACATCCTGAAATCGACCTCTGGCTGAAGGGTTGGGAGCATATGTGCTACAGGGAGCTGTGCTTCTAGGCTGTTAATCTGACATAGTGCCTCCTTCCCCTAGTTCCTCATACTGGGGAATGAACTTGTGATCTCTTGCTTGCCTTGCTGGGCATGTGCTCTACCATTGAGCTCTATCTCCAAGGTTTTTTGTTTTGTTTTGTTTTGTTTTTTAAATTTTTTATTTTGAGACTGTTCTGTAGTCCAAATTAACCTTGAACTTGCCCTAGAGCCCAGGCAGCCCTTGAAAGTGTCACCCTCCTATATCAGCCTCCTGAATAACTGGGAGTGCAGGACTGTGCTGCTAGACAGGACTGATCTGTTCCTCGTTTGAATAGAAGACAGTCTGGAGGCACAGAAGCCTGTTTGGAGCTATGCTCGGTGGACTAGGAACATGGCAGTGAGGGTATGGATTAAGGTGATGGGGACAGGATACTAGAGGTGTTCTAGATGCAAAAGTGGCAAACTTCCCAGATAACTCAGTGTGAGAGTAAAAGAAACATAAGACCTGAAAATTACCTTAAACCTTAAAATCTAAATATGTTAGAAGAAAATTAGGATAATAACAAATCATCTGGGGATGGGCTAAAAATAGATGTGTGGCGTGATACCCAAAGAAAAGTTAGAAATAGCAGTGGGGCCTGTGGTGTGAGATGATTTGTAGCTTAGTAGGACAGGATGGCTAAATCTTGATTTTTTTTGTGGGGGAAGGGGGTTAATCCCCCTGCCTCGCCCCCTAAATGCTAGGATTAAAGGTGTTTGCTATTAAAGGTGTGGTGGCATCTCAGTACTCAGGAGGCAGAGACAGATGGATCTCTGTGAGTTTGAGGTCCACCTGGTCTATATAATGAGTTAGAGGACAGTCAGGGCTATATAGAGAGACCCTGTCTGAAGAAACAAAACAAAAGAAAAGATGTGTGCTACCATGCCAGTGTTAAGAACAAACAAAACCCAGTTGTTTGTGTTTATGTGTGCACATGCCCAAAGTGTGGAGGTGAGAGAACAACTTGCAGGAGTCAGATCCTTCTTTCTACAAGTAAGTCCTGGGAATTAAACTCAAGGTTGTCAGGGTTCTAGCAAGTGTCCTTGACCTACTGAGCCCTCTCACCGACCCTAAATTCTTCCGTGTTTTTTTTTTTTTTTTTTTTTCCAGAGCTGGGGACTGAACCCAGGGCCTTGTGCTTGCTAGGCAAGCGCTCTACCACTGAGCTAAATCCCCAACCTCTCTTCCGTGTTTTTAATTTTTATGATTTTATATGTATGAGTGTGCATTATGTGTGTGTCTGATGCTCTTAGAGGACAGAAAAGGGCATCAGATCCTTGGAACTGGAGTGACAATTTCGAGCTGCCCCGTGGATGGTGGGAATCAAACCTGGGTTCTCTGCTAAAGCAGCCAGTGCTTTTAACTGCTAAACCATCTCTCCAGCCCCTTAACTCCCACTTTGGAAGAAAAATAGATCCCAAACAATGGAGGAAAAAAAGAGTATGACTGACTTGGGAAATGAGGCAACAGAAGAGCCAATAAAGAAGCATCTGGGTAGAGAAGACAGCACCTGGGGTTGGGGATTTAGCTCAGTGGTAGGGCGCTTGCCTAGCAAGGGCAAGGCCCTGGGTTCGGTTCCCAGCTCCGAAAAAAAGAAAAAAAAAAGAGAGAGAAGACAGCACCTCAGAGTGTTAGGAAAAGAATTCTAAGAACCTGGGGGGGGTGGAGGGGTTAGGTGAGCCCGGTGCTACAGAGTGGAGTCAGGCCAGGGTAGAAGATTCCATCCATGAAATGACTAGGAAAGCAATGAGTCCCTAGAATCTAGTTGTTAAGCAAGTCAAGCCACAAAGTGTAAAGGAGTGAGTTGATCGACAAGTGCTTTTAAAAATATGTCAGCCAATAGAACAGATAAAAAGATGTTGCGCTGGGGAGGCAGAGGCAGAGGCAGAGGGGCAGAGGGGCAGAGGGGCAGAGGGGCAGAGGGGCAGAGGGGCAGAGGCAGAGGTAGAGGCAGAGGCAGGGGAATCCCTGTTAGTTTGAGGCCAGCCTCTTCTACAGAGTGATTTCCAGCACAGCAAAGGCTACACAGAGAAACCCTGTCTTGAAAAAAAAAATTTAAAAAAAGGTTGAAAGACAAGAGTCTTATGTGACAGTCACTTTATTGATTCATTAAGGATTCAGAGATCTGAGTATATGTATTGACTTAAAAGTAATGAAGAGAATAAGACACCACAAAGGGCTGGGCTTAAAGGCTGCTGTATGTGGAAGAGTTGTGGAGTAAAGGGAGAATCTGTTTTTCTAAGTGGGAAGGAGAGAGAACAGAGAAAATAAGTGGAAAGGCTTCACAAAGGATTAAAGATGTATTTATATTTATGTGTGTGTGTGCTTGTGTAGAGTTATGTGTATCCTGTGCATGGAGATCAGAAGAGGGCATTGGATCCCTTGGAGGTAGAGTTACATTGGTTGTGAATTACCATATGGGTGCTAAGAATCCACTCTGGGTCCTCCGCAAGAGCACTGAGTGTTCTTAACCACTGTCTTAGTTAGGGCTACTATTGCTTTGATGAACCACAATGACCAAAGCAACTTGGGAAGGAAAGGGTTTATTTCTCTTACACTTCCATATCATAATACGTCACTGAAGGAAGCCAAGGCAAAAATTCAAATAGGGCAGGAGATAGGAGGCTGGAAGCAGGAGCTGATGCAGAGGCCATGGAGGGGTGCTGCTTACTGGCTTGGTCCTCATGGTTTGTTCAGCCTGCTTTCTTATAGAACCCAGGACCACCAGCCCAGGGACTGTTCCACACACAATGTGCCGGGGTACACCCCACCCCCACCCCTATATGTCACTAAGAAAATGCCCTGTTTGCTTGTCTGCTTAAGCCTGATTTTCTGGTGGCATTTTCTCAGTTGAGATTCCCTCCTCTCAGATATCTAAAGCTTGTGTCAAGTTGACATAAAACCAGGCGGCACAGCCATGTCTCTAGTTCTTTTCTCCCCCTGACAAACTTATTGTTTTGCTTTTGCAGTGCTAAAGATGGAACACAGGGTCCTGCCCACCATCACACAGTTACACTGTCAACCCAATTGCAGTGTTGAACTCAGCTCTCTTAGGCCATGACCCCAGAGGTCATCAAAATTGTAAGGAGTCTGAATTAGCTCCAAATGAAATATAATACAAGGTTAATGAGACCGGGTGCATGCCCCACACATGTAATCATAGCACATGGTAGGCCGAGTGGTGTTGCCACTAGTGTTCCAGCCAGGTTGGGCCACTAGGTTCCAGGACAGCCTGGGCTACATAGTGTGACACCTCGAAGAAGAGAGACAAAGCAAGTCAGATGCATGGTGAAGCTTTCGACAACAGTGAAAATAAATGTGGGTTGTTCTTGGCTTGTTCAGTATGGATTGTTCAAAAGGAGCATGAATAGAAGAAGCAATGAAAGGAACGTACATGGGGCTAGCTAAGGCAGGAAAGTTAGGGTTACTTCAATGTCGTGATGTCATTCCTACCATGGAATAGTTACGTATGTGGCGCGATTGTTTTGCTTATTCTATAGTGCTGAGGGTGGATCCCAGGGTCCATGAATGCTAGGATAGCACTCCTCCCAGTGTTCCGTTCCCAGCCCACAACCTGATTGCTTAAGTCACGCACACCAAGTGCGAAATATACATAATTGTCACAAAAACTTAAGATATTATGGAAGGCAGGCCTGCAGATAAGATGAACACTGCCGGGGCTGGAGAGATGGCTCAGTGGTTAAGAGCACCGACTGCTCTTCCAAAGGTCCTGAGTTCAAATCCCAGCAACCACATGGTGGCTTACAACCATCTGTAATGAGATCTGATGCCCTTTTCTGGTGTGTCTGAAGATAGCTACAATGTATATAATAAATAAAGATGTTTAAAAAAAAAAAAGATGAGTACTGCCACATCTAGCTTTCTACCAGTCCTGGAGGTCCATTCAGGTCCTCATGCTTGCGCAGTGTACACCAATGACCGAGTCACCCCTCCCCGCCCCAACACCAGTTTGTATTTTTAGTTTATTTTCATCTGTTTGTTTTCATCTTATACATGCCTGTCCCATGCTACCCTAGAATGTAGCGAAAAATGACCTTAAATTTCTGATCTTTTGCCCCCACCTCTAGAGTACTGGGGTTATTACCAGCTTACACCACCATAGACTGTTTCTCTGTGGTATTGGGATAATACATTACCAGACCCCCGTCTTACTATACATTTAAAATAAAGATTTCACAGTGGACTTTTCCCTTGTCAGTCATCAAGGAGCCTTACTTTCCTCAAAAACTACCCACTGAGTGCAGAGTTTCAGGTAGGCCACACATTTCATTTTCTCTCCCTCAGTGGTAGAATAGATGGGCTGTGCAGGTGCCTTGCTTGGCGTTCCTCATTACCTGCTGGATACTGTCAAGCTGTAAATATTAGAGGAGAGATCCTTGGAGGGACTCGAAGGCTCAGAGACATGATGTGAGCTGAGCAAGTTCTCGCCAGAGGGCTGCAGTTCTCTTGGCTGCTGAGCAGGAAGTGGCAGCCTGTTCCTTGGCACGCTGCTCCAAGGGAGGTTCCTCTGTGCCTGGCTTGTGTTTGCCCAGTGTGTGTTCTGTATTACACTGCCACACCTCTCTGGCCTAAAAGAACATTCTAACTCTGGTCATAAAGGAAATATTGACTTAAGGAAGGGACAGTAGCCACAGTCGCAAACCTGTAGGAGCAGGAGCTGGAGGGGAAGTGGATGAGGAGGTTGCTTTGCTCTTCTGCTGGTGCCAGTTATAGGAGGCGCTGCTGAGAAGTGGGAGACTACCTCAGATGTGACACTGGGGCATGTAAAAGGTGATGGAATAATCATGTTTTTAACAAGGGTCATTGGTGTTTGGGAGAGGACCCGTTCTAGAAGGTTAGCAGGAATAATTCCTATATCAAGGCTTCACTAAGCACCATGCTCTGAGAGGATACAAACAGGCTCCAGTATCTGGGGAAATAGACTTAAGGCAGATGCAACAGTGCATGTTGAGAGCCAGGCAGGTGGCAAGGCCATTAGGTCATCCAGTATAAGTCAAGTCAACAAATTAACCCCTACCCCACCCCTTGACAGGATCTCTCTCCATCGCCCTGGCTATCCTAAAGCTCACTATGTAGATCAGTCTGGCCTCAGCTGATACTGGATGCTAGAATTGAAGGTGTATGCCACCATGCCTAGCAATTTAATATTTTTTTGTTTTTGGTTTTTGAAGTAAAAGAGGTTTAAAGAGTGGAAGGAAATTATTGAGTGATTTTAAAAAAGATTGTGTGGTTGTAAGATAGTGGATAGGAGAGGTGACAAGACTGGAGGCAGAGGTCCTCCCAGGAAGATTGGTAATGATGTTGATTACAGGAAATATTGGGTTCTTTTAGCATCAGGTTATAAGAAAAATGTTTCAGCCAGGCATGGTGGCATACATTCAGGGGTCAAAAGCAGGTGAATCTCTGTGAGTTCAAGGATAGCCTGATATCAAAGAGAGTTCCAGGACAGTCAGTGCTATACAGAGAAATCCTGTTTCAAAAAATTTTTTGTTTTAATTTCATATATATGATATTTTTATTTGCTTGCATGTCTGTGTACCTTGTACATATCTGGTGTCCTCAGAGATACAAGAGGGCACTGGATTCCCTGGAATGGAAGTTTACAGATGGTTGTAAGCTGCCACGTGGGTTCTGGGAATCAAACCCAGGTTCTCCAGAAAAGCAGCCAGTGCTCTTAACAGCTGAAGCATCTTTCCAATCCCTGGTTTTATTTTTTGAAACCATTATTATTGTAGCCCAGGCTGGCCTCAAACTTACTATATAGCCCTAAATGGCCTCAGACTCTTGGTCCTCCTTCCTTAGCCTCCCCAGTGCTGGGATCATAGACCTGTGCCTGTGTATGCTGACTATATCAGAGACTGGAGGGTAGCTCACTCAGGCAAGTGTTTTCTCTGCAAGCATAAGGACCCAAGTTTATATCATCAGCACCCACATAAAAGCCAGGCAAAGCTGCACCTGTAACCCTTGCTGGGGAAGCAGTGACAGGAGGGTCTCTGGGCTGCTGCTCAGCTGGTCTTGGTGAGTTGGTGAGCTCCAGGGTTAGAGGGACCCTATTTCTAAGAAAGGAGGAGGTAGGTGAAGAGCGTTGGATGCTCTCCCAGAGTATCTGGGTTCACTTTCCAGTACTCACATGGTGGCTCCGAGCCATCTAGTACCCTCATCTGGCCTCAGAAGGCACCACTGTATGCACACGATACATAGACATATACGTGTTCAGGCAAAATACCTATGTACATAAAATTAAACCTTAAAAGTGAAAAGCAGTGAAGAAAAATACTTGGCATTGACACAGACATGTGTGTGTCCTTGACAGACACATGCAGATACCACACACACACACATCAAAAAGATACAAGAGGGTTAAGTAAATTGTACCTACTGCCCAGTTTACCTTGCCTTCTATTTTATGTGAAATAAATGCCCAATTTTTTACATGGTTTGCTTGTTTGTTTTGAGATAGGGTCTCTTACATAGCTTTGGCTGTCCTAGAACTCATTGTATAGACCAGGATGGCCTCAACTGACAGAGTTGTTGCCTCTGTCTCTGCCTCCATAGTGCTGGGAATAAAACTGGACACTACTTACTACAGCTGGTTTTTTTTTTTGTTTTTTTTTTTTTTTTTTTTTTATTAACTTGAATATTTCTTATATACATTTGAGTATTATTCCCTTTCCTGGTTTCGGGCAACATCCCCTCCCCCCCCTTCCTTATGGGTGTTCCCCTCCCGACCCTCCCCATTGCCGCCCCCCTGCAACAGTCTAGTTCACTGGGGGTTCAGTATTAGCAGGACCCAGGGCTTCCCCTTCCACTGGTGCTCTTACTAGGATATTCATTGCTACCTATGAGGTCAGAGTCCAGGGTCAGTCCAACTACAGCTGGTTTTAATCTAGCTCTGCTTATTAGTGTTCGTGCATGGAAAAAGCCCGAATCGAATGGTAGCTATTAAGTATGTCTGGACAGGGTGGTTAGGAACTTGCTGGCTAGTTTTTATGTCACCTTGACACAAGCTAGAGTCATCTGGGAGGAGAGAATGTCAAATGCTTACATAAAATTAGGCTGTAAGCAAGTTTGTGGGGCATATTTTGTTTTCATTTCCTTTATTAGTGATGTGGGAGGGCCCTTCCCATTGTAAGTTGGTGCTACCTCTGGGTCCTAGATTGTACAACAGGCTGAGCAAGCCATAAAGAGAAAGGCAAGAAGCACAATTCCTCCATGGCCTGTTTATCAGCTTCTGCCTCCAGGTTCCTGCCCTGACTTCCTCTAGTGATGAACTGTTTCCTGGAAGTGTAACCCCTTCTCCCTCAAGTTGTTTTTGGTCATAGTGTTTCCTAACAGCAATAGAAACCCAATTTAGGCAAACAAGCATAAACTGAGGCAGAGGGAAAGAAGCTAAGCTTGAGCATTGAAGAAGGAATAAGCAGATAAAGTGTGTTGTAAGCAATAGGAGCCAAGGCATAGGAACTGAAGAGAGTGTGCTCCGTATTAGGAGCTACTGGGTTATTATCCTCCAGTCAACCCCTGCCCTACCTATATCAGACTCTGGATCAGGTACTGGATATAGGACAGCCATGTACATAAGCAGTATGAAGTAGGAAATATTAGGAGCATCCATCAATGATTGAGTCTTTCAAGAGAAGTGAACATAGGAGTCAGAAAGGGTTTGTTAGAGGTCCCATCTGAATTAGAATTTGAAAGACCATCCAATGGGGAATTTAGACTCGTGGGTCTGTGTTTTCCTTCCAGACCCAGCAGAATCAGCACCAGGGAAGTGATGTCAGCACTCAGCAGTTTGAGATCTGCTGATCAGGATATCCTGTAAGGGGACTGAAGAGATGACTCAGAGAATTTTTTTCTTTTTTGTGTATGTATCTCTGTGTAGTATGCATATATGTGTATGCATGTGCAGGTATGCATTGTGGAGACCCAACGTTGACATCAGGTCTCCTTGATTGTTATTTTCACCTTATATTGAGACACCGTCATGAACCCAAGTGAAATTTCTCACAGTGATGGCCACAGGCCAACTTGATCTAGACTGTTTCTCATTAAGACTTCTTCCCAGGTAATCCTAGGTTGTGTCACGTTGACAATTAAAACTGATCATTACAGCATATTTTTTCACTGCGTTGTAATTATAATAAAAATGCAGGTATAGATCATCGAGTCAGTTGTCAGCACCACATTAATCTTTTATATCAACAGTGCTATTAACCCAGCCTTGAATTCGGGTAATGTGTCCAACACAGAAGCAGATTTAAAAAATCCAAGTTCTCTCTTAAGTAAGACAGGTGTTAATTTCATTTGTTTTGTTTTTTTTATTTAGAGACAGGCACTCACTCTGAAGCCCCTGCCTCAGACTCTAAATGCTGACGTTACAGTTGTGCGCCATTGCACCTTGTTTATGGAGACTGAACCTAGGGCAAGCCCTGAGCTACAGCCTAGACTTTAACTTCTTTTTAAAAATATGCATATTTATTTTTTCTGTGTATGTGGATGGGTAAGATGTGGAAATCAGAGGACGCCTTTTTTTTTTCTTTTTCTTTTTTTCGTTTTTCCACACAGGGTTTCTCTGTGTATTCCTGGTTGTCCTAGATTTGACTCTGTAGACCAGGTTGGCCTAGAACCCAGAGATCCTGCTTGCTGCTGCTTCTGGAGTGTAGGGATCAGAGGTGTGCACCACCACTGGCCAGCCAGAGGATCATTCTCCTGCCATGTGGGTCCTGGGGATTGTCAGGCTTGGTGGCCATCTTGTCAGCCTTTAATTTCTTTTAAAATGTCTTCAAGTTTGGTTCCCAGGATCCTTGTAGAGGTGGAAAGAGAACTTACTCCACGAAGTTTTTCTCTAACTCCTACACAGGCAGAGCCATGGCACAGCTACACACACATACAGACTTAAAAAAAAAATCAAAATTGTTCTTTACAGTGTTTTTTTTAAAAATATTTATTTATTTATTTATCTATCTATTTATTATGTATATATACATCATACAGCTTTCTGCCTGCATATATGTGCCTGCAGGTCAGAAGAGGGCACCAGACCTGATCATAGATAGTTGTGAGCCACCATGTGGTTGCTGGGAATTGAACTCAGGACCTCTGGAAGAGCAGTCAGTGCTCTTAACCACTGAGCTATCCCTCCAGCCCTACAGTGTTTTGTTTTGTTTTTTTTTTTTTTGTTTTTGTTTTTTCTTTTCTTTTCTTTTTTTCGGAGCTGGGGACCGAACCCAGGGCCTTGCGCTTGCTAAGCAAGTACTCTACCACTGAGCTAAATCCCCAACCCCCCTACAGTGGTTTTTATTGCAAAAATCTCCATTGATATTTAAATGTCCACTGGTAGATGACTAGATCAGTGAATTATTGACCATATGAACAGTACAAAACATGCTGATAATGTTTAGTACTTCCCAAGTGCTGGGATTTCACAGGGATGTGCCACCATGTGTGCTTTAACATGTCTGTGATCTCTGTGTGTTCGTCTGAGATAAAGCTGAGGATGTAAGAGAGGAAAGTCAGGGTTGGGTATGGAGTCCAGAGTTCCCGCTCAGCTTGTGCAGCGCCCTGTGTTTGATCCCAGCATCTCTCCCTTTAAACAGGTGGGGGTGGATGGGAAGTGCGATCTGATCAGAGGGTATCAGGTCCCCTGGAACTGGAATTACACAACAGATAGTTGTGCAGCCATGTGTGTCCTTATTCCCCTGTGTAAAAGCAGCAAGGGCTGGAGTTTTAGATAACTGTGAGCTGCCATGTGGATGCTGGGACTTGAACCCAGGTCCCCTTGAAGAGCAGTCAGTGCTCTTACTCAGAGCCCTTAGCACCAGAATTATTTTGTGTTGTTTTAGTGTACTATTAAAAAGTTCAGGGGCTGGAGAGATGGCTCAGAGATTAAGAGCACTGACTGCTCTTCCAGAGGTCCTGAGTTCAATTCCCAGCAACCACATGGTGGCTCACAACCATCTATAATCAGGTCTGGTGCCCTCTTCTGGCCTGCAGGCATACATGCAGACAGAAAACTGTATGATGCATACATAATAAATAAATAAATGTTAAAAAAAAAAAAAGTTCAAAGGCTCTAAGCATGGTGGCACACATCTTTTATCCCAGTATTTAGGAGGCAGAGGCAGGTGGATCTCTGTGTTTGAGGTCAGCCTGGTCTACATAGTAAGCTCCTCCAGATCAGCCAATGCCACAGAGTGAGACCCTGTCTCAAAAAATCAAAAAACCAACCACAAGTTCAAAGGAGTTCAGAATTTCCTCTGTCATACATAATAAACCCAGTGGCTCTTTACAATCTAGAGACTTTTATTTACTTATTTTTATGACAAGGTCTTGTGACGTTGTAGCCAGTTGTCTTGCCTCCTCCCACATCTTACCAGAGAGCTTATTTGTCTAGTAGCTGTCTTGAGTTTTCATCTGTGTTTACACCTTACTGTGTTGCCAGTGGATAAGATGGTCCTGTGGGCAATGCAGGGAACTCAGGAGACAGGGAAGCATTGTGGAAATGGGTTTGAAAATGCCATCTTTCCCCGGGGAGTGTACTTTGCAGATAGCTATGCTTTGCTCTTCTCTCTGGTAAGCATCTTTTTTTTCCCTGTGGGCTGCTTTTATGCCTTTTGCTTTTGAAAAAGTATTTCATTTCAGCATGGTGGGAATCATCTGCAGCCCGTGTGAGGGCTGGGGTACCTGGGGACTATGTCCAGCCTTACAGAATAAAACTAGGCCTTATCAGCTCTAGTTCCAAGGTTCACTTCCATTGGTTACTTAGCCTTTCAGGGGTGGGGGCCTTCCTACAGTAACGTGGGAAGACTGCTGTACCCATTAGCAGTTTAAGAAGCTCATTTTCCCAGGTTGCTAAGATGTCAAATTCAAACTGTGCTGTGTTAGTAAAGTGTTACCTCCAACAGAGAGGGGAAGGGATCCTTTTCACAGTTACAGAGCTATTTGCACTTTATCTCCTCCTCCCCTCCTCTTTCTCCACTTGGTTTTGCATAAACACTAAATTCCCAAAGCAGGAACTCTGAGGTGGCAAGAGGCAAATAGTCTTGTCACCAGAGGAAGAAAAGGCTTAAAGACCTGCACCTCCTATCCAGTGTAATTACTAAGTTGTAATTATTTCTAATTATTATACATATACTATAACACTAGCCCTAATAGTTAAGTAATTACTTTGGAGATAGGGTCTTCCTATGAAGTCCTGGCTGGCCTGGACCTCGCTGTGCAGACCAGTCTGGCCTCAAATTTGTAGAGATCTACCTGCTTCTGCCTTCTGAGTATGGGGATTAAAGTCCTGCACCACCACACTGAGCATTAATTTTTAATTATTATTTGGGGCTGCAGAGATACCTTGGTGGTTGAGAGCACTTGTTACTTTTCTAGAGGACCCAGAATTAACTCCCAGCATCCTACATGATGGCTTACAACTATCTGAAAGTCCAGTGCCAAAGAATCTGACCCCTCTGATCTCCTCAGGCACCAGCAACACATATAGTGCACATACATACATGCAGGCAAATTTCCATAAATAAAAGATAGATCTTTAAACATTTTTAAATTTTAAGCTATTGTCTTATGTGTATGAGTGTTTTGCCAAATCTTTGTACTATACACATGAAGTACTCTCAGAAGCCAGAAGAGAGCATTAGATCTCCTGGAACTGGAGCTACAAACAGTTGAGAGCCACCATGTGAATGCTGGGAATTGAACCTGGGTCCTCTGCAGGGTCAGCAAGAGCTCCTAAATGTTTTTGAGTGTTTCTGATACTTAAAAAGTTTCAGGCCAGACATGGTGGCACATGCCTTTAATCCCAACATAGGGAGAAATAGGCAGATCTCTGTGAGGTCAAGGTCAGCCTAATCTACATAGCAAAATCCAGGACGGCCAGGGCTATGTAGAGACCCTGTCTCAAATAAAAAAATGAAGTTTTAGACTTTCCAATTAGGGATACTAAGATTTTCTAAATTCGGAAAAAGTGTGATAGTGTGATACCTCAAGGAGTTATAGTCCCAAGTATTTCCAAGGAAAATAACAAAAGATCAAGACCAAGCTGGGCAGAGTGGCATATGTCTATAGTCCCAGCATTTGAGTCTGAGATGGAAGAAAGATCACTTGAATCCAGAAGTTCAAGACCAGCCTGGGCAACATAGGCCAGATTTTTTTTTCTTTTTTTCTTTTTTTTTTTTTTCTTTTTTCTTTTTTTCGGAGCTGGGGACCGAACCCAGGGCCTTGCGCTTGCTAGGCAAGCGCTCTACCACTGAGCTAAATCCCCAACCCATAGTCCAGATTTTAAAACACATAAAAACACAACAAAACCAAGACCAATAAATGGCCTTCATGGCCTGATCACCTTTTGTTTTGAACCAGGATCCCATTATATAGACAGGCTGATCTTAAGTTTCCAGTCCCCTACTTCTGCTCCCTGAATGCTGGTATTATAGGTGTGGGTCTTATGACCTAATCCCTCCTCCCTCTCATAGGTCCAGTCATTTCCTCTCTCTTCCTGTTCTCTCCCTCTTCCTTTCTTGCTTTTTAGCCTTTCTCAGACTTTCCCAGCTCTGAGCCATTCTCACCAGGTTATCAGTTATCTGTAGCTTTCAGAGTCATCTCATCTCTTTACAGAAAAAAAGTGGTCTTTAGGCTCTTAGGTGCCACCAAAAATCAGCGTTTTGTCTGTATTGGTTCAGCCTTTGTGTATCCTGGAAGCTGTTTGGAGAAAGGCACTTGTGAGGCAGTAACCCTGCTGCCTTGTCAGGGGTATCTGTCTCTCCAGTCCATGTCAGGAGACCGCAGGAAGTGAACAGTACCTCTGTGCCTTCATATAGTGGCAACATTCGTCTAACGGGAAATTGTGGGATTGATAAACTAAGGAGGGACACACAGCATCAGAACTGGCTCTTTTAAGCTTGTGCATTTGTTACAGTTTCTTCAGAGCAACTCAGAAGTGGCTTCATCAATTATGGTTTTCTAAGGTTTCTTTTTAAAAGACAATATGGGGGCAGCCACAGATCAGGTAACCAACATATGATTAACTCCTTAGGCTGCTTCTATCAGTTCCCAGCTGAGTGCTCTCAGGGTAATTTCCAGGGCAACCAGAAGCTGAAAAACCTGCCTGCCCAGCTCAGCAGTGTCACGTCCAGGAGACGTAAGGACAGCCCTAAGTGTATGTGTCCATAAATGCAACATGCACGAAATAGCAATCGAAGCTCTCAGCCTGTAAAAATGTGTCCACGATCTGACCCATTCTCAGTGTTTGCACCCAGGCAAAGCCCACATCATCTCCTACCGTGGGCTCTGCTCCAATCCTTCAGTCTCCATAGATCTCTGGGCAGCTGGAGATATTGTTCAGTCCCAGCAGATTTTGCTTTGTGGCTGTTCAGAATCTCTTGACTTCTCTACTCTGAGAATAGAGGTCAAAGGCCTGTCTTCAGAGTGAGGTGCCCTTGGCCTCTGCTGTTGCTTCCTCCCACTCTGTTCCCCCAGGCTGTGAGCTCCCTGACTGCTCCCTGGACCTGGATCCTCCCTCAGTGAAGTCCAGGCCTTGGTCTCTAGCTTCACTTTGCCCTTGCTCAGCCCTCAGCTCTCAAAGGCTCTTTCGGATTTGATACAGAATGCCCCGTATGATACCATCCCACCTCATTTTGTCTCTTATCTGATTTTCTACTACCCTGCCACCTGACCTTTCTCACTGTTCATGCCTGGCTCAGTGCTCCGTCATTGTTTGCTGAGTGACAGGTGAGTAGGAGGCTGGTGAGAGGGAACTGCTCTTGAGAATTGTCTTCCAGCCCCTTCTGCCCTCCACAGCAGATGTCATTTCCTCCACTTTAAACAACCTCTTTTCCTCCATGTTTTTGCTCTGCCATATTTTATCCCCACCCCCCTTTTTTTTCTTCTCTGACAGGGTCTTACTATGTAGCCATGGCTAGCCTGGAACTCACAAAAATCTACCTGCCTCTGTTGGGATTAAAGGCATGTGCCACCCTGCCTAGCTGATTTCTCCAGATTCTTGCTAACATTTTTTTTTTTTTTTTTCTTTTTTTGGAGCTGGGAACGGAACCCAGGGCCTTGCGCTTCCTAGGCAAGCGCTCTACCACTGAGCTAAATCCCCAACCCCGCTAACATTTTTTAAAAGAAAAAATTGAAATTATGTATATGTGTCTATGTATATATGTAGGTATACATGTAAGTATGTAAGTGCCTTTGGGTTCAGAAGAAGTGATTGGATCCCCTGGAGCTGCAGTTACTGGCTATTGTGAGCTGCCTGATATGAGTGCTGGGAATTTAATTCAGGTCCTCAGAAAGAGGCTGTCTTAACTGCTGAGCCATCTCTCCAGCCCCTCTGTTTTAAAAAAATGTTTTCTGAGACAAAGTGTCATGTAGCCAAGGATTCTCTTGAACTTTTGACCTTTCTTCATCCTGGTGCCGGGATTACCGGTGCACACTGCAACACCTAATCTCATGTAGCGCTGGGCACTTAGACTGAAGAGTTTCATGCATTCAAGGCCAGCACTTTATCAGCTGAGTTAGCTCTCCAGCACTCTGCTTTTGTTTGAGCGTAGCCCTCGTGGCTGTGGAGTAGCGTAGTTGCCTTCACAGTTAGATCGCCTTCACCTGCTATTGGCCATTTCTCTCTCTTATTTGAAGAAATGTATATTCAAACATCTTTTTAATTAATTAACTAATTGATTAATTTGTGGATGTTTTGCCTGCATGTATGTCTCTGCATCACATATGTGCAGTGCCCTCAGAGAAAAGGGCATGAGATCCAGAACTAGAGCTATAGCCTGCTGTGAGCTGCGGTGTGGGTGCTGGGAACCCAAGCTCTGCAAAGCAGCCAGTTCTCTAACCACTGAGCCATCTCTCCAGCCCTGCTTACCTATTTCTAAATTGGGCTTTTTTGTGTCTTTACTGTTCAGTCTTTTTACTGTTGAGTCTTTTTTTTTTTTAAAGATTTATTTATTATGTATACAGCGTTGCACCCGCATGTACACTTGCAGGCCAGAAGAGGGCACCAGATTTCATTATAGATGGTTGTGAGCCACCATGTGGTTACTGGGGATTGAACTCATGACCTCTGGATGAGCAGACAGTGCTCTTAATTTCTGAGCCATCTCTCCAGCCCTACTGTTGAGTTTTTAAACAAACACAAATGAACGAACGAACAGGACAGAAAAGAAGGGACAAGACTTTAAAATGATGAGAATGGGAATATGGTATATAAAGGCTGTTCAACACCCAGCACCACCACTATTACAAACCCAACAACAATAAAAAACAAAACAAAAGAAAAACCCCAATCCACTCAATATTGTGGCTCTGGGAAATTGATGGTAGGGTTCAGTTTCTTCTCTCAAAAAAAAAAAAAAAAAAAAAAACTCGTCCAGGAGGGGCGTGGTATGTAATGACCTCTCCTTTGCTTTCCTGACAGGGCAGATGAAGCCTGAGGAGCCTCACGACAGTCAGAGATGCCAATGATGACCATCTATGCCTAGACCTCTGAAGAGCTGCCGTCGTCCACAGCACATGATGTCAGGTGGGAGCAAGGCCTGCACTCACCAGGAGCTGACTTCTGAACCGTAACAGCCTCCACCGAGGCCGAGCCCGAGCACAGGGCTACGAGACCTTTTCTCAGAAAACAACCCAAACAACTGAAAAGAATCTTCTATGAGAGAAGTGGAAAAGGGGGAGGAGGGGGCTTTAGGCTCTTGTGTTGATGACCCATGCTGTCTTCTCTGTTCAAATCTCTAGCTCTCTGTTCCTCCGGCCTGTGAATCCTCCCAGTGTGGCAGGGAAGGAGGCAAAGAATCTGCGTTTTTGTGTTGGACACACTGTTGGTTTTCCACAGTGTTCACTTTTAGGTTTCTCCACCAGCCTCCTTGTTCTACTCTGTACAGCCAGTCTTTTTCATGAGGATCCCCTTGGATAAGGGAGAGATATCTCACTTCAAGGATGCCTCCACATTTTCTTTCTTTTCTTTCTTTCTTTCTTTCCTTTCTTTCATCCATCCATCCATCCATCCATCCATCCATCCATTCATTCATTTTTTTGAAGTAGGATCTTACTAAGTATTCCTGGCTGGCCTGGAATGAGAACTCACTATGTAGACCAGGCTGGCCTCAAACTCAAACACATGTGCCTCAGCTGGGGTGATTAACGGTGTTTGCTTCCATCACGCCTGGTGCTTCTGCTTTTCTTGATTGTTCTTCTCTCTGGTCTTTGTAGGAAACCACACGCCTTCTGCTAGTGGCCCTTTCTCTGCCCTGACTCCAAGCATATGGCCCCAGGAGATCCTGGCAAAATACCCACAGGTATAACAGTTAGCATAGCCAGGACCAGCCTGCCATGCTACTATGCCTTTCATGAAGAGATTTACCTTCTGGGAATGGGTGACCCACTCAATGTTCATACAGGGTCACGACTCAGTACTCGAGACAACATCGTAGTTTCTTGTGGGACTCGGTCACTAGCTAGGAGGAAGGCTAACTGGAGACACGGGAGACTGCATGACCATAGTCAGCCCTTGCGGTTGAATGATGGCCAGAGAGGGCATCATAGAAGGGTAGCCTTTCTCAGGGTGGGTTCCAGCAGTCAGCATTTGAGTGTCATCTTTCGGAACTGCTTCACAGTAGAGAATAGACAAGCCTTCTTCTTACCCTGCTTCTAGAAGGAAGACTCCTCAGAGCAGCCAGAGATCTGCTATGATGAGTTTGGTTTCCGAGTGGACAAGGAAGGTAAGATGGAGCTTCCTTTTGTGTGTGAGTTTGCTGATGTCCTTGGGAAAATTCTGGCCCCATGTCATGCATTCCTCTGCATGTGACTTCTGAGGTCTGGGAGGTGTCACTTAAGGAGTTAAGGACAAGAATATATTTGAGGATGATGTAAGTTTATGAGAACTTCTAAATTTTTTGTTTTTTCAAGACAGGGGTTCTCTGTGTAGCCCTGGCTGCCCTGGAACGCACAGAACTCAGAGATCTGCCTGCCCCTGCCTCCCTAGTGCTTGGATTAAAGACATTCTCCACCACACCTGGCTTTTTGTTTTGTTTTTAACTTCTGACTTTTTTTAGATACATTTTATTGATCTTTACAAAATAATTGGTTATTTATATTGTAGAAAAGTTAAACAGTGCAGAAAGGGATGAAGATTAAAACCAAATGAAGAGTGAGTTCCAGGTCTATGTCAAGATCACACATAGCAACCTTCTCTTGGAGGGGGTTATTTAAAAAAAAAACCCTATAGTCCCAAAATTTGAGGAAGCTGCTGCTGTCTGAGGTGCTCTTTCCCTGACACTGCAAAATATCACAAGTTACAGGGGCATTTCCTATGTTATTTAAGATGCTAAAAAACACATTTTTAATGGCTGCATAATATATTACAGCAGATTCATTGATGTTTTTGTAGCCCTTTTTTCTTTTCTTTTTTAAGACAGGGCCTTTGTACAGAGTCCTGGCTATCCTGAAACTCCCTATGCCGACCAGGCTGGCCTTGAACTCACAGAGATCCAGCTGCTTCTGCCTCTGTTGCTGGGATTAAAAATGTGTGCCGTCATTCTTGGCATAGCCATTTTTCTTTAAGAGAGCATCTGACTAGGTGCTTATTGGGAAGACTGTTTGTCAGAACTGTGACAGCCTGTCCTCGGGAAGAGCAGGAACAATTCCTTAACTGAAGCACTCGACTTCACTCGTATTTCTAATTCAGGCATTAGTTTTCCTTGGTCTTCTAACTTGCAAGAAGATGGGAGTTAAATCCTGAGGTTAAGAGAGACACAGAGGACTTTGTAGAATGGTGGATCCGTGTTGATAGGTCACTGGAGTTTTAGAGTTAAAAGTTTTCACAAGCTTGCAGAATAGCGTTTTGACATTTGTTTATTGATAACCATCAAGATGCACACTGAGGACTTGGGCATTTTCTCTGTGTAATGTTGACAAGGTTAAGGTTTTTAGGGCTAGCTGGGATAAGAGCTTGGCTTAGGATGGGTGCTGAGAAGGCTCTGTGGTCAAGACTCATCACAGATCGTTTGCTGGCCACAGGCTTTGTCCTCGTATGTTCATGGGGTTCGTGAGGTTATGGTGCTTTCTCCCCTTTATGTTCCCAAAGATGGCTCCCACTCTGGTGGAGGGATGGCCGTAATCAAGCAGATATAGAGCATGCTGGGGGCAAGAAAGCCTGTGAAGACCATTCCATGGCTAGCAAAGGGGGCAGGGAAAGAGTTATTCATAGGAAGTGAAGTGAGGCTCTTCTGATGGGAAGACTTTGGTAGAGACTTGGTGGAGGTGAGGGAAGTATGACAGGAAGAGCAGTGACAGGTGGGCAAAGCTTCCAAGGAGCGAGTAGGTTTTTTGCTGGGGAGAAATGGAGTGGAGGAGTAAAAAGGCGTGAGGCAAGGATGGAGCCTAGAAAGCCTTCAGTTTTGAGCCATAGACATTTCTGACAGTGACGTGACATGGTCTGACATGTCCTACACACACGAAGTAAATTTAATAAAAAAGAAAAAGTTCAGGAGCCACATTGTATTTGCAATTGAATTTGGAGTTTAGGGTACAGGGAGACCCCTGAGCCTCTGGGGGATGGAGACCTGGCTTCTGGGTTGGGCAGTTTTGAGTAGAGGGTCTGCCTGGGTCTGCCTTGGCACTAAGAAGACTGTGTAGCTAGAGCTCCCAGGAGGCTTTGGGCAGTGGAGTCTTTTCAGAGGAGCCACCTGGCCTCGAGACAGCTCGAACGCATCAGGGCAGACTGGGCTGCCGTGATAGTGTGGAGTGAGGAACACATCTTCCTCCCTCCTCTGCTCTCTTGGTGGAAGGTTCTGAGCCTGGATGCAGCCAGATGGCAGGCACACCCCTGGTAGAGGATCCCCCTCAGAGGCTACGTTGGCAGGCTCACCTGGAGTTTACCCACAACCATGATGTTGGGGATCTCACCTGGGACAAGATTGCAGTCTCCCTCCCCCGCTCTGAGAAACTCCGTTCCCTAGTGCTGGCTGGCATCCCGCATGGCATGAGGCCACAGGTAAGACAGCCACAAAGACAAGGATCTCCTAGGGGGTTGAGAGTGCCCTAGTCTGTCACAGGAGACACTGCTAACATGGGCTCTCCCTCCAGTTGTGGATGCGGCTCTCTGGGGCACTGCAGAAGAAGAAGAACTCTGAGTTGTCCTACCGTGAGATTGTAAAGAACAGCTCCAATGATGAGACCATCGCTGCCAAACAGGTAATGTGGGGCAGCCAGCCAGTCAGGAAGGGGGTACTGGGCAGAGCCTGTGTGCCCTGGCACGAGGGAGAGGTCACCTCTAAGATTGCCCCTTGTTGGTCTCCGCGGCAGGGTGGGTAGCCCCTTTACTCATGAATGTGGCCTAGAGTAAGCTTGCTCCTTTCCAGGTCCTTCAGGGCTGCAGGGAAAGTTACCTTAAGGTCCCGTGTGTGGGAAGGACATGGAGAGCTCCACATGGGGAAGCAAGAAGTTTTAAATACAGATCTGGGTGCTGAAGTAGGAGGCAGGCAGCAGGTCCTCAGTAATGCACACATCGTCTGGAAGGCGTCCTCCTCCTCCAGGAACAGCAGGAGACAGGCAGCCACCTAGGCAGGGAGGGGAACAGAGGCTTCTGCCCAAATATTCATGGGACTCAGAAGAGGGGTTCTTAAGTGTGGGCTCAGTTTTATACTTGCTGGCATCTAATCCTGGAGAAGGTGGGGTTAGCCTGGGCCTGGACTATAATAAGGAATACCTATTCCTGGGACAGAGCAAACCACCCACAGCTCCTCTGCCTTATTACATGGGCATCAGTCTACAGTTTCATCAAACAAGGTCTTTTGGGGTGGTGCGGGGATCTGACAGATCGAAAAGGACCTGCTCCGTACCATGCCCAGCAACGCCTGCTTTGCCAATGTGAACAGCATCGGAGTGCCCCGCCTGCGCAGAGTCCTTCGAGCATTGGCCTGGCTCTATCCAGAGATTGGCTACTGCCAGGGCACAGGCATGGTGAGCAGCCTGAGAGGCAACTGGTACACCAGGGTCTTTTCCAGGCCTCTTGTGAGGCAGGTTTTCCCATGAGGTGCTGTAAGGGTGGGGGCAGGGACTGACCTGGGAGTCCCCTTTTTCCTAGGGGCCCTCAACCAGCCTGAAGAGGCACCAAGAGCCTTTCCTGAGGGTCTCTCCTAGAATGGGGCCCCTCTTCTGAGTCCCATGAATATTTGGGCAGAAGCCCCTGTTCCCCTCTCTGCCTAGGTGGCTGCCTGTCTCCTGCTGTTCCTGGAGGAGGAGGACGCCTTCTGGATGATGTGTGCCATTATCGAGGACCTGCTGCCTGCCTCCTACTTCAGCACCACCCTGCTAGGTGTCCAGACTGACCAGCGGGTCCTGCGCCACCTGATTGTCCAGTACCTGCCTCGCTTAGACAAGCTGTTGCAGGAGCATGACATTGGTGAGACCTGGCTGCCTTCTTCCCCGAGGTCCAGGGAGCCCAAGACGGTAGTGCCAGTGCCATCTCTGAGCGCTGAGGTTTTGAGGCAGCAGAGGCTGAGGCCAGGCTGCAGGCAGCTCATGTGGTTTCCGTTGCTTTTGTCTTTTACATTCTCACCCCTTCCCTTCCCTTCTCCTCCCCTCCCCCTACTGTTCTTTGGGAGCTGGCCCACACCTTTCCAGGCTATTCCTGCAGGCCACAGCCTGGTCTCAGCCCCTGTGGCATTGGTGTCTGTTGGCAGAGCTGTCTCTGATCACGCTGCACTGGTTCCTCACGGCCTTCGCCAGCGTGGTGCACATCAGACTGCTGCTGCGCATCTGGGACCTGTTCTTCTACGAGGGCTCCCTGGTGTTGTTCCAGACTACGCTGGGCATGCTGCGCCTTAAGGTGCTTCTCAGTCTCCGGTCACTGCTCAGGGCTGCCTAGCTTCTAGACAACAGGAAAGCACACGCACCAAATACGGTAGCCCTGGTGTCCTCCTCTGGGGACGCACTGCAGTAGTCCAGTCTTCATCACAGTGTTGCCTGAGAGAAGTCCTGAGTGTGGGTGGGCACAGGTTTCTGAGGAGGGTGCCAGCGCTGTGCTCCCCTACTCTCCCGCTCCCAGGAGGAAGAGCTGATACAGTCGGAGAACTCGGCGTCCATCTTCAACACGCTGTCGGACATCCCTGCCCAGATGGATGATGCAGAGCTGCTGCTGGGGGAGGCCATGCGGCTGGCTGGCTCCCTCACTGACGTGGCCGTGGAGACCCAGCGCCGCAAGCATCTGGCCTACCTCATTGCAGACCAAGGCCAGACCCTGGGGACGAGCACCACCACCAGCCTCTCTCAGGTGGGCTGAGTAGGGAGGCCCTGTCTTTGACAAATCATGGAGATCTCAAGAAAGCCATGATTGAGGGGGTATGGGGGAGCAGACTAGCCTTTCCCTGCTGAGCCACGGTCCAGCTCACCCAGCCCAGCCTGTACCTGCAAAGACCCAGTTAGACCATCAGACGGCCACTAGGGGGTGATGCAGGCTTCCTTGGTAACATGCATTCCTGAACCCTGAACTGGGTAGTTTAAGAGTGGGGCACCATCCATAGCCTGAGCTGAAGAACTGCCTTGATCTCAGAGTCCGCTTCAGGCATTAGAAATTCACAGGCACTAGCAAGCTGTGTCTGCCCTTTCTGCGTGGCTACTTTGCCCACTGCTGATTGGCTGTCCTCTCCACAGGTTGTACGGCGCAGGACCCAGCGGAGAAAGTCTGGCATCACCTCCCTGCTCTTTGGTGAGCCCAAGTGTGGGTCTGTTTTGGCTCTTCTAGAGGTTGGGCAGGAGCAGGTACTGTGTGCCTCTTGGGGATGGAGGTGGGCAGGACCAGTTACTATGCCAGTTACTGTGCCTCTCAGGAGAGGACGACCTAGAAGCTCTCAAGGCAAAGAACATCAAACAAACAGAGCTGGTAGCTGACCTTCGTGAAGCCATTTTACGTGTGGCACGCCACTTCCAGTGCACAGACCCCAAGAACTGTAGTGTGGTGAGTGGCAGGCTCCCCTCAACTTGGGGCTCTCCTTTTCTAGCCCATTCTTGGCACTGAGGCTTCTCCTTCACTGTGGGCCTTTCCTTTCCGGCAGGAGCTGACGCCAGACTACAGCATGGAGAGCCACCAGCGGGACCATGAGAACTATGTGGCATGCTTACGCAGCCACCGGCGCCGGGCCAAGGCCCTGCTGGACTTTGAGCGTCATGACGATGACGAGCTAGGCTTCCGCAAAAATGACATCATCACGGTGTGTGGGGACCTAGCATGCATGCTTCCTGCTGCCTCCTCCCCACCTTCCCTGCAGCCAGCTGATGCTGCTGAACAGTTTTGGTCTCAGCCTGGCGGGCACTGAGCAGCCTGCTTTGTGCAGGCCCTGAGCCCCGGCCTGTTCTCTCCTGCAGATCATTTCTCAGAAGGATGAGCACTGCTGGGTGGGTGAGCTGAACGGCCTGAGAGGTGAGGGCTTTTGTCTGCTGCAGGCTGGCAAGGGAGAGCCTTGGCTCTGCCTAGTCCTTCCTCTTCATGGCCTGTGCAGCCGCAGACCCCTGACCTTGGGGTGCGGGGCTTTTCTTTCCTCTTGGTCTTCTTGGCATGCCTGGCCTGCCTGAAGGTTCTGGGAGGTTTGGGAGCCCTTTGTTCTTGGACCTTGGGGAGAAAGGTTGGCACAGCTGCTACTGCTCCCCACATAGCTGCTTCCCCCCACAGGCTGGTTTCCAGCCAAGTTTGTGGAGGTCCTGGATGAGCGAAGCAAAGAGGTAAGAACGTGGGGCTGCTCCTTGTCACAACCCCTAGTCGTGGGCACATCCTACCAGGTCCATGTCCCAAGTGAGCCCAGGCTTGTGGCAGCTGCCAGGATGACAGGAGAGGGTGGCTGGCTGTAGGTGTCAGGCAACTGCTTCTCAAATGTTCTCTCCATCAGTACTCCATTGCGGGGGACGACTCTGTGACCGAAGGAGTAACAGACCTCGTGCGAGGGACCCTCTGCCCAGCCCTCAAGGCCTTATTTGAACATGGACTGAAGAAGCCATCCTTGCTTGGGGGGGCTTGCCACCCCTGGCTGTTTATCGAGGAGGTAATCAGCGTTAGTCCCTGTGCCTTCTCAGTCTTAGCACTACAGGGCCCGTGGTGCTCACCTGACCTTTCCCCGGTTCCTGGAGGAGGCGGAAGGAGCTGGTAGGGCAGTGGCATGTCCTCATACTCACCGTGTCTTGTCCACCGCAGGCAGCAGGCCGGGAAGTCGAGAGAGACTTTGATTCTGTGTACTCCCGCCTGGTGCTCTGTAAGACCTACAGGTACACACACACTGCCTGTGTTAAGCCTGCCAGTGTCCAGCACGGCAGCCAGTGATGGCCGCAGCCAGTAATGGCACTCTTGTTCCTGCAGGTTGGATGAAGACGGCAAAGTCCTGACCCCTGAAGAGCTGCTGTACCGGGTAAGTTACCTGCGCACTCTTAAGATCTCTCTGGCCATCACTTGGCACTTAAGTGACAGTGTGCTCTTCTCAGGCCGTGCAGTCTGTGAATGTGACCCATGATGCAGCACACGCACAGATGGACGTCAAACTCCGCTCACTTATCTGTGTAGGGCTCAAGTAAGTGTAGAGGAGGGACCTTCCTTCAAAGGGTACCCCACAGGGCAGGGCCAGTGTGCATGGGAGGTCCTCAGGGATTCTGGGTCTCCTGGACCTTTCTGTAGAGGGTGCTCGGAAGCTCCTGGGAAAGGGTTGTTGGAAGTTGAGGTCCTCCAGGCCCTAGCCTCATCCTTGCTGGTTCTCAGTGAGCAGGTCCTACACCTGTGGCTAGAGGTACTCTGCTCCAGCCTGCCCACCGTGGAGAAGTGGTACCAGCCCTGGTCCTTCCTGCGCAGCCCTGGCTGGGTCCAGATCAAGTGTGAGCTCCGGTGAGTAGGCGGCTCTGCAGGGCTTAGAACTTGCTGGTAAAGGAGGCTGGCAGACGAGCCCAGCGTGAGCACAGGCTGTTCTTTGGTCCCCAGTGTCCTCTGCTGTTTTGCCTTCAGCCTCTCCCAGGACTGGGAGCTCCCCGCTAAGAGAGAGGTGAGTATGTGGTTTGGTTGGTCCTGGCATTGGATTTGCCAGGAGGGCTGTGGTGCAATCTGGGCTGAAGAAGTGACCTGTGGTTCCAGGGTGGTTCCTGCCCATGACTGGGGCTGTTCTGTGCGCAGGAGGAGAAGCAGCCACTGAAGGAGGGTGTTCAGGACATGCTGGTGAAGCACCATCTCTTCAGCTGGGACATAGATGGATGATGCTCCTTCTAGCTGCTCTGTGGCTCCCAGGCCTACCCATCATAGACTGCCTGGCAGGCTCCTCCCTTCCAGAGAAAGAAGGCAGAGCCCTGGCCAGCCTCAGGCCTTCCTCCTCAAGCTAGGAGGTTCAGGGAGACACTCCAGAGCTTACTCAGGACCCATGATCAATGTCTGGGCCTCCCCAGTTGAGGCTCCCACAGTTGGCAAAAGCATATACTGGTGGCCAGCTCAACTGCTCTCCTTAATATGGTCCTGGGGGTGTCCTGCCAGAGTCCTTAAGGAAGCCCTGGGTGCCAGCCATATGGTGTACGAACCAAAAACCACGTGAAGAAGCAGAAAGCCACACCTATGCTGGTCTCTGCTCAGGAAGTGCGTAGGCTAACGGCAGATAAAGGCCTCTTGACCTTTACTGTAAATAAATCTTTTTGTGAGAGCAAGACTCCCATCTTTTGTTCCACAAAGGCTATTCCACCTGAAAAGATCTGACTCCTGGATGTTTATCTCAAGTCCACCTGATGCAATTAGGGCCCACTTTGTGGCCTCTAGGTGCCAGCATGGAAAAGACCCAGGACCCCAGCCACACTTCTCAACCCTGATGGATCAAATACAGCAGACTGGCAAGTCAGTGTTTTTGTTTTATTTTAAAAAGTTCACACAGCTTCCCCACCTTTGTCCCAGCACTGCTTTCGATGGCTCTATCCCTTCTCTGTATTGAGTCGGGACAGAACGAGGCTGGTGTTGGGCAGAAGGTACCTCTCAGCCCCCAGTAGATGCACTGGGACCCACCCCACTCCCAGGCCAAGGTGGCTACTACAGCGAGGAGGTGGGATGGAATGTGGTGGGCAGAGAGCTCCTAGAGGAGGGTCAGGACGCACCTCTCTACCCTTGTGGCACTACGGAGCCAGGAAGCAGGGCAGGGTAGCGTGTAGGCAATGGCAGGTGTCTGTCTACATGTCACATACATGTGTGGGGTGGGCCTGGGTGGCTGCATGCCAGGTTGAGTCCTGAGTCATGGTGCACACTTCTCACAATGACCCTGTATCAAGCCCTAAGCAGCCCTTCAGGCTTCTTACGTGTGAAAGCAGGTGGAGGTAGCCACACCCATTTCCCACCACCCCTAAAAATATATGTATATATGTAAGTTGATATATAATAATATAGAGATATATACATCTATACAGGTTTTTGCCACCAACCACTGGTTATACTATACACCAAGACTAAAACGGCAGAGTGCCGGGTCCTGGGACTGGCTGAATAGGGAATGGGTGAGTAGAGGCCTGGCTAGTTTCTTCCTCGCAGTGAAGGAATGGGAGACTTCACCCAGATGTGCACCTCTGACCTCAGAAAAGGAGGTCGAATTGAACTGGCTCTGGCCAGCCTCCCAAGACCTCAGCATGGGCCCAGAGTGGTTTCCTGACAGCTTCTGCCCACTGCCCAGGGTGAGCCTGAGCCAAGCATAGGGTTTCTCTGCAGCCTCTAGGGATTGTGATTGTCGAGGCTCACAGTCACAGGGAGCGTACACTGGCTATGGTTCTGTGGCTCCCCAACTTCTGACCCTTCCCTAGCCCATGTCTGAGTCAGAGGGCTACAAGCAGGAATCCCAGTGGAGCTGCAAGTCGTGGCCATCCAGGAAGTCCATCGAGAAGAGGCTGGGAGCTGTGGTGCTGAGGGGAGCCAGGCTGAGCACAGGGCCACCAGATGACAGCTCCAGCCAGTCCATGCTGTCCAGGTGGCCAACAGCCAGGTCCAGGCCCATACCACTGCTGGGCTCAGGAGCAAAGTGCAATTCAGAGGTGTCCATGGGGGATGGGGGGTGGTCCAGGATGGCAGAGCTGCTCAGCATCTGGCTGTGGAGGTCGTCAATGAGGGAAAGGGGTTCTGGTCCCTCATGCCCACTTGTCAGCAGGGGCAGCCCTGTGCTGCTCTCCAGGAAGTCTTCAAGGCGCCCTGGGAGCGTGGGGGAACCTGGTGGAGGAGCAGCCTGTGGTAGTTCACTCAAAGGCGAGGGTTGTGGTGTTAACGGAGGCCCATACGCTTCTGCTGGAGGTGACTTTTCCTTGCCTGGTAGGGATGGTGGCTCTTTGAAATCTGCTGAAATCTCTGCCAACAGAGACAGTTAATGGGGTCAGAAACCGGGTTTGAACATGCACAGAGAGTGAAGTGACAGCCCTTACCACAAACCAGAGAAAAATCTACTGACTTAAGTGAGATAAAACCGACAACTTGGCTGGAGCTGTGGATGAGTGGTGCAGGGCTTGCCTAGTACACATGAGGTTGAGGTTTAAACCACACATGCACACACCAAACGCCGAATGGAGGAAGTAACTGAAGGTCACAGACTTGATAAGGGAATTCATAAGCCCAGAAGGTATAAACCATTTGTAAAGTGTTGGTATTCAAAAAGTGGCAAAGGATAGGAGTTTTCTCCAACGGTCTACACATAGCTGTAGCAGTTCATGGCATCACTGGTCATTAGGGAAATGCAATGCCAAGTCACAGGGAAATAGTAGGGGGCTGGAGGTGTTGGTTAGAAGCGCAGAACAGATTAACTTGTGTGAGGTTCCCAGCGCCAGAAGTGTTGGTGAGGGAGTAGGGCCAGTGGAACCAATGTGCATGGCAAGGAAAGGTGAAACAGCTCACAGCAGCTTTGGAAGCAGTAAGATCTAGCTAGCGTGGGTATGGACCCAAGAGAACATGACAGCAGCTGCTTCCACACACAGTTCACGTGTCTAATAATAGACAAGTGGGTGAGGACATGCTAAGTAAAATTATTCACAGGCTGACCAAAACCATAGGGGTCCACATACAGGACAGTCAATCAGACAAGGTGGGGCATGGGACAGTCCATCTAAGGTGTCCAGGGTTTAGTTTAGGAAGATGAAAATGTTTGAGATGTAGATAGTGACATAATGCCAACACACTTAATACAACTGTCACAATAAAGCGTTATACAAACCCTCCATGTCTCTCATCCCTGGTCATCTATTCTTGCCTGTGTAGCTCACTGCTTCCCAGATGCCACCACCTGCCCCTTTCTGGCATCCTCAAGTGTCCCTTGGGGGATATCCAGTACTCTAGCTGCGCTTCCTCTGCCATACTTAGACACCAGATTTCAGTGGTTGCCACTCCTTCAAGCAGGGGATAGTGTTTGTTCAGGACACAGTGGCTGCTGAGGCCTAGGTTCTTCTGGACTCTAGTTCAACTACCTGTACTCATCAGAGGACACTCAGGCTCCATGGCAGAGCCAGCACCAGCTGTCCCCCTTAGGCCTGAGACCTGCTGAGCACCACGCACTGCTCCCTGGCTGCTCTCTCCAGTTCACTGCTGTCATCGTCCTTCCTTCCTGCATAGCCACAGTCACCACAGCAGTGAAGACCCTGTCAGACCATGCTGTTCTAGGCTGTGTACA
The DNA here is from genome assembly GCF_011064425.1 of Rattus rattus. NCBI lineage: Eukaryota > Metazoa > Chordata > Mammalia > Rodentia > Muridae > Rattus > Rattus rattus. Next base: position 250,768,638 of record NC_046154.1, read on the forward strand.
CCCTGCTGCCTGGGGGCTGTGTCCCCAGCTCTTCTGCCCTCTTCCTTCTTGGGGCTGCCCCGGCCCTTGGTGCAATGCAGCTGCCCAGGTACTTGGATGCCCCACACGCTGTAGAAATGCAGGTTATGTTCACCTAATTGCAGGGCTGTAAGGTTTTTGTCAAGCAGTTGTGGGACAAGCAGCCAAGGACTGTATGTCAAAGGAGTGTGCCTGTCAGGCCTGCTGCTCTGAAACAAGTAGCCGACCTGTGAGGGAGACAGGGGATAGGGCTTTACCTCCACTCTGAATAAGAATATCAAACAGATCATCCATGTGCTGACTGGAGGAGCCATTTTCCTGTGGGACAGAACAAGAAAAGAACATGAGAGTCTAGAATGGCACCAGGTACCATCGAAGCTCAGGTGCCGATCCTAGCTTGTGCTTCTGCCATGTTGGTACTGGATGTTTCCCACGCTCCTCACCGACCTGCTTCTGAAGCCCCACCCCTGTGGGACTGAGGCACTGCCCATGTGGGGTTTGGCCTACTGCCTTGAAATGTTGGTTTATTGTACATGTGTGAGTACACGTGTGAGTACACGTGTGAGTACATGTGTGAGCACATGTGTGAGTACATGCCGTATGTGGAGGTCAGAAGACAGTGCGGGAATCGGTTCTCTCCTTCCACCATGTGGGTCATGAGGCTGGAACTCTGGTTGTCAGGGAAGTGCGTGCCTTGATCCTGCTTGCGGCACCCCTGCTCCTAGGATCCTCACCTGCTGCTTAGGCTGCTGAGTCACACTCTCTTCATACCCAGGCGGCTCCTTCTTCAGCAGAGATGTGGGGGTTGCAAATGAAGGCTGAGGTGGGTGCTCCAGGTCCATCTGGGCAGGTGGACCAGGGGCTGGAGAACCAGGCTGGGACAAGGGCTGGATGGGAGAATGGGAGAAACGGTTGGTGGTGGGGGTAGGGACAAGGTCAGGCTCCAAATCTGCCTGGTGGGGAAGGAACCTTCACTGCTCACAGGGACAGCTTTGCTGCTGGCTAAGGAACTTCTGGGCGTTCTCGTGGATAGGGAAGAGGAGACACTGAATGGGGTAAGTGTGAGGCCAAGGGTGACAGAACACCAGGCCTCAAGGAAGCCCCTTTAGGAAGCCAGGTCCCAAGTCTGATAATACAGCCTGCACAAGACAGGGTTCATTCTCCACCCAGACATGCCACCCCAGCCTGTCCCCATGCCTCAGCTACCTGTTGGGGGCTCCCCGTGGGCAGGCCAGGGCCATCTGCACTCTTGTTGGTCACAGTGAGGATGAGGTGAGTCCCTGTAGAGTCAGTGACCAGGGTAGGAGGGCTGACCTTCTTGAGGAAGCTGGTGCCCTGCGAGCCCAAGAGCAGCTGGGAGCCAGGGGCCAGATCTGGCTCAGGTGGCCCAGCTTCCTGTTTTACCACCACAGGTGGGGACTCGGGGGCTGGAGCCTGAGCATCTCCATGGTTGGTGGTGGGAACTACTAGGCCAGGGCCAAAGGCACGGGCAGCGCCCTGGGGCTGGCAGCTGAGCTGGCAACTGGAGAAACTACTTTCCCGCTTCACAGGGCTGCTGGCTGGGGCTGGCTGCTGGGCCCGCTTCTGCTGCTCCAGCTGTAGCCGCAGCAGCTCAACCAGCTGCTGCTTCTGTTGGAGCATTCGGGTCAGCTCCTCAATCTGCTTGTCCTTCTCCTGTAGCATCTGGTCCTTGTCCAGTCCCTCCAGCTCAGCCCGTGCACCAGGGCTCAGACAGCAGGACGCAGCACGGGCACCCTCCTCCTTCACGATCTGTAGTGGGGAGGCCTGCAGGGTGAGCTGTGTCAGCGGCGATGTCACCATTTCACCAAAGGCATCCCCAGGTGTGGAATTCTCATCACCCGTGCTGAGCAGTGAGCGCTCTGAAGGGGTAGGAGACACGGGGGGTGTGGAGCCTGTGCTGCCAAACTTCACCATGCCATTGCTGGTTACTGTGGCCACCACCATCTCAGCTGGTGCAAGGCCTGCTGTTACAAGAGCTGACCCTGTGCTCAGCAGGGCCGCAGGGAAGGCGACCACTACCTCACCAGCCTTGGACAGGACAGAGGTGGTGGCAGGGGCCTTGGGGGCTCCTGGAGCTGGGCTGACTTGGTCTTGGTAGGCACGCAGGCGCTCAATCAGCTCTGTCTTGGTGCCTGAGACGGGCAGCGACCGCAACTTCAGCTCCTGCTTCAGCTCTGCCACCTGTAGGGGTTGAGAGTTGGAGCAGCCGGGCACCGGGTGGGGTCTTGTGGACACGGGTGCTGTGTGGCTGGGTTAAAGGACAGGCTATGAAAGGTAGGAGGCTAGCAGTGTGTAAGCTGGGCCTTCATCTGGTTCCCGCTGGCCATTCCAGATGACTCCCGGAGTCTTTTACCCTGCAAGCCCCTCCCCTAGAGTATTCCCCGCAGCCCCACATGGTGCTTGGAGCTCGGTTTCTTCCTTGGCTACACTGGACAAGAAAAGCTCACAGAGTAATGCACCCTTGAGGTCATAAAGCTACTGAGCAGCAAGGATAGGACTTAAGTCCCCTGGAGTCCATCAGCCCAACACCCTCATGAATGTAGTCTTGTTGGGGGATCCAGGAGGACACTGGAGGACAAATGTTCAAGAGAAGACTTTGGCCTATCCCACCTTCTGATCAGTGACAGAGAAAACAGGCTGAGTCCAGGCTGAGCTGCTGGTACTGACTGGCAGGCCTGCCTGCTCTTCTCCCAGAGGGAGCAACCCTGCTGCTACTCACAGACTGACTGCCATGGGATAACAGAGACTGTGAGATTTGCCCCCCGCCCCACATGCACACACAAGGGCTGAGATTAGGACCACGAGCCTGAGGGGCCTTCCAGAAGGCTCTAAGTGCTCCTTTCAGAGCAGACCAGATCTAGAGCCTGCTCTGCCTTCCCATCTTGTGGTCACGGGCCATTACCATCCCTGCCTAAAACCTGCCCCCTTATCCCTCATGGGGGAGGCGGGGTCAGCCACCTACCTTCATGTCATCCAGGTTGGCCGGCAGGGCTCCTGGTTTGCCAGCCAGGGCAGTGCTGTTCTGACGGGCCAGCCCACTGGGCCCTGGGGTGCCTGAGCTAGAGCTGCTACTGGTGGAGAGACTGCGTGATGGGGTGGGGGCACTGCTTCCGGGAGTCTCACCCGAGGGCCTGAGGCAAGACAGAAACACATGGCTTCAGTACCTCCTAACCTCTGCAGGCAGTGGCCCGAGTGAGGAGCCCGGGGATTTGTGCTCCTACTTGGGAGGGGCGGGCAGGATGGCCTGGTAGTTGTAATGCTGCTGCTGCTGCTGCTGCTGCTGCTGGTTGAGGATCTGCAGCTGCAAGAAGAGCTGCTGCTGCTGCAGGATCTTGGCGTAGGAAGAGTCCATGGCAGGCGCCCCCTTGTCCTGCTTTTGGTCCGGGGGGATGTACTGGTGGTACTTGAGCTTCTTCACTTTTGGCTTCAGCTCCTTGGCCTTCTTGCTGCGCTGTGACTTCTCGCTCGCAGACTTCGGTTGGCTTTGCTGAGGGAACATGAGACCGTGCATCAGGGGCCACCCCAAGGAGGCGCCACCTAGGCCCATGCCCAACATCTGAGAAGCGCCCACCCCGACTCTGACAGACAGGGCAGGCTGGAGGAAAGACCAATCAGAAGGATCTGTACAGGTGTCACATGACCTTGAGCAACATAAAACAAAGAGGCCAAGCTACAGCCGAGCTGTGTAGCATGACCACGCTCAAAGGGACCATATGGCCTCTGAAGAGTCCCACCCAGAGAGGAAGTGTCATAGCAACCTGGAAACACACTCAGAAGTTGCTTGCCCAAGGCTGCACAGTGACTTTGTTCTTGATCCAGCCCAGGGGGCCACAATCTTCTGTGTGCCCGTAGGCTCCCAGCTGACACAACCTTAAGAAGGCCTGCTGGGTGGGCAGGACTCTGGCCACATCCAAGAAAGGTCAGTGGGCCATGGTGAGAGCACTGCTCTTGGGGCAGGCAGAGGTAGATGTGAGCAATAATCAGAGGTGCGAGAGGATGGGGGAGCCTAGACGTTCTGTAGACAAAGGTAGAAGGTACAGCAGCCTCATTCTAAGGGAGAAGAAGTAGGAAAAGGGAAGCCGGTAGGAAGCCAGGACCCAGGAGGGGATGGGGTTCAGCCTACTGCTGGCATCAGAGAGCGGAATATAAGCTGGTGAGGGGTGCACCGGCAAGGAACGCTGTTAAACTATGTTCAGAAGAGGCCAGGTAGTGTGCAGAGAGTTAAAGAAAAGCTGGGGACATCTATGACATCCATGGGCTGTAAAGACAGCGCAGTACCCACTGAAGAGGCCTGTGGTGGGAGGAGAGGCTGCTGGCCAGGGGAGGAGGGGTCATTGGGAACACTGCAGACAGACAGGAGGCCCCCAGGCAATTGAGTCCTCAGTGAATACTGGAGAGAACCTGGACAGTCTTGGGCTGTGATGTGTGTCTGTGTGTTTGTGTTTGTACGTTACAGTGTGCACGTGCAGGTGAGAAGACGACTTAAGGAGTCTGTAAGTACAGACATCAGGAGGACCAAACTCAGGATGTCAGACTTGGCAGCAAGTGCCTCATCCCAGTGAGAGCCATTTCCCTGACCCAAGCCTCTTTTTCTGTCATCTCTATCTAGGCTGTGGTAGTGTGTTCCTAACAACAAAAACAGGCTCAGATGGGGTTCCATGGGCTATGACAGTACGTCAGCGTCACCACAGCAATGCAGAGACGAGAAGAAATGCCCAGATCACCTTGGGTCAGGTCTTGACTGATGGAAGATGAACACGCCCACCCCTTGGAGTTGTTCCCACAGTTAGAATGACACCAGCGCAGGACTTCAAATCCCAGGGAAGGGAGGACAGCCACTGGCAGAAAATACCTTGATGAGTGTGGGCGCGGGCTTGGCAGTGGGGACGATGCTTCCACTGGCTAGGCTGGGGGGCAGCAGAGGCGGGGGAGGCAGAGGAGGCTGCTCTGCCAGGAAAAGCGTCTCTCCAGGATCTGGAGCCATCGGGAGCTGAGAAAGAACCTGGGAGGTAGGGAGCGGAGAAATAAGGACCCTGGCATCCCCAGATGGAGTTGATCTATCCTGCCCCACCATCCTCATGGTCGGAGGGCAGAGGGGGTGTGACAGCCACATCTCTGAACTGAGTGTACTTGTTTGAGCAGCCAGCTAGGAGAGCCAGTCAGAGTGTGTGGCCAGGGTGGTAGGACCCCAACCCAGCTTCTCCTTACGCTTGGGCTACTAGAACTGGGTCCATTGTTGGCCTCTGAAATGAGGGTCACACACACACACACCTCATGCACATAGCAGGAACTGCCCATCCTGCCCAGGACAGAAGCCAGACTCTGGGCAGCCTTGGCAGGTGTGAGGAAGAAGCTAAGAGGTAATCTCACCTGAGTGGGTGATATGGAGGTGGCACTAGAAAGTGGATCACTGGCCCGGGGCTCCAAGGGTGATGGCACTGAACCCTGGGACTCATGGCTGGCGGGCTGCTCGGGAGACAGGGCATCGCTGCTGTCCTCGTCGAAGGAGGAACTGTCTGCTACCTTTGGGTAATTCACCTGGCCCACTGAAATGCAAAGCCAGTGTAAGACTCCTGCAGCCAGCACACAGGAAGGTGGGCAGGAAGGGCTGTCAGCACCCAGCCCCATGTCCAAGAGGCGCACAGTATAGAGAACCAAGCGAGCGCCTGCCTTGGTGCAGAGCTCAGAAGCAGTCAGCATTCTGGAACAGGCTTGCCAGGAGCTACAAGATCTGGCTTTTTACACGGTGAAGGCCATGAGCCTGCTGCTGACAGACCATGGTGACAGCAAGTGACCCCAATTCCTCCTTAGGGTTCAGTTCCCAGAGGCCACAACAGTCTAAGGCTCTGAGGCTATGGAGGAAGGGTCCCTGGAAAGGGATACCCACCTCACAGGTACCTGGGGTCAGTGAAATTATGCCCTTATTCAAAGGTCCATGAAGCCAAGACCTAGCGCCCAGGCAGCAGATATGCCAGGACAACCCAATGCCCCGCGTGCCCTGACTGGCCCAGAACCACACTCTGACAGAGCTGACAGAGTCGGCTGGAAAAGGGCAGAGGCAGGGACAAGGGCCCCAGCTGGGAATGGCAGTGGCAGTGGAGGAAAGACGGAAACACAGGCTAGGAGGATATGTCAAGAGGCATGTCACAACCACTGCCTCCAAGCCAGGGGAAGACGCGTATGTGGGGGACCTCAGATAAAAAGGGGAACAAGCCCACGGCCTCTTCCTCTTTAGCTGTGACCTGAGGCTTTCTACAGCCACGGAACCAAGGAGGAACATCCAAGCTTCCCTCTCACTGGCTGGCTGTGCTCATGGGCTAGGAAGGGAGGGTGGGGCTTGCCCTCTGTTCCCTCACCTTTGCTATAGTTCATGCCAATCTTACAAACAGAGTTTTCTTATCCCAGCATGGGGACCTACTCAGAGAAAGTAACAGGGTGAGGCCAAGAACATAAGGGTGATCCAGCCCAGATAAGCTCTCGTTCACGCTGAGCTGGGCCCATCCTTAAGAAAGTCATGCCGACAGGACGGAGACCACACACAGGCTGGCAACCACACATGCTATTTCTCCCTTTCCCACACAGGCCATGTCCTGGAAGCAGAGCTGGGAGGGTTGGGGTGGGGCACTGCCCTCCGGGAGGCGATGTTAATAGACTTTGGAGCAGGACATGAGCTCTTCTGAAAGGCACACTGAGGAGACACTCAGGTCTAAGGATAGCATGAAACTTTGGTTGAGTGTCTGAAGAGACGGTGTGTGTGTGCGCGCAGACGCGTGAGTGTGTGGGTAAACACCAGGCCCTCAGCAGTCCCATTACTCCTGCCTGAGACAGACCTGGGCCTGGGCTTCACTTCTTCCCAAGAGCCTCCCTGAGGTCTTCCTCACATTTCGTCCTGGTGAATCCCTGTTCCATCTGTCTAAAGTTCCCCCTTAACCTGGTCTCTCTCCTACGCTCAGTCCACGTGTGGGAGACTCCTCACCAATGAGAGCCTCCTTCAGGCTAGACTCGACAGGCAAGATATTCTTTTCCACCAGCTCCATGGGGCCAGGCCTCTGTGCAATCTTCTCATTGAGGTCGTCGGCCAGTCTGGCTCTCTTCAGCTTCAGCTGCTTGGCCTGGAGAGAAGGCTCAGCCGAGGTCTCTACATGGGAAAGGAGGGGTTCAGAGAGATGGAGGGAAAGGTGCCCTAGGGCCTCTAGAGCACCAGGAGCCTACATAGGAGAGAAAAGCGTGCCCAGGGAGAGGAGTGCAGCCTGGCTTCCAGTGTCCCAGGACAGCTACAGCCAGGCTGGACCTGAGGGGTTTCTGAGGTGGCGCTGCACAGCCAAAGGAACACCGGACAAAGGACAGCTCTGCTCCACTTAGACCTGGGCCACAGAGGTACAATGTTGGGGTTCTGACTTGGGAAGGTGTCCTCCAGGCTCCCAGTGACCCCAAACTAAGCAAACAAAAAGTAGGCACATATGTGCCACTCTCTGGAGCCCAGGCCTCTCCTTTTCAAAAACTATGGAAAACGAATACTAGAGCTAACTAGAGAAACAAAAAGGAAAGCTGGGTGAGCGGCTGCCATCACAGACGGGTTCTTGGGTAATGCAAGTAGGTGGGCGAGCGAACGAGCAAACGAACCCCAAACAAACCACAGTGTTTGGGAGAGAAAGGGCTCCATCCCAGCAGATAAGAGACCATTTTATACCAGTGGGTGGTGGACCCAGGAGAAGGGTCATGCCAACCCGGATGACTCCATGCTTCTCACACACTCCCATAAGACACTGGCAGCTACAGACATGTGTCTGACTGTGAAGCCAACAGTTGGCCCCTGCTAGCAGGAGACAGACAATAGCGGAAAGTGGGAGGGTGCAAAAACACAAAGTGCAGCCAGCCGGGGAATACCTCCAACCTCACACACCTTCCAGAATGTGCATCCTGACCAGCTCTGATCTCTCTGGCCGGGAACGGATCTTCCGTTTCAAATAGTCCTCGGTCTATGGAAAAACACACCAACAAACTCTCAGGGCTGGGACACAGCTTATGTATGGACAGGACCACAAAACATGCTTTGGCTATCGTGACTGGTGCTGTCCACCTCAGCAGCTTGGGGACTGTAGGGTCCCTGAGGCAAGTGGGGCACACACCAGCTTCCAGCTGTGTCCGTTCTGTACCTCTCAGGACACTGCTGGCTGTGTTTAAAACTTACACTACCCCAAGTACTTAAAGTTAGAAAACAAAACAGTCACCAAGTTCAACAGAGGAATGAATGCTTTTGCTGTTTCCAGCCCTTCTTTCACGTAGTTTGATTCTGCAGAGCTGTAATCACTGTGGATGTAATTTTATGTCCTGTTTCAAAAACCTTGCATTGCGTGATCTCAAGAGTCTTTTCAATTCAGTCTGAACGACTGCCAAATGCAATACTAATTTTGATACATGGTGTCAGAGCTCTAGTTCCTTAAAGTCCAATGTCCTCGTTTCTGCATTCATTAGATGCTGGGAGAACTAAATCCTTCCTTCAACAGCACTGAGCCCCTGCTGTTTAAGGCTAATTGTAAGTGCATGTGAGCACAGAGCCTGTGCTCCCCACCTCTGCAACGGCAACTTTCAAATATCAGTCAAGACCAGCCTAAGAAAGGAAGAGGCAGGATGGGACAGGGTAGACGAGAAGTTACTGGGGCACATCATTTATGGTGGAGATCAGTCTGGTTCTCATCCTGTTGGCTGCTGCCCCAGAATCCTGTGGCAGTCCTGAAGCCTGAGCCTAGAGATGTAGAAACTGTGGACTCTGTATATTAGCCCGTCTGTAGTGAGCAGAGGTCAGGTGCTGCAGCTTTCCACAGAAAGCCGCTCTACCGACGGCCTAGGCACACGTGGAATACTGGGTTCGCGTGGATCTAGCACTTACTTGAAAATCTGGAGGAATTTCCAGCTTAGAGAACTCAGGTAGGTGCTGGGAGAAAACGCCAGAGAGGCCAAACCCATGTAAATACATCTCTTGGCTCAATGGTTCTGAGTCATGGCTTTTATAACAAATAATAAATCTTCCAGGGATGGCCACTGGCTAGGGTCTTCTGGCCACCCAGAAGCTACTGAGGATGGACAGCCAGAGAAGCAGTCTGCTCCCCGTGTAGAAGGTAAGGAGAGGACTTTTAGCTGATGCCGTTGAAGGCATTTCTGGGGCTGGAAACCATACGCGGCTGATGGGAAAGGAGTCAGCCACACACAGCTGCATCTGAGTGCTCCTTGGGACCAGGGATGAGTCTCCCCGAGATGCTATCTGAACAGGAGTTACAGACACAGGAGCAGTGAAACGGCTGGAATCACATAAGGAATTTTCTCAGTTTCTTGAACACAAGCTTACATGCAAAAAGTAAGTTTTCAAAGCTCTGAATTGGTGTAATTGAGTAAAGCAAGTTATACTGTGACCAATCCAATACACTAATTTTTCATACTTTAATTAAGACAGTTCAGTGCATGTTTAAATATTAAGCCCATTATTGTAATTTGGAAGTCACTTGTGAACAGATGTGCAACATATGCACTTGTTAGATGAATATATTTACCGCATGTGAGGAAATAAAATGATTTTGCATATATAACCAAACATATATATGGTTATCTACACATATACATATATGTGGTTGCTGAAATGGCTTAGTGGGTAAAGCTGCTTGCAACCGGGCCTGATGACTTTAGTCTGATGCCCAGGACCTACATGATGAAAGGAGACAATTCCTTAAGTTGTCCTCTGACCTCCACATTATGTACGCGCGTGCGTGCACGCACACACGCACACACACACACAACCCCCCACCCCCAATGTAATAAAAGTAAAAGTCTAGACTCCACAGACCTAGGTTGGAGTTCTAGTTTTATCGCTCTCTAGCTGGACATATTAGTTAGCTCCCACTGCATCGAAAAAACAAGGCTGTGGAGGCGCACGCCTTCAATCCTAACACTCAGGAGTCAGAGGCATGTGAATATCTGAGTCGGGGGCCAGCCTGGTCTACAGAGTGAGTTCCAGGACAGCCAGAGCTACATGGAGAAACCCTGTCTGAAAGACCAAACCAAATCAAGAACTCAGGGCAGCTGCACCTAACTTGTGAGGGTTCCTGTGTGGATAAAAACAAAATGAACACAACCTCACATGCAGCCATGCTCAGTAGGACAGTGGTGTCTAACCAGAGCTAATCTGCTTGGCTCCCTGCTGGGCCTCCTCTAGCTCCCAGCAACTGGAAGTGTGGTTTGTTAATGTTTCTGTTTCTCAGTACCCTGACTTCATTCTCCTACTCTCTAAGAGTTAATCATGATTTTCTAAAGACAAACAAAAGCAGTCTCAAGAGTAAGTGTATTAGACTCTGGGAGCCAAGGCCAGCCGTCCTCGTCCTCCGGTAGGAGCAGGAGGGGAAATGAGCCAGTCACTTCCCCATCTCCACCCACACCAAGCCCAGGACGTTGCACAGAGCCAGAGGGAACTGAAAGGGAGGGGACAAAGCTGCAGCTAAGGTGCTACAGCAGAATGTGTGGCTTTGGCACACCCAGGTCTGCTTTACAAAGGATTTTTTTTTCCTTTTCTTTTTTTTTGGAGCTGGGGATCGAACCCAGGGCTTGCAAGCGCTCTACCACTGAGCTAAATCCCCAACCCCGACAAAGGATCTGAGTGGAGGCTGGCTGCTTTGGGGCAGGTGGAAATGGAAGCTCACTGAGTGCTCTGGGCAGTGTCTGCTCCCTGCCATGGGCAGTCCTGGTGCAGATCGTCTACCTGACCCAATGTAATCAGTGCAGGGAAGAGGAGTGGGCACCAGGTCAGGTTTGGGGAGGGCGCTCTGGGGACTTTCGAGAGGCCTCCAAGGTACTAAGAATCTCACTCTGTCTATATCCTACCAGGGAAAGTGGCTATAAAGGGAAGAAACAGGAAAGGCCAAGGTTTCTACTATTTAGAGCTTCAAGGTGAGGGCTGCCCCCAAAGCTGTGCTAGACTGGAAGGAAACGCAGCCAGTGGATGATGTGACAGTGTACTCTGGAGGTCCTCGGGGAAGGGAGTCTTACCCTGGCCCGCTCCAGGCTCCTTCTCTGCTCATGAAATGCAGCCGGACTTTTCAAAGCTGTTGAGAAAGAACAATAAAGAATTACATTTAGAGGCTGCGGCTAGCTCCGTGCTAGAGTGCCTACTTGGCACAGGTAAGCCCCTGGGCTCAGTCCCAGAACCGAAACTCCAAACAGCAGAACACAACTTCTAGTAACACGCCACATACAACACTGCCACTGCAGGAGAGATGGTACTAGACAGGAAATGCCACTGACACCCAGGAAGTATGTCTTTATGGCTGGTCACTTTAAGATCCCCGGGGACAGCAGTCCCTCCTGAGCTTTGGTTCAGTGCTACACCATTCCCCATCTCAGTTAAGCTCCATGACCGCCTGGCTCAGGTGGAGCTGTGAGGTAAACCCACCGTACTTTTTCTGTTTCATTAGGAATTACAGTGGTCAGATGGGGTAAAGCAGAGGCCCAGGCCCTCACAGGGCTGCATCCTTCTGCAGCTGGTACCAGCAGCACTGCTGGAATGACCTTCGGGCTCATCTTTGAGAACTAAGAAAACCTTGGACATTGTTGGCTGGCCCTGGTGAAGGCAGGGTCCCGTTCTGGGGTCTGCAGTTATGACAGGGGCTCAGCTTGTCTCTAAGGGAAGCCCAGCAGCAGCTCCTTTGCAAACACATCATGAACACACCACGTCTCTTGAAAGGTGACACATGGCAATTTAAGACATCGGGGAGGGCAGGGAGCGTGTGGCTGGCTTCACTAGGGAACAATGGCAGTAGGTGAGAAGTATGCAAGGCTGCGGTCAGTTTCAGTTCTGCTGCCCAGGCTGCAGACAGTGTGAGACTGTGTGTCAAGATAACCTTCCAGGCTGCTGCTGTGGTAGAGGGTAAGGGTGGGAGCCGCTAAAAGTAGCAAGACACAGATAGGACCCATCCTGCCTGGCCTCTGTGCTTCCGCCCCTCTTCCCTGGGGTGGCCTCCCAGGAGGATGCTCAGAGGAGCGTCAGTGTCCCAGCAGCATCTCTGTTTAAATTAGAGACAATTTTGGGAATAGTAATAAGAAGAAAGAAAACTCTATTTTAAAGGCCACGAGAACCCTTCCATTTTCTGACAGTAGGGGGAGCTCTAGACCCAGCAGACAACCTCATGACAAACCAGTACAGGTTCCCTTCTCAACCTGCACAGCTAGAGAACCCATTCCAGGGAAGCAGGCGGCCCAGCCCTAGAATGAAGCTGGCCCTCACTCCTGGTCCCACTGTGCAAGGGTGTACCGTACCAAGCCTGGCTTTGGGGGCCTGGAAGCAGGAGCTTGATCTGAGAGTGACAGGCCAGTGCCATGCCAACCCCCAAACCCTGCCCCCACGCCACAACGCTGGGACAACACACCACAGGAGCATGCCTCTTCTCACACAAGAGAGCCACTCTACAGTCACTCATTCAGTAAGCTATCGGGTGTCTGTAAGAGAGTTCTACATGGTCACTGATGGGACGGCAAGAGAGTTCTGTGCTGCAGCTTGAAACAGCCGGGACCTAGAGTTCAGATGCAAGTTAGAAACTTGGGAAAGTTCCTGTATGGAAGGAACTGAGTCCCAGTACTGGGTCCTGCCAACTCCTGGGACAATTCAGGGTGTGACTGCTTTTTGGAGACTAAGACTGCCCACCTCCTGGAACACAAAGACTCCAATCAGTGGCACTGGAGAGATGGATCAGTAATTACTTCAGGCAGCTCATAATAGTCGATCACTCCAATGGCTTCTGAGGCAGGTCTGTTTGTCTTCTGTCTGTCTGTCTCTCACTCACTCGCTCACTCTTTTTTCCAACAGCATCTCTCTGTTTACCTATGGCTGGAACAAGCTCTGTAGTCCCAGGCTGACCTTGAACTCAGAGACGCTCTTGCCTCTGCCTCTTGAGCACGGCAATTCAAGGTGTGCGCCAGTCACTCCTGCCCAGCAAACTCTATTTTAAAAGAATCAGGCTGAGTGTGGTAGTGCACACCTTTTATTCCAGTACCCAGGAGGCAGAGGCAGGAGGATCTCTGTGAGTTTCAGGACAGCTTGGTCTACATAGTGAGTTCCAGGATAGCCAAGGTTACGAAGAGAGACTCTGTCAACATACTAGTAATGAACCAAATCCATGCCCACGTGTGCAGAAGCACACACCCACCACTCCTGGAATGCACTGCCGCCATAAGCACGGCTTAGCCAAGTCAGTAGTTCGATTCTCTCAGGCTGGCTGGGCCTGGGCTGCAGCCATAGACGACCATCTAACGCCCTGGCTACCTGACCATCCTATACTTGCCACCCCAGGGGTAATGCACAAACCTGGCTTCTGGAAGCATGCCTCACAGCACTACTACAGGGGTGGTAGGTCTTCATGACGGCTGCATCAGTGCAAGATGGCAAGAGGTCAAAGGGCCATGGTGGACACCAATTCTGAACCCGCTGACCTAAGGGCACGTTCTCACACCACCAAGACAGAAACTAAGATCCACTGAGTGCACACTTACGTGGCAGGGATTGGACCAGATTGGTTTTGTTTTTCAGATGTGGTCTCACTATGCAGCCTAAGCTAGACTCAAACTCAGGATGATCCTTCAGCCTCAACTTTCAAGTGCTGGGATCATAGCATGGAGCTCAGCTGCTAACTTGGGTACTTTAACACGCTAGCTAGTTTAGCATTTTATCCAAGGAGGGCTGCCGAGAGTAAAGCATTTGCCACACATGCTCAAGTCCTCAGCCCCCATGTGGGTGCAGGAGTATGAGCACTCTGTAACCCCAGTGCCCTTAGGGTGAGCTGGGAGACGGAGACAGGAGTGGTTCACAGGCCGGGTGGCCTGATGCACAGTGGCAAACAGTAGGCAAACTTGCTTCCAGGCGAATGGTTCTCAGCCTGTGGGGCATGACCCCCAACATCAAAGGATGTTGAACAACTCTTTCACAGGGGTCTCCTAATATTTACATAATAGTTCATAACAGAAGCAAAATTACAGTTATGAAGTAGCAATGTAAAAAGTTTTATGGTTGTGAGTGACAACACGAGGAACTGAATTAAAGGGTCACAATATCAGGAGGGTTGAGAACTACTGCTCCAGGGGAAAGGAGAGGCCAACATATGAGGGTGTCCTTTCATGAGCACCTATGCACACACAGGAGCACACACACACACCCGTGCACACACAGGAGCACACACGCACACACACCTGTGCACACACAGGAGCACACACACACACCCGTGCACACACAGGAGCACACACGCACACACACCTGTGCACACACAGGAGCACACACAGGAGCACACACACACACCTGTGCACACACAGGAGCACACACACACACACCCTGTGCACACACAGGAGCACACACACACACACACACACAGGAGCACACACACACACCTGTGCACACACAGGAGCACACACACACACACCTGTGCACACACAGGAGCACACACACACACACACCTGTGCACACACAGGAGCACACACACACACCTGTGCACACACAGGAGCACACACACACACCTGTGCACACACAGGAGCACACACACACACCTGTGCACACACAGGAGCACACACACACACACCTGTGCACACACAGGAGCACACACACACACACCTGTGCACACACAGGAGCACACACACACACACACCTGTGCACACACAGGAGCACACACACACACACCTGTGCACACACAGGAGCACACACACACACACCTGTGCACACACAGGAGCACACACACACACCTGTGCACACACAGGAGCACACACACACACACCTGTGCACACACAGGAGCACACACACACACCTGTGCACACACAGGAGCACACACACACACCTGTGCACACACAGGAGCACACACGCACCTGTGGTAGGTAAAGTGCCAGTTAATAAGCTCAGCAAAGTTAGAAAAACCTAGAAAGTGATAGTCATAGTTACAACCTTATTCTGTTATCCTGAAGAGAGATCGTTCTGCTTATCTGACTTAGTTTCTTAACTTCTTAAAAAAACAGGGAAAAGAACTTGTCAGGTGCAGGTGGCGGTGGGGGTGACAGGTCAAGGCTGCACTAACTGGATGTACTAGTGAGATGAGGACCAGACTGTGGGCCATGGGGAAAGGCAGGCACAGGCAAGAGCACAGGCACACAGAAGGGCTTATGTGCCCATCTGAGAGACTGCAGGGCGTTCGGACCCTGAAAACTGCAGTGTGAAAGCTAGGGCTGGCTCACCGTGGAGCAGCTTACACTAGACAGACCAGGATGAAGGAGGCAGGAGAATTCTTGTGCTGGATGAGGCTAGGGCAGGAGAGTGAGGAGTGACCAGGAGAACTCACGACAGCAATGACAGAGCTCTGTTTATAACAACCACATCCTGGTCGCTAAGGACTGTTCAGTTTTATATGATGGAACCAGCACTGGCTGAGCTGCAATGACCATGGAGGGTGGATCCCTCCCAG
Source organism: Rattus rattus (assembly GCF_011064425.1). Taxonomy (NCBI): domain Eukaryota; kingdom Metazoa; phylum Chordata; class Mammalia; order Rodentia; family Muridae; genus Rattus; species Rattus rattus. Next base: position 250,784,153 of record NC_046154.1, read on the forward strand.
GACATCGTCTGCCTCTCCTTCTTCCCTCAACTAACCCTGCTCAGCACGTTGGTTCCTCTGGCCCATGGGCAGCCTTGCTAAGGTTGTGGTTCTCGCTCCCATTCTGAATTCTACTTCCTGACAAAGGCACGGCCATTTCCATAGGCACTTCTGCCAGGCAGGCAGAGGAGAGGGCAGCGGCTCCTCCCTCCTTCAGGTCTGTGAAGACTTCTAGCTACCTTATCCATCAGAGGGATCAGAGTCCCTGGGCTGAGGCTGGGCAGCTCCTGTGTGTCCAGCCAGCTCTGTTAAAGCACACTAGAGTGTGACGTGGTGATGGAGATGTGAGATGATACGGGTAGAGCCCAGGGCTCTCTTGATGCAGGATCAAGTGGCACTGGAGAGCCCAAATCACCAGGCCCTCTTCCATGCCTAGGAGGCTGGACACGGGGAAGTAGAGCAAAATGAAAATGGGCTCTAAACCCTGGCCTTTGGTAGTTAGAAGAGCAGACTCCACCTCCTCCCCTTTTGCTGCCTTAAAGCTTTGTCAGAAGGGTCCAGGGCATTACTCATCCCAAGTTTCATGTTCCCAGAACTCCAGGAAGGCAGTCCCTGTGAAGAGATGCCCCTTATGACCCAGACAAACACCAAAGCTGTTAAGAACACACGTTTCTGGTGGCAAAGGGCAGTTCTTGGCCCTCTCCCCACCCTAGGGACCTGGTGATGCTCTGAGCAAAGGCAAGTGTGCAGCTCTGACTGAGCAAGAAGAGCAGGGACGCGTCAGACACCAATGGCACACTGGCCAAGAGCTGTGGCATCCCGCACCACACAGCCTCAGTCCCAGACTGGGCTCCACCCCAGCTGGCTGTAACCAGTTGCTACTCTGAGCCTTCTTGCTAGCAGCTGTTTTCTTCCTCTCTGCAAGCTTGCCGCCTTAAATGAGCACATCTGTGAATTAAGAGTGAAGAGTTCTGATTTCCATTTTCTCAAGAGTACACCACCAGCCATTGCAGGTGAGCTCAGAGCTGTGTGCAAGGCGCCCACGAGGCTTTGATCATGAGCTGAAACAGGAAGGGAATAACAGCGCCTTCTGGAACCAGTTCCAGACTTACTTAAGCATCCAGGTTAGTGAGCCTCCTAGGGCCCACCAGGAAGTTCTGGAGATGCTTCTCATCACTGACAGTTCTTGGCCACCACGTTCAGTTCCTCATTCCCCTTGACCCCCCCTCCTGTGTCTGTCTGTGTGCCTGTGGGCCTGGGTCTCTACAGTGCTGACATCAGGATGACAGACAATGGCTGCTGGGCTCTGGTTAACTTTAAGCTCACGAACAACTCTGTAGTCAGGAGCTGTAAGCTGTAACGATCACACATTAGGACACTTTCTGTAGCCAGCCTTTTCTCCTAGTTGTGATTGTTAGGTTTTTAGTTTTATTCTTTTTAAAAACATTTTTGTTTTATGTTCATGTCTGTGTACCACTTGCATGCAGTACCCTTGGAGGCCATAAGAGGGTGTCACACCCTGGGACTGAAATTATAGATGTTGCGAGCAGCCATGTGGGTGCTGGGACCTTAACCCAGGCCTTCTGGAAAAGCCACTGGTGCTCTTAACAGCCAAGCTCCTTCTCTCGCCCCTTTCTCTTTTGTTCTTAAAATCACATTTATTTTTAAACTTGTGTGTGAGTGAGCGTGTGTGTGAGTGAGCGTGTGTGTGTGTGTGTGTGTGTGTGTGTGTGTGTGAGAGACACAGAGAGAGAGAGAGTTTGGTCCTTCTACCATTTGAGTCCACGGATTGACCAGGTCATGAGATTTGGTGGCCAAGTACTTTTACTCATGGAGTCAGCTCCTAGCCCTCCTGGTTAGTTAGTATTGATAACTTGAAACAATCTAGAATCACTTGGAAGAAGAGAATCTTAATGAGAGGCTGTCTACAACAGGCTGGCCTGTAAGGGCCCAGTCTGTGGGGGATGGAGTTTTGACTGAGTTGGGAAGATTTGCCCACTGTGGGCGATACCATCCTTAGCAAGAAGTCCTGAGCTTCATCAGAGGAGAGCAACCATGCTGCGTACAGCCATGTATGTGTGGACCAACTCCTCTCTGCTGCAGGATTGTAGATTCGGCGTGCCTAGCTACTTGGGGCTCAACCACAAACAACGTGACTCTAGTCTGGGACTGTGAGCTAAAGGAATCCTTTCCCCTAAGAGCTCTTGGTTTTTCCCCCCATGGCATTTTATGACCTCATCATTTTCTCTAAATTGGCAATATGACAGAAGGAAGACTTCAGCTTTAAGCTTGAGCAAATACAGAGATGTAGTTTCCTATTTTATTCCTTCTTCTTTTCTTTTCTTTTTTTTTTTTTTTTGGTTCTTTTTTTTCGGAGCTGGGGACCGAACCCAGGGCCTTGCGCTTCCAAGGTATCCTTCTTCTTTTCTTAATGATATTTATTTATTTATTTATTTATTTTTTTTTTTTTCCGGGGCTGGGGACCGAACCCAGGACCTTGTGCTTCCTAGGTAAGCGCTCTACCACTGAGCCAAATCCCCAACCCCTCCTTCTTCTTTTCTTGAAGAGGCCAGCATAAAGGACAAGAGGCCACTGGACAATCAAACCCTACCCAGAGAAACTGAGTCGCACAGCTCTGGAGAGTTATCTTTTTCAGAACTGTGACAGATGCTACACCACTACTGAGACAGGAAAGGCAGGCTTCTTGGGGGCGGGAGGTGTGGAGGCTCTCTCTCCCCCATGGGGCAGCAAAGTTACCTTTGACATCAACTCAAACCTCTGAACAGAGCTGCGTTCTACTGCCACTCGGGGGAGAACAGAACAGCAATATCCTCCACAAAGTAAATCCAGGAACCGTTCATTCCCCAAGTGCAGCTCAAGACAAGGGTACTCCATTCCAGTAGAGTTCAGGGGTCTCTAGAGTCTTGGACTCTAAGAAGTCTTATCTCTGGTGGGTTGGCAATTTTGGTACCACAGAAGTTTGGAAATCACTGTTTCACTAGTCCAAAGGACAAACAGAAGTGAGAAGTGGGGATTTATGGATGTCCACCCTCCCACAGTCCTAAGTGATGAACAGTACATGTGGAAGGACTTCACCAACTTTCTTAACAGCCTGGCTTGAATTTTCAGCTCTGAGATATGGGCCGTCTGCCTTTGACATCTGCCAGCCCATTGATTGCCAAGGTTGACATTTCAACCACACTGACTTCATGGCTAAAGAGTTCCAATTTCTAGAGTTATATTCCTGGGAGTCAGAGCATCCGGCTGGGTGGAGCACCTCAGCAGAGTCCGGCCCATGCGAGGTCCTGGACTGGATGTGACTTAATAAATCTGGCCTCTGCTGCTGTCCTCACACCCTGGCTAGAACCCATTGCTGCTGCCTGGGATGGCAGCTAGGCCTTCCACCCAGCAGGGAAGAACAGAGAGCCTTGGGACAGACAGAGGAAACAGAGACAGCCCCTCCCTCATACCCTACAGAAGGGCATAGGCTGGCTACACCGCTCTAGTACAAGGGCTAACATAAACATCGAGGTGATGATTCCGGGATTCTGTCCCAGGCAGGAGACTCACTCCAGGGCGCAGTAGGCCCACCTGAGCAGCTCTGAAGGCCTGGAGATCATGTAACAGACTGCAGGTCCTTGCTTAGACCTCTGTCCAGTCAGAGATACGCAACGCTCAGGAAGCATCCATAGAAACTAAGTGCTCCTGACTTAGCACAGGCACTCATAACCGAGGCAGAGAGCAGCAGACATGGACAGCAATCCTGAGGCCAAACCAATGATCGTCTCTGCCTCTGAAACTTGACCTCCTGAGCCCAGAAATCCAGGACCTCAAGTGGATGCTGTGTCAGTTTTCAAGAGAACCCCTGCCCTGCCCTTCTACCTTAGTAGCTCATAGCTTTGACCTTAGGTAGCGGAGGATGAGGCTGGCAGGCACACGCCACCTCACCTAGTTTATGTGCTGCTGGGCGCTGAACCCAAGGATTCATGCACAGCAGGCAAATACTTTACCAGCTGAGCTGTGTCCCCAGCCCCTTCAAGTATTTCAGTATTGAAAATTCCCATGTGTGTAAGCACTACCCCAAAGTGTTTCCTTTAGGATCAATGACAGGCATCACGGAGAAAAGCTGAGTGAAAAGCTGAGTTGAATGTGCCTCTGTTTCTAAAAGACAGTGAAGCTAAGGGCAAGTCATGTGACTTCTGAGGCTTTGGTCCTCATCCACAAAGTGGCAGTTGCGCTTACTATACCCCACCCAGTGATGATTAGCATGAAGCAAAGTGAAAGTGTTCTGCCAGCCGCTCGCTGGGTTAAGGTGAGGCGCCTGTTACTGCTGCAGCCTCTTCCCCTCTTACCCGCTGGAAAGAAACGACATGTGCGGGAAGCAATCTGAGTGCTCACTGGGCCTGACTCCATTCTCTGTCTGTGTCAGCGGACTGCCTATGACCATCAAAATACCTGCAACAAAGGCCATTAATCAAAGAGCCATGTCAACGGCTCTCCGGCCTGACTATGACGATAAAAGCAGCAAGACTAAGACAGTAAGTTCCTGAGAAGCAAAGTCGGAGCCTTAGTTAGAAGGAACCACGCATCCAGGGCAAGCAAGGCCCACACTAAGTCATGACGCATTCTTCAACACATATCCTGTTTTGGATGTAGGTTTGACGCCACCCTTGTTTTGGTACCTGGCTGTCACTCCCACCCAGACCAGCATAAAAACCGACTACCACAAATGAAGCCAGGAGTGCAGGAGAGGCTCAGTCAGTAAAGTGCTTCTGTGAGCATTAACACAATCTCAGGACCACACGTTTAAAAAAGGCTGCATACAGTGGTTCATGCTTGTGACCCCAGGGCTGGGAGATGGAAGGCCCTAAGGAATAGTACTTCTGCCCTCCACACACATGTACACAAAAAGGAAGGATGAATTAAGAGGCAGAGATCTGAGGTACAAGCTGCTCGAGAAGCTCCCGCTTGGCCCAGTGGTGGGAAGAGCAAGCCCAGGAGAAGAGGTGTGCAGGCTGGTACACGCATGTCAAAGACACGGCTTGCCAGGGGTAAGACACAGTGCCAAATACTTTGAATCTGACTGCTATGGCTTATGAGTGTTAAAGACTTGGTCCTTAGCCTGTGCTACCACCAGGAAGTGATAAACCCTGGAGCAGAGCTTGAAAAAGGTTAAGGATCGTCCCCCTTTCCTTCCTTAGCTTCCCAGCTCCATGAGCTAACAGCTCAGCTGTGCACTCCGACCACTGTGTGTTGTCTCCACAGGCCAGTCAGCCATGCGTCAGCCTCAGACTCCACGACACTGGCTACTCCTGCAGAAGTCTCAGACTGGCTCCCACCACAGACATGGTGACTCACAACCATCTGTAGTTCCTGGGGCCTCTGATGCCCTTTTCTGGCCTCCATGGGGACCAGGCATACATGTGACATACATGCAGGCAAGCCGTGAGCAAAGATGACCTTTAATAAGTTGGTCACTTTATGTATTTGTTATGGTAATGGAAACGTGATCAACACACTGGTTTTCCAGGTTTGCCTCTGACATACATGCAGTTACAGTTCTTTGTGTGCACATACACATATGCACATATGAATGTGGAGGGCAAAGGTCAACATCTAGTATCTTCTTCAACCACTTAGCAGCTTATTATTTTAATTGTTTTATGACTAGAAACTCACGATTTATTTCTATTTGTGTGAATACACACACATGTGTGAGCTTGTACGTGCGCACGTACATACCCATACATGCCCATACAAACACTTGAGAGGGCATGTGGAGGATTTTGGAGCCCATGGAGATAAAGTTACTGTTGGCTGTGAGTCACCCAACAGGAGTGCAGGAAACTCAGCTGTGGTCCTCGACAGGAACTTACCACTACAGCACTCTTACCCCTCACCCACAGCTCTGGCCCACTTTCAAGTTTCTTTTTCCTTTCATATTTTATATATTTTTGTGCATTGTGTGTGTGGTGGGGGTACACACACCATGGCGCATGTGTAAAAGTCAGAGGGCAGCTGTCTGGGCTTCTCTGCTTCTACTAAATAGGGCCTGGGGTCGAACACAGGTCATCAGGCTCAGCGGCAACTGCCTTTACCCACTGAGGCAGCTTGGCGTCCCTCCACCTTCCTTCTTTAGATAGTGTCTCTCATTAAACCTTGATCTTGATGGCTGGGCTAGACAGGCCAGCAGGTCCCAAGGACCCAGGCTGGGTTTATAGGCACTTGTCACCATAGTCAACTTTTTAAGAGTGCGTAAAACCTTATGGTTGCCACAGGTGTTTACTTGTGACTGTCACATTGTTCTGCAGCCAGAGGCCTTAGACTGGTCTATTGTTCCAGTACACCTTCCTTGGTAAAGTCCAAAACAGTTAAAAAACATTAGTCTCAGCCAGGCACGGTGGCTGGGAAGCTGAGAGAGAATGATCTGAAAGTTGGAAAGGATCCTCAAAACCAATAATACACGCATGAGTACCCATGCATGCAAGCACACAGGCACGCACGCACGCACACACACAGGTACACACACACAGGTACGCACGCATACATGGGCACGCCCATCATCACATGCCCCAGGGTTCTGCTTGGCATGCGATGAGCTCTGTCTTTGTCCGTGAGTGGTGCTGAGGATGCTGGGCAAGCATCTATCTACCTGATCTGTAACATTAACAAGGCGGCCAACAGACAGATCCACAGCCCTCTCTGCTTCCTTTAGTATCTTTTCCGTTCTCAGAGGCAGCCCTGACTGGCCTGGAATGTGTTGTGTAGACCAGGCATGCTATACCCCACTCATTAGTACCTTGAAAAAATATTGTCCTTTATACCTCAAATATTAAGAACAAATTTGAAAAGGAACACCACCCTCCTGTTCTTTTAAAAAGATAATAAAATTGTATATAAAACTTCATCAAAGGACTGGAGAGATGGCTCAGCGGTTAAGAACACCGACTGCTCTTCCAGGGGTCCTGAGTTCAATTCCCAGCAACCACATGGTGGCTCACAACCATCTGTAATGGAATCCAATGCCCTCTTCTGTTGTGTTTGAAGAGAGCGACAGTGTACTCACATACATAAAATAAATAATTCTAAAAAAAAACCCAAAACCTTCATCAAAGATTAGCTGGCAGCCTCTCAGGACAGTGCAGGCCTTTAATTCCAGCAGGAGGGAGGCAAAGGCAGGCAGATCACTACAAGTTTGAGGCTAGCCTGATCTACATGGCAATTTCTAGGCCAGGGTAAAACAAGGGACTGGTTAGGGCCAGTGAGACGGCGCGTGGGGAAGGCACTCTCTGCTGAGCAGAGTCTCAGCTCTGGGACGCACACGGTAGAAGAGAACCAAGGCCCCCAGTCCCCTGGCCTCCCACACACTGTGACACGGGCATAGCCACCGCATACACTCACTCACAAATAACTCGGTCTCTCTCTTTTCTTCTGGCTGTTCTGGAACTCAATCTGTAGATGAGGCGGGCCTCAAACTCACAGAGATCCCCTGCCTCTGCCTGCTGAGTGCCGTGGTTAAAGGTGTGTGCTCCCAGGCCTGGCCAATGAACGCTAATTTTAAGAAGACTTCCTCTACCCTGTCAACAAGACTTGTTTGTTTTTTGTTTCAGGCACACACAATGAACTCCAGACTCTGATTTTGAGACTTGGGAACAACTGGCCCTGAAGGGCCTCTATGCCAGTCAGTGTCCACTGTGGCCCATATACACCCTGAACAGCAGAGACGAGGACTCCGATGTCCATCAGGAGCACAGCCATGGGCTCAGGAGTCTTCCCGAGTTACAGGAAAGCACCCCTGGAACTACATGCTCACACACCTAACACAATTCTCTTTGGGTTTCAAATCTAGGAGTCAGTCCAGCCTTATTCCAAATACAAAACACTAGAGCTGTGGCTACAGATAAACAATCACATTCCTGTGGAAAAAACATATCATCTCATAGGGTTCTCTTCATTAACAAAAACAAAACAACAAAAAGAACAACAGGATGAAGAAGATGAGATGGAGGAAGGGAAAGAGGGAAGGGAAAGGGTGGGGTGGACAAGAGAAGAGCATCTTTTCAGCCCAAATCCCCTCTGTATCTGAGAGGGCCGATGGGCTGTGCTGAGGCTCCGAGGGGCACAGGAGCAGTCAGAGCCTAAGGCAACCAGAACTACCCGCTGGCTAAAGCTGTGTTGGAGGGGGGGATTTTCTAAGCTCCTTCTAGAATGAGTGGATCTTAGCCAAACCTCTGGTTAACAGGGTAGCAATTCTGAGACTTACATAAAAGTATCCTTTCAAATGGACTTAAACAAATGGACAGTGGAAGCCTAGACAGACAAGCGTCTGCCCTGCCCTGGCCCACACACAAGGGTACTGTGAAGTATGAAGTATGCATGGAGACGGATGTCCCTAACAGTATCAGCATTTTCAGGCTGGAGACGCGGCTCAGCAGCTAAGAGCACTCGGTGCTCTTGCAGAAGACCTGGTCTGATTCCGCATCCACGTGGCCATCCACAACTGCCTGCCACTTCAGTTCTAGGGAAGCAGTGTTTTCTTTTGACCTCTGTGGGCCCCAGGTATGCATGTGGTGCACTTCCATATTGCGTACAAAGCACTAATACATATGGAAAGAAACCCTTTAACAAAACCAAGCAAACAAACCTACAACTTTATCACCTTAGTCTTTTGTAGGAAAGGAACACAACACGGTGGCCCGAGTGACCCCTGTGAGGGTGAGACTTGCTTTAGTCCACCCTCTCCTCCCCACAAAGAAGAATTTAACTTGAGTGGAAAGGGGACATAGAATGAATCCCACTGCCTCACGGGGTGACGTGTAACCCTTTGTCAAACTAAGATCTCTCTTCTGGGTGAGATGAACAGGAACTCTGTAGCAGACACTGGGGCCTAACAAAATGATCACTCACGTTAGCTATGGGTGCTAAGTGTTGAGACTGACTAAGGAGCCAACAGCCTTAGTTCAAGACGAACAACAGGGTCAGACTGCAAGTGGAGGGCTAGAAAGCAAAGGTGGGTCAGAGTTTATTCACAGTGTTAGGATCTATTGCTCACAACCGTTCTTTGCAGGGTCAGCAGGAGACATACGGGATTTACACGAAAACCTAAAACCATTCAGTCAGCTGGTGGAGCCAGTCACTCTTCTGCTCATCAGTGTATCTGAGGCTGCGTTTGGATGAGCCTAACTAGCTGTCCTCACACTCCTGAATTCTAACCAGTCAGACATAGGTCACCAATGGCACTGGCTAGACAGGGATTACAATGTAAAGACACAGCACAAGGTAGCTTTGCAGGTAAAGGTGTTTGCTGCCAAGCTGGATGACCTGAGTTCAATTCCTGGGATTCACATGAAGGAGAGAAGTGATCCTGGACATCTATACACACACACACACACACACACACACACACACACACATGCACACACACTTGACACACATACACACAGATACACACACATACATCACACACATGACACACATACATCACACACATGACACACACACACACACACAAACAACACACATACAGAGACACACATACAAACAACACACATACAGAGACACACACACAAACAACACACCTACAGAAACATACACACACTTAACACACATACAGATACACACACATACATGACACATATACAGACACACACACACACACACACACACACACACACACACACTAAGCAAATAAAAAGGAAGGACAGGGTACAGCTCAGGTTAGAGCTCAGGAGGAAGACCATTTGCTCAGCATGAGGACCTGGGTTTGATTTTCAGCACCAAAAACAAAAGGAAGGAAGAGAAGCAGGGCGGGAGGAAAGCCACGAAAGGACTGAAAAGCCAAGCTCAGGGAGGCCAGGCCAAGCCCCCAGAGCATTTCAAGGACAGAGATGTACCCCTATCACGGCTGCTCGGTACTAGCTCACGGTGACAGATAAACGGGTTGGCTGCAGCACCCGAAAAACGTTCCCTCTGTGCTCACTGTCAAGAAGTCTTGGTGGAACGGACTGAGAAGGAAAGACTAGTGGCTCTTCTCTCATACCCAGGAATTCACAGGAGTCCTTGTCCTTTGCCTGGGTCCAGACAGCATCCACACCGGCCTCTGGAATGGTATGCCTCTTTGACAGCTGGCCCTGTCAGAACACTGTGCCCACCTCTGGCCTTCACTTTACGTGTACCTGTCAGTCCCACACACGGCCAGACTCTGAGCCTTTTTCCTGATGACAAGGCACTCCTGGCTGTGGACTGGAGGGCCCGCTAGCTTCCTGCATGTGCCATCTTCCCTCTTCTTCAGAGAGCACTAGATAACGTTCAGAGCCTAGATGGCATGGGCACTCTGTATTTGACGAGTTTTAAGAGGTGTTATATCTGCGACATGTGTTTATATAATGAGATTCAAGGATCCTGGGAAATGGCCCTGTTTAGAGTACATGGGAAACCAGCTCCATATCCACAGCTGAGACACATGGTCAGAGAACATGAGCTGCGGAGAAAGGTATGTGGGAACTAGAGGAGTTTAATCCCTTAAATCCTAGCGACGCTGCTGTCAGTGCTGAGTGCACATGGAACAGGAACGACCGTGATGGGACGGAGCCCCTGAAGTACACCATGTCCTGCAGACTTGCTGCCCCAGCTGAACGGAAAAGCTTGGCCTACATGGGAACTGCAAGAGAGGATTCTGGAAAATAAACAAGCCAGGTTGTCTTTTCCCTTCCATACTCATCAAAGATTTAAGGTATAAACCAGAAATAAAGCACAGCCCCAGGGACCTTGTTCCTTTCTGTGGCTTTGCTTACTTGCCTTCCTTCTCTGTTGTACAACAAATTTAAATGCAAGGGTTCTGTGGAAACACCTCAGGCCACCCCCATGGACTGCAAGCGGACACTTCAGAGTAGGTGTTACTTTTCAGTCTGCTTGCTGGCACTGGCCATGTTTCCCTTAAAAGACTACAGTGAGGTGAGGAGAGCGGTGAGCACCAGCAGGGTAGAGGTGAGGGGGGCAGGCAGGGCGGCACTGGGCTACTCACCTCTGCGGGCCAGCAGAAACATGGAGCCTCTTTGGGCACATGCGGCCTACCAGTGCTACCCAGTGTGTGTGTTCCCGCACACTGGTGAGGGGTCGCCTCACACCTGACACTTGTCTGCACTCCACTTCTCTTCCCCACCATCTTTGTTCTCTTTTCCTCTGAGAGAAGCTGAAAACCAGCACTTTCTACAGGGAGAGGTCCTGGAGGGGAGACACTCAAGGAGCCATTTCTACTCCCACAGGAGAGGCTGAGTGTTCCCAAACCACAGAGACAGCCCAAGCATGCAGTTAGATATCTAGGACAGCTTGAGACCTGGGCTCCCAGCAAGATGGGAGAGTCACTGAGATTATTTCAAATGCCGTGATCATAATTCTAGCTAATCTGTTAGTTTTTACACACACACACACACACACACACACGCACGCACACACGCACACACGCATCCACACACACTACTTTGTACTCAGCTGCCGTCATTCATCTAGGGCCAGGTACTGGGGGACAGAAACACAAATGCTTTTCTTCAGGAGCTCAGTGGCTGAAGGTGCACGCAGACAGCTGTAATTTGTGAGTACCACACAAGCAGCAAAGCCATGACTGCTCAGTTCTACCCGACAGTGGCCCCAGTGTACCATGGATGTTGGGATGCGGGATGCAGGCGTTCCACTCCTGCACAAACTCCGGCCCCAAACCTCCTACGGCCCTAAAGACGAGGCTCTCAGAATCAGTGAGGCCTTACAGCAGCTGCTATGAATCTGCACGCGGTGACTGCAGCAACCCAAACTCTGGCTGAGTTTAATGTCTGGATCGCTGTAGTGGATGAGGGGCTGCGTGCACGAGGTGGACACTGAACAAACATGCCATTTGTGAAGGGCCCTAAGAGGATGAGACTGGCTCCTGGCTGAGGCTTGCAGACCGTGAGGCACACTGCAGATTCTACTGCAGAGGTCTGACATCAGGGCTGGGGTGTGAGTCCTTCTCTGGAGGTTCACAGACCACAGAGAACAGCAGGTGAGTCCCACCATAGTCAGGGACGGGGAACAAAAGGTTTAATACACGATACGAATCAAACATGAGCACACCATTCTCAACGCTTTAGAAGCCTCACTGGCTTCCTCCTGTGCCTACAAACCAACGCCTCTTGTCTACGTGGTGCCCTGACTCTCAGCTCACAATTCTCCGCTGGCTTTTCTGGTTTCTTTTTCTGTTTTCTCTGTTTTTTGTTGTAGCTGTTGTTTTGACCTAGCCTCACATTATAACCCAATCTGGCCTTGAACCCTTGCCTCAGCCTTCCAATGATGGAAACATAGGAACGAGGCACGGCTTTTGTCCCCAGCTTACCCAGAGTGGCTCCAACTTTTCCTGGTAACGGCTAGCGCATCCACCACCACTAACTTACTACACCGCACTTACCAGGCGGTGTGGTATGAACTTCTCTGCCTCCACTAAGCACAGGTCTGAATGAGGGGCAGACTCACTGCCAGCTGCACACATCACTACCCTGAATGAGGGGCAACAACGTGGATGGCAGTGGGGCAGCAGGCGATAAAGTGAGGGGGACCAGTTTTCTCTTGAAAGCAGATGTTGTGATTGGTGTGTGTGCAAGTGCTATCCTCTTCCTCAGGGTGGAGCCGCGTGGTGATGACATCCACCAGGGGACGGAAGCTTGTGTGATCTACTGAGAACTCACGAAGACATGTCGGAAGAGCAAGACCCTGGATCCGGCCGTCACTGTCCACAGTGTCTTAGTATTCAGAGCAGGCTTTCTTGTTTCTATCAGATGCTAAGGTTTGGTTTCATTTCTACCCCAAGGACGCAGTCACTGGCCCAGCGTCCGAGCAGCTCACCCAGAGCTCCATCCAGGCATGCACACACCCACATCCTCCATGGGTGCCTCTCAGCTAAAATAAGCTGCGGTTCACGGACAGTACCTGTCTGCAGTGGAAGAGCAGGGGTTCCTCCTAACACCTGAGCATAGAGGCAAAGCACAAGTGAACAGAGCAGCCCCTGCCCCTCACATGAAGGGAGCTGTAAACCCAGGGAAGGGGTAACTCAAAAGCAAAGGACTTTTGAATTGAAACCTGCTTGAAACCTAACACCACATGTTTCACTGAACGCGGTGAATCTGGGTCATTGACTACCTGTTCCATCAAGGATTCCTGATGGAAGAGTAGGAGGTGGGTGAGACTGGAAAAATGACCTGTGACCCTTGCTCTGTGGGATGTTCCGGTGCCACACAGGAGCCATGTCAACACAAAGAACAAGTGTACAAATGCTGAGAGAGACACTTACGCGGCATGATCCCTTGGCTCACCAGCTCCTCCCGGGTCCGCCGCTGCTGGAGCTTCAACTGCAGCACTGCATGGTAGCAAGAAGAGAAGACAGATGAAGGTTAGTCAGCCGTCCACCTCAGCAGACACATTCTCAAATGCAGAAAGAGTCAAACAGTTAGGCTATGATGTGAAAGGAGGATCTGGGTAACTGCAGAAGTGGCCTGACACAGCAGGGTTTCCGCATTCTGCTGTGGGCGGCAAGAGGAAGTTGCGAAGAGTCTTGCAGGGTGATAACAGTCCACAAACTACCAGTCTTGCCTCTTGCTTAAACCTTACAGGGCTCAGCCTTCCTCCTGGGACTCAGAACACCAATTCTAGGCTCAAAGAAAGTCTAATGGGGCCGGCACCCAGCACAAAGAGCTTCCGGTTACGGGCTAAGTTCTCAGCAATGGTTGCCCATAGTATGAACAAATGCACTCGGCAGAGACCAGGATCTAAAATTACGGCTACCTTCACCACGCACCACATTCCTCTAGACTACAAGGTATCTAGCCATCCACAGGTTCTGTTTTCACGCAGGCCTTTCTTTGCCGAGATGAGACGACTCAGAGTACATCCAGGCTGGTGGAGACAGGTGTCGCTCCCAGCTCTGTTCTGCAACACTGCTTAATGAAACAACAGGGGTTTTACCAAACTCAATATCAGTCATCTTTAACTACATGCTACTCAAAGGATCAACTAGCATAGCTGTGCTACGATGCTAAGAAAATGTCTGGGGAGGGTTAGGAGGATCCCACAGCTCAAAGCAAGTCCCCTTCCATATAACAGGTTTCAACTGTAGGGCCCTTCATCTACTAGGAATAGTGGTCCACTACATGGGCCTTTTCTACACAGCGGTTTGTCGAGGCACCTGAAAATGGGAGGACAATGATTGGGCTCTTACCTATGTCTCAAAGTCACAGGGACAAGGCAAAACTTCTCTTTCCCTCAAAACTACGACTTGTGTTCCAAATTCCTTTCCCTGCCCTGTTAGCAGGCTCGTCTCCTGCTCTTAATTCACATCTGGCTGCACTGGTGACTTTCAGGCTCTATTCCCTAGGGTGAGACACCGCAACGAGAATGTTAACTTTTACTCTTCCTTAAGTACCACGGACTTTCCCCCACCTTTAAAATTTCATTTTTGCTTGAAAATGCCCACTTTCTTTATCTGGTCTCCCTATATTCAGAATTACTTTGGCTCACCTAAGCTACTTTACATGTGGTTTACAAGCTCCTGTAAGTTTAATTTAAAAAGGCCTCACTGAGTTGAGCATGGCGGCTCCTCCCTAGATCTCCCGAGTCTCCCAGCCTTTGAAAGCTGAGGCAAAGGATTGTTAGCAGCCTGGGGCTGCTACAAAGTAAAAGTCTGTTTCAAAAGGAAAACATGTTCTTCCTATTTTTTATTACAGCAGGCATTTAGTGACAGGAATCATCTGGTGGGGCAGCTACTCAGAAGGCTGAAGCAGAAAGATCAAAAATTCAAAGCATACCTTGGCTACAGAGTATTGAATTGGCAGACATCTTTAATCACACTCAGGAGGCAGAGACAGACAGATCTCTGAGTTTGAGGCCAGCCTGGTCTACAAAGTGAGTTCCAGGACAGCCAGGGCTACACAGAGAAGCCCTGTCTTGAGAGAGGGAGGGGGAGGGAGAGAGAACTAAATTGACTCTCAAAATGATGACAGACACAGTTTGGGAATCTAACAAAGAAGATAATATTTTACAAATTAACATTGTTTAAAATAAAAATCGTAATTAAATAGGTAAAAACAATGACCACACTAGTGGCTGATGTTATAGCATGTGCTTTGTGCCAGACCCTATCCTACACACCTTTGGTGTGTGTGGTGTGTGTGTGTGTGCACATGCATGCATATGTGTGTCTGTGTCTATCTGTCTGTCTGTGTCTGTCTCTGTGTCTATGTGTGTGTGTATCAGTGTGTCTCTATGTGTGTGTATGTATGTGTGTCTGTCTGTGTCTATGTGTGTGTGCGCGTGTCTGTCTGTCTGTGTCTTGTGTGTGTGTATCTGTCTGTGTGTCTGTCTGTGTGTGTGGTGTGTGTGTGTCTGTGTGTGTGTGTATGTGTGTGTGTGTGTGTGTGTGTGTGTGTGTGTGTGTGTGTGTGTGTGGGTGTTGTGGTTTTGTGACAATGGGGATCAAACCCCAGGCCCTGTGCACAGCAGGCAGATGCTCAGTGAGCTACCTCTCAGTCCTATGCATGTTCTGAAACCACTTAACTGTCCTAAGAGCCCTAAGGAGACTGGTATTGTTTATCCCACCTCACGGGTTAGGAAAGTGAGGCCCACAGAGACCAGTTTTCCTCCTTTGTCTCAGTAATAAGGGGTGGAACAAAAATCGAACCCAAACAATCTGATGTCATAACCTGAGCTCCTAACTTTGTTTCTCCCAAGATTTTCTGCAAGTCAGCTCTGCTGAGATAAGAAGCCTCCGGGTTCATTATCTGGTGCTGAGGAAAACCACTGGTTCAGATTAGGGTCAAGGGAGATGAGGTAATCAATTGAGTGGAGAATCTCGCCTAGGAAGTGGCCTGCAGCGTTAACATGAACACCAGCAGCACAGCACTGAGATGCAGCCTGCGAGGAGCCACTGTGTTTGTCACTTGTTTCTGTGCTCAGTGACTGAGTGCTTTTAACTTACTCAACCACCGCACACGATGATGGCCTTACAGTTCAGGGGTCGTAGCTAACACATGCAGAGCCCTCAGTTTTACCCTCGGCACTGACAAGAAAGTGGGTAGTCTGCGAAGACGGCGTGATCGTTATCTCCTCTCACACAGAAGAAAATTAGAGCACGTCCCTTTACATTTGCTGTTCTGTGCCACAAAGCTCATGAGAATGGAAGCTGGTTCCAGCCTGCCCTGCAGTCTTCAGTGTGGGCACTCAGCAGGCAGCACCTACTCATGAGGAAGAGAAGGGAGAGCCAGGCCCGACGGGATGGAAGGGGATAAAGGGCAATCAATCGTCTGTCATCTTCTACAGTGCTTCTAAGGCCTGGTAAGATTAGCATTAAGGACTGCTTAAATGTAACAAATTAATCTGAGCTCAGGGAGCAGAGAACCAATGAAATCAAATAAAGAATAATTATGAAACGGCTATTATCCAAGAGTGACTTTGAAGTTTCAACTAACAGTCCTGCGTGAAGCACCCACAGCCAGGGTCACGAGGGCCACTGTGCAACTGTGCTGTTGTTTAGAAGACGGGACAGTGAGAGCTCTAGGGCTGGCCATTCTAATCTGGTTTCTTTTCTTTTTCTTCCAATTCTTTGTAAGGAATTTTAATATTTTATGTGTATGTGTATTTTGCCTGAATGCTTATCTGTGCACCACACACACGCAGTGCCTGTGGAGTTAAGAAGCAGGTATTGGATTCCCTGGAACTGAAGTTACAGCTGGCTGTGAGCCACATGTGGATGCTGGGAGTCGAACCTCTATCCTCTGAAAAGCAGCCAGTGCTCCTCACCATTAAACAGTCTCTCAGCCGGGTCCTGCAGTTCTTTTCTGGCAACCAGTCAGCTGCTTCACCATTCGTCAGCTATAAATGCACTTGTTCACTTGTATGCAGGCTACCCACACAATCCCATGTAGAGACAGACGCTGTACTAAGTTTGTGGGATTTGGTATTGGCAAAGGTAAAAGACAAGCCTGTGTACAGAAGGCATCTGCTGGCTTTTTACTTATTTGGGGAATGATAAGGAGATCTAAGCAGAGATGACGCAGTCAAACAGGAGACACATTCTTATTTCCATTCTCCCCAGACTAGCACTGTCTATGGCTCACAGGTAAAGGCTGAAACTGAGTTCGATCCCTGTGACCCAAACAGTGAAAGAAGAAAAACCAACTCTTCCAAGTTGTCCTAAGACTGCATGTCTGTCTGTCCATCCATCCGTCTGTCTGTCCTGTCTGTCTGTCTGTCTGTGTGTTACACACACACACACACACACCCCAAATTTAAGAATAAAAGCAAGTCATTTGAACTGGTTTTAAATATTTCGTAGAGTGAATGGACAAAGCACTAAGTTTACTAAAACACACTTCCACCGCTCTGAAGCTTCAAACTAGAGGCCGTCCTTTCCTGGGAAGGACTAGAGAAGCAGCTGGCTGCTCGTCTCAGAAGCTGAGCATGTGATAATTAGAGCACCATGCTTGCAACAGTGCGTCACATCAACTTTATTCCTGTATCACACACTGTAGTTGATCCCATATCCTTAAATTCACTTAGTGGTGTTCAAACTGTAAAAACACATGACCTATTACTTAGACCCAGATACTCTGAACACACTAGTTTTATTCTTACGACATGAAGAGGGGCTGGAGGGGTGGCTCAGTGGTTGTGCACGCAGGCCAAGGTTCAATTTCACATAGAGGCTCACAACCACTTGTGACATGAGCTCTAGGGGATCCAATGCCCTCTTCTGGCCTCCTCAGGTACCACTCATATTAGGTGGTACATAGACATAAATGTAGAGAAAACACCCATACACATAAAACACAATTACGATAAAAATTAAGTAGGTAAAAAGTGGGGCCTGGGGTGGAGCTCAGTCGGTAGGATCCTTGCCCTGCATTCACGAGGCCCAGTAGCACACAAACTAGGTGTGGCAATGGTCCCAGGATTCTGGGGGGCACAGGCAGGGGATCAAAGCTGAAAGTCATTTTTGGCCTATATATACTCAGCTCAAGGCCACATAAGATCCTGTTCAAAATAAATACAACAAATGACACTGGGAAGCAGCTGAAGGTGCCCTGAGAAGATGGTTCCCAAGTTCTGCTGTTGATGTTCTTTCCAGCATCCACGCTCAGAGCAGGAACTCGGAGCTGGGTGGAGAGAGCTCTTCACTCAGTCATCAGCAAGTACTACACAGCCACTGCACGGCAGGCCTGTGCCCGGTGTGCAACACATACAGGAAAATGGGGAGACCCAGCATGTCAGTGACAACAAAGAAATCACTACAAGTCGTGATAATGTTTGACCGAAAGCCCTGCAGCACAGTCAGAGCCCAGAACCCAGTCTTTCCTCCTTTAATGCTCTGTTGGCTACTATTACAGGGGCAACTGTTTAAAACACATTTCAGGGGAAACGAAAAAGGCTTACACCCTTTACCCTTCCCTGCTCAGCTGCCAAGTGCCAATGTGTGTATTTGCTTCTATCCACCACACCTCAAATTCCTTCTCGTTCCCTGTCAAGGCGGCGGTGGTGGCCTCTTCTTCCTTTTCTTCTCCTCCTCCTCCTCTTCCCCATAGTTATTATAATGGGCAGTGTAGACAAAACAGTGTTCATAATGACACAGCCCATAACAGTGGCACAGGAGAGGTGACATTCAAAATGGCATGACTTGAATAGACCTTTGGTACTGGCTAATCAGTCATGGTGTTTCCAGGCATGAAATAGATAGGAAACCGACTGCATATCTGTTTGATCTGTATAAGCAGAAAAATTCTCAAACAAAGAAAAGAAAGGCTACATTGGATAGTGGCAAAAAGCAATCTCAGACAGTGAATCAGTTTCCAGACTTGAGACATCTGCAAACCCAGAACTCTTTGAATAAAGGCCACATTGCCCCCAAGAAAGGATCTTGATAAGACACCTAAAAACTTTGCTGTTAGCCTTTCTCCAGGGGGACTTACACCTTTTACAAGTACCCTTTTACTGTATACTGAAGGAAAGGAAATAATCAGACTTTCCGACATCTATTGGATACTGGTTCTGAATTGATGCTGACCCCAGGAGACCCCAAGAAACCTTGTGGCCCTCCAGTTAAAGTGGGGGCTTATGGAGGACAGGTGATTAATGGAGTTTTGACTGATGTCTGACTCACAATAGGTCCAGTGTGTCCCCAAACTCATCCTGTGGTCATTTCCCCAGTTCTAGAATGTATAATTGGGATAGATATACTTAGAAGTTGGCAGAATTCTCACACTGGTTCCCTGACCTGTGGGGTGAGGGCTATTATGGTTGGAAAGGCTAAATGGAAGCCTTTAGAGTTGCCTCTGCCAAAGAAAAGAGTGAATCAAAATCAGCATCGTATTCCTGGAGGAACTGCAGAAATTACTACCACCATGAAGGACTTGAAAGATGCAGGGGTGGTGGTTCTACCACATCTCCCTCTAACTCTCCTATCTGGCCAGTACAGAAGACAAATGGATCATGGAGAATGACAGTCGACTATCGAAAACTAAGTCAGTAACCCCGATTGCAGCTGCTGTTCCAGATGTAGTTTCGAGCAAATTCACACATCTCCCAGTACCTGGTAAGCAGCTATTGACCTAGCAAATGCCTTCTTGTCAGTACCTGCCCATAGGGACCACCAGAAGCAACTTGCTTTCAGTTGTCCAGGCCAGCAGTATACCTTTACAGTTTTGCCTCAAGGATATATAGACTCTCCTGCCCTGTGTCATAACTTAGTTAGAAGGAATCTTGATCGTCTGTCTCTTCCACAAAATATCACATCAGTGCACTATATTGATGACATTATGCTGATTGGACCAAGTGAGCAGGAAGTAGCAACCACCTTGGACTCATTGGTAACATATATGCATATCAGAGGATGGGAAAAAAATCCAACCAAAATTCAAGCACCACCTACCTCAGTGAAATTCTTAGGAGATCAGTGGTGTGGGGCACACAGAGATAATCCTTCTGAGGTGGAAAATAACTTATTGTACCTGGCCCCTCCCACCACCAAGAAAAAAACCCAACCTTTAGTCTATTTGGATTCTGGAGTAACTTGGGTGTGTTACTCAGGCCCATTTACCAGGTGACTCGGAAAGCTGCTAGCTTTGTGTGGGGCCTGGAACAGGAGAAGCTCTTCAACAGGTCCAGGCTGCTGTGCACTACCACTTGGATCATAATCCAGTAGACCCAATGGTACCTGAGGTGTCAGTGGCAGATAGAGAAGCTGTTTGGAGCCTCGGCGGGCCCCTGTAGGTGAATCACAGAAGAGACCTTTGGGATTTTGGAGCAAAGCTCTACCATCTTCTGCAGACAACTGTTCTCCCTCTGAAAAACAGCTCTTGGGCTGGAGAGATGGCTCAGTGGTTAAGAGCACTGACTGCTCTTCCAGAGGTCCTGAGTTCAATTCCCAGCAGCCACATGGTGGCTCACAACCATCTGTAATGAGATCTGATTCCCTCTTCTGGTGTGTCTGAAGTCACATACATAAAATAAATAAATCTTCAAAAAAAAAAAAAAAAAAAGGAAGAAAGAAAAACAGCTCTTGGCCTGCTATTCGGTCTTAGTGGAAACTGAATGGTGGAAATTGAACGTTTGACAACAGATAGGACACCAAGTTACCATGACTGGAACTGCCCATCATGAGCTGGGTGTTATCAGACCTTCCAAGTCATAAAGTAGGACATGCGCAGTAGCAGTCTGCTATCAAATGAAGTGGTGTATATGTGATCGGCCGAGTGGGTCCTGAAGGCACAAGCGAGTTACAGAAGAAGTTGCTCAAATGCCTATGGTCTCTACTCCTGCTACGATGCCATCTGCTGCCAAGCATGCACCTATATCCTCATGGGGTGTTCCCTATGATCAGCTGACCTAAGAAGAGAGTAGTAGGACCTTTTACTGACGGCTCTGCATGTTATGCTGGCCCCACTTGGAAGTGGACAGCTGCAGCTTTACAACCCCTTTCCAGAACAACCCTGAGAGACACAGGTGAAGGAAAGAGCTTCGGGCAGCACACATGGTATTACAGTCTGTTAGGAAGAAGGAATGGCCAGACGTAGGATTGTTCATTGACTCATGGATTGGCTGGCTGGTCAGGAACTTGGAAAGACCAAACTGGAAAATTGGTAAAAAAGTTATCTGGGGAAGAAGTATGTGGACAAATCTCTCCAAATGGGCAAAGGATGTGTCCCATTTGTGTTCCTTGTAAATGCTCACCAAAAGGTGACTTCAGCTGAGGAGGAGTTCAATAACTAAGTGGATAAGATGACCTGCTGTGTGGTTAATCCCTGTCATTGCTCAATGGGCACATGAACTACGTGGCCATGGTGGCCAAGATGGAGGTTATGCTTGGGCTCAATAACATGGACCTGCACTCACCGAGGCTGACCTGGCTACAGCTGCTGCTGCTGAATGCCAGATCCGCCAACAGCGGAGACCAACACTGAGCCCCAGATATGGCACCATTCCTCGAGGTGACCAGCCAGCAACCTGGTAGCAGGTTAACTACACTGGACCACTTCCTCCACGGAAAGAACAATGTTTTGTTCTTTCTGGAATAGATACTTATTCTGGTTATAGATTTGCCTTTCCTTCACGTAATGCTTCTGCCAAAACCACCATCTGTGGACTTACAGAATGCCTTATTCACCATCATGGTATTCCATACAGTATTGCTTCTGACCCAGGAACTCATTTCACAGCCAGAGAGTGGGCCCATGATCATGGAATCCATTGGCTTTGCCACATTCCCCACCATCCTGAAACAGCTGATCTGACAGAAAATGCAATGGCCTTTTGAAGACACAGCTACCTCATTAATTATGTGGCAGCAGCATGGAAGGCTGGGGCAGAGCTCTTCGGAAGGCAGTATATGCTTTGACTCAGCATCCTATCAATATATGGTACAGTTTCTCCCATAGCCAGGATCCACGGGTCCAGGAATCAAGGGGTGGGAAAGGAATAGTTCCACTCATTATCACTCCTAGTGACCCTCTAGGAAAATTTTTGCTTCCTGTCCTGTTCTAGGTTCTGCTGGCCTAGAAGTTTTGGTTCCAGGGGGTGGGGGGTAGTGTTCTTACTAGGAGCCACAACAAACATTCCATTGAACTGGAAGCTCAGACTTCCCTGGTCATTTTGGGCTTCTAATGGCCTTAAACCAACAGGCTAAGACAGGAATAACAATGTTAGGAGGGTGATAGATTCAGATTACCATAGGGGAAATTGGGTTGCCTCTCCACAATGGTAGTAAGAAGGATTATGTTTAGAGTGCTGGAGATGCCATAGGGTGTCTCTTAGTACTACCATGTCCTGTGATTAAAGTCCAAGGGAAACTACAACAGCCTAATCCAAGCAGGATGACAAAAGACACAGACCCTTCAGGAATGAGGGTGTGGGTCACTCCTCCAGGAAAAGAGCCTGCTGAGGGGCTTGCAGAGGGTGGAGGAGATACAGAATGGATAGTAGAGGAAGGGAGTTACAGATACCATCTAAGGCCGCGGGACCAGGTGCAGAGATGAGGATTATTAAGTCGTCTGAACTCCTTATTACTTTGTTAAGAACACATTTGTATAGCTATTTGTACTTTCTTCCAAGTTCTTTAACATTAATTGGTATTTAAGTCGAGATACTAAAAGAATGTTCCCAAGGCACACTGACCTATTTTAAATTTAGAAATGCGTTTGCGATTGTATGAAGTAGAGTTATATCATGTTAGGTGTATTGATGACCTGGTTATTATTTCATTTGGACATGAGATATGACTTATGTCAAGTTGACAAAGGGGGGATTGTGATGGTTATTCCTGGTTGTCAACTTGACTACATCTGGAATGAACCACAACCAGAATTGGAGGGCTCACGTGAGCCAGATCTTGAGGCTGGGAGACACAAGTTTCTGACCTGGATTTTGGCATGGACATCTTGAGGCATAGTGGCCATGAAAAGTTTAGCTTAGTATACACACCATTTAATCCCGGGAGACTCAGGCAAGGAGATCTCTGAGTTCAAAGTTGGCCTGGGACAAAGCAAGTCCCAGATCCAGGCATGGTGGCGCACACCTTCTACTGGAGGCCTACATAGGGACATTGGAAGAAAGAAGATTCACTCTTCCTCGCCTGCTTGCACTGACTTGCCAGCACATCTGTTGGAACCCACTTCTACAGAAGCCCAGCTCAAACAACCAGCCTCGTGGGACTGAGCAACTACTAGATCCTTGGACTTCCCATCCACAGCTGCCCATTGTTGGGTTAGCTGAACTACAGACTGTAAGTCATCACAATAAATTCCCCTAATATACAGAGTCATTCCCTAAGTTCTGTGACTCTAGAAAACCCTGAATACTACACTAAATGGTTGGCCTGTTAGACTAACTCAAGCATTTTACATTTCCAAACCAGGGCAGTTAAGAATGCTATCTGAAGGGAGCCCTCATTCTCATGGGGAAGAGGACTCACTCATTACATGCTGTAAGATAGCAATGTTTACTTATGGCTTTCAAACATGAGTCTCAGTGCCAGGCACAGGATACCTCCCAACAAGTTATGATCAGAGAGCCCCAGAAGCTCCAAGACAACAAAGGCCAAGGTTGTTACTGTTCTCTGGGCTGCCTGTAATAGGATGGCAAGACTCTCAACAGCTGAGAGCAGTAGCGGAGCTTACCCCATGCTTTGGTGTCATGAAGAAACCAAGCTGGGACTGACTAGGAAACACATCTTTCTTAGTGCGAGTGGTGCTACGCCGGCTGCTGAGGGAGAGAAGACATGGTCTTATGCAGTGTGTTACAGTACTGACCTGCTGCCAGACAAGAAGTGCTCCCTGGTACAACTGTGCCACGATTGCTTTGGGAGAAACTAACCACTTTCTGGTTGGACGTGAGGCCTCCTTCACAGGAGTAAATGTCTCCATGCTGTAAACCTGTACAAAGCACATAGTAGGGGAGGTCACAGGCCTGGGTGGAAGCTACTACTGTGTTACTAAGTGGACATATTGTCGAGTGGCCTTTGAGATACTTTCTGTTTATACCACAGATTAGAGCTGTTCTCACCTTGGTCAGAGAAGCTTCTCTCTGCAGTGGGCATGGTTAATGAAGACTCAATTAGTAACGGTGCTGTGGGTCAGAAACTAGCCAGTGCTCAGCCACAGATGTGACATCTCTGGAAACTCTTCCCCCACAAGGCTCAGAGAATGTAACAGAAGAGGAAAGGGCAGGGAGAATCGCTGTAAAATGTTGTCTTATGGATGACGTGGTCATTGCACTCAAACTCATAACAGCTATGGTTACCTGCACAACATCAAGCCACTATTCCAGGGTGGACTGGGGAGGGGCTCACAAGGTCCCACCTGTAGCTGACAAACTATGGCAGCTGATGGCTGCGGGAGTGAGAGATAATTGGAGTATTTTTCAGTTCTGAGCAAATGCATAAAAGGACATTAAAGAAAGAACCAGAAGATGAGGACTGCAGCCCTGATTCTGTTGCTATGTAAATCAAACCAGTTAACTTTCGTTAGCCTCAATTTTCTTACCATCATGTAATCTTGAAAACTAACCCCCGCCCATTAAAACTTTGAAATTCCACAAATGTACATGGAAATCACTCTGTGTACATGCAAAACAGATCTGAGGCTTTCAAACCATTGATTTCTTTATAGCAGAATTGCTAGTGATCTGTACTACAGTTCCAAAGAGATAATTTTAATATTTAAAATAAAAGGGCCTTCTTGCTTACTGAAAAACATTTTGGGGAAAGAAATTATTTATTTATTTAGAGACAGGGTCTCATTATGTAGCCCCGGCTAACCTGGAACCCAGTAGCTAGACTAGGCTGGACTCACAGAGATTCACCTGCCTCTGTCCCCTGAGTAGTGGAATTTAAAGGTGTGAACCATCCACACCAAGTGAAAGATTTGTTGCTGTTGCTGTTGTTAAAATTTGTGTCTGTGTGAGTCAAGGCCATGTATGCAGGTGCCCACAGAGAGGTGGGGCAGAAGACAGTGTCAGATCGCCTGGAGCTGGGGCACCTGGGCTGTGAGTGAGCCACCTGAAATGGCTCTGGAACTGAGCTTGGCCCCTCTGAAGTGACTTAGTTGGGATTTCTATCTCATGATAAAACACTGTGACCAAAAACAACTTGGAGGAGGAAGAGGGTTTATTTCAACTTACAGTTCCACATGACAGTTTGTCACTGAAGAAGTCAGGGCAGGAACTCAAGGCTGGAACCTGGAGGCAGGAACTAATGCAGAGGCCATGGAGGAGTGTTGCTTACTGGCTTACTCCTCATGTCTTGCTTAGCCTGCTTTCTTATAGAACTCAGTACTGCCTGCCGGAGTCACCCTCTCACACGAGCTGGGCCCTCCCACATCAATCATCAATAAAGAACATGCATCCATCTCTAAAATGACCCTGACTGGTGTCAAGTTAATATAAAATCAGCCAGCAACAAACACTCAGCCACCGAGCCGTCTTCTCCAGTCCCAACGAAACATTATTTAAAAGTCGCATCCCAAGTTGTTGTTCTCGGTAGTGGGAGGTGCAAGGAAGGAGGAAGGGGTGAAGAAGGGGGAAGACAGACACAGGGAAGAGAAGAAAAAGAAGGCAGGGGAAGGCACGGCAGGGCACCACTGCTTCCCTCTGGAAAGTATGGTCAGGGCACTTTGTCCCTAGGTTCTAGTCCCCTTGTAAGTCTAAATATCAAGAAAATGGCAGGAGTATCAGTGACATTCAATGCTGAAATTAAATGTACAGTTAATGTTCAAAGCATGCTCCTAAAACTGAGCTGTCCATGGATAAGTAGTGGTTGAAGGACCCACAAAGATCCACTTATCTTTTGCTAGGGAAAGGAGGGCTGAATCTCAAGGTCCAGAGTGAAGACAGAGCTGAAAAAGCAGAAGACAATGAAAGCATATTGTCTCTGGGGCTGTTGATTCACTCAGTGAGGACTGAGTGTGACAAGGCAGGAGGATCTAGGAGGAGAGATCAGCCTGAGCAAGCTGCACAGAGACTCGGTAGAAGGGGAGCGGTGTGGAGGAAAGAGAAGGGGAATCATTTGGTTAAATGCATTGCTGGACACTGGTACAGAAAATGGCAGCAGCAGGGAGTGGATGGAGCACATAAGCTTGTGCTCACTGACCTAACAGCCACAGGGCATGGCCACGGCTCACACTCACAGGCGTGTAAAAGGCTGCACTGGGGAGAACTGTGCGAAGGGAATCAGCAACTCTAAAACCATTCTAAAATAAAAGTTTATCTTAAAAAGCTGTAATCTGGAACTGGAGAGATAGACAGCTCAGCAGGCTAAGAGCACTGGCAGCTTTCCCAGATGACCCAGAATTGATTCCCAGTACCCACATGGTGGCTCACAACATCTAACTCCAGTCCCAGCTGATCCAATGACCTCTTCTGGCCTCCACAGGCACCCGCTGCACATCATGATACGGAGATGTTTCAGAGATGTATATGCAGACAAACACCCATACCAAACAAATTAAAAAACAACAACACCTTGTGGGTCTTATTTCTTCCAAAGAATTTATGAACCAATTAGTGAATCACATCAAACCTCTGTCACCTCTTGGACACAAATAAATCATTATTCCACAAATACCTAATTAGGAAGAACAAAGAGTAACAGGCTCTAGAGCATCTAAGCACAAAGTGATCTTTAGCATAAACAAATACAGCTAATTATAGTGTGACACTGTAGAGAGAATACTGTGGAAGAATTCTGCCTGATACAATGTTAACACAGATTTCAAACTTGACTGATAGTTCCATCAGCTTTTACAGACCCACTTAGAAACCAGAATACAGCCACCTGGAGGACAGAAGTATTTTCCACTTACTCTGACACTGTTAGGAATGAAACAGCTTTTGCTGAAGTGTGTGGGAAGCCTGGGCTTCTCATCCACCTAGCCTAGCAATTGGTAAAGGGTGGGATCAAGAAACCTGATTTAAGCAAATACAGAAAATAAGACACAGGCTGTATAATAATACTTACAAGGTGGTGAGAACACTCTCTCATGGTTCAAGGCTCCTGAGAGAACCATGCAGAGGGTACCATCCTCATTTTATGGCTTGAGTTTTGAAACAATTAAGCAATTTGTCCAAGGACACAGAAACTATGGGCAGAACAGAGGCTGGGGCCAGCTGTGTCCAAATTCAAAGCCTTATACACAGTTCTGTACTCTACTTTTCCTTTCTTCCTTCACAAAACGGGTCAATCATGTTTTAGAATGATACATCAGTGTGATCAAAATGACACATCCATGGCATCAAGAAATTCCAACAAATAGGATGCTAGGCATACAGCATGCACAATCCTCTGCAAACATGGCTTGTTTTTACAGGAACCAGACTCTCTAATGAGACAATGTTGGACGTGTCTTAAAGGCACCTCAAGGGGCTCCTACACGCAGAAGTCTAGAAGGATGCAAAGCCTGCACAGGCCATTGTACCATCCCACTTCTCATTACAGGAAACTTTCATAAAGGAAAACCTAGCATGGTAAGAGGGCAGAGTGACTGGGGAAAATACACACAAAGTCTGAGAATAAAACATGACTCACACAGAAGCTGACAGTACAAGCCAGGAACAAGGCCGGAGAGACTGGGTGCCCGGGAGCAGAGAGTAGCAGGTGCCCAGGCTGAGGGAAAGACTTGTCTTAAAGAGAATGATATAGGGATGGAGACTCTTACAGGGTGGCTGCGCGGTCACTGGGTTCCATACACAAGTACAGCTATTGGAGCCATGCCTTACTCCTGTTTTAGAGATGAAGAAAGCAACAAGGAGGTAAGTGACTGGGCAGAGCCGGCCAGGCAGTGCAGGAGCTAAGATACAGGTTGGCCTGACCGCAAAGATCCGTGCTCTGCTCTACTGCCCCCCCGCTTACTGCCAGAGTCAAATGTCCATTATTACACATAATAGGCATGTTAAAACTCTTTCTGACACGTTCAAAAATCTGGGGGAATGGGCTGCATGACAGTACACTGGGTATAAGCTCTTGCCGTCAAGCCTGACAAGCATAGCTTCAATCCACAGACACTACATGGTAGACGGTGAGTGCCAACTCCCAAGTTGTCTCTGATCTACACATGGGTATTGTGGCATAAACACACACACACACACACACACACACACACACACACACACACACACACACACACACAGTATTTAAAATCAGGCCAGGCAGTGGGGTTCCAGAACACAGAGGCAGGTGGATCTCTGTGAATCAGAGGCCTGCCTGGTCTACAGAGTAAGTTCTAGGTCACCCAGGATTACACAGTGAAACTGTCTCAAAAAACAAAACAAAACAAACAAACAAAAAACCCCAAAAAGCTTTCCTCTGAGAGGCTCCACCCAGCAGTTGGCAGAAACAGACATAAAGACCCATAGACCATTCCACAGAGCCCGAGAAGTCTTGTGGATGAGTTGGAAGGATTGAGGAACTGGAAGGGATAGGGACTTCATAAAAAGTCCAACAGAGGGGTTGGGGATTTAGCTCAGTGGTAGAACGCTTGCCTAGGAAGTGGAAGGCCCTGGGTTCGGTCCCCAGCTCCGGAAAAAAAAAAAAAAAAAAAAAAAAAAAAAAGTCCAACAGAGTCAGCTAACTTGAACGCCTGGGGGTTCCCAGAGACTGAACAACCATGTCTGGGGGTTCCCAAAGACTGAACGACCAACCAAAAAAAAAAAAAATACACAGGCTGGACCTAGGCCCCCTGCACATATGTAGCAGATGTGCAGCTTGGTCTTCATGCGGGTCCCCCAACAACTGGAGTGGGGGCTGTCCCTGAATCTGTTGCTTGCCTGTGGATCCTGTTCCCCTAAGTGAGCTGCCTTGTCTGGCCTCAGTGGGAGAGGATATGTCTAGTCCTGCAGTGACTTATGGTGCCAGTGTCAGTAGGTACTCAGGGGGGACCTTCCTCCTTTTCAGAGGAGAAGGGTAGGGGGAAGGGAGAGGGACTATGTGAGGCAATACTCAAATCCAGCCAGGCACTGTGGTGCACACCTTTAAGAGGCAGAGGTAGGTGGATCTCTTTGTGTTCAAGGCCAGCCAGAGCTACCTGGTGAGACCGTCTTAAAAAATAAACAAACTGAACTCCATAGTGCTGGGGTCTGGCTCAGTGGTGAAGAGCATAGACTGTTCTTGCAAAGACCCTGCATTCAGTTCCCAGCAGCCACGTGGGTGGCTCACAACCACCTGTAACTGCAGCTTCAGGGGATGCAAACCTGGCAACTAGGATGCTGTACTCATGTTTATAGACCCACACACCTACACAAACTAAAATTAAACTCCATCGCATAAGCTCTGAACACAGTGTGCAGGACCACACCAGCGCCTGAACCACACACACAGCAGTAGGCTAGCAATGAGCTTGGAGAGTAAGGACGCATCCGAAAGCAAAAGAACCAGGACTGATGTTTGTCTGCGGGAAGTCTGGACCCCTATCTTTGTGTGTGAGACTGTGTGAGAATCCACCCGTGTCTGCTGAGGACTGTGACAGGTGACAGGTGACAGGTGACAGGTGACAGGTGAGAGCCTCAGACCTGGATCAGGTCATTACTCCAGCCAAACAAGACAAAGGGTGATCTTCCTAGATCTGAGACTTATGATGTCTGGGTCTTTAGATAAGTGGACCTAAAAAACAAAAACAACCTTAGAGTGTTATGAAAGCCTGAGGAAGGACTACAACGTCATTCAAATTCTGTCAGTATTTTGAAATTTGGGGTGCTTTTCCCCATTTGGAATATTGGAATATTGGAAGCTCTTGAGATAATCTTTTCCTATTTCTTTCTTTCTTTCAAAGCAGCAGCAACAACATCATCCCACCAAACAAACAAACAAACAAACAAAAAACCAAACGAGGGACTCACCATGTAACACTAGCTGACCCAAAACTCATTTTATAGATCTGCCTACCTCTGCCACCCAAGTGCTAAGATTAAAGGCTATTTAACTTCTTGAAACTTCTGATGCTCAATTTTAGTGTTTATAACATTTCCTTTGGTTAACATTTGTGGGGGGTGTCTAAAATTTAAGTTCTCCTTAAATACATGCATACATATATACATATACACATATGTACGTACATTTTTAATATAAAGGAGATCTTTTTAAAGTTTTGTTTTATGGACATGGTTGTTTTGCCTACATGTTTGTCTGTGTAGATCATGTGCGCTGATGTTTTCAGTCTGACAGAGCACTGTCAGATCCCCTGGGAATGAGTTATGGATGGTTGTGAGCAGCCATGCAGGTGCTGGGGACTGAAACTGGGTTCTCTGGAAGAACAGCAAGTGCTCTCTTTCCTTCAGACCCTAGGAGGGATCATTTCTAATGGAAGGATTCAAATGCAAAAAGGAGATCAGAAAATAAAAATTAGAGCATGAGTTTTAAGTACATTCGTTTTCTCTCTCTCTCTCTCTCTCTCTCTCTCTCTCTCTCTCTCTCACACACACACACACACACACACACGTGTGAGCACGCGCAATCTGAAGATTTTTTAATGTTTATTCATAACGTTCTCACTGCTTAAAGAAAGAACAGAACAAAGAGCAATTTCTCCCTACAAAATCCCTGTTTGTTCTCATGATGGAGCGAGAGGAGAGGACGGCCCGACAGGCAGAATGGCATTGCAGGTTCAGGGGCCTACATGTGCCATGAAAATTCTCCTTGAGCAACGGAATCATTGGTGCCAAGGATCAGGCTTCCATCCAGATGATGTGGCCAAGGCTGACAAGGTCACAGGCAGGTTTAATGGCCAGTTTAAAACCTACGCCACCTGCAGGCCATTGTGGGGTAGGCAGGTCAGAGGATTCTCTCTGCTTAGCTAAGGCAGACGGCATCATCTCAAAGAACTTCTGATCAGAGGAAATTTGGGGACATGTATAATAAACAATGAGAACCCCACCCCAAATTGTAGGCAGTGTAAAACTTTAGTTTCCTAACTGAAAAGAATTGGAGATTCAAAACTAAATTTTCGGAAAGGCCGCAGCAAAACTTGTACAGATAAATCTGTAAAATTAAACTTCCAGGTGGTATGTGAGAATAAGACCTCCAAGGTCGGCAGTCAACAGTGCTGAAGAGAGTTCTTCTCAAGCTCAAGCCCATGTAGGAGAAGCCTGGGCCACGTAACTGCTAACAGACTTAACCCCACAGACCTGGTCCATGATTAGTGAGGCTGGACCACAGCAAAGGCAGTGCAGCCCGGGGGTTCACGCCATAAGACCACAGCTCTGTCCTTGACAGCTCTGTGGTTGGATTTGCAAAGGGAGCAGTCTACTCCTGCAAGTTTGCAGAAGATTCTACAGAGAAAACCTGCATCAGGTCAGCCATGAAAGGAACTGATGCTTCCATCACCTCAGGATGATTTCCGTCTCTCCCGTCACAGACCCGCCTTGTTAGTCAGGTTTCATTAGGCTTCCTCAGCACTGCATGGTTGGAAGGCGATAGGCCAGATTGTGAGTTTAAATACAACACAGAACAACACACATATTTTTTAAAATTTTGTTTGGCACCAAGATTTGTACATTTTTATGAGGTAAAATGTGATGTTTTTAACTCCTGTGTAGTCGGGTAACTAGCATATCCATTACTTTAAACTTTTACCATTTCTTTATGCTGAGTACACTCAGAATTCCTCCTCTTTGGGTCTATGCAAGGCATTGTTGCTAACTATATCCACTGAGAATGTTTACTTTAAAAATGTCCCCGAGAGGAAATGTCCTCACTCTTGTGTCATCACTTAACCATCTCGGTATTAGCATCCCTAACCAGCCTTACTCTAGTGGTTTCAGAAAAATGGGTGAGACTTGTTTGACAACCTGTGTGATCTATTTCAAGCAAGACCCCTCTCTGCTGGCTCTGCTGATTCTCATGAAAGCAGTGAGAACTGCAGCAACAGCTGGGGAGCATTAAACCGACAGAAATAGCTGAGGAGACTCCGGCATGTGTGAGTGGGGGAAGGCGAGGGTGAGTATCAGATTTAAAAAATCAAAGGGCAACAGGCAAGTAGGGAGGCAGGGAAGAGGTGAAACCCGAGGAGATATCTTGCCTGCATTTCCCTTAGAGCCAGGATGGATAGAACTATTGAAGCGGCAACTGACTATACCAAGCTGCTTCACCCCTACCTATTCTTAGATGGAAGGCACAGTCAAACCTGAGGATGTGACAGGCTGGGCTGTAGAGAGGGAAGTTGTAGGGTGCTAACGTCTAGCCTCAAATCATCTCAGTCTGAAGGAATCTTTTTGAGAGGAGACAAATCAGTCCCAGGGTTGTACTGAGAGTAGAAACCAAGTCCAGCACAGGGCAAGCACAAGGTCTGTGAGGATATATGACAATGCCTAGGTGGACTCAGCCATGCCCAGGCCCGGCCATGTCTACCTCACCCCCTCCAACAGCTTTGAACCCGGCATGCTTCAGGAGATCGGTGCAGGAATGTGCCATCTGCCTGGGCCGCAGCCCAAGTGTGTTCAGCACATACCTGATGTCCTGGAGGAGCTTTACTCAGATCGCCCCCAGAGGAGTAGCCTGGCACATCGTGAGCTGCACGTTTAGTTCTGACGAGGTCCAGAACCCTGTTAGCTTCTTCATACCACACTTGCCAGGGTGTCCACTCAGTATCACCAGGACCTCTCCCAGCAGGGCAGTTCTGGGACTGACTACACAGGACTGTAGGCTCTGTTCCCTACCTGAAAGCCTGAACAGGAAATTTTCAAGTGCAAATAGTGTGCTGCAACTTTCTTTGGTAAGAGATTGTGTATGTATGAGCCTGCATGGATTCAGATGGACATTTTATTTGATGACTCTATAATGAGCTGTGGACGAGAGCTCCATCTCACTGCATAGCCCTGGCTATCCTGCTCCATCTCACTGTGCAGCCCTGGCTGTCCTGCTCCATCTCACTGTGTAGCCCTGGCTATCCCGCTCCATCTCACTGTGCAGCCCTGGCTGTCCTGCTCCATCTCACTGTGTAGCCCTGGCTATCCCGCTCCATCTTACTGTGCAGCCCTGGCTGTCCTGCTCCATCTCACTGTGTAGCCCTGGCTGTCCTGCTCCATCTCACTGTGTAGCCCTGGCTATCCCGCTCCATCTCACTGTGTAGCCCTGGCTATCCTGCTCCATCTCACTGTGCAGCCCTGGCTGTCCTGCTCCATCTCACTGTGTAGCCCTGGCTATCCCGCTCCATCTCACTGTGCAGCCCTGGCTATCCTGCTCCATCTCACTGTGTAGCCCTGGCTGTCCTGCTCCATCTCACTGTGCAGCCCTGGCTGTCCTGCTCCATCTCACTGTGCAGCCCTGGCTGTCCCGCTCCATCTCACTGTGCAGCCCTGGCTTTCCAGCTCCATCTCACTGTGTAGCCCTGGCTATCCCGCTCCATCTTACTGTGCAGCCCTGGCTGTCCTGCTCCATCTTACTGTGCAGCCCTGGCTGTCCCGCTCCATCTCACTGTGTAGCCCTGGCTGTCCTGCTCCATCTCACTGTGTAGCCCTGGCTATCCCGCTCCATCTCACTGTGGCTAGCCCTGGCTAGCCCTCCCGCTCCATCTCACTGTGTAGCCCTGGCTATCCCGCTCCATCTCACTGCGTAGCCCTGGCTATCCCGCTCCATCTCACCGTCTCACTGTGTAGCCCTGGCTGTCCTGCTCCATCTCACTGCGCAGCCCTGGCTGTCCCGCTCCATCTCACTGTGCAGCCCTGGCTGTCCTGCTCCATCTCACTGTGCAGCCCTGCTGTGTAGCCCTGGCTGTGCAGCCCTGGCTGTCCTGTTCCATCTCACTGTGCAGCCCTGGCTGTCCTGTTCCATCTCACTGTGCAGCCCTGGCTGTCCTGCTCCATCTCACTGTGCAGCCCTGGCTGTCCTGTTCCATCTCACTGTGCAGCCCTGGCTGTCCTGCTCCATCTCACTGCGCAGCCCTGGCTATCCCGCTCCATCTCACTGGGTAGCCCTGGCTATCCTGGAACTTGCTCTGTAGACCAGGCTGGCCTCTAACTCTGAGATCCACCTGTCTTTGCCTCCCCAGACTCAATCCTTCTGGAAATAAAGGTGTGCACCACCACAGCCAGCCTACTGTCTAACCACAAACCCCCACAGCTAAGTGTGTTCACGCTATTTCCAAACTGCAGCTGTCTTCGCTCAGCAAGTACATCTGAACATGGTTTTCATAAAGATCCAGATACCGTACAATAAATGGCTGACTGAGTATTAGAGGTTAATAAGAAAGGCAGAAGATGTTAGAATATTGAATCCACTTGAGACTGAGAACAGGGGGTATGAACCACAGAGTGAGGTAACACTCTGAGGCAGTAACATCAGAAGACGAGCTTTGTTGACCAGACTGGGCACTTAGGTGGGTTGAACTGTACTTCTCACCCCTGATCAGTGCTTAACAGCACGCAGTCTTCAAGATTTAAAACTGAATGTTAAACACATCACAACCAGTCTCTTACTGTGTCCATTCCGTACGGAGGTGAAGGCAGAAGCAAAGAAGGGGCAGGACAAGTTCATGTCATGCCTTACAGAGCGCTCACACATGACCTCATCTGACTGTTATGACTGAAGACACTAGAAAGTCAGAAACTGGTTTACTAAGCTAGAGCAAGTCACACACACACACACACACACACACACACACACACACACACACACACCACGCACACAACTGCTAGCAACAGCAAATGCAAGACAATCTGCTCTGTGTTAAGACACTAACTGCCTACCATATAAAGGTGTCTAACCTCAAGGAACTAATGTATGACGCCCAGTGACTTGACTGATGTCTCTCAGATGTAACAGATGTTAAATCTCTTGTTCCAAATTCGTATTCTGAATGCAGCTGCAGAGCATTACAGAGACATTATTAATATCACGGACAATAAACATTATAGAAACATTATTAACATCACTGACAATAAACAAGCAAGTTACTTGTGAATTATCCACATGAGACCAACTAAAACTAGACTAGGATAGTAGTCAAAACCTCAGTTACTGCAGAATAAACACGTCTCCCTGGGGACACAATACTGGCCTCTAGTGCCCAGAGACAGTAATTATCAGAAGGCTCAGTAAACTGCTACACGTGCACAAACGGGTGGTGATGTACAAAAGGCTTTGGTGTGAGCACTTGAGAGGATCAGAGAGAAAAGGCTGGCTTACCACGTGCATTAGAAAACACTACAAGGGGCTGGGGATTTAGCTCAGTGGTAGAGTGCTTACCTAGGAAGTGCAAGGCCCTGGGTTCGGTCCCCAGCTCCGAAAAAAAAAAAAAAAAAAAACACTACAAAGTGCAAAAGACCTCCAGGGACTCACAAAGGCAGTGGAGAAGGTAAGTGCAAAACGGCCTGTGAGACAACACAGCAATGAAGATGCTGTTGACCTGAGTTCCATTCTTGTCTTCCACAGTCTAACCGGCGCGCACAAGCACACACACACACACTCTCTCTCTCTCTCTCTCTCTCTCTCTCTCTCTCTCTCTCTCTCTCTCAGTAAATGTTTAAAATCTTAAAAAGCAAGTGTAGAGATGAATTACTGGAGAACAAAGGGATTCTGTAACGCCCATGGAGGCAGTGGTGTATTGGAGACCTTTGAAACACTTCACAGACCAGAGACGAACAGCAAGAGCCCAGCCCAAGAGGTAGACATGCTCTAAGACCAGGACAGCCAGCACTCTCCCATTTAGCTGCAATAGTGAGCGCTGAAGAGGAATAAAGGCAGGCAGGCGGGAAGAGAATTGGGAGGGCAGAGAGAACTTGCCCATCTCAAGGAACAGCCAATGGCAGTATCTACTATCTACATCTAACTAAAGTGAAACATTCAGTTTCTCAGTAATGTCAGCCGCATTTGAAGTCATAATGGCCACATCTGCCCAGTGTCCAACATGCTGGTAGTACGGACACAGTGCTGTACCAGAGGGTGGTATAAAACCATAAAATGCCATCTCTAAGACTGCTCACTCCTTAAAAACAACAATCAGGCAGATCTGATGCTTGCCAAAGTCTATTAAAGAAAACCAGGAAAGAAAATGGCTGTTATTAGGAATTTATCTATAATAATAAAACACAAGAGCAACATACACCACTTTTACTGGGTATCTTTGGGCATTCAGCATAATCCACTTCTTTTTTTTTTTTGAGCTTACAAAATAATGCATTAATGAAGAAATTAATTAGAGAAGACATAATCTGAATCCTCAAAGGCATGTCCAGTACTTTAATACAGACCAACACAAAGTCAAAAATCTATGGATGAGGTGAGGTTTGGGGGGTTTTTGGGGGTGGGGTGGAGAATCCTACTATGTATGGTTCTTAAGTATGACTTTGTAGGTAACAGTGTTGTGTTGCAAAGTCAAGAGTCTGGATACACCTGACAGATGTAGAGAATTCCACAAGCTACAGGATGTCTAGTGCCTGGAGTGAGCATGTGCAACTGCCGCTCTGAGCCTGTTTATGTCAAGTCTACACTCCCACTCCCACTCACGGACTTCTAAAGCTAGAGCCTGAACCTCGGGCTTTTCATCCTACACCAAGCTAAATCTGCAAAGATATTAACCCAGCAAATTGTCCCTGGAACACTACAACTCTCTAGACTCCACAGTCAAGGGTTGCAGCCCAATGATTGAAGTCTCCCTGCTTCTCAGGCAATCTTCCCTGGCAGGGCCACGGTATTTCTCATGTAGATCCGGTGCACTTATGGATTTTCAAAAAGCAAAAATAACTGCCCCACAATGTGCTCTTTAAGTTCTTTGCAAACCAACCCCTTCTTCAGCTGATTCATTCATTGCTGAGTCCACATTCTTAGGTCGTCCTGTAAGAAGCCAGCAAAGACCCAACAAGAGCTCAGGAACTCAAAACCATCCACGCTTTTAGCACTTACAGAGCTAATGGCAGAAACTAACGACTGTAGATCATTTCCAAGCTAAGAAACAAGACTGATCGATCATTCTTTTTCCATCCAGATTTGATAACATTTTGATGAAGGTTCTGTCCACTCCCACCAATGACCCAAAAGGCCTGTGAAAAGATTTTTCTCAAATTAAAAACTTTCTGCAGAACACAGTATCTACTTCTCTCCAAAAGAATATCTGTCATCAGTTTCAGAATAGCAAAGAAGGCTGTTGTACGTAAGGGAGCAGACAATGAGGCTGTCATCCATTGCTCCCTATCTATTTATAGTCAGGGTGATTGATTGACAAGACATTCATTGTTCTTGACCTGCAAACAGAGGCGGAGTCACGGCTTTTCACTACTTCTACAGCCTGAGTTTACCGTGGTTAAGTGGGAGGGGGCATGAGAAACATCCTCATTGCTGCCCCATCTGGTTTTAGATGCTATGGTACTCTGTTCAGTTATCCATTTGTTGAATGCTCAATAAACTCTGGGAGAATAAGCCATCCAAAGTCAAAGCTTGAGTGGCAACAGATTAACAGGCAGGCGATAAATGACAGCAATACATTAAGCTGGGGGAGAAGCATGCAAACACCAATGCGATAAATGCGATAAATGCGCTAACCTTCCCGCAAACTCTGGTAAGGGGTCAGGCACACAGCTGAGTAGCTGTCTTTCCCAGGCTTCAGGACAATCCATGAGAATGGCAGGATCCTGCAGGCAGGCTGACAAATCTTGGTCTTCTCCAGTGGGCTGGAGATACAAGACTCCAGAGGCCAATATTGCAAGCAGTCAGTCTCCATGCCCGCCCTCCTTAGGGCAGCCGTTTGTTACTTGTGGAGGCTTTGATTAGCACTGCTCTTTAAGTGGGCACTTCATTGTTTGCAGTGCAGATCCCAGGTTTCCTTAGGGAGTGGGGCATTAAAGCACTGACAGCAGAAGGGCAGAATCAGTAAGTCCCTGGCAAAACATTTCTTCCTGTCAGCACTGGGACTCGACACTGATACCTCCCTGCACTATCCAAATGCCAAAAAGCAGGGCTGGGATGGTTTCAGTGTGTAGAGCTGGAAGACCCAAGGGCTCCCTCAGAGAAAACGCTCGCTCGTAGCAACCACCCCACCTCATCCACCCAAAATAGTAAACAGTTGGTTTCTCTGCTCAGAACCAAAAGGCCCCTGCCAGACAAGCAGTATCACATGACCAGCTTCCCTCTTCTTGCCTCTGCCTCCCTTCCTTCTTGTGCAAAGCCTGTACTGAAGTAGAACAAGGAGCTAAAACTCAGAACTATTTTATTTTATTTGACAATTACGTTTGTTTAAAATGTTTGTAGATGAGAGATAACCAAATTTGGGGATAGGAATTCAGGAAGAACTGGCTTCAAAAAAAGCCATACCCTAGCAATGAAATAAGATGGGAACCATAAACACAACAGTTGTTAACAAGGTGAATGCACTCAATGATGAATGAAGGGACATTTCTTAGCAAACTGTAAGCACTGTGTTGATAAACCCTAAAAAAGGATATAGCTTATTACACATTTGATCTTTCATTTTAAAAGAAAACAAAGGCTGGCCTTCTTTTTTTAAAGAAGCAATCCCTGACTGGCCTAACCCTCCCTCCATCCTTAGCAGGAGAGGGATCGCAGGTGTGCCCAACCAGGACTGTGATGGTTTGAACAAGAATGGTCCCAATATACTCAAATCTGACGCTTAGTCATCAGGAGGGGCGCTCTCTGAAAGGCTTAGAAGGATTAAGAGCTGTGGCCATGTTCAAGGAAGTGTGTCAATGGAGGTAGGCTTTGACCAGGCTCTCTCTCTCTCTGCCTGCGGGTCAGGATTTAGCTCTCAGATGCAGCTCTCAGCTACTTCTCCAACATCACACCGGCCTGCCTGCCTGCCTGCCACCATGCTGCCTACAATGATGATAACAGACTAAGCCGGGGAACTGTAAACAAGCCAATTAAATGCTTTTTTAAAAACAAAGGTTGCCTTGGTAATGGTGTCTCTTCACAGCAATAGAATAGTAACTAAGTCAGAGAGTGAGGTATTGCTATGACAGGCCTGTCTATGTTGTTTGATGAAGAATATGGAAGACTCTGGGGCTTTGGACTAGGAAAGCAGTTGGACACTTTAAGTGGGACTTAATGAGCCACCCAGTCAGGGTCTTGGAAGACAGTATTGAGAGTGATTTGAACTGTGGGGGCCCAGCTCAGTTTCAGAGGGGAAGAATATAGTGGCTTAGTGGCTGTTCTTTTAATATTTTGGTAAAGAATGTGGCAGCTTTCTGCCCTTCTCCTAAAAAGAAAATCTGCCTGAGGCTAATTGGGAGAGTTCTGGATTAGTGGCACTGGCAGAGGAGATTTCAAGACAGCCTAGTACTGACTGTCTTGTGGTTCTTAGTAATCGCTCTTATGAAGGTCTAGTGAGGAGGAGCAAGCAGGCAAGAGGAGCAAGCTTCCTTCCTCCATGCCCCTTACATAGACTACCAATACGTGTGAGACCCAGATAAAGGTAGATCTTCCTACCTAATCAGAAGATCTGGTTTAAAAGTTTATCTTCCCACCTCAAAGATCCAGAAAAGTGGGTCTTCCTATTCAAATGATTCAAGTAAGGAAAAAAAAATCCCTCACTTGTGCCCAGCCATTTGGGTTTTACTTATTAATTCCAGATGTAGTTAGGCTGACAACTAAGAATAGTCATCACAATGACTAATCAGAATAAAGGACTTTATGTGCTGAGACCAGAGAGCGAGACAGTAACAGCAGCCTGAGACATCTGAGACTTATGGCCCTGTCCTGTTACCCTCACCTTACCTTAGCAATTGATTTTACTCACTCAGAATGTGGTCTCATCAGTCATCCTGTGAGAAGGTGATCAGAAGGGCTATACCATTAGGCTGAATTTAAATATTTATCCAGCTGACTATAGAAACATCTGCCACCATGACACTCACTGTCAATTCCACCGATAGCAGTGGCTCTTGACTTGTGGGTTGTGACCCCTATGGGGGTTGAATGACCCTTTCACAGGCATTGCAGATCAAATATCCTGCATACTAGATATGCCCATTACTATTCATAACAGTAGCAAACTTACGGTTAGGAAGAAGGAACAAAAATACTTTTATGGTTAGGGGTCACCACAGCATGAAGAACTTTATTAGAGGGTTGCAACATTAGGAAGGTTGAGAACCACTGACCAAGAGAGATAATAATAAGTCATATAATAAGGCCAGCAGTACAGAGACATGCCATCGTGTTCTTCCCACACAAGGTTTCTTGGCATGCGGAAGGAAGCTGAGCAAGGCATGAGGAATACAAACCTCTATGCTGGATAATTTGTTCCAGAGGAAGGAAAATAGGTGAAGTTCAGGAATCTAATACATCGCTGTATTTGCCACAGCTCCTATTCCCAGAGCCAGCTGGGAAGTGGGCTGTCAAAGCCTCTCTCCATCCACCCCCACATAATGAAAACTGATAAGTATTAGTGAATCAGAAAGGGAAGAACAAAGACAATCTTCTCATCAGAGACTCCTAGTTCAGCCACACCCTTTCCAACAAGAGCACCCGTGGGTTACTCAGCCACAAGAATAGAAAAAGCTAAAAGAATCTGGTGCTGAGGATGGGGAACAACCAGGGCTCTTGAGTACAAATGCTCCTCTAGAAACTGTTTACAAGTTTCTTATGAACTTAAACTTCTTATTATCCAAGCCAGAAATCCCATTCCTGAGTGACTTAGGGTTTCTACACAATGATAAAACACCATGACCAAAGAGAGGTTGGGGAGGAAAGGCTCTATTCAGCTCACACTTCCACATCACAGTTCATCCTTGAAGGAAGTCAGGACAGGAACTCAAACAGGGCAGGAACCTGGAGGCAGGAGCTGATGCAGAGGTCATGGAGGGGTGCTGCTTACTGGCTCGTTCCGTCTGTCTTCTTATAGAACCCAGGACCACCAGCTCAGGAATGGTACCATACCCAATGGAGTGGGCCCTTCTTCATCAATCACTAACAAAGAAAATGCCCTACAACCAGATATATGGACGCCTTTTCTCAAATGAGTTCCTTCCTCTCTCATGATTCTGGCTTGTGTCAAGTTGACATAAAACTAGCACCTACTCAGGAAAGATAAAAAAACGTGTGTCCACATAAGGGTCATACATGAACATGCAGGCCAGTAATTTCCTCAAACTAGAAACAAGTTAAGTGGTGTTTGATCTGTGAGTGGTATACAATAAATGTGGTATACCAACTCATAGAAATAATAAATATCCAGCAATTAAACAAGTAAACTGCACTCCACTCCAGTGCTGGGCTATCTTTCTCAGAACCCACTGAACTACATTCCTGAAAGGGAGGATCAACACCACATAGAAGCTGCCCTCTTTTTTTCTTGTTTCCTCAAAACGTAGACTATAATGTTGCTCGTCAGAATGGAGGAGGAATGCTGGCTCTGTAGGAATCTGTCTTTTTCTTCCCTTTCTCCTAACCTAGCAACTGTCCAGAAGCAGACTGATTGTTTTACAGAATTTATTGTGATTTCTTTCTTCTTTAAAGCTCATAAAAAGACAAAACAAAACAAAAAGCCAAACCAGACTGTTTAGATAAAACACATGCCCATTACTTGCACACAACAACATTTTTGGGTATTTAAAAACCAGAAAAGGAAAGATGAACAAGCTGCAGAGCTGATGCCTTGATTTAGGTGCCCTGTCTACCACTTGTTAACTGAGACCCTGGGATACTTCTACTTCTGGGTCACTATTTCCTCACTTATAAAGTAGGGATGAGAGAATCCATTTAGGGTCACTGTGGTCAACAGATTAGCACGTGTGGAACACTTGAGACAATGCCCACTCTACAGTTATTCGGTATGTGTGAGCTGGTGTTGTCACCGTGCGTGTAACCTGGACACAAACATGCCCATACACACAGCACAGAGGAAGGAAGGCTCCATCTGGGGCAGAAATAGGAAAACTTTATTTGTTCTCTTCTTCCCTTTGGTGTGTGTCTTCAGATTTCTATGAAAGAAGCGTTGACTTTTTAAACACGTGTTTTGGGGTGCCCCCCCAAAACAAGCAGGAGAAAAGGGTGCTGGGTAGGAGTCAGGAATCTTGCTTTCAGCTTTAGCTGATGGCTTATTGCTCAGCTATGTCTCTTAAGACATTGCTTTCCTCTCCAAAGAGTGCTTAGAACAATGAGGTGTCCCCATCTCTCAAACAGCATGCTCCCCAGACTATGACAGCACTGGGCAAAACACATTACTTATTTTAATTATCACATTACTTTATGCATATGTGATTGGGCAGGCACACGCACACACATACACACACAATACCATGCACGTGTGGTGGTTGGGGAACAGCTTTGTGAGTTTGTTTTCTCCTTACACCTTCACATTTAAGCTAGGGCTTAAATTCAGGTCCCCAGGCTGGCAGGCCCAGTGTTCTTACCTGTTAAGTTACCTTGCTGTCCCTCGATCTCCTTCTGATATTTGCTGTCTACCTACCAAGTGTCAAGCACTGTGAATACAGACAGAAAAACACCCCTCAGCCCACTCTGAGTGTGCCTGACAGTTCACTAAGCTTTCAGAGTAGACTTGTACCCACTAGGACCATCCCTGAACCTGACAGTACTCTGCCTGGAACTGAGAACCAGGTGCCTGCATGGCTGGGAGGATTCAGAGCAGGCCTATACCTAGAGGACACCTCTGAAATGAATCCAGACTGGCAGGAAGCTGGGTGGCACACAACTTTAGGCCCAGTTTTTGAGAGGGAGAAGCTGGCAGATCTCTGTGAGTTCAAGGTCAGCCTGGTCTACAGAATGAGCTTCAGGCCACTCGGGGCTATACAGTGAGGTCTCCTATCAAAAAACAAAAACATAAAGAACACCCTCAAAAGATGAAAAAATTTTAGGGGTGGGGCAGTCTGCTTAAAAGGTTAGATGAGCATTCTAATCAAAGGAAAAGAAATGCACAAAGTTAAGGGTGTGACAACAACTGCTTGAGAAATGGAGAACAAAGAAAGAGAAACAGAAAACACATTTTCATTTTCAGCAGCATGGATGTGAAAGGGGATGAGGAGGGGGCAGAGTGGGTCAGGAAGTGAGAATACAGCACTTCAGTCTGCTGGGAATCTCCAGAAACAACAGACAAGATGTCTTTTATTCTTCTCTACGAGGGTAAGAGGGGCTGGTGACTCGTGGCTCAGCTGGCTTGTCTAGCATGAGTGAAGTCCTGGTTTCCGTCCCCGGCACTGTACACACTGGGCATGGTGGTATATGCCTATGATCCAGGCACGTGGGAGGCTAAGGATGATCAGTTCAGGCAGGTCGGACCATGTGGGACGGAACCTAACTCAAATAAAGGTTATATCTGCTACAATAACCTGACGGTGACTACCTTCAGACACACATTACTAAGTTTTACACTCAGCATTTAGTTGCAAATTTCAAGATTTACATTTATGTGTTTAAATGTTTTGCCTGCAATTATGTATGTACATGTGTGCAGTGTCAACAGAAGCCAAAAGAGGGCATGAGCTCCCCTGGAACTGGAGTTAGGAACTTTTGTAGCTGCCATGTAGGTCCTAGGTCTTCTGCAACAGCGACCAGACCTCATAACCACTGAGCCATCTCTCTAGTCTCCAGGCACAAAGGTTTACAAACAAAAATGTCAGTAATTTTTACTCTCCATA
This sequence comes from Rattus rattus, assembly GCF_011064425.1. NCBI lineage: Eukaryota > Metazoa > Chordata > Mammalia > Rodentia > Muridae > Rattus > Rattus rattus. Next base: position 250,827,722 of record NC_046154.1, read on the forward strand.
GCTAACTGTACATACATGCTTATTCAATAAATACCAGAGACGGGCAGATCTGAGTTCCAGCCTGGTCTACAGAGTGCGTTCCAGGACAGGTAGGGTCACACAGAGAAAGCCTGTCTCAAAAACCATCCAACCATAGAAACAAACATACACCCGCGTTACACATATGGTGGGTGGGTGGGGAAAGAGGACACGAACAGCAGAGCAGCTGACACGCGCCCTGCTCCTCGGCTGTCTGCGGCCTACCTGGAGCAGATCTGCTTAGAACTGGACAAGACTCGAGCAAGAGGAGGAGAATTCACCTGGAATCAGGTGCGTGGCTGAGTTCTGACTCTAGCTACATCGTTTTTGCACCTGGAAACTGAAACATCACCACATTTATACAATTTTAGGGTAAATTTAATCAGGTAATTGGCCAATAATTTGTATTAACAGTACTAAAACTATTCAACTAATTGTCTTTTTTGTTTAATTTTTGACATTTTACCTTTACGACTGCTCATGGTCTCCTACAGCACAGACAAAAATGTTCATAGGGTGGAAAAAACAGGGAAAGAACAAGGCATAAAAGTGAGTTAACATCACTAAATTAATATTTTAGTGAATTCATGATAGTGCTCATAAAGACATCATGCCTGAAACAACATTCTTTCAGTTTTCTAACTGCTAACATCTTCAATCAGATGACCTAATAAATTAAAGAAAAAACATCACCCAAAATAGGGAGCTGGTCACTATCTCCCCTGGGATTTCTTGTTCTGCTTCTCTGACCGCCAGTGAGTCACTTTAGAGGCAGCCCAGGGCACTGGCAAACCTTCTGAGCACAGGCAGCTTGTGCAGCAGTGTTGCCAGAGCACGGACCGCTTCCTGCACATGGAGACTTCTGAGAGCAAACAGTCAGGATGAGAGGAGTAGTTCATCTACAGAAAGAAACACAGCACAACACTGAACGTTTCTTAAGCAGATGACAATTCGAAAGACTTCTGCCTGGAGATGGTTACATACTCAAGACCATGTTTGCTTTGTGGGACTGGGTTTTACTATGCAACCCAGGGCGCTTCAGAACTGCACTCTTGTAGCCAGGAGGAAGGTCTCTCACACCTTTAATCCTAGCACCCAGGAGGCAAAGCAGAGGCAGATCTGTGTGCCTTTGAGGCCAGGCTAATCTACATAGAGAGTTCTAGGACAATCATGGCTTTGTAGAGAGACCTTTGTCTCAAGAAACAAAACGAAAAATTGCAATCTTCTGCCTCAGCTTCCCAAGCTAGGATTCAGGCATGCATCACCATACATGGCTTTGAAGAACCCTTTGAAAAACTGTGTTAAAAGGTGGTGTTGTTAGAAGGTTGAGAACCACTGCTCTAAGTTGGGGGGCCTGGTAGAAGATAGATTATTGGGGGTGCTACCTTCACAGGGTATTGATGCAGCTACATGGGACTCTGGCTAGTTCCTCCAAGAACAAAACACACCTAAATTTCTCTACTTTCCTGTCTTGTTTTGTTATGGTGCCTTTCCCTCTCATACATGCTCTCACAATGACCCACCTTGTAATGTAGCTGCAAAATCCTCACCAGGACCAAACAGAAATAAGCACCATGCTCTTGGATATCTAGAAGTATGAACTACAGAACCTCTGTTCTTTGCAAATTGCCCAGACTCAGATGTTTTGTAATAGCAATAGAAAATGGACTACGGGTCAAACTGATTCTACTTAAGTTTTCCTCTTATGGCTTCCTCTTTCGAGTTGAAATCAGCCATGTGATACACAGCTCCAACACAAAAAGTTAGGAAGCAGAGGGAATCTGCACAAGTTTTCAAGTTCAACATCCACTTTTAAAAAAGATTTGTTCATTTTAACTTTATGCATAAGAATGTTTTGCCTCATATATGTATGTGTCCTAGATACATGCCTGGTGCCCATGGAAGCCAGAAGAGTGTGTCTAGTCTCCTGGAACTGGAGCTATAGATGGTTGTAAGGTGCCATGTGGGTGCTGGGAACCAAACTAGAGTCCTGTAAGAACAGCACGTAGCCAAGCTTAGCTGCTCTGTGGGTTCTTCTTTTTCCCAACCTTTATTTCCCCCTCTCCTCCCACCCCACCCTACCTCCAGGTTTCAACACCTACCAGTAGACAGGAGAGAAAGAATGAGGGGGGGGGGAGAAAGAGATCCTTGAATCTAATTCCTTTCTTCTGTTTCTTCTTTGAGTATGACTACTAGCAAACCACAACCAACCTGCTGAGTGAACGACAACTGCCAACCGCCAACCTCGTCTCTCAGGGCCCTAGCATTTACACAGCCTCTGAAAAGTTCCCAGAATTCCAAACGTCACACAATCGCAGAAACTGGCAAAACCATGCCTCTGCTAGAGCACGAGGCAAATCATAGTCAGCTGCCCGACCTCCTCACACCCGGAATTAAAGAGGAACTATACTTTATATATTTTTGTGTTTTTTAAAAGAAACCAAAATCCACCAGGCATAGTGGTGCAGACCTTTAATCACAGCACGCAGAGGCAGTTGGATCCTTGTGGGTCCAGGACAGTGAGGGCTCTGTTACACAGAGAAATCCTGTCAAAGAAGGAAGGAAGGAAGGGAGGAAGGGAGGAAGGAAAGAAGGAAGGAGAGAGGGAGGGAGGGAGGGAGGGAGGGAGGGAGGGAAGGAGGGAAGGAGGGAGGGAGGACTAAAGAAAGAGACTCTCCTTTACAAGGTCATTTTTGAGTGGATAACTGTGTTTCCTAGCCTGTGGCATATTTTTTCCCTCACCTAGCACCACAAAGGAGACCCATCTACCACTGTGTTCTATTGCCCTCATCCCCCTCCTCATCATGGAAGCTAATAGCTAACGAAATTTAGAATAGTTGCCTCATCCTGGTTAAAAGACTGATGGCTGTGCTGTGTGAGAGCAAGAACCTAAAGAAATCTTTCATTTTGGGTTTTGGTTTTCAAGACAGGGTTTCTGTGTGTAGCCCTGCCTGCCCTGGAACTCACTCTGTGGCTTTGAGCTCACAGAGATCTGCCTGCCTCTGCCTTCCGAGTGCTGAGTGTGAGCCAGCATGAGACAGGTTCTCTCCCAGAGAGTCCAGCTAACGAGGCTGAACATCTTGCTCTTCTGGCCTCATTATAACACTTGCACTGTTTCCAAACTTACTGCTGTCCAGCAGTGAACTGTCAACAGTCAATTTCTCCACATTATGAACTGTCAACAAAATAAAAAATACAGATTCAAAATAAAAAACTGCAGATGGTGTGAGACAACTCTTTCCCCACTCTCTATGATCCTCATTTCTTTCCTAAGCTGCCAGCATCTCCCATCACACTCCTCTCCCTTAACTTCATCTCTGCAAGGGCACTGGATCATTTTTCTGCAAATCCATATAATTCTTTAGAAGCCAGAAGCCACACACACTCACCAGGGTTCCATGCTGTGTTTATAGCCTTCAGCCCTCTAATTCACATAATTCAAGGACAGGGCAAAAGCAGAGATGTTTAACTACCTGCTATCTTTAGTGTGGAAATGGAAAGTTTTATTCATGGTGTAGTAAGACAACTGAGCTCCCTCAAACACATGAGTCTATTCCAACTCCAAATCCTTCATAATTTTTGAAAAAAATTTAATTTATTTTTATTTTATGTGCATTGGTGTTTTGCCTACATGTATGTCTGTAAGGATGTCATATCTTGAAGCTATCATTTGGGTGCTGGGAATTGAACCCAGGTCCTTGGAGGAGCAGTCAGTGATCTTAACTGCTGAGCCATCTCTCCATCCCCTTGTTTATCAATAAAAAAAAAAGTAGAATGCCTATCAACATGCTTACTTGAGTTTCTGATACACATACAGCATTTCAATGGTTCTAGGATCAACTCCTGGTTCTTGGTAGGCAAGTGAGTACTACTAAGACTGTCCTACAGGGTGCTAGAGATATGCTTAGCTGTTAAGAGCATTTGTTGCTCTTGCAGAAGACCCAGGTTCTAGGATTTGAAACCAAACTAGGTTTGGAGAGATGGGCCAGCGGGTAAAGTGCTTTGCCACTCAGACGTGAAGCCCACAATCTGGATTCCGCACATCTATATATATGTGCTGGGTGGTGAGACTCCAGTCCCCAGGAGTCAGAGACGAGGCAGTCCCCAGAACAAGTTAACTAGACTAGACAAACGGGCAAGCTCTGGCCTCAGTGAAAGTAGAGATTAATGAGGAAGACACCCAGTGTCAACCTCTAATTCCTATGTGTACATGTCCACATGCATGCATGCATACACATGTGCACCCACACACATAATTATGTGCACACACATACGGTGATAAAGCAAAACTATAACTAGTACATCTGTATGAAATTTAGTTATTTCACCATTTTAAATGGAATTGTGACTGACGCGTAAGCTCAAGCCCTCAGATGATGTCAAGACCAACGCTCGTGTGCTCGGAACTCAGGCCATGGCTGTTTCTGGTGCTGCAATAACCAGCCCTTCCATTAGGAAGCAGCATTTTTCCGGATGAATAGAGCTAGGTAAATGATGCAAACAGTTTAAATTTATCTCATTTTTTGATGAGAGAAAACTGAAAATTATTCTTTGAATCCAGACTTTATATTTAAATGGCACTCCTACAAATCCCAGCATTCCCTATGCTGAGTGTGGCAGAGGGCAGAGTTCACACTCCTAAGATTCTAACCATCTTTGAAGCACACACTGGCTCTATCTAGTGCTTCTACAATTTCAGCTACCTGGAGGCTCATTTGAACCTAGCTGCACAGTGAGACTTAGACTCTGAGTGAACCATAACTGGAATGAGGTCTATGATAATGTCACCGCTTAGGAAACCTGGCCCTGCTACCTGGTCTGCCTTCTTAAAAACATGGTTCAGGGTCTGGAGAGAGGGCTCCATGGTTAAGAGCACTGGCTGTTATTCCTGAAGACCCAGCTTCAATTCCCAGCACCCTTTTGGTGGTTCAAAATTATCTTTAATTCCAGTCCCAAACAATCTAATACCCCTTTCTGGCGTCTTCAAGCACTAGACATAGACATGGTACACAGACATACATGCAGGCAGGGATAAATACACATAGTGAAAAACAAAACGTACATGCACATCAAACAAAACCCTGGATCAAAATCTATCTGTTCCACAAAACTGTCCCTGGTTCAGCTCGAAACACTGACAATTCCAATGGCTGTACTATTTACATACAGCTTCCTCTTACTTTGTAGCAGACCATTACCCCCATCTGCAAGTGAATGCTAAACTCTCTGAGAGCGAGGCTTAGTATCATCTCACTTTCTGTGGTTACAACACAAAATGAGGCTCTTTCCAAAGGGTACGCTCGGACCCCCAGATCATCTAACCCACGCCCTCTAATCCGCCATCTTTGAGCCAGCAGAGAGCACTGACAACAGCACTCTCCACCAGTGCCGGGCCACAAAGGACAGTGGAAAGAGACCAAATTTAAAACGGGCCCCCAGAACTGATCAGGCCCAGACTGTGGTGGACTATGTCAAAACTGTATTCAATTCTGTAAGAGTCATACTCATCCCTTTCATAATCCATCTATCCAAGAGAATTGCATGCTCTATTTCATCTAGATTAGCTGAGGTGAGACGATCTGCCCACTGTGAGCGGCATCATCCTGGGCTGTGCACAAAGAACAAAGGGACAAGCTAAGATCCCATCACTCTCTGCTTCTTGGCTGTGAATGCAATGTGGCCAGCTGCCTCAAGCTCTGCTCATGTGACTTCCTCGCCACACCAGCCTGTACCTTTGAACTGTGGGCCAGAACAAGATAAGCCCTTTCCACCTTCAGTTGCCCTCCTTTTGTTTTTGTTCTTGTTCGTTTTGTTGTTCTTGTTGTTTTGAGACAGGGTTTCTCCGTGTGCCCTGGCTGTTCTGGAATTCGCCCTGTAGACCAGGCTGGCCTCAAACTCACTGAGATCCACCTGCCTCTGCCTCCTGAGCGCTGGGAGTAAAAAGTGTGGGCCAGCACTGCCTGACTGCTTTGCAATGCCTTTGCCAGGATATTTTATCACAGCAGAAGGAAGAGAAGTAAGGTACTGAGTCTCACTGGCACTTTAAAGAGACATGGCTACTGCCCAAAGAGGCCGAGCCTTCTTAAAGGTTTATTCTCCTTAAGACCTACCAGAGTTCTTGGATGGAGGAATAATAAAGTAAAATGAGTTGTGATTTAGCATCCATTAGACCAGCCAAAAAAAGAAAAGACTGTAAAATGCCTACCTGGCAAAGGGGGAGGGGCTCTCGTGCATACCTGGTTGCCACAAGTACAGACACCATGTGTTCACAGTTTTTTCCTTTGAGGCGGAATCTCATACATAGCCCAGGATGGCCTTAACTTTGAAATGACTGTCCTGCCTCGGCCTCGAACATTCTGGGATAGAGGCATGACAGCTAAAAAAGTCTTTCTTGTATTTCTAAAATTTTTATTTAAAAAAAAAAAAAAAGATGCTGCTTGAGACCCTGTCCCACTCCCAAATAAAATAAATAATCTGAACTTAAAAAAAGACTTCCCCCAACCCATCAAGCCCAGTCCTAGGAATACACTACACTGGAATACGCATGTCAGTACGAACCTGTCCGGGACGCTGGCATGTGCCCATAACCCCAGCACTTAGGAAGTGCAGGCCAGGAGGCATCCTAGGCTACACAGTGAATTCAAGGCCGACTTGAACTACACAGTCAGATGCTGACTTGGGGGCAACCCCCTCCTTGCATGTGAAAGGCCTTGGTCTGGTGGATCCCCACCCGACCCCTCTACACTGCAAGATAAGAAGAGAAGAGAGTGAATGGGGGAGAGGAAAGAAACAGGAAGGGCTGGGAGGAGGGGAAAGAGACCATGGGAAATAGGTTGGGCATAATGGTGCACACTTCCGTTACCAGCACTTGGCACTCAGGAGTCAGAGGCAGGCTGACTTCTGTGAGTTTGAGGCCATGATGAGTTTCAGGACAGCCAAAGTTATAGAGAGAGACCCTGCCCCCAACCCCACCACCACCCAGAGAAGTAAAAAACAAAAAACAAAACAATAACAACAAAACCAACCAACCAACCAAATAAAACAAAACACAATTCAATGGGACAAAAAACAAGGACTGTGCTTCTTCATATGTGAATTCAGAGAAAAAACATGGAACAGGTTACTGACATGGTTTTAAGGTAAGAACACGCCTAAGCAAGGCACAGGAATGCTAAAACTCCACAAAAGACTGCACGTTTACTTAATCCATTTTATTATTTTATATATATGGCATTTTCCATTTGTGTACTATGAGTGTGCTTGGTATCCAGGGAAGCCAAAAAAAGGCTGTCAGACCCCCTGGAACTGGAGACAGACAGTTCTGAGCTGCCTTGTGCGTGCTAGGAATTGAACCTCCGTCCTCTGAAATTAACCAGTGAGCCATAGAGACTATAGCCCCAATATGGCTTCTTACAATAAAGAGCTAAGATCGAGTGTAAAATGGGGTGTCGCTATGGAGGAAGGAGGTCTGCCTGACTTTGCTGCTCCCAAAGTTTGCTGTTCCTACACGATAAGTCAGTCAAGGATCCAGGCTCAGCCATGGCCTTTATAGACTCCAGACGGACATCTGTGGTTCCTGCTGACTGACTGGTTTAAAAATCACCCTACTCAGTCACAACAAAATCCCAGAAGCTGGGTGCTTACTTCATCAGAGACACAGAGAGAAGAATCTCACAGTGAAAGGACAGTTCCTAAAGAGAGGCCCGGCACTCACATCTCCAGCCCGGAGGCTGCTCGACAGATTGTTTCCAGGAGAGTGAACTATGGAGCTGAAGTCAACACTGCAGATACCCACATCTATTTAATACATCAGCAGTCTTTAAGGAGAATAAAGTGTCAGATTCAAGCACCTATGCGAAGTTATGTGAATATACGTTAAGATTATGTGTATGCATATGCCTGTACATGGGTATTTGGATAGGTGTGCAGGTGCCTTTCGAGGCCAAAAGAGGGCACTGGATCCCCAGAAGTGGAGTTGTGGGTTGTATGTTCTGGGAACCGAGTTGTGTCCTCTACAAGAACAGCACCAGTAAGCGCTTTTGACTACTGAGCCACCTCTCTAGCCCCTGTGGTTAGATTTGGGTGTTTGTTTGTTTGTTTGTTTGTTTGTTTTGAGCTTTCTTCCAGGATCTCGCTACACAGCCCTGGCTGGTCTCCTTCTAGGATTAAAGGCATCTGACCCTACAACCTACTTTTTATATAACGCCTGTAAAGATTTCTTGGGTCAGGAATGGGCATATGCCTTCAATCCCAGCACACCTTTAATTCCAGGCCAGTCTTGTCCCAAGCCTATACAGTACGGCACTGTAGCAAGCTCCAAGCCAGCCAGGCCTCTACAGTACGGTCTCATATAAATAAGTAAATGAAAATTTATTTTTTTTTTTTTAAAGATTTATTTATTTATTATATGAGTACACTGCAGCTGTCTTCAGAGGCACCAGAAGAGGGCATCAGATCTCATTCCAGATGGTTGTGAGCCACCATGTGGTTGCTGGGAATTGAACTCAGGACCTCTGGAAGAGTAGTCGGGTGCTCTTAACCGCTGAGCCATCTCTCTAGCCCTAAATGAAAATTTCTTACGCAAAAATTTTAACAGTAACAACCTCACAACTAGAGCAAAGAGGATGACTTCAAACTATCCATTCGATTACCCTACTGTGATGGCTGCATTTGCCAACTGTTGTTTTATATAGAATGTCTCTAAAACTATAACTCCAGCCCCTACCTTCATAGCTTAGGCAGAATACAGACCCATGGCAGCTCAATACACTAGCTGCCAGCAAACATAGTGACTCACAGTACAAGTTTGTATTGTTGAATATACTATCATTTTATTCCCTAATGAGCGCTTATTACAGCTGGAGAGTTCTGACTAGGACACATGATGGTTGAAAGCTAGTTTATCCAGAAGTTACTGCTGTCTTAGAAGAAGTGCCCCAGACCACAGTTCCTATGGAAAGAACCCATTACTAATACCCTTCTACTTTAAAGAAACTGACCTACGGCCCCAGCTACTTGGCTGAAGGATCTCTGGAATCCAGAAGTGTAAGACCAGCCTGAGTGAGGTATAGTAAGCCCACAAGACCCCATCCCCAAAAAAAAAAACAAATCTAAATAAAAAAAAAAAAAAAAAAAAAAAACCCAAAAAAAAAAAACAAAGCCCACTTCCAGTTGAGAGTATCAGTGAGTACAAATAAGTCTGAGCCCAGCCCATCTGTTTATACCACCAACAGCCTCTCTCCTTCTATCCCTCCTCCTATTTAATTGTGTAGTACTGACAACAGAACCTGGGGCTATGCACGCATGGCACACACACACACACACACACACACACACACACACACACACACACACACACACACCACCACCACCACCATCACCACCATATATTTGGTTATTTAGCTAATGTAAGATAGTGAATTGTTCTCAATTGCTGTTAGCAGAAAGACAGCACCCCACCCACCCCGCCCACCCCGCCCCCATCCAGACACATGCCAGTTACTGCTGTGTATGTTTCACACCACCAGCACCCTCACTCTTCACATGGGTTCCAATACTGGGCAAGCTTGCCCCTGAGGGGACATATGAATATCTGGAGGTATCTTTACTTGTCATAGCTAGAAGGCTGCTGTTGGTATATAGAAAGTAGGACACCACCTCCCTACCACACATCAAACAAACAAAAATCTAACCCAAATTGTCAACTATGCTTTAGTTCAGAAGCCATGCGGGGACCCTATTGAGGTTAGGTATTAGTGCTCCCATTTTTTTTTCCTGAAAAAGAAACTGAGGCACACAAGCAGGAACTTGCCATGGTTACACACGCAGGGGATGCACAGCTGGATGGGGACCCACCAGTTGAGCTCCAGTGACCAACCTCTTGAGCTCTCACTGATTCTCCCCTTCCCAGATCCCAGGCTTGTTAGAGAGCATGACTCATTTGTTGATCAGTCGCTGTCTGGTCTGTCTAGTCAACAGGCATGCACAGAACACACACTATGAGCCAGCAACCACTCATGCCAACTCCAGGTGAGCAGGATGGGAGATCCCAGCTTGCATCACGTATGTTCTCATTCGCAGGTACAATCTTCTCTAGTCCTTGGCCATGCTAAGCATGCTTAGACTATGGAGGACTCCTTCCCCTTCATTTTAGTCTCTTCTCAATTAGCTCTTTCTCAAAAGGACCTTCTTTCCTTGATGGTCCTTCTCAATCACCTACAGATGTTTCTCTATTCCCTATCACTGCTTTATTTTTCTTACCAGGACTTAGTACTAATGTTTCATCTTTGTTCATTGTCGCCATCAACAAAACGTAAGCACCACAGGGCTGGAGAGATGGCTCAGCAGTTAAGAATGTATATTGCTCTTGCAAAGGACCAGGCGTTCGGTTCCCAGCACCCACTTCAGGCAGCTTGCAACTACCTGTATCTCTGGCTCCACGGGGATCCAGCGCCCCTGGCCTCCAATGGCATCTGCACTTATGTGCACATACTCCTACGCTGACACACACAATTAGAAAGCACACCTGCACACGGTGAGCATGTTTGAGGACCATGTCTCATACTGACTTTGCATTCATCTCTGCTCTCCCTGCTGCTTTTTCCCCCCTTTCAATCTGGCCTCCACTCTGAAGCCAGAGCACTCTAAAATGAAAATCCCCTGCATCGACCTCTCTACTATCTTAAATGCCTCTTGTATCACTAAGCTATGGTTTCAGACTGTCTTCTCACACTGTATACTTGCAATTAGTACTGCCCTAGCAGTAGAAACTAAAGTGTACTGAACACTTGCTGTTTGCCAAACACTAGTCTGAAGACAGACATCCTCAGTTACTTAGCCTAATCTTTAAAATGATTACTGTTGTACCTGTTTGCAGATGGGGAAAACAGGCGGATAGAAGTATCTGGGGCAACCAGGAAGTGGTCAGGACAAGGTGTGTCCGCCTGTACTTTGGAAGCTTCACTGGTACCTGCTGTACTGTGTTGCTCTATCACCAGTTGTAACAGTCCCTCAAATAAGCTCTTTTACTTTTCTCCAAATCATCTCTGTGTCTCGGACCCCCACCCCTCGAGGCCTTCTCAGAATATTTCCTAACTTGTTTGGAAGCTCCTGTCCTGTTTCCCCACAGTAGTCTGAACAGCTTACCATAGACCCTTTGCTGTAACATTTACTAACCTGCTTCCACTGAAAAAATTCCAATTGTGCATAAACACCCACCATGTCGGGCCAATGCCCTGATACCTGGCGTGAGCTAGGCATGCCAGGACTGCAATGGGTAATTTTGCATGGCACCAGCACCATGAAGCACACTGAAGATCACCCCTTTACAAAAGCAATGTGTCACTTCCCTAAGAATCTTTCACATTTGCCACACATCTTAACTTTCATGTTTATTGTTATGATTTATTTAAAATAATCTCCTTCCCCTGCATTTTTTCAAAAAGTAGTTTATGTATCTGTGACCTTTGCTTCGACTTTCAGAAGCTTAGCACTTAAGAGGTAATTACTGTGGCTTCCTGTTTCACCATGTGATCTCTCCCTTCTGCATATGTTCCCACATGCCACCATGATGTCATATAGCCAAAGGGGCCTCCACCAAAGGCCAGACTGATGGGCCTCCTGATTCTGGACTTTCAGCTGCCAAAACTATGCGCTAACTCAGCCTTCCCCTTATAAAAACTCTGAAGGGATGCTGGTTTACTAAGAGCGCTCAGTACTGCACTGCTTATGACTGCTGCGACCATGTTAATACAGATCGAAACTGAAAATTAATAAAAGAAATAACTATCCAAAAGCTTAAAAGACTTATCTGGCCAAGGCCAAACGCATTAATTACATATTCAACCCACATTTCCAACTCCCCTCCACCTCCTATTCTCATCAAGGTGAAATGTCACTCCCAGTCACTTACTGCGACTACTGCTTCCCAGACACTGGCCCTGGATTCCCTGCCCATCCTAACACCACCCTACACCACCGGGCTTTCCTTGCCCTTTCTTTTATCTACCAAATTTGGCTTATTCTCTGGTCTAACTCCAATCTAACCTCAAAATTTCCAGATCTCACTCATCTTTTCTACGGATCTTATAGGCATACATTTGTTTGTTTGTTTGCTTGCTCCTGTATATCCAACAAGAGCGTAAGTTTATTTCTTGAGTTTTAGAATCACTCCTTAGAAATCTGAGAGGTCCCTGAGGTACAGCGAGGCTGGGATTCCTCAGAAGGGCTAAGCAGAGTTCTAACTAGCTGGAAGAAACCTGATAACTCTGAGTATCATCATCAGTTCTCAGTCATACATCTCTCCTACCCACAGGAGAGAACAGTATAACTGGTGGGTGAGCCCAAGTGTCCTTCCAGGTGTCGAGACAACCTGCATTTAGACTAAGCGCAATGTAACTGCCTGCAATTTTCTGCGACATCCCAAAGCCACTGCAGATTAACTACACAATTCCTTTCTTTCAGGGCCCAGTGTCTGCTCAGCTTATGACTGCATTCGACAAATGTCTGTATAATTTTTCATCTGTGACACAGAACAAATGTACAGATATATGTAGCATGTAGCTGCATTTACTAGGCTTGTTTCTATGCTCCCTATCACCAAGACAGCTCACTTTTTAGGTATCAAAGATAATTCACAACAACCCGTGTGAACAAATATCTTCTTTATGCCAGGGAAGTGCCCTGTACACACAAAACACTAGTAAGGTTCGAAAGATTTGTTTTAAAAAAAAAAATCCCCTATTATCATCTACTCTTACTATAATTCCAAAGTTGAGAAAAGTCAAACTCTTCCCACAGACCAGAGTCTCGGCCTGTGGCTACTCTCCCTAGTTGGCGAGTTACACAGCTCACTCTGGTGATGTGCCTCCCATGCGGGTCAATCTGCTTTAGCTAACACACAGGTGAAACACGAACACTCACCTTCCACTAACTGTGAGTTATTTCAGATCCGCACAGAGACAAAGTCTTTCATGTACATATATGTGTTTTCTCATGCACACACGCACATATGTGTCCCGTCTTTTCTTGTCCCTGACTAGCTCTGCTGCTCCTCTTCCCAGTGTCCTCTCTAGAAAATCTAGGTTTCTCTACCAAGGTCTCACTATGTAGCTCTGGCTGTCCTAGAACTGGCTATGAAGACTAAGCTAGTCTCCAGCTCCCTGAGATCTGCCTGCCTCAGCCTCCCAGTGGGCATGCACCACCGTGTCCAGCCCTCTGCCTGGGTTTGTCTTCTTCATACCTGGCAGAAGCTACAGTTTTGTTTTGTTTTGTTTTGTTTTTTCCCCAATAGGGAATCCAAAATGCCTACACTTATCTCTAGAAAACTTTTCAAATATTTTCAGTAACCTAATGACAACAACCTTGCTACTAAAAAATTTCCCGGCATCTAGCTATTTTGGCTGGTTCTGCTAAAACTCCCCCCTTAAGGGGGAATTTAAGTAAAAACACTGCCAGTTTCCAGTTCCCTTAGGCAAATTTCCAGCCCTAGCAGAAGGCCATGAGGTTAAACATTTCTCAATGACGCAGGCTCCCTCAGAAGAAGGAACAAGAAAAAAAGAGAAAAAAAATCAAAATTTATTCTTCCCAGTGCAGTAAATCAAGATAGTGGTCAAGGCCAAGAAAGAAAGAAAGAAAGAAAGAAAGAAAGAAAGAAAGAAAGAAAGAGAGAGAGAGAGAGAGGAGAGGGAGGGAGGAGGGAGGGAGGAGGGAGGGAGGGGGGGAGGGAAAGAAAAGAAAGAGAAGAGAAGAGAAGAGAAGAGAAGAGAAGAGAAGAGAAGAGAAGAGAAGAGAAGAGAAGAGAGGGATCTAACTTAAACTATACACTGTGTGTGCTGCCAAGATCCGTAGTGCAAACAGAGAGGAGAGGAGGGCCACCGAGTGGGACTTGAGGAAACTGCAGAGCAGCGACCGGCGTGCCTCCAGGAGTATGCAGGTGCTCTGTGGAACGCACGCCACTAGAATGCACAAAGCATTGATGAGTCGGCGGTTGTCGGGTGAGGAACAGTGAATCATTGTTTAGGAGCGAAACATGCAGTTGGGAAAGCCAAGGGAACCTGGGTTGATCAACTGCCCAAGGACAGACGTAAGCCGACCACAGAGGATGGAACCATCTGATGGGCTGATAAGGTTCTTGGGCTTCTGGCCGCCTTCAAACAGGTAACAGGATGAAATAAGATCAAATCTGTCCCCAGGACCTGACTCCCAGCCTACAGAACTTTAAAAGTCAGAAAATGCTTAATGCTTCCAAGAAATGCCAATTATACAAATATCATAAAACGTGTACACTGTTTTACTTTTAAAAATGCTTTTATTCATCAGTCCTTAGATAAAATTATTACACAAAGCCTACATGCTAGAACCTAGGGATACAGAAACAAGATCCCGCCTCTATTTGCAAGAATGTACTTCCTATATACCGTGGGGCAAACTAAGGATGCACTTAGTCAAGTACTTTATCGTGGTATGAACCAACTATTAAAAAAGCACAAGGAGGGAATTAGAGAGAAGGCTCAGCAGCTAGGAGCCCTGGCTGCTCTCCCAGAGGACACAGGCTCGATTCCAAGCACTCACGACCGTCTGTAATTGTAATTCCAGGGTACCCTGACACCTTCATTTGGCCTCCTAGGGTACTGCATTTATAGTGCACAGATGTATGTGCAGCCAAAACACTAATACACATAAAATAAAAATGGGAAAAAAATAAAGAGCACAAGGAAAGAACCTCTCACATCCATGTGGGAGGAGGGCACATAGCACACATTTCAAAGAGTTAGGCCTGATCTAGAAGGACAAGTGTTGTTAACAGTCTAATGCACACAAGGAGGAGTGGTCAGGGCAGAGCTGAGAACAGAAAACTGCAAGGGCACCAGCAGTTCCAGGACCTCAGAGCTGGTCAATATTCACAAAGTGTGAGGGAAATAACAGAACAAGAGATTAAACACATACACAAAATAGTTAAATCCCACAGTAAACCTCAGAATTCTGGGTAGGAGAGTAAAACGCTTAACACTGGTATTTAGGAGAAGTATGTGGGCCTGGTGCAATGAGTGGTGCGTGCCTAATCCCAGTATTCACAGATTCAGGCAGGAGGACTGCTAGAAGGTTCAAGCTGTCAGAGGTTAGGAAATTAGTTTTGCCGGGTGTAGTGGTGCATGACTTTATTCCTAGCACTCAGGAGGCAGATGGATCTCTGTGAGTTTGAGGCCAGCCTGGTCTACACAGTGAGTTACAGGACAGCCAGGGCTATTCAGTGAAACCCTGTCTCAGGGGTTGGGGATTTAGCTCAAACAAGGGAGGGAGGGAGGGAGGGAGGCAGGCAGGCAGACTTTACCTCAAATGAATAAACACAGGGCTGCAGAGAGAGCTCAGCAGTTCAGAGTACTTGAAGCTCTTGCAGAGGACCTTTTTTTTTTGGTTCACAAGTACTCACACATCTGCTGACAGGATCTGACACCTTCCTCTAGTCTGCTCAGGCACAAGGCACACATGTGGTTCATATACAATTCATGTGGCTAAAACACTCATTCATATGAAATAAAAATAATTAAAATAATAATAATTTAAAAAGAGGTTGGGGATTTAGCTCAGTGGTAGAGCGCTTGCCTAGCAAGCACAAGGCCCTGGGTTCAGTCCCCAGCTCCGGAAAAAAAGAAAAAAGAAAAAGAAAAACACTGGCTGGTCATATGACCCAACAGGTAAATAAAGGCACCCACAGCTAAGACTAAACCTACATTTGATCACTGGAACCTGCATGGCAGAAGCAGAGAAATGTTTTTCCCAGGCTGTCTCTGACCACACATGTGTGCCTTAAATAAAGACTCTGGCAGCTGAATAAAGAACAGATCAGAGTTGGGTTCTAGGTAGAGCAACCAATGAGAAGGCCACTCAAGCTAAAAAGCCAAAGTGAGACTCTGATCTGGGGCAGTGGACAAACGAGGGAAGGTCAAAGAGCAGACTCCGTGTGAAGAGTACAGGAAAGGAGAGGAATCGAAGATGACTCCTGCCACTCCTGGCAGGCAAGTGGTTCTAGGTCAGGATTACAGGCCAGGGTAGTCACAGGAGTGGTGACATCAGCTTTAAATGCACGTGAGTCATCTAGGTGTCCAGTGGGGAAAAGCAGTGGGTGAGCTGAGTCCACGGTAAGGACTAGGTCAGCACTGCAGACATAGATAGATATGCCACCTGGTACATGACACTTGAAGCCACCAGCTCAGATGAGTCTGGGGAGAGGGAATGTGTATGCTAGGGTTGTCTATATGGCTGATGCTTTGGCCTGACAAAGATCAGGAAACTCCCAGGACTCAGGAGACTTCCCTGCAGCCTCAGGGTTGTACAATGAGTATACAACTGCTGGGAGAGAGGGGACCCTCTGGTGACACAACTGCTACAATTTGTGCAGGGGACTAATGGTACAGCTTTCTTGAATTGTCACCCATGTGCCTGCAAATGACCCCCTCATTTGTGCTCCTTTAAGTAGCCCCGGCGAGTTCACTGTTCACCGAGCTGGACTTGGGGGTGGGGGTAGTTTCTTCAGTTTGTCACTGCTCTGTGTTAGGCAAGCAGAACTAGATTCCCCAGAAAACACATACTGCAAGGGTCAAAGCCTGGACCAAGGGTACACTTTGAGAAAGAACCATGGCCAATAATGAAAGGAAAACGGTTACTGAAGAGAGGATATCCTAGAGTTTAGCTGCACAGCACTTGAGCCCCTTTTATTTGGAAAAATTTCAATGCCAAGAGAAACCCTCTTCCTTCCACAGAAACACAGATTTCCCCTCTCTGGGCTTCCTGGCCTCTAAGTTCACAAGTGAATAATCCAAGGCCAGATGAACAGATTCTCCCATTGGGGACTGGAATACGAAGAAATTACACTAAAGTGAAAATACAGCGAGAACTGCCTGTAGCACTGGTAGAGCAAGCAGCAGGGCAGAGAAACCTGGCTCAGCTCTGTGAGTTTCTGCTCAGTGCCTGAGCTGGCTAACAAGATGGGGTTCACTAATTTTCCAGTTAATTTACCTTATGCTCAGTTTTTAAGCTGAGTATAGAACAAAGGGAGAGCATCAGCCATAGGCCAGGTTAAGACAGAGGCTGATAGGTCTCGAGGGGATTGTCTGCTGTCACACAGCACTTCCTCCCAAAGGCTGTCCTCAGGAAAGAGTGATGCTCACGGAAGTGACCAATGCTCTGTAACACACTCACACTACAGCCAACAGACACACAGAGACCACAGACAGAGTCTGCATCTGTCTGTCCAGCTTCTTCAAGCTTAGTATAAAGAGGAACCTGAGGAAGCACTAGAACCCAGACACTAGCATGCAGAAACACACAATCAGGACCTCACCAGCACCCTCTCTAGCCACTCATGGACTGCATCATCGGCCACAAGGACCTCAAGTTCAGAAGCAACTTTCTGTCTGGCCATGAGAACTGCTGTGGGAATGAGAGGTCGAGAGCTTTGAGAGAGGATGATTTCTCAACTTCATTCCTTTGGGATATGTCACAGCCAGGAAGACAGAAATCGGAAAAAGCAGTTTTCACAAGCTGCCAGATCCCTGTCGGATCCCAAGGGATGGTTAGCCAGTGAGGTTTTGTGGAGCTGATGTAATGTTGGCAGAGGCTAACATTTTATGGTTGAGCATGTAGCCTCTTGATATTTAGCTCTGGGGCTAAAAGGGATAACATCCTGAAAAGCCAAGAAACCATACCGTACACCATCCCACAACAATCCACATTTAAGAGTACTTTGTAAACTTGAACCGATCCATCTTCTCATGATTAGTTTACAAAGGCTTTTCTAAATCTTACTTTATGTAACTCTTTTGCTATGAAGAGAAATTTCTAAAGAACTTTCAAAGGACAAAGACAATTTAGAGAGCTTAAAGTAACAGAAGAATTAAAAGGAAGGGAAGTTTCCCAAGGAGAAAGGCCTATGCGTGACATACTAATACACAGCCAGGCCACGATTTAAAGCTGTCTATGTTCTTATGAAAACAGCTTTTGAAACAGTCTAACCCAGAGGTTTCCAAGAGCCCCACATATCTCACAGAAACCCTCCATCTTAACCGGAGCAGCACTCTGCCATGCGGGAGGGAGCCACGAGCGGACTCAGAGAGAAGACCTGGACATTAACACTCTTAGTGTTAGCATGAATCGTTCAGCTCAAACATATCAATGGAAACTGTTAAGTCTTTTGACTGAAGTACACCACAACGATCTCCCAAGGCCTGGACAAATCTAAGTATGGCAAAAAGAGAAACCTTTTTTTTTTTTTAAAGCTAGGTTCTTACTATGGAGCTTTATTAGTCAGCCCAGACCAGAGCTTGCTTAGTGCAAACCAGGCTGGCCTCAAAATCAGAGTTCCTCTGCCTCTACTAAAATTAAAAGCGTGTGCCACCACTCTTCAATGGAAAGAGATCTATTGAAGCCCCAATCAACACACAAAATGCTTCCAAGAACATGCATTCTACCTTCTGCGGGACAGAACAGTCAACTCTTAGTTCAGCCCCGGCTGAGATGAAGCTAATGCCGTAAGCACAATCACTATGTGTATACAGATCTTCACAATCTCACAAGAAACAAGGACCTTGCTTCTCAAATTGAATTAGAAGTTAATGGTTTCTGTTTGTTTAATGACCCTCTCAATTGTATGAAGGAAGGAACTGTATGAAGTCCTTGTTAATAGGACAATTTATATTGGTAGTTGGGGGAGCATTATTTTATAGGAACTGTTGGGTTAGACATCTGACTTTCCCCCCCAATCTCTACAATACTTCATGTTTAATCTGTTCATTCATCATTTACATTTATACAATGTTTAATCCTAATGGATGGTTAAAACAGTTAAAACTTACTATGACAGCAGGAAGACCTAAGTTCAAATCCCTAACATCCATGTAAAAGCCAAGCATAGCCACACAATGAGAGCTCCTGTTGCAAAAACAAAGCAGAAACCGGGTGTGGTGACGCACAGCTTGGAGGCAGAGGAAGGTGGACTTCTAGAGTCTGAGGTCTACACAGTGAGTTTCAGGCCAGCCAAAGGCTGCTTGGTGAGACTCTGCCTCAAAAAGGAGGGCAGGGGTAGACAGCGAGAGAGGAAGACACCCAGATGTTCCCTGTGCTTTCTAATGTTTATAAATGAATAGAAACATGCACTACAGGCAGTGGTGGGCACACCTTTAACCCCAGCACTCCGGAAGGCAGAGGCAGACACACCTGTGAGTTCAAGTCCAGTCTGGTCTACAGTGAGTTCCAGGACAGCCTGGGCTACAGAGACAACCTGTCTTAAAAAAAATAAACAAACAAAAAGTATACAAGAAACAAAAATCTCATAAACAAGGGGCTGGAAAAATGGCTCAGCAGTTATGAACACTTGCTGCTCTTCCAGAGTACCCAGGTTCGATTTCCAGCATCTATGGAGGCTTACAATCATCCTATAATACAGTCCCAGGAGATCTAAGACCTTCCTCTGGCCTCTTCAGGCTCCAAGCACACATACGGTGCACATACATACACACCAGCAAGACACCCACACACATACATTAAAGTAAGGCCTTTAAGAAAAATCTCATAAACATTAGTCTCAAAATATGTGCACAATGAAGAATAGAGAACTAGGAAGTGTGAGGACAGGGTGAAGAGGTCCTTGAGACCTGAAGGGCAAGCAGGAAGGAATAACGCAGGTCAGAAATTGAGTGAAAGGAGATGAAGCCTAGGAAGCAAGGAGAAAGAGAGCAGGAGGCAGAGTCAGAGGTGAGCAGCCACATGCCAGCAAACTCACTGTGTCAGAACACAAATTTCCAGACCAGAAATTATTCACATTTTTATTCTTTTCAACACAGGGTTTCTCTGTGTAGCCCTGGCTGTCCTGAAACTCGCTCTGTAGACCAGGTTGGCTTCAAACTCAGAAATCTCCCTGCTTCTGCCTCCTGGGTGCTGCAATGAAAGGTATGGTGGTCCGGCTTAAAATGCTATTCTAAACCAGCTAGAATGTAATTCATATGCATGTGAAAAATCACATTTTCCCTCTAGGTTCTCAAAATGCCTTTCAGGTAATATTCAGTATGATTTAAATCTGTGAATATTTAAAAATTATATTTTTTCTTTAAATTCACAGACTTTTCTACAAGTACTCAGACCAACCACCAAAACCAGGTTTAATCACAAAGGACCAAAAGCCTAAATGCAAAATGGATGATTATTTCTGGCCCCCCTGTGGGGTGGGTAGTAACTCAGCTGTTAAGAAGCATTTCAGAGCCTTCCGAGATAAAAGTGAAGAAGCCAAAAGCAGAGCCCACACAGGACAAGTCCCCTCTTCCAATCCACAGGCACTGTGTTTAGGTTCAAACACAGAACACTAACCCACCAAACAGCATCATCCCTCACCTGTGAACATGTAGAGAGTTGCTACAAGTCAGCGGCTAAGTGGCTTTACAGTTGTTGTATACCCATTGACTCCCAAGCAAGTTCAAATGTAGAAAAAAGGCTTGTCCTTTTGTGGAGAGGAGGGCTGGAACAACAGATGTTAAAAGAAAAAGTTGGAAGTTCTCTTTTTATTAACAGGTATATCACTGTGTGTGTGTGTGTGTTTTGTGTGTGTGTGTGTGTGTGTGTGTGTGTGTGTGTGTGTGTGTGTCTTGGGGTGATACATCAGGAGCCAAAGACAAGTGGGCTACACACCAGGATAATGGAGCAAAGGAACCCAGATGGTCAGAATTGTCTAGCAAGAGCTACCATAAAATGGTGTAAAGGGGTTAAGTTTGTTCTAAAGGAAAAGATATTTTCTTTAGAGGTAAAGAACATGGAGTTTGAAGCCAGATCACCTGGACAGACCCTTAGCTCCATATTACCTCTCCAGGTGTGTGGCACTGGGCGGGTTTCGTACCCACTTGGTCCCTCAATTCCCTCCTCTGTAAATAGCATAATAAAGGCATTGAGTTCAAACAGCTGCCATGAGGCCTATGAGAGTTATGGAAGCTGGAACACAGTCCCACACATTGTGTTAGTGTGGTTTATAATAAGAAGGACATATTTGGTCTTCATCCCCACTCCTGGCACTGAGCTACTAATTAATGGAAGCTTGGCATTTCCTAAGCACTAAGAGCGACCAAGGTACAGGCAGCTTTTGTGAATCACAGCAAGCCGTGCTGTGAGTGCAGGCTGGCACAGTACTTAGAAAGGAGGCTGACTGTAGTCAGAACCAACCACACAGTTAAAAGACTAGAACCAGAGTTCTCCCTGGGTCCGAGAGGAGCCAGGTTCAGAGTATACCAATAGCCAGCAGGGTGTGATGGCATGCATCAGTAATCTTAACACTTGCAAAACTGAGGCAGGAGGATCATGAGTTGGAGCTCACTGTGGTTTATGTTTGAGGGATAAGGGGTGGGAGGATCACCTATAGCCAGTGATTTAATTAACTGTACCTACACAGGAGCCTCCATAAGCATCCACAAATAAGGACAGGTTCAGTGAGCCTCTGGGCTGGCAAACACGTGGAGATGCTGAGGGTGATAATGCCAGTGAAGCCATGGACTCCATACACAGTCTATGCCTTGTCCTGTATGCCTTTTCCTTCAGTTGTTTCTGAACTATATTCTTTTAAATAATGCAACTGTAGGTAAAGAGACTTAATTCTGTGTACCATTCTGGCAAATGATCCAACCTGCACAGAGGATTGTGACACCTCTGATTTACGGCCACGTCATACAAAGACCGTGGGCACACTGTAACCCCACCACTCGTGGTGAGGCTGAATAGTCCGTGGGACTAAGCTCTGTGCTCGTGGAGTCTGTGCTCATTCTAGGCAGCTGGATGAAACCAGGTGGCTGGTTGTTGTAGGAAGAGAGGACCAGGGACCTTCAATCTATTGTCAGACGTTGAGAAGCAGAATACGGGACCGGTGAGCTTTTCCTTCCCACGCATGGTAAACTCCACTTAGCACCAGCTACCACAGTTCTACAGACTCTGCTGGGACTCCTGACAAAATGAGTTTAAACTCTGGAATGTGCCTCTGTGTTTAAGGCTGTTTGCTTGTCTCTGCATTTTCCTACTCAGTGTCTACTTAAGAAAAGCTGTTTTTAACCCATCAAACCTAGGAGGAAAACAGAAGGAACAAGATTTGTGTCTAGCATTCATCCCCTAAACCCTAAGCTCCATCCCCAGCACCAAGGCAAACGGAAAACGGAGCTATCTGCCATGAGGCAGAGTCTACCCTGGGCTTGGACACAGGGGTATTTAAGAACTGAGAGAGAGGGCGGGTGGAGGGAGGCTCTCAAAGACAGTCCTTCTCAGAGAGCCCTTCTAGAATCCCTCACAAACTGTGGTGTGTTTTCTATAACATTTATTTAGATAGCCTACTTCTTGGCAAGAAGAAGGTGAGAGCCAGAGGCAATGTAGGTGGGGAAGAAGTTCCCACACTTGGCCTCAGTTGTTTTTACCCAGCAGTGCAACCCAGGCCCTTTCTTCATGACAGATTCTAACCTCCTGTGCTCAGATGAACTGAGGCAACCACTGCCGTTTGTTATACCAACTGGATATTCGACAACCTGCACTTAAGAGGCAAAGAATGCAGCAAAATAGCCTAAGCTAAACAGACAAAACAAACAAAACAGAGTGATTGCACCCATGAAGAACAGAGGTTCACAGCCCCGAGAGGCCAACAGCAGGAGCTTCACAGCCCCGAGAGGCCAACGGCAGGAGCTACACAGCCCTGAGAGGCCAACGGCAGGAGGCACGGGCTGATCCTCAGCCACCCTGGGCTCCGGGAAGAACTCAGCTCACCTGACTGATCTCTCCTTGGTTTAGGTCCGTAAGGACAGACTGACAGACTGAGTCTCCTACATAAGGGCCACTTTACACTTGCAATTATGCAGTCTTATACATTTTAAAAATCACCTTTATTTAACTTTAGACAAACCCGCCCGTGCTGCGGCTCAGTGCTCGTGGCCATATGCATGGGGGCCATGTAAATCCAGGACAGTCAAGACAACAGGTACCTCTCAGACCCTTTCACTTCATCCGGCCCTCAACTGTCTTCTCCTTCCACTTGTTTGTTACCCAAAAAACCTGCACAGTTTTCCTCACGTGTTTTTTTTTTCTTTTGAAATGGGTCTCACAATGTTGGCCACACATAGTGGCCTGTTCCAGATCATCTGTTTCAGCCTCCCAAGTAACTGGGACTACAGTCACATGAAGAACCAAACTAGATGTCACAGAATTTAAAACTAGGCCAAGTACAATTCATCAAGTGTCATAAGCAGAGCGCACTTTCATTACCTGGTCAGTAGTCACCTGGTCACTCCCCAGCCAGTCGGCATCGTCCTCCTCAGGGCTCACGACTAGCCTATAAGGTTTAATGCATTCCAGTAATGCATCCCATACAAACCCAATCACTGCAGGGCTCCTCTTGTGCCT
This sequence comes from Rattus rattus, assembly GCF_011064425.1. Classification (NCBI taxonomy): domain Eukaryota; kingdom Metazoa; phylum Chordata; class Mammalia; order Rodentia; family Muridae; genus Rattus; species Rattus rattus. The sequence continues at coordinate 250,851,149 of NC_046154.1, forward strand.
ATCTCCGCGCACTTGGCCCACTGTTCTTTCAAGCTTTCTTTAGTTTATTTCATGTGTATGAGTGATTTGCCTGCATGTATGTCTGCATCAAGAGTGTGCATGGTGTCCCTGAAAGCTGGACGATTGACCTGAAATTGGGCGTTGAAGACAGCTGTGAGCTGCTACATGAGTTCTGGGAATTGATCCTGCGTCCTCTTAGAACTCGAGTGCTCTTAACAGCTGAGCCATCTCTCCAGACCGCGGGCACAGGCTCATCGAGGTTCACTGATTTTGTAGCAAATGTCGGTTCTTCATTCCCTCTCATGGCTAATAGTCTACTACACAGTCATATCACACTTTAGCTTTTTCACCATACGACGGTCAGTTGGGTTGTTTCCACTTTTGGCTATCTGAATTAATACTGCCAAGAACTTTTCCTAATCGTGTGTGTATTTGTTTGTGTGTGAGTGTGAGTTTGAGTACGTGAGTGTGTGGTACATGTGTGGATGTCAGAAGACAACCTGTGGGAGTCAGGTCTCTCCACCCACCACGTAGGTTGCAGGGATCAAACTCGGGACATAAGGGCTTGTCAACATGCGCCTTTACCGACTGAACCACCTTGCCAGCCCTGCAGGGAATATTTGTGGACAAGTTTTTGCACCGACGATGTTTTGACTTTCTTGGGATGAAAGTAGAAATGCTAGGTCATATGGGCTATGCTTTAATTTTTTGAAAAGCTGTCAAACTGTCTGCATTTTAAAAACCAAACTTTTATTTTGAGCTAATTATAGATCTACACATGCTTGTAAGAACAGGGCAATCCACACACCCTCACCAGCTTCCTATTAATCACGCAATACAGAGCCACATACAGCACTGCAGCCAGTGAGAGTGCACACAGTGCCCGCCTCCTTTACTGCCTGGCCTCCTACAGCTGGTGCAGAATTAAACCCTCGCTATCCTCAGACTCCAACAACCACAGTCTTGTCTTACTTCTACGTTTTGCCAAGCCTGGTGGTGTAGGCTTTAATCCTGTCAAGGGAGTTGGAGGCTGGCAGGTCTCTAGGATTGCAAGGCCAGCCCCCCCCCCAAAAAAAAACCAAGTTAAGTTTATACAAATATCATACAGTGTGTATCTTTTTCATGCCGTAACTGTCTTGGGAGTTACTTATAGGGACCCCCCACACACAGTATATCATTCCTTTTTAAGAGCTTGAAGCAATATTTCAGTCAGCATTTTTATCAAGACAGTGTCTCTCTATGTAGCCCTGGCTGTCTTGGACTTGCTTTATAGACTGGGCTGGCCTCGAACTCACAGAGATCCACCTCCTCTGCCTCCCAAGCGCTGGGATTAAAGGCGTGCACCACCACTGCCAGGCCCCCAGTGAGAGTGCATATGCCTGTGCCAGCACATGTCCATACGTGTGTACACCCGTAGAAGCTAGAAAAGGGCACTGTAGACCTGGAGTTGTCCTACATGGGTGCTAGGAATCAAACTCAGCTCCTCAAAAGCAACAAGTCTCTTGCACATCTCGCCACCTCTCCAGTCCATCACATTAAAAAAAAAATGGGGCTGAGGAGATGACTTGGTGATTAAGAGCACTGGCTGCTCTTCTAAAGGCCTTGCGTTCAATTCCCAGCACCCACACGATGACTCACAATCGTCTGTAACTAAAGATTTAATGCCTTCTTCTGGGCTCCATAGGCACCTGACAAGCACGTGATGCAGAGACATACAACCTGGCCAAACCTCCATTTAAATATAAAATTATAATAAAATATTCATTTTTAATTTATTTATATGTGCAGGTATCCACAGAAGCCAGAGGATTCCCAGGAAATAGAATTATGGGCAGTTGTTTTTGTTATATGATCTGGAAGTTTTTATAACAAAAGACGGTCCCCTGAAAGACCCATTTCTCCAGCCCCCCCAGCCTCCATTTTTAAGAATGTCTTATGAATTGGGTGTGTGCACTTAGTTAAATCTGGTTCCTTACATTTTACACAGTGTTTATGAAATTCACAGAACACTGGTATGCGGGTAAGCTGTGAACTGGAAACTTGTTCCTTGTTACTGCTAGTATTCTGGTTTGGATTAGTACTGTCACTTACCCGCCAACAGCCATTTAGATGGTTTCCAGTTTGGAGTCCTTAGAAACTAAGTTGTTATGACCCTTCAGCACAAGTGTGTGTTTTTATATCTCTTGTGTAAAGATCTGGAGAGTGGGTGGCTGGGCAATAGACTAGATCTATTCAACACTGTACTGACTTACCTTCCCACGCCATTATGCGCCATTTTATACTCCATGCTGTGCCTCCCCACCGCTTCCCACTTTCACACACCCTTCCCCATTTTAACTATTCCGGTAGGTGTGTATGGACCTCTTTCTGTGGCTTTTATTTGCATTTCTATGCTGACCAATAACATTTAGGGACTTTCCACAGATGATTGTTAGCATCCTTTTTTTTTTTTTTTGGACAGACTCACTGCGAATGTGGAGACAGATCTGCTGCCTCTGCCTGCACCTGCCCAGCATCACATACCGAAGTGTCGCATTCAGATGTTCTGCTCTATCCACTCTTTACTGGGTTTTAAGAATTCTTTATAACTAAATGTGTGACGAGTGACTGTAATTCTACCATTCAAAAGACTCAAGTAGGAAGATCAGAAGTCCAAGATCACCCTCCTCTATCACAGTGAGCTCAAGGCCAGCCTGGGCTACATGAGATCATGAGTGTCCACCCCCTCCCCATCCCAACCCCCCCCCCAAAAAAAAGAAGAAAGGAAGGTAACTTACTTAATCTTAACATTTTAATCCCTTGTTTTTGTCCTCATGATTCTGTGCAGAGCACAGGCAAACGCTCTGAAAACAGCTCTCTGGCGAAGAACACATGGATGAAGATTTTCAAACTCACAGGCAGGGGATGTGGCTCGGTGTTTGATCCCAGAGCTGCACACCTGGGCCTGGTGGCACACATCTACAATCCCAGGACTCAGAGGGTAGAAGCAGCAGGAGGATCAAAATTCAAGGTCATCTGAGGCTACCTGAGAGACCTTGCCTCACGGAGGGGGAAAAGATTTTTAAAGAACAACACTTATTTTGGAAAATCTTTTAGTAATTAAAGCATATATACTAGTATCATTTTATGCTTAAAAGAAGTTGCATTATGGTTACCCATCAAAAATTTAAAATATAACTTGATGTATTTTCAGCTTACAAAACCTTCTGAAAGGTTCAGTCAAACGAGTGTGCGTTAGTGTGCAGAGGAAAGATCCCAGCTCTGCCAAGAACATAGCCTAACACAAACACTGCAGAGATAAATTTCAATAAATCTTATAAAATAGAAACAAAGGCAAACTGTAAAAGGGATTTATACAAACAAGCCAGTGGGAACACAGCGTATGAGATGGCATGGCCACCACGCAATGCCTGCTCAGTGCAGCACTTGACTTCACTAAACCTACAGCCCAGGCTAACCCGAGACACCTCCTCCTTGTCCTGCCAGCCACACGTGCACACAGACGTGAGAGTTTATATGGGATTTATAGGCACAGAATGTTCGCCATGGAAAACCAAAGATGCAGGAAAACACAAAGGCCCCAAAAGAAACTCTCTAAGCAAGTCCTACTTTTGGACAGACTCTGAGCCCGCCAGCCCGCCAGCCCACACTCCCTCCTTCCCTCCCTCCTTCCCTAGTCAGTCTCGTGTAGCTCAGGCTAACCTCTATCTCACTATGTTGCTGCAGAAGATAACCCTGCACTTGTGATCTTCTGACTGCCTCCACCAGTGACTGAGTTAGAGGCAAATACACCTCTCCCCAGTGCTGGGAACTGAACCCAGGTTTCTTCCATGACGGCAAGCGCTCTAAACTACATCTCCAGCCTCTATTACTTTAGACGGAAACATGGAAAACATTTTTTCTATATTTTGAATATATTTGTTAAAAAAACAAGTATTTTCCTCTCTTTTAGTTTCCTTAAAAGAATTTCTTAAAAGTATTTTAGGACTAAAGAAAATAACATTTTTAAAATGTCCTCGCTGCCAAATACCAAGGGAGCTATCTATAGTGAGTTATTAGAAAACCCAGGAAGAAACCTTTTGAAATTATTATAGTTGTATGTATATACATATACATACATATATATACATGCATATATCATAATTGTATGTATATATACATGCATGACACGTGCAGGCGCATGCATCCCTGCATGCATGTAGAAGTTAGAGGACAACTTGTGGAGTCCGTCCTCTCCTCCTACGTCAGGTGGGGTCCATGCATCTGACTCAGGTGCTCAGCAAGTGCCTCTGACCACTGAGTCATCTCCCCAGCCCAGAATTAAAACTCATACACCTTACATAAAATGTAAACCCCCAGACACGGCGTTTCCCAGCATTAGGAACTGTGAGAAGAAGCACTTTACACATACTAAGCAGTCCCTGAGACAGGCAATGCTGCATTACTAGTTATGAAGGAGGTAACAGAAACAGAGGCTGAGAAAGGCTCACCACGGCCCTTGAGTGCTGGGGCCTGAGCACTAGGTGGGGGCTGTACCCTGGCAAGGCAAGCACTGCTCACTGCAGCTCCAGCCTGGGATTCCTCACTGCAGCTCCAGCCTGGGCTTCCACACTGCAGCTCCAGCCTGGGCTTCCTCACTGCAGCTCCAGCCTGGGCCTGGGCCTGGGATTCCTCACTGCAGCTCCAGCCTGGGCTTCCTCGCTGCAGCTCCAGCCTGGGCTTCCTCACTGCAGCTCCAGCCTGGGCTTCCTCACTGCAGCTCCAGCCTGGGCTTCCTCACTGCAGCTCCAGCCTGGGCTTCCTCACTGCAGCTCCAGCCTGGGCTTCCTCACTGCAGCTCCAGCCTGGGCTTCCACACTGCAGCTCCAGCGTGGGCTTCCTCACTGCAGCTCCAGCCTGGGCTTCCTCACTGCAGCTCCAGCCTGGGCTTCCTCACTGCAGCTCCAGCCTGGGCTTCCTCACTGCAGCTCCAGCCTGCCTGGCTTCCTCACTGCTCCAGCTGCAGCTCTAGCCTGGGCTTCCTCACTGCAGCTCCAGCCTGGGCTTCCACACTGCAGCTCTAGCCTGGGCTCTGTTTTTCTTTCCCCTTTTCTAGTTACTGGGGACTTCAAAGAGCGTTTGTTTTGCAGGCTACATCTATCAGTATTTCATCTTGCTAGGATGTAAAGCAGAAAGCCCTCTAACTTTTCACATCTAATTAGCTTTTTGCATTTAATTCTGCATTCACATGCTGGAAATGCAATCATGTAGCTTTAGAACAATGTATTTTACACTCATGAGACCATAACGCTAAAAAACAAAAGGTAAACCACATTTTAGAATTAATATAAACATTTTGCTCTTGCACCCTTTGAAAAAGCTCAGGACATTTAAAGCATCCTCAACCACACCCTGAAAGCCACTACTCTTCAGTCTCAGTTGGGGCCTGTCACACAATGATTTAAAGGCATACTCTGACATTCACAGAACCAAGGTAAGATACCAGCCTAGGTGCCCATCAACAGATAATCAATAAGAAGCACGTGATCACATTTACATAAACAACAAAGGCATTTTATTCAGCTATAAAGGACAACCAGTAGGACCAAGGTGGCTGAGAAGATAAAATATTTACCATGCAAACATGAGCACCTTTAGAAACCTAGTTCATAAAGAACTGTGACTATAATCCAAGTGATGGGGAGGCAGAGACAGGAGAACCCCTATAAACTCTCTGACCAGTTGGTATAGCTGAATAAGAGAGCTCTAGGTTATAAGAGATCTTATTCCAAAAATTCAAAACAAACAAACAAACAAGATGGAAACAAGATAGATATCCACTGCCAATCTGTGTCTCCATACATATAAACATATATATACACATATACACATATGTATACATATAAACATATATACATATAAACATATATAAATATAAACATACACATATACATATATAGATACACATATAAACATATATATATCCCCGACTTTCTCTCTCACACACACACCAGAATTATGTCATCACTAGGTAAACAGATGGAATAGAATATTGCCATGCTAAGTGAAATAGCCCCAGATTCTAAAAACAAAGCAAAACAAAGCCACCATAGTTCTTCTCCTATGCAGCACCTAGACGTATGTATGCATATGACATAAGAGGACACCGACTATGGGGAGACAAAAGAGTCCAAAGGGAGGGGGATAACAAGGCAATCAGGGAGATAATCATGTTTCCTCTACACACACAACCTAGATGTAACACACATATGCACATATATGACATGATAACAGAAGTGAAGCTATTTGGAGGAGGTAAGGCACCCAGAGGTGGGGGAGGGGGGCAAATATGAGTAAAGTTAGTATTTTGATATTGAATAAAAATATGATAATAAACCAATTACTTTGTACTCCTACTATAAACATTAATAAAAAAGGAACCCCTCACCCTACAAAAAGCCACATTCTGAGGAACATATTTGTCTAAAAGACACTGTAATTTTTATTTCATTTATTAAAGATCATCATACACGAACTCTACCCAACAGTCACATACACAGAGCGGGGGTTTGAGGACCAGCCCCCCATTCAGTGACACATTCTTCAAGACAGCCACATCAAGAAACTGATAAATAAGTCGTGAGTCTGCCAAATGATAAATGGTGTGAAGAAAACATTCAAGGCTTTACAGTTCTTGGCCAGAGAAGGGCTTACTGAGAAACTAATGCTTAAGCAAAGCTCTACAGGGAGGAAGCCATGAGCAAGTGAGAAGTGTCCCACTTAGGAGTACCACTATGAGAGATTAGCACAGAGCTGAGGTGGCAGCAACACTGAATGAGCCGGCATGTTTGTGTGAAATGAGTGAGGGAGAGGAGCAGCCAGAGCACTGGAGGACAGAGTGGTGCTCTAGGAGGATCTCTTCAGCACAGCCTGCAGAGGCCACCAGTAGGTTCTGAGAGGACTTTTAACTTTAAACGGATCAGGAAAGTGACTAGAAATCTAAACAATTTGGGTTTACACGAGGAGGGCTGTTTTGTTGGAGCTTTAAAGTCACATTTTTATTTATTTAGTTCCATTTTGTGCCAGTTAAGGACAAAGGACAACTTGTGGGAGTCAGTTATCTCCTTCAAACATGTGGGTCCCAAAGATCAAAGTCAAGTCATCACGCTTAATGTCTGGTTCTCTTACCCAGTAAGCCATCTTGCCAACACTGTTTGGTCTTTTTTGTGAGAAGCTCAGGCTGGCCTGAAACTACATAGCCTAGGCTAGATCTGAACTTGGGAAGCCTCCTCCTGGCCTCCTAAATAGTGGGATCACAGTGATTTAAACCACTAGAACATAGAGATGTGTTCCAGATCTTACTATGTTTCTTCATGCTTTTGAGTTTCAAGTTTCCTTTATAGAGGTGAAGCATGACCTTGGTAATTAAATATTTCACAGGAGAACTATATATTACAGTAGTACATACTTTTCACTTTTTCATCTCTCTTCATCAGTTTAATTTCTTCTTCTATAACCCTTCTGTGCTCACTCTGCTGCTACCATGTACTCAGTGTCTGCATGACATAAACCAGGCCCCAGACGCTGTGAGCTCAGCCCAACGCTGCCCTTTAGCTTAAGAAGTACAAGGCAAAGAAAGTTGGGTTTTTGAGTGTTGGTGGTAGCACAAGGCCTTTAGTATTTTTCCTTGTTATTAAAAAGAAAAAAATTTAAAATAACGCCTGTGGTGTTCATAAAAGCAAGGTTCCAAAAAAGTAAGACTGTGTCCGGCTTATCTTTGTTTAATTTGGCACAGTTTTTAATGAGGCTGAAATCGTGGCTCAGAGTCTTGACAGCCTGCTTCATCCAGAGAAACAAAAGAGAGGGAGAAAAGAGAAGTGAAGAAGAATTTAAATTCCTTTGATCTGGATCTTAACTCTGAGAGGGCCCAGATGAATCAGTGAGTCAGAGAGAAGGCAGTGAATGTAAGCAGAGCGCTGAGGACAACTGTCTGTCTGCTACCTGTCTTGTGAGATCATCACTCAGGCCAAAGAAGACAGAGCAAGATGGAGGGCGGAGAGTGGCAGGTCTGTGGCACTGTGACCTTACTTCCTAGCAGCAGAAAGTAGGGACCCAGACATCAGGGTTTGTTTTTTTGTTTTTTTTTTTTTTTATCTCCTCTGGTCCTCCTTCCCTCCTTTTCTCTCTTGAGACAGGATCTATCTAGTCCTGGCTGTCCTGGAACTCACTACCTCAGGCTAGCCTCAAACTCCCAAAGATCCACCTGCCTCTGGCTCTCCAGTGCTTGTATTAAAGCCCTGCTTTCACCTTCTCTCTTAACCCAAGAGAGGCACCATCTCTGGGGTCTCACGTCTAGTCTCATGCACTGGAAATCTCCGGTATCTCTTTGTAAATACTGTGAAGCAGAAAGGACACTGGGAAGACAGTGAGGACACAAATTCTTCTCCTACCTCTGTCACAATTAATTACACGACTTCAGGAAATAAACTAACCCCAAAGGCCAATTTCCTCTTTTCAAAAGAAAAAGAAGGCAAGAAAATACCTAGGGTTTCCTTCAAGCTCTATAGTTCCTTAAAAAGAAATCAGGGTGTTTAGAAGTCCACAACGTTGAAAGCACTCAGAGACCTAAGAGTAGGTGACATAGGCTGAAGGCTCTGAGGTTTTGATCCGTTCTCTATACTTCTGAGTGGCAGGGATGGGGGGTCCTGAGAGGACCATGTACAAAAGTGGGCGGGGCCTACTGCTATGTCCCTGTGTCTTGGCACGCTTCCCCAGCTTTCCTTGAAGGAACTGCTTGCCCCTATTCTGCACATTCTGTTTTAAAATGCACAGTGCAGAAGAAAACTGCCATGATCGAGGAACAAGAAGTCAAAGATACATCTAGGCATTAAGTATAAAGATACCAAAGGAAAAGGAAGTTAATGAACGAAGGAGAAACTTTTTAATTAATTATTTTTTTTTCAATATTTAGGTGGTGTAAAACATAAAAAGACCCAAAAGGACATTAAGAGCAAGCTTGTCTCTGTAGCACAACCATTAAGTGTGCTCACATAGGCTATGCTCTGCTTCTTAGGCTGAGGAGTAGGACGCACAGGCTTGAGTCACAGTTTACATACCTACTGCGTACCTACACATCCCTTTGCATTTATGGTACAGTCTCAGAATAAGCTCAAAAGAAAACTTGACTGCTTTATGGAACACAAAGTCTCTTCTACTCCAGTCTCCCAGTCTTCTGTCATCCTCTTTCCCTGAGTCAGCCTACGCATGGGCAAGTGTGAGGCCTCGGGGACATACACATGTGCACCAGCAGCAGGAGAAAAAGAGCCAATGGACTCCTTAACTGTAGCCTAGCATGATCAGGCATGTACCATGGGACTCAAGCAGACCTAGGGGCCATCTCGCTCCATTCTTTCACAGAAGTTTGCCTCACTGTTATGGAGAAATGAATGGATAGAGTGTTACTGGCTGGAAAAAGGCAGAGGGCTGACTGCTTGGGGCCACACACACCATCTGCCAGGCCTGAGCCCTAGCACACCCCCATTCTGAAAGACACCAGTCAACCCTGTGGCCCCATCTTACTTATTCCCTTAGGGCCAGCTTCAGAAATTCTACAATGTCTATTCAAGTCATTTTCTCATTGTGACAATCTAGACAGATTCCTATGGCAGTGACACAAACTCTAGCCATGGCTTGATTGGACACTGAGGTCCATATAAAAACACACTTCCTCACAGATAGGGCACACTACAAATTCGGAGAGGCAAGAGAATGTCAACTTTGAAAGCCGCAAAGCTTTGGATAATGATTGGCTAAAACAAAGGATTTGTTTATTTATGGAAGAAAAGATTACAAAATACTTTTATAAAAATCTTAACTTAAAGGCTTTGAATATTAGTCAGGAGAACTAAGTCAAACAAAATTCCATCATTCTTGAAAAAATAAATTAGTGTCTATCATGTGCCACCACAGGAACCCACATATAGCTGAGCAATTTGCTCTTAAGAAATGAGTAAGCGGGGGCCGTCCAGGGATGACAGTGGCACGCAACTGCCTGTAACAACAATTCCTGCACTCACAGGGACACGGCCACACAGATACATATACCCATAATTAAAAATAAACCTTTTTCAAAGAAGCTAATGACCTATTCTGGAAGCCACATGTAAGTGACGCCTGGTGTGCACTGAGGCCACAGGAATGACAGGAGGGGGGGGCTCCTACTGAGACGGGTTTCACAGAAAGGCAGCACACCTGGCAGTGTGGACGAGGTGAACCTTCACTGACTCTAGAATGTCCTACCACAGCCCCAAGCTCTAAATCCTGAGCAAAAACTGTTGCTGAGCACCGAGTACCAAACTTTATATCCAATTCCTTAACATTTTTCACTTCCTTCTGAAGGGTTTAGTTATTTTATGATATGAAAGGCATGTCTCTTAGAAAGCTATGAAGGAACAGATTAACAAGATTCACTGTTTACTGGCATTTCATAGCAGACTCTTTTCATTTCCTATCAAAATGGTGACTGCATTATTGCTACAATAGGCTTGTGGCTATGGTACTCCAGAACAAACAGGAAAGTTTCATAAACCCATCTGCGGTGGCTAATATTTAATTTTTTTAAACATTTTCCTAGCGTAAGTAATGGGAAAGTCATCTCTGAATGAGGTTTCTCTGCTTTTATGAACACAGCAAAAAGACAAAGTCCCTTTCTATTGTCTTGTTGGTCGACCCTTGGTCCTACCTGTATCCATGGCCTGTCAATTCACCCACACTTGTCTTACACACTGCTGTCCTTTGAAAGTTTTATGAAGTAGCTGGTATGACAGATGGGTGACCAGCCCTGCCCAACACATGCTGTAGGAAAACCTACTCTGAGACAAGAAATGACAAAGAGCGGTCCTTTCTCTCCCCTTAGAGCTAGGAACACTGAAATTATCTCAGAGGAGGAAGCAGCCTTTAACATGTACTGTGAAATGTTATTGTCTAATATACCTATTAATAAAAGTGATCAAAAAGAAAGAGTTCAAGTATTAAAATCTGCCCCTTGAAGTAAATATGCATTTGCCCACACAGAGCAGGAAACTGGAGCGTAGATGGGAAGAACCCAGTCAGTTTAACGGGGAGCTACTGAGATACCTCATCAAAGACAGATGGGAACACATTCAGATAAGCCCACTGTCTGTTTGGAACGCAAAGCTCCTGAGAGGAAAGAGAACCTGAAATGCACAGCACATAAGAACAGAAAAATTCATATGATAAATGACTCATTATGGCTGTCTGCAAACCAGGAAGAAGAGAATGGTAGTGGCTCCTTCTTCCCTGGCCCTTCCTGTCCACAGGCACAACCTGTAATGTCTCAGCTGCTGTGTCCCTGGGCCTGAGAACACTCACTCTAAGCACTCCCCGGGGAGAATGGAGACCACCAAGTCAGTGGCTGCATCAGCCCCAGCAAAGAGTTTCAAGCTCTGCATGGGGCCAGGGCCAGGGTAGAGGGTACAAATGCCACTTGTATGTATCTGTCACAAACACTGCCGATTACAATTTAGTGGAAGTCTAAAAATAAGAAAGGGAACATTCTCTATTTTTAGATATCTGACTTACAAATTTTAAAAACACCAAAAGTAAAAGAAACCATTAAAAAACTATCTGGCATTTTTAAATGTTTTAAGAGAAGCTTTGAATTAGAAAACTATTTTTAGAGATAGAATTTAAAAAATCCTGCATTCTTTCTGTTAACTGCTTCCTTATCTGTAAAATTTAACCCCAACCCTGTGCTTCATCACGAGCGTCCCCACAGATGCTAAAGATGAAATGGGAAGGTTTAACACAAGAGAAAGAACAGTGACGGAAACCACAGGACACTTTTGCAGTGACATAAAAAGAGTAGGCTGTAACTAAAGACATACTGTATAGAGCAGAAACGCAATCTAATTGTCTTTCACTAAAAGCAGTGCCGAAACAGTGATAAAACGGTTAAAGCAAACGAGCAGGTCTCCTAGCTGAGAGCTCCTCAGGTCAGTGAGCATCTAACACACAGCTGTGTGTGAGTAACTAGAAAATGCAATTAAAGAAAAACTAAAGACCATGAAACCTGAAAATGAAGCAGTTACAGGACAATTGATGTTAAAGCCTCCCACCTCAGCCCAGTGCTAACACAAATGTATTCAACCATCTTAAAGACGCCTGTGGCAAATGAGCTTTGCAGGAAACAAGGGAATTACCTGACTGCACAGCCATCATTAGCATCTCAGGCTCCAGCAGAGTCATGACGGAGTCCTCACGGAAACAGACCACAAATACAAAAAGTCCAAGTCACAGGGAAAGTCTAAAAAGGCCACAGCAGGCTTTACAAACTCAGTCCCATGCCTGTGCGCAGAGGAGAACGAGAGACCTCACTGCTCTTCTCCTGGAAGACACCAACTCTCCACCCTTCAGGCAAGGCAAGATGGCCCAGAGTGGAGTGAGTGCAGACAGGAAGCCCAGCTCCAGAGAAGACCTGAAGTTCGTGGTTAGAGCAGTGGCTCCTCCCCTCCTGTCCTCTCTAGGGGGAGGGGAGGGGCATAGAAAGACTTCGGAAGACAGATCAAACTGCTTCTCTCTCTTAAAAATGGGAAGACAGGTTTTATTCAAAACTCTACTGGAAGGAACTCTGGGGCTAATGCAGTTTAAGACAAGAAAGCAAACATAATCCAAACTCAATCTCATGAAAGAAACACTCGGAGATCAGACATGCATCAACGTATAATACAGATAAACGCATATGCAGCATAACTTTGCTGCGGATTCCAACAGCCTTTTATACGTGGTATTTATAGGCAACAGCTAAGAAAGCTGATTATTTAACTACAGTTCAACTGTTTCCCCACCCCCTCTCCAATTAAAAAATGTTTTGAAAAGCCAGAGCAGTAATCTGTTTCTCACATCTGCCAGTCCTCCTGAAGAGCCCCTCATTGCCCATGGGGTGGGGGGGATGCTAGCTGTGGATAGACAGAATGCCACAGATAACCTTCCTAAATGCTCTCCGATCGTGCTGGATGTATGGCTTACGTGGGAAAAAAGACCCTTTCCTGAAACACCTCAGCCTTTCCTACAACAAGAAGCTGCTTTTCGAAAATAGAATGGACAAGGGCATGTTGCTTTCCCTAGGGAGAAAAAAAAAAACCAAAACCTAAACCTAAGATCCTTTTCAATTACAGATAAAAATCATTTCATTTGCTCCAATAAAGGTCATTTATCCCTTTTGCAGTTTGTTTTCTATAACTGATACAATAAAATGATATTAAGATGCTTCTGGGCAATTTGATGGACTTTGAATAAATACCAGAAAACCAGGAAGCTGTCGGGCTGTTATCTAGAATTCCTGGCTCTTGCTGGTGAAGCATACTAGGGCAATCTCGGCCCAGAGGATGCCTTAATGCCTATAAAGTCAAACAAGTGATAAACGAATGAACTCACTGGGAGACCTTTTAAAAGAACAGTTTCACAAAGAGGGCAAGGCATAAAAGAGAAGGCAACACAGACTTGGTGCAGGGAGGTTTTTTGCAAAAGAAAAACTCTTTCTTTCTCACTCCAAGAACATCATGTTTAAGAGCTCAGCTCTATATAGAGCTGAGGCAATGACTCAACAGGCAGTGGAGTGGCAGCCAGTGTGGGCGCACAATGCTTTGGGAGGCAGCAGCATTCTCACGGCCCCCTTCTGGCAACCGAGCTCCAACTGTCATATGAAAAATGAGTGAATTTCAACTGGGGCTGTTTAAGAGTCTGGTCAGAGGTTAGTAACTTTGGGAGAGGCAGCCCTAAAAGGCTGTGTCATCCCTTTGACACTCTGGAGCTGTACAAAACGCCAGAAGGGGTTGGTTTGTTTTGTTTCCTTCATACCTAGCAAGTTCTCACTCACAGTGCTGTGCTTGGAGGAAATTCTAAGATTTCTGCATAAAGACTGAAAGAAGGGCACAAACTGTCCCCCTCCTGTGCTGGCGCCTCCCTGCCTTAGGAAGCGCTTACAATGCCACACAGTCAGTGTTCTGCCCTCTGGAGACACTGACAGTTATGTGGTGGTGATGGACAGTAAAGGGAACAGCAGGTTTCAGCTGGTTTCACTTATTTACAGCAAATCCTACTCATATGAACTTGGGACAAGAGGAACACAGTAAAGAAAAGCTGTTTTTAAAACCGAAATCTAAACAAGTGATTTATTTTTAAATCCCAGAAAATAAGATATTTGCCTAGCATCTAGATTTTGCTTTTATTGTGATGGCTGCTCTGACTTGTCATCTTGAATACATCTGGAATTAACTTAAAACTCAAATGGCTGGGCACACCCATGAGGGAGTGAAGTAGGAGGATCCACCTCTAATCTGGATCTCTGAGGTAGAGAGATCCACCTCAAATCTGGGCCACACCTTCTGCTGGCAGCCTACATAAAGAACACGGAAAAAGGAAACTTGCTCTCTGCCTGCTTGCACTCACCCTTGCTAGCAAGCCCATTCCTTCACTGGCATTTAGAAGCTACTTCTTCACCAGCTGAGAGAGACATCAAGCCTCGTGGACTGGAACAACTACGGGATTCTCAAACCGTCCATTGGTGGCCAGCAATTGTTGGATCACAGCCTATAAGCTATTGGTATAAATCCCCCTTTAGGTAGAGATAGCTGGATGAATGATAGATTCATTCATTCATTCATCCATTCATCCTATAAGTTCTGCTCCTCTAGTGAACCCTGGTACAAACATCTATGCATCCACAGTAGCTATACGGACTTTAGGATAGGCTCCCCAGTTCCAAAGCATTGGATCCAAAGCAGTGAAAGCTTTAGGTCCATATCGGTTGTGTAAATTGGTGATATTTCACAAAAACAACGGAAAGACACTGATAAAGCGTACAGAACTGAAGTATACATTCTCTGCATTGGGCTAGAGCCCCAAGGAGACGAAGGACAACCAAATGTGAGGTAAAATAAAAGCTTTGCATCTTTCTAATCATGACATTTTAGCTATCAAGGCAAATTTAACATGATCCACTCTATTAATCCACTAAAGGGGTATGATACTACAAATACTAGTATAGTTCTTAAATGCTTGACACGTTTTAGTAATTTCTTAAAACATTTAAAGAATGTTAAATAACTTTGCATATTACACATAGGTCTCCTTCCTACCTCATCAGATACCAAAATCCCCAAAGGCCTTTGTTCTTCCAGGTCTGGAAGAACCAGCCAGAGCAGTGATACAAACTCAGGACCTAACACCCTGGCAATAAGGCAGAAAAACTGAAAAGTCAAAGGTACCTTGGGCTGCATAGTGAGACTGTGACTTCAAGGAAGAAAATAAAAGAGAGAGAAAAGCAGGATGGGGGTAGGGAAGCGGAAGAAGAGCAGCACAGTCGAGAAAGAAGCTCTTATACTAATATCCTGTCAGTGCTTTATACTCGTCCCACTTCCTTCAGCATCCCCTTAGAGTTCCAAATGACTCCTCTCTCTCTGCCCCTCTCAGGACACCCTTCCCTTCTTTTACACACTCCCAAGGCAATCTCACCCTTCCCGAATGTGTTAACTTCCAACTAAATTTTAGCCTATGTCTCACATGACCTGTAAGTCTGAGACTATGCCCCTCTACCTAGCTATCTTAATTAACTATGCCCCTCTACCTAGCTATCTTAATTAAATAGTACGTCCAAAAGCAAAGCTTCTAGTATCGTTAGCCTGCACTGCACCCCCCGGCCCCTGCAAGGCATGCCTTTCCCTTTCCCCATTACATAGATCTCAAACCATAAACTTATGCTTCTCCCAACCCTGAACCACTAATGAGTTACAAAATGCAAAATTAGTTACCAAATGTAATTGATTATGTCATTTCCTCAAAGTCGATTTTTATTCTTTCCCGCCAACCAGTGCTTCATTCCAGGCCTTTTAGTGTTGCCCAAAGTCTGCAGGTAGTTTTAACTTACAGACAAGTTTAAACCTGTACAAAGACAGCAAAGAACTGTGTGTTGAGCTGCTTACACTCATCATTTACCTTGAAACTCACACTCATGTGGCCACACTTGTTCCATCTGACCTGTGACCCCACCACCATAGAGCACCAGTCAACAACGTGTCATGTGAAAGCAAATCCATGGCACCTAACTTTCTATAGATAGAAAATACAAAACTATCCAGTATATAACAAGTACCAAACTATTTTAATCCCTTAACATCATCAACTAACTGGTATTTAAATTTTTACCACAACACACCAAAATATGTTTAATCCCTTAATATAATCAACCATCTAACAAGTATTTACATTCTCCAAGTTATCTCATACATCTTTAGAAACTGATTTATTCAAATTGGCGTTCAGCGGTGACATCACGTTTCCCCACTGACATATAGAGAATACAGTCTGGCTTTCCACTTGGGTCTTTGTTTTCCCACAGCACTGTTGAACATATATACTGATCTATCCCTCCTCGTTTCCAGTTATGGAGAGTTAGATATACAGCCCCAAGTTAAGTTAAAGCAGAAATGCGTCATAAACTGTAGCTTTGCTCTTGGCTGTGCCACAGTGGCATGAAGGAAGGACAGACACGTGTGCGCTCCACGTCCAGCAGCAGCCCAGCACACTTACGTGGCTGAGCAGGAGGCAAGTGTACTACACACGGTTGAAAACGGAGATGGACAGGTTAGCTGCACTCAGTAGGAGGGCTCCATAGACAGCAGTCTCAGGTCTCAGACATTTGGGAAGAGAAAGCTATGGTAGTTTCTACATACACAAGTCAACTGTTAAACTGTTCACAAACACTTGTCCTTGGACCAGAAGGAGGCATGACCATTCCCACGGGTCTGAGGCACTGGGTTCTTGGCATGGCCATGCCAACAACACACATTCAGGACCTAATCTACTCCCCATACAACAGTAACCATCCATCCATCCATCCATCCATCCATTCATTCATCCATTCATTCATAGGCAGGGTCTTAACTTTGTAGTAACCATACTTCCGCCTCCTGGGGCCGATGACAAGCAGGAGTCACTCGCAGTGCTTCTCCTGCTGTTTAAATGGAGGTCAGAGGGTGACTTGCAGGGCTTTGTAGGAATCATCTCAGGCAGCAGGTGCGCTCAGCAGCCCCTGAGGTAAATCCCTAACTGTGCTGTTCCTGTGCTCTCTTCCTGTATTAAGGCAGTCCTTGTTACCAACTGACTCTTGGCTGTCATTCATCTTTTTCTGCTTTATCTTACTCATTTAAATTTGTTAACTTTATTTTTTAATGAATATGCGAGAGTGCACCACACATGTGCAGATGCCCCTTGGCCAGGAGTTTGATCTGTTATCCTAACATCTTGTGTTTTTTCCTTTTAAAAGAATTATCAATGTTTGTAAATGAATCGGTTTATATAACTTATTTAATCTCTCTCTCTCTCTCTCTCTCTCTCTCTCTCTCTCTCTCTCTCTCTCTCTATGCCTAACTATAAGTTAGACAATGAGATCCTCATTTATCTCGATTATTCTCTAATACTTTAGAACTCAGTTGAAAGAGTCCTGGAATAAATGTTTCAACACTAAAGTGGTCAAACACTTTAAGTCAATATCTCTGTAAAAAGTAGAAAATGTTTTAAATACCCAATTGAGGAGAGATAAAAAACCATTTAACAGAGTATGAAAAACCTCAGGCCACAAGGCTAATGCAGCTACAAAGCAGGACACATGACACACAAGTCAGCAGTGATGGGGGTGGGCCTATGAGGAGCCGAGGTCTTTGTTTCTGCTGTTTATCTTTTTGGAGTAGGGGGTTCTGTCTGGTATCTGTTCACTAGGAGCCAGGCTTAACATCTGATGAACAAGATGGAAAACTGATTATCTTTAAGACTGGGATAAAGTAGTTTTAGGAAAGTCTCTAAGTCACTTTATAAATAGTCATTTAAAGAATCTTAAGATTTGGACATTTTCAAGTGAGACTAAATCTGAAAAAGCTTTGAGACTTCCTGAGGAACATAGTTTTAAAACTCTCTTTTCGGGGTTGGGGATTTGGCTCAGTGGTAAAGCGCTTGCCTAGCAAGCGCAAGGCCCTGGGTTCAGTCCCCAGCTCCGAAAAAAAGAAAAAAGAAAAAAAGAAAAAAAAAACAACTCTCTTTTCTTTACCCAAGAAAATATTATAATTTAGATCTGAAACTGCCCACTCAAGATTTTTACTTCTCTCAAGGATTAATTAGTACCTCCTGTACAGCACTGCAGTGCGGAAGCACACAGGCGTCCCTCACAGGGAACACAGGCAAGATTGTCCCTTTCTCCCCTGGCAGTAAAAAACATGCAAAACAGAAATGAGGACTTCTTACATCACTCACAAAGAGAAGGAAAAGCCACATGGAAGGGAGTAAATATAACATTTTCCCGCCCATTCTCTCCTGTACCTTCCTTCACACAGCTCTCCCCACCCCACCCAGCACCCTAGAAAGCAGACCAGACTAATCTTTCAGGAAAATACTTGGGATCAGCTAGCAAAAGAGACTCAAAGAAAAGGGAACATTTGCAACAGTATTTAATATAAGAAACATCTAAAGGGAAATGGAGGGCCCAGGCTACAACTAGCATGCAGGGCCCAGGTTCAATTCTCAGGGCCACAAAAATAGGGTAAAGTGAATGGAACAAAACACATGTACGAAATGAGAAATTATAATCCCCACACAGGAAATTATAGAACTGCATACAGAAGCACTGATATACCAGAGAATATAGTCTCAGGACAATAACCTAAAAATATGATTCTCCTAGTTTACAGACTTAACATAATTTTAACCAAACCCCTACAGAAATATTGAAATTCATAAGGAAATGTAAAAAACCAAGCACAGATGAGAAATTCACTCTTGGAACAGAACAAGGTAGGAGTTGATTCTCTCATGTAACATGGCTTATTCCAGTTAGCATAATTCAAATTGTGAGAAATACTGTCCATCCTTGGTATATCATGAGATATTCTTGCACACATAAAACAAGATACATAAAACATCAACAGTCTAGGAATGACACAGATATCCACACAAGGAATCTATCTATCTATCTATCTATCTATCTATCTATCTATCTATCTATCTATCCATCCATCCATCCATCCATCCATCCATCCATCCATCCACCCACCCACCCACCCACCCATCCATCTATATACCTACCTACCTATTTTTTATCTATCTATTGAAAAAGCATTTCTCTGTGGAGCCCTGACTGCCCTGGAACTGCCTCTGTACACCAGGTTAGCCTCAAACTCAAGAGATTCCTGGGCCTCTTCCTCCTAAGTGCTAGGATTAAAGGCACGTGTGACCACACCCATCTTGTGGAACAGATTAACAAGATATGTGTGTGAGGGAAACAGAAACATACTTTCTGTTGTCCAATAGTTATCCATGGGAGCATGTAACACCAGCAATGGAAATGGATAAATCACAGACGTACACAAGATGAGGAAAAGAGGAATAAAAATCCTTTCAGTCATATATATTTAGCTAACCGATATATTATTTAGAAATGAATAGTAAAGAAGATTATAGTGTATTCATTCACTGGGTGCCAAAGCCTCTGGGGCTAGAGTCAGGATTGGCACACTGCGGAGAAGACTGTCCAGGTTTCTCTAGTGGATGGACACTGCGTCCTTTTAGACCTAGATGCTCAGATTGAGAGTAGATTCAGAGTGCTATGAAAACATAGACCATGGACTTTTCTTACCAACTGTTTCCAAGTTAGGCTATCAAGGTCTAGGTAAAGCAAAGGCACTAAGGTAGTGGTCCTCAACCGTGGGTCATGACCCCTCTGAGGGTCACATATCAGATACCCTCCATGTCAGGTATTTACATTAAGATTCATAACAGCAGCAAAATCACAGTTATGAAGGAGCAACGAATAATTTATGGCTGGGGGTCACCACAGCACGAGAAACTGTATTAAAGGGTCGCAGAATCAGGAAGGTTGAGAACATCTGACCTAAGGAAACCAACTCTTCAGGAAACAGGTACCAGGAGCTTGACTACCAACTACCCTTGAGGACGCCTTCTAACCCACAGCTCTTCCACGTAAGATAAAAGTAAAGCAGATCTGAGAACGCAATGGTCTCACTTCTCCACACACAGTGCAGCTGTGTACACTTCAGACTCTCCAGACTTCCTCTGTTCTAGAATGGCACCCGGCCTTGCATCACAGTCGCTTGGGGATTTTCCACTTCTGCTCCTGCCTTGACCTCCTTCAAAGGTGTAGGCAGGAGGACCGATAAGGCCAGCCCAGTTCATGAGATGAGATCTAGTGTAACTCCCATTTCTCGCCCTCTAAAACCGTCGATGGTGGAGGCTGGGGAGACCAGAGGTTGAGCACACCCGCTCCTTCTCATAGGTACAGCTGTTCTCTTGCCAAGGCAACTCTGACAGAATAGGCATTTAACTGGGGCTTCCTCACAGTCTCAGAAATCTAGTCCATTATCATCACAGTGGGAAGCACTGGGCACCTCCTAATCCTTCTTAAGTAGTGCCACTCCCTGATGACTAAACACTCAAATACAGGAGCCTAAGGCGGCCATTCTTATTCAAACCACCATGGGCTCTTCCCCAGACCCAGCACTGACACAGCTGCTCACAACCATCCACAAGTCCAGTTCCAAAGGATCTGATAGGCCTCTTCCGGCCTCCGCAGGTACCAGGCAAAACACTCATACACATAAAATAAAAATAAATCCTTAAAAAGGCAGTGATAGACTCTAAGAGGAGGACAAATAGGTTTCATCAAAAAACTCTATTATGTATTTTAATATCTTTTTAGAGAAAAAGTATCTCTTTTCTTGCCATTATTTTGTTTGCAGAAACTAAATAAATTTAAAATTATGGGAAACTTAAAGGGTAAGAGCAGCCAAAACAATTTAAGAAACAGAGAAAGACCATCCTAATAGAGAAGACTGATTAAAACAATGCCATCAACACAGAAGGTAGATGTAAGGCTGGTATGTTGACGGAAAATTGCACGCTAAGAGACTAGATCAGAAAACATGTATCATTATAGCTCATAAGATAAATGTTAAATATCTATTATTAAATTATATTATTAAATATTAAATGTTAATTTCTTCTACAAACACAGGCTGTAGAAGAATACATAGTTTCTGACCTAACAATGGTTCAACTTACAATTTTTTGACTTTATGGTGATGCAAAAGCAGACCAATGCCACCGGCCTCTTTTGAGAATCTACTGGCTTTATGCTGGGCCACTCTGCCCAGTTGTAAACTCGGGAAGTGTCGTGGGCCTGAGTGAGATGGGACTGTGTGCTAGGGAGGTTTCGTTATATTATGGATTTGGCTATGAAATGCTCCTGACAGGCTCATGTGCCTGGCACCTAGTCCTCAGCTGGGGATACTACTTTGATGATGATCAGCTAGGATTTGCTCAACTGATGAACTAGTGGACAGAATGGTTGGAATCAACAGAGCAGCAGGAAGGCAAATTAAAGCAGCCTCAACAACTACAGTAGGAAATGCTAAACTCCTAAATTAAGCTACATTTTTTTCCTAAAACATTTATTTATTATGCACAGTGTTCTGCCTGCATATATGTCTGGATGCCAGAAGAGGGCACCAGATTCCATTACAGATGGTTGTGAGCCACCATGTGGTTGCTGGGAATTGAACTCAGGACCTCTGGAAATGTAGTCAGTGCTCTCAACCTCTAAGCCATCTCTCCAGCCCCCAAACTAGGCTATTTAAAATAAGATAAATAAAGTTATGAATATAATAAATATTTTCTATATTATATATAAATAATAAACACATAATAAATAAAATAAGCTATTCCTCTATTTTATAAGAAATATTAAAAAAAAAGAAATATTAAAACAAAAAACTTTCACCAGATGTGAAGTGAGGCAAGGATCTGTAATCATAAACAAGGGAACTCTGGTTCAAAGCAAGCAATACAGAAATTTCTTAAGGACTCACCATTCTTCCGCTCACTAAGTGGAGGCAAATTGGGGTTCCTTCCAGGATGGAGGCCCAGAGTCAGCTCGGGCTGCAGGGACAGCTCCTGCAGTTCATTGGCAACAGCTTCGCTCTGGGGGCTGGGGGCCGCAGACAGAGACAGGAGCACTGGTTCCTCATCATTTTCGCCAGCCCCTCCTCCGTCCAGCCCATTCACAGCAATGACGGAAGGGGGCAGGCACACCACACTGGAGAAATCCACCTTGGCTTTCGTGATGGTAACCTAGAAATTGGAAAAGAAAACACAAAGTTTAGATGTTACAATGAAGAAATGAGCCGCTGACCATACACAGAATACAAATGTCTAGGTTACAGACCCAGGATGTTATTAACAGGCTCGGAAGTTTAAGGCAACACCTCTCTACACAGTTCAGGTGAAGCTCAAACCTGTAATGCTCCTGCCTCAGCCTCCTGGATGTGTGGATTATAAGTGTGCACTGCCGCAACCAGTTTAAGAGGTTTTTGTAAAGTGATTGGGGATGGTTATTAAACTCTTAGAGTTTAATAATTTAATTTCTTTTTTTTTTTGGTTCTTTTTTTTCGGAGCTGGGGACCGAACCCAGGGCCTTGCGCTTCCTAGGTAAGCGCTCTACCACTGAGCTAAATCCCCAGCCCCAATAATTTAATTTCAAGTTAGCTTCTCAGAAGGAAAACATACAGTTAAATAAAAGCAACACACACGCGCACGCGCACACACACACACACGCACGCACACACACACACCAGGTTAAAAGGAAATGCTAACCAAGGAGACATAGCTGTGAAATAATTATTACCTCCAACTACTAAGCAAAAGTATCCTGAGAAATGACAGACTGGGCAGCCATTGGTAAGTCAGTGCATACTGCATTATCACACCTAGGATAGGGAAGTAAACGTCTTTGTAAAGAAGTGCAGAGATGTCTGTCTGGGGATGGGTATTGGAGTTAGCCAACCGTTATATGGGTACCCAATCACAGAACCCAGAACTAGCGTATTACACATAGCACTCCCACAAACATGGCGAATGCCCCTAAGTCTGTTGGACTTTCTGCATGACACGTGGCAAGTACCAGCCCCACAAAGTGACGGTGCAGAAGGGTAAGCCAGGAGCAGAGTGGCCACCGTGGGCAGACTGAGTTTATCTTCCAAAACTGGCTAAAACTGCAAAGGCTGGGCTGAGGCTGGAGTGTGTGGAGCTGACCACAGATCTAGAAGGCTGGCTATTCAAGGGATTCCGGCATTTTGAAAAAAGGGTCGAGTGATCAAGTCCTAGTGATGTTGTTATGGAAACAATAAAAGCAAGAGCTTTTACTTAAAAAACAAACAAAAACAAAACTCCTTACAGAATTGAAATGTCTTTAAAATGATAAAGAATAAAAAACAACAACAAGCGTTTTAATGGTTCACGCCTGTAGCCCCAGCACTAAGAGCCTGAGACAGGATGATCACTAAGCCCAGGACCACACTGAGCAACAAAGAAAAATCTTCTAACCCAGTCTCCAACAAATATCAAACACAGTGAGTAAATAAACAAGAACCGAGAACTGGTTAGGGACACAGCTGAGTGACAGAGCACTTACCAGCATGCATGCCCAAGTCGCTGGGTTCAGCCAGTACCACAAAAACAGCAGAACCAAAACAGAACCCAAAACAGAACAGGCAACACAGACAGCCTGCAAGCACTTCCAACAATGAGACCTGGTGCTTGCATCAGCTAAGAACACGTGCATTCTCGGACGGCGGTGGTGCACACCTTTAGTCCCAGCACTCAGGAGGCAGAGGCAGTCAGTCCGAAGTCAGCCTGGTTTAGAAAGTGAGTTCCAGGACAACCAGGACTACACAAAGAAACCCTGTCGTTCTTCTTCCCCCCAACCCCCTGCACCACCACCACCAAAAAAAAAAAAAAAAAAAAATAGAGTACACGTCTTCTCCGAATAGTATGCGTTATTAAAAATCACTCTATAAAGCATTGAATGTAGAAATGTTGACTCTAAATTTTTTTAAAAGATATGAAAAGCATAAGAATTATGTTAAAACACAAGAGATTTTTGTTTGCTTAACCTATTAAGTTTTAATGTTTTCTTTCCCAGATTTTTACATATTTTAAAGTCTGATTAAATTGTATATATTTACCATGTACACATTACGCCTTGGAGCACACAGACATTATAAAATGATTGTTGGCTTTATGATAGATTCCAAGGGTTTCTAGAATACTTACATTGCTCTTTTCTTTTTAATGAAAAGGTTAGGTTTAAGTCTAGGAAGGGAAACCAGTGTTCCCTTGAGACTACAGTGAAGACTTTGGAAACCAGTGAAGTCCTAGACAGCCTCCAAACTACAAAGGGCACTGAAAACTAAAAGATCACATTCTACCCTACCTTCAAGCCACAGTGCATTGTTGTCGGGGATTCCTTCACTGGGGGTAAGGAGACAAAACCACCAACCCCTCCTGACAGGGCACAGAAACCTGTATTGACACAGTAGTGCACCTGTACTGGTCCTCCATCTTTGACTCGCTGGACTCACAGAGCTTGGGCGAGGGGTTGATTCCTCAGAGCAGCCTCATACTGGAAATTCTCACACCGGCACGGGTGACTTCCCCGAGCGGCGCACACGGGAGCCTGCCCATTCAGTTAGCCCTCTGTCATCTACACACAGGCACTTCACAAAGACTGCGGAGGCACATACATTAGGGGGTAACTGTAACTGGCCAGGAGGTGTAGGATGGGACAGACTCTCAGGTGAAGGTCCAATGACCATCCTACCCCTCCCATGAGGGACCATCCACAGTCAGCAGTGTGGTCTTGAAGGTTGGGATGACAGTTGTGCTCTCAGATCAGTGCTACACACACAGTAAGATCAGCTGTGGTTCCGTCCTGACAGGTGTCTCTGCCTGCTCACAAGTACGAAATGGACCGAAAAGGTAAGAGATGAGAGCAGCAAGGACATAATTATGCAGATAACATAATTAAAAGTAAAGCTTAAGTGTGCTGGCACACGACTTCATTCCAGCACTCGGGAGGCAGAAGCAGGTAGACCTCTTGAGTTCCTGGCCAGCTTGGTTTACACAGTGAGTCCTGCCCAGGCAGAGATGCACAGTGAATCTCCCCAGAACAAACAAAGCTAAGGCGGGAGTTAATTTGATGTGTTTTAGTTGTTTTATATATGAAAGCAGCATTCTAGGCCAAAATCTCTGCTCAGAAAACCCTGGGGACAAACTAGAAGGGCTCAGCACTTGCTGCCCTTCAGGGGATCTGAGTTCAGTTCCCGGTTTGAACAGTTCTCAGAATGAGAATGGAGGTCCATAACCATCTGTTACTCCAGTTCCAGGATTCTAGGACCCTCTTCTGACCTACACTGGCCCTTGCATGCATAAACACATGCAAGCAAACACTCATACACATAAAATACTTACTTTTATGTGTATGGATAATTTGTCTGTATGGATGTCTGTGCACCAAATGCCCATTGGGGCCAACAGAGGGGGTTGGATCCCCTGAGTCTAGAGTTATAGACAACTGTGAGTCACTACGTGGGTGCTGGAAATGGAAGCCAGGTTCCCTGGGAAAACAGCCAGTGCTCTTCACTAATGATTATCTCTCCAGCCTCAAAATAAATATCTTTTTTAATTGGGGAAAAGGTTGAGGGACAGGAGTGAGATGAAATATAATGGCATATTTTATTAAATATGTCGTAGTGAAACCCAGTACTTTATATGCTAACTTATGAAATTTAAGTCCTGGTGTCACAGGGCTGGCAATGAGCAGCCAGTCATGGTGACAGCTGACAGACTCAAAGTAATCAATTCCTTACTGCAAAACAAGATTACAAGAGCTTTTCCCACCTCAGCACACAACTTTCCTACCATATAGACATTCTCCCCGAGTCAATCTGGACCACCACACAGAGGGAAAGCACAAGAGCATTTTCCTTTACAAGCCAGTGCGAGGTCCATCAGAGCATGCAGATGCATACCTGTAGTGCCATTTCCTAAAGAGGCTGAGGTAGCAGTGAGACTAGCCTGGGCATCTCAGGAAGACACCACCTCTTTAAAAGTGTGCAAGCTGATGTGGTAGCACACGTCTTTAATTCCAGCACTCAGGAAGCAGGTGGATCTTTTTGAGTTCAAGGCTAGCCTAGTCTACATAGTGAGTTCCAGGACAGCCTGGACTATCTATTTAGAGATCCTGTTTCAATAAACAAATGAAGACTAATGAGACAACTCAACAGGGAAGAGCGTTTGTCAAGCATACGTAACGACAGTGTTCAATCCTTGGACTCCAGAGAGAGACAACTACCAAGTTGCCCTCTAAGCTCCATACTTGGGCTGTGGCATGTGCATACACATAACAATATAGAACAAGAATTTGAATACATAAATATGTAAGATCTGAGAAGATAGCTTGGTAGGTAAAAGTGCTCGCTATGCAAGCCTGACTGAGTTTAGAACCCCTGAACCAGCATAAAAGATGGTATAAATATAGGAGCACAAGAGTTAGTAGTGCTAGCACCCCCTACAGGCCTGTGTAGCAGGCCTGTTAACCTGGCTTCCAGAGTGATCAAGACATCATGTCTCAAGTAGAAAAGAAGACTAAACGCACCGGTCGCCTTCTGATCTCCCCGAGCCCAGTCCAACATCCACACCGTGGATGACTCTATTGCTCAGTCATTATCCAGAACAGCTTCTAGCAGCTGGGCCAGTAACTGGCATCCTGACCGGGTTGCAAGGGCAATAAAGCCAGGTCATGGCTAGAGCTACCTTTCGGTTCTGTTACCTCAGGCTCAGGTCAGGCAAAGGTTGGCAAGACTGAAGCAAGAGGCTTAACAGCGGGCCTCCATTGCATTCATTCAGTTGACATTTAATGCAGTTCTATAGTGTCTATGGGGCTGAGGATACAGAATACACTAAAACATTGATTCTGAAAGTGAGGAAACAGACGTGTAAACAGAGCCTGGAAAGCCCCGGGACTATTGTGGTGAAGGTGCCCATGAGGCATGGTGGAGGCACACCCCCCTACCAAGAGCATGCATGCCTACTTATATATATACTCCTATCACATACATACACACACTTAAAAATGAATACAAGTAATTTCACTGCGAGATACAGTGCCGTGTGCCTATGAACAGTTCAAGATTGAGCCTAGAGGTTCAAGGTCGACTTGGGCAACATAACATTACCTACAGCACCTTCCTGAAATGGGGTGGGGGCAGGGAGATGAGCAAGCCACCGAGCACAAGGGTCAACTCTTATTACTCACTGAGCTTCAAAGAGTAAAATCACAGTTTTCAAAGTGTTTACTTTTCACTGATGAAGAACCGCACTCCCCCTGAAATGATTAGAAAATTAACAGCGCTGCTGGGATTCTGAGCTTTGACACGGTGTGTTACTAGTCCCAACATGCAACAAGGATCCATCCTGTGACATCGTGAGTTTTTCCTAATGAAACATGAAGATAAACTTTGGCTTCCCTGTCCCGAAAAACTTGGAGTTACTCAAAAGAGAAGTGAGGGTCAGTTTGCTTTTTTTTTTTTAAAAAACGAGATGGGAGGTAAGGGTGTGGCTATGCTGCCTGTGGGCCCTCCTGATTCGGCCTCTTAAGCAGCTTACATCGCAGGTGTGTGACAACACCCCAGCTAGTTTTTCATATGAGAGCCATACGGTTGTGATGTAATCCATAGAACACAAATTACTAATGAAGGTTGTCAAGTTTTGTTGTGACTGGGGTCATGACTGTGCCTTTTTACTGTGTAGAATAAAAGGAACAGCAAATTCAAAGATTGTTAACAAGGTTCTGTTCAGGGTTAGTGTTAGTATTTTGTGTTTCTTTTTTTCTCTCTTTAAACAGGGTCTCATGTTTCAAAAGCTGGCCTCAGATTTGCTGTGTGGCAGAGACGACCCATGAACTGCTGGTCCTTCTCTGCAGTGCTGGGATTATAGGTCTACACCACCGCCAACAGTTTTATGCAGTATTTGGAGATCAAACCCAGGGCTTCCTGAATGCCTGGGAAGCACTCTACCCAGTGACCCAAATTCTCAGCTTTCTTGATTCCCACCCCCATTTAGTAGCTTAATCATGGATTAAGGGCCATATCTATGTGGGGGGGGGGGCTGGTGATGATGCACACCTTTAATCCAGCACTCAGGAGGCAGAAGCAGGTGAATCTCTGTCTGAGTTTGAAGTAAGCCTGGTCTACAGAGATCCAGGACAGCCAAGGATATTACACAGAGGAACTCTGTTCTGAAAAACAAAACAATCCACATTTATAGAGCCATTTTTTTTAAATGAAATTACTTAATCGCTTAAATTTGTACATGGATACTTTGTTATTGTGTGAATTGAGTAAATGATATGCTATGGTGGCATCCTCTCAGGTTTCATGACGCATTCTTTAAAATGCCCTTATTAGTGTAGAGAGAATCTCTTATTAGCAATACCGGTCACTAAGAAAGCTTATGGCCAATGAACTGAGGCAGAAAATAGGAGGTGGGACATCCAGCAGGGATAGAAAGAATTCTGGGAAATAGAGATCTGGAAGATTCCCCCAGATTGCTGATGAGACAGGTGTATAAACTAGCAGGTAACTGTACCCAGGACAGAATGAAGGGGAGACTTGCCCTGGAAAGCTGAGGAGACAGATGTAAGGAGACAAGGAAAAGAGACCTGTCACATACCTAAACCCAGGTCAGAATAAAAGGGATAAGAGGTTAAGAGCTCGTCAGAGATAAGCTGAAGCTTATGGTCTAGGTATTTATTAATAAATAAATAGTCTCAGTGTCTTTATTGTTGGGAACTAATTGCCCAGAAGAAAAAAAAATGATTTTTTTTTTTTTTACACATTAGAAAAAAACACAGTAACATTCCTTTTTTAAAAAAAAGAATTAAGGGGTTGGGGATTTAGTGGTAGAGCGCTTGCCTAGCAAGCGTAAGGCCCTGGGTTCGGTCCCCAGCTCTGAAAAAAAAAAAAAAAAAAAAAAAAAAAAAAAAAAAAAAATTATTTATTATATGTATACTCAGACACACCAGAAGAGGGCATCAGATCTCATTACAGATGGTTGTGAGCCACCATGTGGTTGCTGGGAATTGAACTCAGGACCTATGGAAGAGCAGTCAGTGCTCTTAACCACTGAGCCATCTCTGCAGCCCCCACAGTGACATTCTTTCACAAGGGCCACGGGACAGCAAGATTGGACGGAAGTTGACAACACAAGAGGACAGCACAAGCTGCTGAGGCTGAGTCGTAAGGAAACCTTCCCCGCCTTGTGTATGATGCTTGATAACATAAACATACCTGTCTACGTGTGTGCATGTGCACCGCCTGCAAGTGGTGCCAGTGGAGGTGAGAAGGAATCAAATCCCCTAGAACTGCAGTAATCTGGGTTTGGTTCCCGACACCCACCTGGTGGTTCACAAACATTCTTGACTATTTCTGGTAATAGTGCTCTTACCAGAATCCATCTCTTTAGCTCCCTTGATAATGCTCTCATACTTAAGGTTTTCTAATCACTCTTATTTAGTTGTCTGTGGAGAGGGGCACAAGCCACAGTGCACTTGTGGTGGTCAGAGGACAATGCTGGAGTCAGTTCTCTCTTGCCACCATATGGAATCCTGGGATTAAACTCAGGTTGTCAGGCTCATTAGCAAGTGCCTTTATCTACCAAGTCAGCACCCTGGCCCCATTTAAAAGTTTACATATGATTCTAGGATCTAGAGAAATGGCTCAGTGGTTAAGAATGCTGTGGTCGTCTGAAAGAGAATGGCCCCCATAGGCTCATAGATTTAAATCTTGGTCAGTAGGAAGTGACATTATTTGAAAGAATTATAAGGCCTTGTTGGAGAAAGTGTGTCACTGAGGGTGGACCTTGGACTTTCAAAACCCAAACCAGGCAGTGTCCCTCTCTTCCTGCTGCCTGCAGATCCAGATGTACAACTCTCAGCTCCTATGTCTGCCTGCATACAGCATGCTTCCACCATGAGGATAGCAGACTACACCTCTGAAACTTTAAGCAAGCCCCGATTAACTGCATTCTTTTATAAGAGCTGCTGTAGTCATGGTGTCTCTTCACAGCAACAGAACACTAAGACAGATACTGTGCAGTCATGAGAACTAGAATACAGATTTCAACACTTATATCAGCAATAATAAGCCAAGATTCTTGCACAGGCCTGAAACACCAGCTAAAGGGGCTCGGGGATAGGACCTCTCAGGTACCAGCCTACCTCAGAAAACACAAGCTCCAGGCTCAGAAAGAAACCTTGATTTGGAAGAATAAGCAATGAATGATAAGGAAAGACACCTGATGCCATTTCCTGGCCTACGCATATGCGCATGGACACACGTACACAGTCAGTCAGCAACTGAAACAAAGCTTCAGCGGTAGAGCACCGGTCTAGCTGCATGAGGTGCCCTAGGTGCACTCTCCATACTGATTACAAAGACCTTCCCTAGGCAAAGGGGGGACTTGGTGAAGCATAAAAGGAGGTTCCATTGACCTTGACCATATGACACAAACCAGAAATCACTACAGGACAAGCACTGACAAAAAAGAAAGGATTTCAGCATAAAATACAGACATGGATTTACTTCTCTAGCAAATATTACTCTCTACTCATTTTCAAATAGCCAAATAGCTTATGTACAGAAAATCCCAAATACAGTATGACCAGGTAGAGACAACACTAAAAGCTGGGCAGGGGTCATCACTACGGATCCAGTGTCCCTCTTGGTTCCTAACATCCTTAAATTGAATGTTTCAATGTTGCCAGTTTATAGACCTACTGAATCCAAGACTATTATCTGGCCTGCTGCTTCACCTATGATCAGCAGCAGCTAGAACAAAAACAACACAGGCAGGGTCAACTCCCACAACCCATCTGTTCCCTCTCTTGGTTCCCCACCCAACCCCACCCCCTTTCAGGCTGCATGCCTTCTGTCTGAGCAACATATGTACCCAGAAGCAACAGCACAAAATGTGTCAGAGAGTGGAAGAGCTGAGGGAGGCAGCTGACACTCTACCAGACGTGAACATACTAGACTAGTGGAGTCTGTATGCCCAACGGCTTCATACAATCAAATGACACTAGGCCAATTCCTATGATAGGTTTTAGGACAGGCAGACCAAGCATGATATCGTACAACTAAAATCCCAGCACTTAGGAAACACAGGCATAAAAGATACTGAATCTGGGCTGGAGAGATGGCTCAGAGGTTAAGAGCACTAGCTGCTCTTCCAGAGGTCCTGAGTTCAAATCTCAGCAACCACATGGTGGCTCACAACCATCTGTAATCAGATGCCTTCTACTGGTGTGTCTGAAGACAGCTACAGTGTACTAATAAGTAAATAAATCTTAAAAAAAAATTAAAAAAAAAAGATACTGAATCTGAGGACAGCCTGAGTTAGTTAGATCCTGTCTCAAATAAATTAATTAACCAAAAATATTTAAAAGAAACGGCAGCTTCTACTTTAGATCCTTTAGCATGTTGTGCTTCCATGTGGAGTGTCCTCAACCAACTGTTAAGGACTAGGATCTAACGTTTCCAGACAGCCCTACAGCTTTAAGAATGTAAGCAAAGTCTTCCTGTATACGCTAACCAGGCCAGGCACCAGTGAATGTCATTTGACCCTGGTTAGCAATATGTGGCTTATATTGTATAGGAAGGACAGCTCTACAAACAGTAAGATAAAAAAATAGCCACAGAGTTCTAAACAGCAATGCTGAAAACCAAATGATGATGCAACAATGACTTAAGTTCTGGGAATGAGGGGAAGGGTTTTGAGTTTGGGTTTTGGTATGCCTGTTTTGTTTTGAGGCAGGGTCTCAAGGAACCCAGGCTGCCCTTGAACTCACTGTGTAGCTAACCCATTCTCTCTCCAATTCTATTCAATGGTTGGCTGCTTTGTACATGAAAACATCCACACTAACTTTCTTCTGCTCCCTACTACCCATTCCTTCCATAGTTGTGTTTTTACCACTAGTGGGCCAATGACCCAGTAGCTGGTAAATTTAATGAGGAAAAAAAAACTGCATTCTGCTTTCTTTTTGTCTCAAGTATTTAGACACAAATCTTGATACATGATAAGGGTTCAAAAATACTGCATTTACTACTTATATTAACCTCATAACTAGCATTCATCTATGCCCAAAAGTCAGAGAATCAGAAAGCAAAGAATAAAGAAGGTTCTATCACAGGTAGGTATGAAAATACAAAGATCAGAAAAAGCTTCATGGAAAAGGCCACAGGACTTAAGAATGACCTGAAGTTTTGGCTGTGCAAGCAACTTGGGTGAAAAGCTCACCTGCACCTGGGAGTTTCAGGTTAACTTGAACCATCCATCATCCAACATCCTTAACAACAGATACAATCAATGGGATGCACACTTCTCGCTGATTCTTCAATGCATGTTTACTGAGCATACTACCTGCCAGGCACAATACAAGTTCTTAGGGTTGAGAGCAAAGAAGAGAAAATTCCTGCCCTCGGGAAGCTTAGACTCTTCCAGGAGAAAGGACTGCATGAACACAAAGAGGAGAATAGTCAGGAGATACCCTGAGTATCAGGCAAACCATGTGATTCAAGTACAAAAAGATTCAAGAACAGAAAACTAAGCCTCTAGCTCTAGAAAGCAGGAAGTGACATCATCAATATTTAAGAGAATCAGCACATCAGAGAACTGATATGGAAAAGACAACTTACGGGGGGGAAGGAAAAGTGCTCTTCCTAAGTTAAAACGTAAGTACACTAAGGCTGCCCTGAACGTTAGTTCTGCAGAAGAGGACTGTCACAGTGTTCTCAGGAGAGCTGCGGCTCACATCCATTGAATTCATGTTGAGTGAATGAGACAGGCCTTCTATGGGATACAATGTGTTATGGGATGCATTTGGTTGCAGGAGATGAACTAGAAGAAAGTATCAAAGATGACTTTAATAGCTGGGTGTGGCAGCACACCTGTGTTCTTAGAACTCAGGTAGTCTTGTTAAGAGAAACAAAGAAAGGGGGAATTTTATCTGAGGAGGTAAAGCTGACTTTGCACATTGAGTCCAGGGTCCAAGGTCAAGTTCGGAAAATGTCATCTGGGTTTCCTTTACTATTAGCATAGGAAATGAAGGTAGCGCAAGAGAGATTATCAACAAGAGAAGAAGAGGGGGCTGGAGAGGTGGCTCGGCAGTTAAGAGTGCTTCTGCTCTCGCAGAAGACCCAGGGTTTGGTCTCCACGATGGGCAACATCTAAGTCTATGTAACTCCAGCTCCAGTGGATGGGAGAGGGTGCCCTGAGCACCTATATGGACATGGAGCACATAAGCTGAGGCAAACATACACATAACTTTTTAAAAACATTACCTGGGGGGGAAACCGAAACAAAGAGAATAACAGAAAAGTAGTGAGACTGTGAGACCAAGCAGGTGTAAAACTGCAGAGGGGATAATTAGGTTAATGTTTGTTAGTTTGTAAGTCAGTAATGGAATTGCTAAGGGAGTGAAATCACTACCAAAGTCGGCTCGGTTGAAAGCTTAGGCATTCCCAGCCTCATTGCTTACTTGGGCTCTCGGGCCATCCCTGAGACTCCTAAATTATCATATACAGACAAGTATCTAATTACACGTCAGCACTGTCTATTCCTACTATTTCAGACATGCAATAAAGCTGTAACTTTATAGTGCTGAGAGGCAACCAGCTGTCTCCCGACTTAAAGACACAAGTAAGCTTAAGGGCTTATAAAGGGGCATAAACTCACCAGCTGGAAGCAGCAGAGATAAATAAAAACAGAAGAGAAGCTAAATATATACATCCCATCCCCAGACTCAACTCCTGCTCCACTGATTATGTCACTCCCATCTTCGTCCATAGCTTACAGTACACCCTACAGGTGTCAGGTAGGTAAGGCACCATCTTCCCTTGACTGAGCAACACCGTCCTAAAAGATCTGCGGTAGACCTGACTCTCATCATCACGCTCTGTTTTAGGCACTGAAGTTCAAGAGATAAAATTTATCTGCTGTGCTGAAACTTACATTATAGTAGGAGATTCATTAAATAAAAACCCAAAAAACAAAGGAAGTGTGGTAGCACACTGTGATTCGATTCATCACAGTGGGGGGCAGAGGCTGGTAGATCTCTGTGAGGTTGAGGCCAGTTGGGGTTACATAATAAGACCCTACCTCAAAATAACAGAAGTAAAACCAAAGTAAACAGCTATACAGTAAGATAATCTAAATAAACTATAAACATTATATGCCGGGGCCAAGTCAAGAAAGGTCTCATTGAGGAGATGCTATCGGAGCTGAACTGAGCACAGTGAAAAGCACTTAATAATCACTTAATATAAGAGAGGTGCTCTACCTGTCTATATTCAATCTGGACAGCACTAAGAGCTAAGTATTTATAGTACTCGGTTTTAAAGTTGAGGAAACTAGGTGCTGAAAGGATACGTTATTAGAAGACGCTGTACAAGCAGCTTCAGAACCTATGCCTCTAATTACCACACACTTTCTGCCTGAATTCACTCGGTAAGAAACAGACAGCAATGCAGAGGGAGAAGCAAGTACAAACCAAAAGGCACTGAGGAGGGATGACAGGGAAGACAGATGCCCCTGGATGCACAGAGTGCAAGGCCTGATTCATCGTTTCCAAAACCGCGTTAGCAGGTACACAAAGAATGACCATAGGGAAGCTATTTGCTTCTGACTTTGAGTCTAATTTACTAGCCTGTCCCCAAACAACAATGGAATGTTCTTTAGATTACAGTGTGATGTGTGACCTGAATAAGTCATATCACCATGTTTGGTGATAGATATTATTGTTGTTTATCTTGTTATCATAGAGTGTCCAACAAGAAAGTATTCTGAAAAGCACAGAAATACTAACACAAGGTTGTGTTTTGCGGACAACATTTAACATAAAGTTCACAATTTACCTTAAACCATCCCTTGGCACACACCCCTCTGAGGATAAATGCTTGCAACCTAAAGCATTGTTTTCAGCCGATGACCTCACTGCATTCTTTCACGGACTTTATCCATGCCCACAAATATCACAGGTATGCTTCCCATGATTCACAAGCAGCCCCCTTCTGCGGAGGTCAAGTCTTAGATTTGTAAAAGTGGAATTCCATTGCGTTTTGGAGACGTGTAAGAGATGGGGCCGTGGATACCTAGACACTTCCTGTGTAGCTGTGTAACAGATTCTGTGTGTTCACCTGAAAGTCACGTGGTCTATTATGAGAAAGCGTTCATTCAGGATTGGGATTTTTCAGCCACTTTCTCTCCCTAAATCTCCACGTGCCAATAACCAGCATAAGATGAAATGTGGCCAGGCCACAGAAAAATCTGCCATAGCAATCCTGTTCAGAGGGGAATGACAGGAGTGAGGCTTGTTATTGTTTTAACATAGTAACGTTGGAATGAAAAACCTGTTGAGACAAACCTCACCTAGGCGAAGGAAGGAAGCCAGCTACAGTGCTGCGCTTTGTTTCCCACTACAATGGAGCATTTAAGGAGAAGCTGCACTCTGCAGCGCCAGCAGCCTCATCCTTCAGTTTCCCAATGACCTCTCCCTACACAAGAACATGCTCATGCTTTACGAAAGAAACCACAGGGGTTTCCTAAATTCTTGATCCAAAATTTACAAGCACTTTGAAAAAAGTATCTTGCCATAAAAAGAAGGAAGTTGGTGCAGTTTTGAAGGGATATCCAAATAAACAGGGAGCATCTGCCCTTGGCTATGCAGAGCCTGGGAGGGCACCGTGGGCAGTGAGCCCCAGAGCGCCTGGGCTCCTGTAGGTGCCGTGTGGAGGAGAGCTGTGCTCAGAGATCACACTTTCAAATGAGCTGAGTTGGAGAGGCAGCTTTTAACCACTCCACTAACTGTGTGTGTCGAGGTGGGTGCATACATGCCATGGCACATGTGTGGTCAGGGGACAACTTTTGGAAGAGTTGGTTTTCTCTTTCCACCATGTGGGTCCAGGGCATTAAACACACTTCCTCAGACTTGGCAGTCAGTCAGCCAGTGCCTTTTACCCACTAAGCTATCTCTATAACTCAAAATTAGCTTATTTAAAATTTTATCTGTGTGTGCAGATCCATGGAGCATGTGTAAAGATCAAAAGACAATCTACAGGAAGGAGTCCATTCTGCCCCTGTATACTGGAGGTTCTGGGTATCAAATTCTGATCATCTAGCTTGGAGACAGGCACCTTTACCTGCTGGGCTATCTCACTGGACCCAAATGAGCTTATTAATTAAACTAACTTACTGTGGTATGACAGGTTACTATACAGAAGACTGGCTATTCGGTCACTCTCATTTTCAGCTTATTAAAGACCTTTGATCAACATAGTACTTCTAGAGATACAATGACCCTTGACAATTTCAATAAAAACCACGCCTCAGCCATGACTTATTGCTCTTCACTTCTGACCGCTTCCTGTAGACAGTGTTACTCTGTATCAGTGAAAAGGCTCAGCGACTTAGGGTGCTTGCCACCGAAGCTCACAACTTGAGCTCAACCCCCTGATCCCTCAGTCTTAGGAGAGAATACTTTCCAGAATTGTCATCTGACCTCCATAGATATGCACCAACATGGGGGCACCTGCTCTCTTTCTCCCCTAGGTTCTTGCTCTCTGTCTGTCCCACACAGAAATACAAATAAAATGTAAAAGAAAAAGTTTTACAGTATCACTCTTAGTTCGTAAGTGTTTTGAAAGGTTGCTGAGAACCCCTGACAGTGCGTGTAAAGCATCAGCAGACTTTAAATGTCAGCACAGTTAATTTAAAGCCTTAAAACAAAGAGAGAGGGAAGGGAAGGCCTTCCTTCCAAATGAAAAGTCATGAGAACATAGCCCTCTGGTCAACACAGAGCAAGGGTACACACATGGCAGCGTCCCCTAAGATTATGCTGCCTGTCCTAGCCATGTTAGTTTTGGTAATCACACTCTATGTGCTTGCACAGTGACAATGTCACCCACTGATACAGTTCTCAGACTGCACTCCTGTCATGAGGCAGCACTTGTCTGTAAGCATTACAAAAGAGGCAGGTCTTGAACTCAAAGATCTGCCTGCCTCTACATTGCAAGTGGTACCTCCCAAGGCAGGCAATAACAGCAATTATTATTACCTTTTTTTGTCCCCTGCTAGGGGTCAAACCCATAACCCCAGGTGTGCTAGGCTGGCGCTCTTCCAACTGCTGAGCTACACTCCCCAGTGCTTGAGTGCAGTTACTGTAAAACTTCACAGAGGGGTAAAGGCCGGGCACCACCAGGCAGCACTGAGTACTCTGAAGTCACCTGTGCAGGCAATTAGCATAGCGTAGATACCGAGCCAAGTGGGCTCTTATGCGAATGGCCGAATAGTTTGTTGGTGGTGTATCTTAAAAAGAAAAGGTTTAAAGCTAATCAAGGAAAAGGAGAACACACTGGTGACCCATATCTAAAAGAAAACGTTTGAATGTGGTAACATGGATGTCACAGGCATGAAAGTGAAATAGCAAGAGGACTGAGAATATTCTTAATACCAGACAGGAGGCAGAGGCCCTAACTCTCTTTATCCCCTAAACTCCTTTTTCCTCCTCTCTCTTACTAACAAAATCCCAGGCAAAGGGCAGCCTTAGTCACTTAATGACTACAATACCCAGCTCCCTCACAACTAGCTGGAGTCACGGCGACACTCTGGCCGGGGGCTCTAAGATCAGGCGGCACAGGAGACCTTCAGGAAGTTATGGAGAATACACGGCTCTCTCGCGGACGAGTGCACCTGAGTCACTAGAGGCTGGACATTCAGAAGACGGAAACGGACCTGTGAAGAGCAGGAGCCCCTCCCCCACAGAGACCTATGGATGCTATGGCTTCGCTGATCCATTCGGCATCTCAGAGCTAGCAGAGAAAGGAGAGAGGACATCCAGGGAAAGGATACCTTTCTATTTTGATGGAACTATTAACCCACACATCTAAATAGTTCAATAAACTCTAAGTATGTGTAAGGGATCCACACCTAAACACTCTGCAATCCAACGACAGAAAGAAAACGTGGAGAGCAACAAAGGAAAAAAAATATATATGGTTATGATGCACGAGGGATCTCCAACCGTGAAGACTGCTCGCTCGCTCGGTGGACAACACACACACACACACACACACACACACACACACACACACACACACACACGGTGGACGACAAACTCAGTCAACAGTTCTATTGAAACTTACCTACAAGACACGCTAGGCGTCCTTCAGGTTGAAATATAAAACAAAAAGCTGTAGACCAGTTCAAACGCACACACACAAAACAACAACGCAAAGTACTAAAAAAGGAATGACGGAAGTGAGCACAAAAACGGTTTAAGTTAATTTGGTTTCCTTCTGTCTTATTAAAATAAGAAGTACAAAATCCAAGAGTTAAATCTACATAACTAGGACACAATGGGTAAATTGTAATTTTCCACCATTTCAACCCAAAGGAGGTGATACAGAGTTGTGTGGAAGGGAAGTTAGATGCTATTGAAATTGAACTGATATTAAAGCCAGGCATGAAATCAAAACAACCTGAGATTTCACCTCACACCAGTGAGAATGGCTAAGATCAAAAACTCAGGTGACAGCAGATGCT
Source organism: Rattus rattus (assembly GCF_011064425.1). Taxonomy (NCBI): domain Eukaryota; kingdom Metazoa; phylum Chordata; class Mammalia; order Rodentia; family Muridae; genus Rattus; species Rattus rattus. Next base: position 250,889,702 of record NC_046154.1, read on the forward strand.
GGCGAGGATGCGGAGAAAGAGGAACACTCCTCCATTGTTGGTGGGATTGCAGACTGGTACAACCATTCTGGAAATCAGTCTGGAGGTTCCTCAGAAAATTGGACATTGAACTGCCTGAGGATCCAGCTATACCTCTCTTGGGCATATACCCAAAAGATGCCCCAACATATAAAAAAGACACGTGCTCCACTATGTTCATCGCAGCCTTATTTATAATAGCCAGAAGCTGGAAAAGAACCCAGATGCCCCTTCAACAGAGGAATGGATACAGAAAATGTGGTACATCTACACAATGGAATATTACTCAGCTATCAAAAACAATGACTTTATGAAATTCAGAGGCAAATGGTCAAACTGGAAAATATCATCCTGAGGAGGTAACCCAATCACAGACAAACACACATGGTATGCACTCATTGATAAGTGGCTATTAGCCCAAATGCTTGAATTACCCTAGATGCCTAGAACAAATGAAACTCAAGACGGATGATCAAAATGTGAATGCTTCACTCCTTCTTTAAAAGGGGAACAAGAATACCCTTGGCAGGGAATAGAGAGGCAAAGATTAAAACAGACACAGAAGGAACACCCATCAGAGCCTGCCCCACATGTGGCCCATGCATATACAGCCATCCAATTAGACAAGATGGATGAAGCAAAGAAGTGCAGGCCTACAGGAGCTGGATGTAGATCTCTCCTGAGAGACACAGCCAGAATATAGCAAACACAGAGGCGATGCCAGCAGCAAACCACTGAATTGAGAATAGGACCCCGCTGAAGGAATCAGAGAAAAGAACTGAAGAGCTTAAAGGCTCGAGACCCCATGTACAACAATGCCAAGCAACCAGAGCTTCCAGGGACTAAGCCACTACCTAAAGACTATACATGGACTGACCCTGGACTCTGACCTCATAGGTAGCAATGAATATCCTAGTAAGAGCACCAGTGAAGGGGAAGCCCTGGGTCCTGCTAAGACTGAACCCCAGTGAACTAGACTGTTGGGGGGGAGGCCGCAATGGGGGAGGGGGGGGGGGAACACCCATAAGGAAGGGGAGGGGGATGTTTGCCCAGAAACCGGGAAAGGGAATAACACTCGAAATGTATATAAGAAATACTCAAGTTAATAAAAAATAAATAAATAAATAAATAAATAAAGCCAGGCATGGTGGCACATGCCTAGAGCCTGAGGCAGGAGGATTTGAGGTTGGAAACCAGACTTACTATGGGATACACAGTAAGCTCCAGGTTAGTTTGGGCAATACAGCAAAATATTGTCTCAAAAAAAAAGCTTAAAAAATATTTTTTTAAAAAAGTAATCCTACCCAGGGTATTATGTTATGAGTCCTACTTCCATGATTTCAACAAGAGGAACTCAAAGGACATACTCCTTAGGAAAATGAGCAAAGCCAAGGAAAACCACCCGGGAAAAGCAACCATTTAAAAGCTCTACAAATGCTCCTCAGGAGAGACTGCAAATGAGGAGTTCCTCAAGGAAGACTGGCACTCCTCATGAGTGTGAACCAACATCCCACTGACCAGCTCACACCCCATCTCCACCTGAAAGATCTGAGTGTGACCAGAGAGCAAACACTAGAAAGAGTGGCCACGAGCTTTTCTCATCCTTGACCCCTTCAGGATGAACAGGTTAAAATCCTGGTGAGACCAAGAGTCTGAGGCACCACAGTACAGAGGCTCGACCTAAGCAACAAGAGCCTCAAAATGCTGGGGCTCCAGCTCCATCACCAGGCAAAAATTCCACACTGAGGCAGATCAAAAAGACCACAAGCCACCCCCCTGGCCAATGTCCTAAGGAATGACTCAGAGATCTGCCCAAGAGCAGAGGCTATCCACAGGAAGCCCCCAAGTTCTCCACAAAGGAACTGTTTTTATTTAGACAGACTGGGGGACTCAATCCTGAAGGCGGCTTGAAAAACAGCTCCTCTTACTTAGGAACAACAATCTAGACCACAGGGTAGCCAGCTCAGCAATGAGAACCAGGAGAGGCAGCTAAAAGCCCGCCTCTAGGGTCAGAACAAACCTCGAAGACTTCAGCTCCAATTTAAATGATCACACTGACTAACGAGTCAGTGGAGAGGAGAGAAGTCCCAGAGCAGGTACTGGGCAGACAGACTCTACTATTCAAGGTTCGGTGCCAGGGAAATGGACCCATATCAAACACTTTGCATTATACGAACTCAAAAATACATGTAAAACAATACCTAAAAATGCTACCAACAAAACAAGTATGAATATTCATGACCTTTCATTAGGCAAGGTTCCTAGATATGACATACACACACAAAAAAAGTGGGTCCAGGAATATGGCTCAGAAGAAAAAAGTGCTTGCCTCAAAGGCTGAGGACATGAGCTCAGTCTCTGATACCCAAATGGCAAAAAAAAAAAAAAAAAAAAAAAAAAGGAGAGAAAAGGAGAGAACTGCCTCCCTCAGAAGTTGTTCTCTGCCCTCCATACATCTCTCTCTGCCTGTCTCTGTCTGTCTCTGTCTGTCCGTCCATCTGTCCATCTCTCTCTCTCTCTCTCTCTCTCTCTCTCTCACACACACACACACACACACACACACACACACACACACAGAGAGAGAGAGAGAGAGAGAGAGAGAGAGAGAGAGAGAGAGAAAGACAGACAGTAGGGAAAGGATGTATCTGGGGAGTAAGAGGTAAAAGGGAAACGGCACAGGTTCATCATGAAGCAATTGAAATGTTCTAAAACCAACTGTGATGGCTGTACATGTTTATAAACTCACTAAGAAGCATTGAAATGTGAATTTTAAGTCTGTGGAATTGTATAGTTTGTTAATTTTGTCTCTATAGCTACTTTTAAAAAGATTTAATGGGTTAGGCAGTGGTGGTACAAGATGCCTTTAATCCCAGCACTTTGGGATTAAGACAGGTGGATCTCTATATGATTTCAAGGCCCGCCTGGTCTACAGAGCAAGTTCCAGGGTAGCCAAGACTACACAGAGAAACCCTGTCTTGAAAATCAAACCAAAACAAAAGATTTAACAGAGAGTGGGGTTGGAGAGATGTCTCAGTGGTTAGGAGTGCTTGTTGTTCTTCCAGAGAACCAGGGATTGAGTTCCAGAACCCACACTGTGACTAACAGCCACTTGTAACTCAAGTTCCAGGGAATCGGACATCATCTTCTGGCCTCCCTGGACCACATACATAGTGCACAGACCAGACATACATGCAGACAAAACACATATACATATAAAATAAAAATAAGTTAAAAAAAGGACAGGGCCAGTAAGATAGCTCAGTAGATGCTTGCTGCTACCAAGCTTGACAACCTGAGTTTGATCCTTAGACTGCAGATCATAGGAGAGAGCTGTGTGTGTGTGTGTCTGTGAATGTGTGTGTGTGTGTGTGTGTCTGTGTGTCTGTGTCTGTGTCTGTGTGTCTGTGTGTGTAACATATATGCTAGTGACTTCTGAGGCTAGAAAAGGGTACCAGATCCCTTGGAACTAGAGTTACAGATGCTTATGAACCATTATGTGGACACTGGAACTGAACCTGGGTCCTCTGGAAGAACAGCAACCACTCTTAACCACTGAGTCATCTCCCTGGCTCCTAGAATTAAAAAAATAAAACAAATAAATAAAGTTCGAGGTTATAGACAGGGTCACACTATGAATCTATGGCTGGCCTGGACCTCTCTATGTAGATTAGATTACCTTCAAACTCACATAAATCCCACTGCCTCTGCTGCACAGATGCTGGGATTAAAGGCCTGTGCCACATGCCTTAATTGATTAAAAAAAAAAAAAAATCATGAGACGAAGTCCACACACTGCATCAGTGAACTTACGTGGACTGCTGGGGATGGGTAAATCTAGGCAGGAAGTAGATGATAGCTGCATGGTGCTACAGTCATGCAGATAAGTACAGAGGTCACTCCTGAGGTGTCAAGAATTAGCTCTATTTGACAGTGGTGATGACAGACTGATCTTTTGACTATGCAAAAGCCCAAGGGCTCACACACTAGAAAGACAAACTTCGCACCATTTGACCAGATCAGTAAACAACTTGTACACTTTGGGCCTTGATTTAACTGCAGCACCAAGGGACATTTATTTTCTTTTCCTCACAGTACACAGTGGCAAAAATTACAATAACTGGAGTCTGGTATGGTGCCCCTCCATGAGTCTGTTCTAAGGTGCCAGAATCTTACCCATTATGGCCGTGGCATCAGCAGTGAAACAGCACCTTAATATTACTTAATATAAAAAATTAGTTTTGAACCTGTGACTTCCTGGAGGTGAATCACAGACTTTTCTGATACATCTCTGGGAGCCCGAGACTAAACTCTAAATTCCTGAAACAAGGACTTCATCACATTTATATAAGAAGCCATGTGGTGCGTTAGGAAAAGACATAGGCTGCTTGTCAGGGAGAATTAGGTTCAAATTCCAGAGCTGCTGTTTAGATTAACAACTTAACTTCAAAGTCTGCTTCCCGTGCTATAAAATGAGATAATATCTGGATAAGCAGTTACCACATGGATTAAACGAGGTGATTAGCTAACGTAAATTCAGACTATCTGAAACTGTTTTCGATAAATGCCAGATCCCTTGCCCGCTGTGTTCCTAAGTAGTTCAGTGTTTTACACAGAAAATGCTCAACTGCTCAGTAAGGATCGGTGGACTTAACTTTTTTATATGGAGCTACAGAAGCCAAAGCTCTGAGATGGCGTCCTATACATGCTTACTGGACTTTGACTAGCTCACATGTTCTAGGCACACAGTTGAGAAGTATGTTCAGATATTTTTAGGTAAATATACTCATACAGCAGGTTCTTTGGTGGTGGTGAGTTTTGTCATTACTGTTTTATATCTGTTTATTTTCCAGTACTGGGGAATCACATTCAGAGCTCTATGAATACTAGGCAAGCATTCTGCTATGAGCTACATTCCAGGATAGTTTTTACGAGGGGGAGACAGACAAACACAGACATACAGAGAGGCCTGTCTGTGTGTATGTGTCTGTGTGTCTGTGTGTACACTCTCAAGAATGAACAAGTACACACATCATATCTGACTCATGTATCCTAGGTTGGCCTTGATCTCATTTTGTAGCCAAGGATGGCCTTGAATTTCTCACTCTTTTCCTTGGCCTTCCTGGTATGTAGCATTATGTACAGGTGTCCTACTACTGTGAGTTTTATGGTGCTGGGGATTGACCCCCAGAGTTTTGTGTGCATATCAGCCAAGCACTCTTTCATCCCCAGCCCAGATTATCTCCAATAAACAATATCAAAACTACAATTGGGAAAAAAGGACAATAAAACAACAACAACAACAAACTACATTGAGATTCCACCCATGCCAGTCAGAATTAGTATCGTCAAGAAGCATAAACAAGGGGTTGGGGATTTAGCTCAGTGGTAGAGCGCTTGCCTAGGAAGCGCAAGGCCCTGGGTTTGGTCCCCAGCTCCGAAAAAAAAGAACCAAAAAAAAAAAAGAAGCATAAACAACACACCCTGGCAAGGATGCATGCAAAAAGAAACCTGGCACACCACGGAGGGAATGTAATCAATAAATGATCCTCAAAAAAAAAAAAATAACAAAATCTACTTTCTGTACACACTCCAAAGAATCACCACCAGCCTACACAGAGGTGCTGCACGCCCATGTTCATCAAAGCACTTCTCACAACACCCAAGCTACCGTCAGCCCAGGTGTCCATCAGTGATGAACAGATAAGGAAAACAGGTTTGATTTGGCTATTAAAACATGGTATTGGGGTTGGGGATTTAGCTCAGCGGTAGAGCGCTTGCCTAGCAAGCGCAAGGCCCTGGGTTCGGGCCCCAGCTCCGAAAAAAAGAAAAAAGAAAAGAAAACAAAACAGAACAGAACAAAACAAAACATGGTATTAGATCTTAGGAAACCACATGGAACTGGAGATCATTACACCAAGCAAATTAAGACAAATTCAAGTCACAAACATAAAAACTGTATGATTTTTCTTGTGTGGAATTTAGGAGGGAAAGGAGGATATGAAATTAAATGGGGAGCTATCAATCTGTTAGCTTGTTGGATGTCAGTCTTGGTGCATGTCTGTCATGACGTGTGTGGTCAAAGGACAACCTTCAGGGACTGGTCCTCTCCTTCCACCATGTGGAACCCAGGAATCAATCTCAGGCTGCCATGCCACCGTGCAAGCATGTCTACTACTGAGCACCTCACCAGCTCAAGGAGGGCTACTAGGAATGTGGGAAGAGAGCAGGTAACCGAGGAGTTAACACATCAGATTACATTATATGCATGTATGAAAATTTCAAATTGAAATGTATCCCTTTGTGCAACTTATATAATTTATACTACTAAAAAAAATGGAGTCATAGAAGATACAATGTTTTATGACAGGCTCCTGGTTACTTGAAGGCAAATATAGTGACAGGATAGCCCCCAAGCACCTCACAGAAAAAGTTACAATTTAGTGAGAAACACTGTGTGATAAGGAAACCCATAGCTTCCTATTGAGGCCTAGGGGCCAGCTCACAAACCGAGCAGCTCTAACTTTGGTAACTTTATCTCTTCTCGTGCTGTATTTCTTTGTTAAAAAAAAAAAAAATCCCTGAAATGAAAGAGGAAGACTTCCAATCCTCCAAATAACATCCTACAGTAACTCTGATGAATCAAACACATATGAGGTACAAAAGACAATACAAAAAGAATTCTGCAAGGAGCTGGCCTTGCAAGTCAAGAGGAATGCTACAGAACAGCTCAAGAGAGTCTCTATGCAGGGAAACAGTAGGCAAAAGTTAGTTATGAGGTAACCTCAGAAAGCTGTAGCTGTATCTCTCAGTGTTTCCTGTTAGTCACAGAGCAAGATGTGAGGGAGCGAAGGACTCAGCAGTTTTATCTTGGCTAGCTCTGTCTCCTGACCGGCAGAATGCCGCTTTGTGGTTGAACATCTTTAAGGACGATGTAAGGTTCTTGCCATGGTATCAGAAACACAGGCATACAGGAACTCTCCCAGTTGCCATCCTTGTACTTTAATGGAGCGTCTGCATTCTCCAGGTCCGCTATAATATCATGTATATCATTGTGGTTAAGATCCCCTTAGGCTTTTCACGAGGATCATGGGAAGAAATGACCTAGAAGGGAACAGCTACTCCTGTGATTTCTAACACAGAGGGGAAGATCCCCTTACCCGGAATAACACACTCACAACATAAACACTCACAAGGCTTCTTCAGAATCAATAATACAATGAACTACTGTCCCTCAGCCCCCACTCTAGCCTCCTCTGAGGTGCCTGCCCTTTGTTTTCTTTGCTCTTCTCAATCCTTTCCTTTACAATGAAAAAAACCTTACCAGGTAACAATGACTGACACCCCAAAGGTCACTGAAGCACACAGGAAAGGCCTGACTATCTCCGTCTTCTGCTCCTACAGATGTTTACAAACCTGTGATCTGCATAGTGTTTTCTATGTCCAGACAACTGTATAAATGCCATTCTTGAATTCTGCACCTGAATAATTAAATGTAATACTAAAAATGTTCTTCTAAGCATGCAGATAGAAGATGAGGAGAAATTTCTCTTACTGCCTCGAAATACTGTCTAAATAGGAACAACTTTTGAATTTCCATTTTAGGTATGTATTCATGGATGTCCACATGTGTACTGAAGCCAAGGTTCACATCACATGTCTTCCTCAATTGTTCTCCACATTATTTTTTGAGACAGAATCTCTCACTGAATCTAGAGCTCACCAACTAGCTAGGCTGACAAGGGCCAACAAGTTCCAGGGACCCTTCTGTCTCCACCTCTCCAGCACCAGGATTACAGGAGCGTGCCCACCACATTATGTCCAGGGGTGGGTGGGTGCATGCATGGGTACATGTGTGTGTGGTATATATGCGTATGTACACAAGTTCAGGTGTGAATGTTACACGTTCAAGTGTGCTGGCCTGTACAAGCAGGCACATATGGAGACCAGACATTTCTCCTCCATCACATCACTACCTGATTTTGTTGAGACAGCCTTTCACTGACCTTGACGCTTACCATTCAGCTCCACTGGCCGGTCAGCAAGCTCCAGGATCTCCCCATTTTTACCGTGCAGTGCTGGAGTTCCAGTTTTCACATGGGTTCTGGAGACCCAAACTCTGACCTTCATGCTTGTACAGCAAGTCACTTTGCCCACTGAGCCATCTCTCTAGCCCATAAATCAGTATTTTTAAAACTGCATTTAGAAGCTTAATCACGGGGCTAGAGAGACAGTTATCTGCATATGTTCCAAGTAGCTAGCTGAGTTTTGCAACAAGGATGCTACTAAACTTTTAAGGGGATGAGTCTACATTGTAGACTGTTATCCTTTGTCCCTAACCAGCAAAGGGCAGCTGTACATCTCCAACCCACAGTCATCTGAATTTAAAAAGTCCTTAATACTTTCCCAAATATTCTCTGGGGCTATGAGAACCACTGGAATATTAACTGGTACCTCCTTATCTCCACTGACACCCGTATAAGAATTGTGGCCTATGCCAGGATGGTGGCACATGCCTTTAATCCAAGCGCCAGCACTTAGGAGGCAGAGGAAGATGGGTCTCTTGAGTCTATAAAGACATATACAGCCCGGTCTGTAAAGTGAGCTCCAGGACAGGCAGGGTTACACAGAGAAACCCTGTCTTGAGAAACCAAACAAACAACAAATAGATTACAGCCTTATTTGGGGGCAGAGGTGAAAGGCAAAGATGCTAAGAACGCAGTAGGTTCTGTGGCCTGGAATAGAAAGGCTCTTTCCAGATTTTACACGCACCAGGAAATCTTTAAATATTATTTTCAAAATAGTATATGTTAGGTCTCAAACCAGGGACATAAAGCTAACTGAGGTGCCATACCAAAGCAGACCTGGCCACCAGATTTTCTCAGCATGCCAGTACCTGGCTGGCATACCCCTACCCTAAAATTTCCAGCCCAGAGCTAGGCCGGCCTTCCCCCAGCTGTTCTTCCCTATATAACCCGGCCATTTTGGCTTATGCCACTCTCCTGACCTTGGCTTCTGGCTCACCCCTGTTCTCTCCCTACATCCTCACGGGGCCCAGCTCAGGCGGCTGGTCACGTCAGTGTGGACCCTTCCAGATGCCTCTGCTGCGCTCTCTCTCACACCTACAATAAGCCCACCCTAGCAGCTGTCCTGCCTTCCTTTTTTACATTCACCATGCAGAAAACACAGACACTGGAGGGCAAGAAACGGCAAGCATACGGACTCAGCACTAAGTCAGATGTGAGTCTGCTTTTATCAAGTCTCACAGACAAAGGACAGCGCAGAGATCAGAGAAGAAATGTCAAAGATATTCTCCTTGAGCAAAGACTCCAAGAACATTTCTATGTATGGATGCATGGATAACAGGGCAGAGACTTGAAGGAAAGTCACTAAGTATTATGTGGAGAATTTTAACCATTTAAGATACAACTCAGAGACCACATGAAGCTCAAGAAGAAGGAAGACCAAAGTGTGGATGCTTCGGTCCATCTTAGAAGGGGGAACAAATATACTCACTGAAGGAAAAATGGAGACAAAGTGTGGAGCAGAGACCGAAGGAAAGACCATCCAGAGACTGCGCATATACAGATGTTTGACTAAAAAGTACAGAAAATGTTAATATTCTAGTAAAGAGAGAAATCTGCAAAGGGTATCAGCAAAATTCCATGACCCAAGGAAAACTAGATGTGCATCCCAACACTCAAAGAAAATTCAGTATTTCTACTCTGACAACTATGGGACCTTGTACACAAAAGATATCAAAATGTATCTCATAGAATCACCTTGTAGGCTATATATTGTGGGGTGGGAGGTATGCTTAAATGAGTAAATCAGCTAGGTAGGAACTTAACTAAATGATGAGACTGACGTCACCACTAAGGAGACAGAGCAACATTATGAGGCTTTTGATAAAACTTGGGTAGGGCTGGAGAGACAGTTCATCTCGTAGAGTTTGTCCTGACACTAGGGCTCTGGGTTCAATCCCCAGCACTGCATGAACCATGCCTGTGAGCCCAGCACTCTCACAAGATCAAGGTCACTTCACAGCTTCTCAGTGAGCTGGTGGATAGGCTGAGTACATCAGATCCTATTCAAAAAGTAAGTAAAATAATAATGGTGGAGGTGACAACAGTAAGTAAACGGGAGCGGGAGAGCTGGCTCGGCTGCTCTTCCAGAGGTCCTGAGTTCAATCCCAGCAACCACATGTGGCTCACATGCTCCTGTAACTCCAGTTCCAAGAGATCTGATATCTCTTCCGGCATCAGCGGGCACCCAAATTCATATGCATGCGTGTGTACTGCACGTGTGGGGACACACACACACACACACACACACACACTTTTTAAAATAAGTGAAAAGAAAAGTGTTTACAGAAGAGCTTAGTGGTGAATGTCTTTAAAGCCCAGTACTACAGAGGCAGAAGCAGATCTCTGTAAACTCCAGGCCAACAGAGCTCTTTAAGTTTGAGGCCAGCCTGGTCTACAAAGAGTTCCAGGACAGCCAACATTGTTACACAGAGAAACCCGGTCTCAAACTTTAAAAAGAAAGAAAGGAAATAAAGCAAAGTGTTTACGAAAGTAAATGTGGTGGTCACCACCTGTGACCCCAGCTAGGGAGCTGGAGACAGGAAGATCAGGAATTCATGATCTTCCCCAGCTACAAAGAGCCTGGCCAGCCTGAGCCGTATGAGACCCTATCTCAAAAGCAAAGCACTCAGAAGCGATCTGTGGCAGATGCTGATGTCAGGAGCCATCTAGGAAAGGCTAAAGGCGTCCAAGTTTTCTGGAGACGGCCCACAGCGCTGAGTGGCTTCCACGGGCAAACTCTGAATCGCAGGGCCTTCAGAGAGGTTTACCCTGGGATTGCTTCTTGCTACTGACATGCCTTTCCTGCCATTCTTACAGAGTCTAATGATTCCTGGGCATCGGCCCGCACCATGGGACAGATCTGCTGCACATCAACAAAGATATAATATTATGTACTAATGCTGTGTAGGCAATTGGTGATTTCATAATTCCTGATAATGATTTTACAAAATTCCTGATTTGATTCAAATAATTTTAGGAAGAAACGTTTCAAGAGATGGTTACTTTTCCAGAAAGATATAATAAAGTTAGAATCAGGAACAGAATGTGCCCACTCCTCATAGAATAGAAAGTAAAGGCTGCATAACAAGGAATACAGTGAGCTTTCACAATTACACTAGAAAGAGAAACAGGCTCGGGACATTCACTCTAGGTCAGGTCCAAGGATGAAGCCACAGGTGTGCACTGTGATAAAACGAGGTCATGTGAAACTGTTGCTTTGAACTTGTAAGCTTTCAGAATGAAATGCTGCTTTGAACTTAATATCAACATCCTTCTGTAATTCTCCTTTTGTGTAAAATTTTATCTATGGGGTAATTTTCTAAAAAAGACACAAAACAAAACAAAACAAAACAAAAACAAAAAAAAAAACCTTTTGCCTAATAAGGTACAAGAAGGCCAGAAGAGGAATAAAGTGTGGCATTTGGAGCCCAGCCCCATTCACCAGACATATATGTGTATATGTTTGTCTATATATATGTGTACATATGTACATGTATAGGTATGAAGGATCCATGAACACTTGTGGAGTTGATGAGATAAGAGGTCGGACCCGACCAGAGTATGTGTGTATGTATGAGTGTGTTCTGTCATATTGCCTGTGTAAAAAATTCTAATTCTTTTCCTTTCTTTTCTATCTGGTTCAAAAAGAGTTAATGAGTTACAAACCTCTCCAAGCTCAAGAGGTCCTTGAGCCCAGAGACAAGAGAGAGAAAAAAACAAACAAACAAACAAACAAAAAAAAAAAACCCAGTACTTATTAGCACAAAATAGTAAGAGTTAGAGAAAAAGAAACCAACACTTATTAAAGCACAAAATAGTAAAAGAAAGGAAACTAGTGCTTATTAAAACACAAATAATAAGATTATAAGGCCAGAGATCATCAGTCTTTAGCCTTCGTCTGGCACTGTGTACCCAGTGCCATTCAACCAAAAAGGCCTGGGGAGATCCCAGCACTGATATGTGATGCTAGAGTGTGGTGACAGTTGGATCAATGCATACATTACTAAAAGTCACTGAAATGCACACTTCAGTCAGGCAAGTTACACAGTAAACACTCAGTAATGCTGTTCGAGGTATTAGCTAGTCAAACACGAAGGAAAATTACTGATCATTTCTCTGATTAATCTGCAAGAGGGAAGCAGCCAGAAGGAAACATACCCATTTCATTCAGTAGACAGAAAACTAACAGTGAAAACTTCCATAAGATAAAAATATTAACCATGTCCACTCCAGTCCTTGAAAGGACACAATGTGGCTAATGTTTCTGGATAATTCTCTGCAGACTTTGTTCAAACTACAATGAAAGCTCACCATTCTAAGGGCAGAAAGACAACAAGTCGGAAATCTTAACTATGGAACCGCAGAAGAACACTGAAGTGGATTCCATGTAACGAAGAAGAGAGCTTATCTACGCTGATCCCACATGAGCCTGTGGCTGAAGGACACAAAGGAAGGGTTTCTCAGAGAAAATTTAAGATGGCAAATCAATCAAAATTATTTTGAGAGAATGTTCATTTCTTTGCAAGTGTAAAGACAAATTAATTCCCTCAGCTCATCTAAAAAGCCAAATGGGGCAAACGTTTTTGGTATTTTTGGAGAAGATAAATTTGCATTGATTCAGGGACTTTTGTCAAAGTTTCTCAAAGCAGAGGTCTTACACTTTACTAACTCCATTTGCGGATAGAGACAAACATGAAGCAAACCACACCAATAAACGACCCCAATTCACACTCAGTTTGAGTTCTGAATGTTAACCTACTCTGGCCTCCTCTGCATCAACTTCAGCAAACCCTGGGTCAAGAGTTTCAGCTTTCCAAAACATCACAGTGTCTCTAATTTCAAATCTCCTATGCTCCTTCCTGCCTTTGGCTAAATCAGTTGCAAGATTAGAAGATTAAAAACAAAATTAAAAAAATCTAACTCATGTGGGAATTTTCTTTCCTTTTCTACAAAACAATGTGCGAGTCGATGCTCACAGAGGAACATAATCAGCAGACACTTGCTTCACCTGCAGAGCTGCATTTAAAACAGCGCAGCAAGGCAGCAGCATCCACCTACACCTAAAACACTGCATCGTCAAGTCACATGACAGAATCAAACACAACATGCGGAAGTTGGCAGGGCCCTGTTTAACTCTCAGCATGCCTCGATGAATCTTTCTCTTCCACTAATTCTTACAGTATTTCCATAGAGTAGCTGTCAACTATTATCACCCTGATATAAATGCAGAACAATACACAGAAGGCAATTTTCTAAATGACCAATCAGTCAAATTCAGACCAGCAGGTACCAGGCAATGAGGTTAAATTTTAATCTCCCTTTCTCCCTCCCTCCCTAGGCAGCAGCTCCTGATCTAAGAGCTACAGGGAGCACCTCAATAACTCTCCTTGTAGCAGCACTAAAGGTTCCTGTGTAGTGTGACTGAGAAAGCCAGTCTCTGTGGCTCAGTGACAGGGTACTTGCCTAGTACAATACAGGCCTTGGGTTCAACACTAAGCCCGGGGGGGGGGGTTTGGTGGGAGGTAAAATCATGTTTTAACCCTACACTGGGAGCGAGTGAGATGTCTCAACAGGTAAAGGTGCTTGCTGCAACGCCTGATGACCTGAGTTCAATTCCGGGGATGTACATGTTGGAAAGAGAGAAATAATACCCACGAGTTGTGCTATGTTCTGCAAACATGCACATGGTTTGCACATGTGTGAGCACCAGTACACATACACTACAGTATAAAAAGGACAACTGTATTGGGAGCCAGAATGATGGTTCATGGCTCAGCAAGTAAGAACACTGTCACATAGCCTGATGACCTCAGAATCTATGTTGAAAAAAATCTAGATGTAGTGGTGAATGCCTGTAAGCCCTGGACTCCAGTGAAACAGAGGCACACGCAGGAGAATCCACCCTTCCACCCAACAACCTCTCAAGGGCCAGGTACTTTAGGCTACACAGCACAGCAGCAAACAGTGAGAGACTCTGACTCTGAAATCAAGGACCAACACGCGGGATTGCCCTCTGACTGCACAAGCACACAGTGGTGTCATGGACATGGGCAGACAGACAGAAACAAACAAACACACACACACACACACACACACACATACACACACCATACACATACTCAAAAATAATCTTTTTAAAACTTATGCAATACTAGTAATGGTGGCACATATCTTTAATCACGGAACTTAGGAGGCAGAGGCAGGTGGATCTCTGTGAGTTCAAGATCAGTGTGGTCTATGTGTGTTCAGGCCAGCCAGAGCTATGTAGTAACAAACAAAACAAAACAACAACAACAACAAAAGCCTATGCTATTCCAATTACACATGCACAAAGACACTGACCCATAGAACTCCACGTGCAGCTCCCGGGTTCCCCTGGGGGATTCTGATGAGCAGTACTGATGTTTTGGACATCAAGCTCACTGATTACAAAGTCCCCCACACTGATGGGCAATCGGGTCTTACCACACTTAAGATGGCAAAAACCCACACCTACATGAACAGCAATGGACCTCTAATGGTAACTGTCCACACAGAAAAAGGTTTGGGGACCCACATGAAGCCTGTCTGTGTAACTCTTTGTGGGCATCTGACATAAGGCAATATATGAGTCAAAGTCATACGTGGTATATACTGTTAACACCTCAGGACTACGCTGGAACATGAGCACGCTGTGTCAGGGCACACGCTGGTAGTTACAGATACACAGACAGAGCCTGTCACCATATCAGCGGCTACTGCTGCCATTACAACCCAGTGGCTATAGCTGCCATTACAACCCAGTGGCTATAGCTGTCATTACAAGCCCTCTCTCTATTCAGTTTAGTCTACCGTTCACTTTTTTTTTTTTTTTTTTTGTTCTTTTTTTTGAGCTGGGGACCCGAACCCAGGGCCCAGCGCTTCCTAGGCAAGCGCCACTGCTCACTTTTTTAACGTGACTACTCTTTGCTACTCCTACCTCAGTTGGTTTATAGAATGAGTCCAATACGAGAGCTTCTGCCTTCAGTCTGCTCTACGGCCACTAAACTTCTAAATCGTTTATACTGTTTCTTATAACTCAATCCTTTTTTGTTCTGAGTCAGGGTCTCTCTATGTAGCCCTACTAGTCAAGGACCCACTATGTAAACCAGGTAGGCCTCAGGCTCCCAAATGCTGAGATTAAAGGTGTGTGTCACCACATCGACCTATCTGGTGCCGAATCACCAGATGCAGCACGTGATACTGCACAAACCATGATCATCATTGGGTCTCAATAGAACTGCAAAACAGTGTCTCCCTACATAACTGCAAATCTACCTGTCCCACCTAATTCTACTGAACACCAACGCACACACCAGCTCGGAAGGCACGGAAGAACAATCAACATGGGGCCCGCCCTGCTCAACAGTCCCACGGAAACTCAACCCTGCAATCTCTAAAACACAAACAGGAAAACGACAATCCACACAGTGTAAGCGGTGCTTCTAATTCTCAAAGGACACTGCTTTCATCAGCTGCCTAAACCCTCCTGTCCTCTCTAAACCACAACAGTCTGGGCTGTCTGCCGCTACATTCAGGTGGAGTCAATGGCAGGGAACAATTCCGCACCTACTTATTTAAGCACTGTAGGAGCCCTGTGCGGTAACTCGGTCCCATACCACTGAAAATTACTCTTGCAAGGGAGTTAGTTGACCTTGCCTCTAAGGACCCGTGGGCATCCCCCACCCCACTACAGCTGGGATACTTCAATGGCTGGCATCTAGAAAGGCTCCACTCATCCGCCCACCGTGTTTTTCTGGAGTTGCTGTAACTTGTGGAGCAGCACACAGAGTGGGGAGAGAATGCACTGCCTGCCCTCTAGGAGCTGAGCAACCCATCAGCCACATCAGACTAAATGACATGAAATGGTCCTGTCAGAAGGTGAAGCCTCTTTGTACCATTATTTGGTTAAAAACTCAAGGCCAGGCTGTCCTGGAACGTGATGGGTAGACCAGATTGGCCTCAGACTTACAGAGATCATTCTGCCTATCCCTTCAGAGTGCAGGAATTAAAGGTATGCACCACTACATCCAACTAACGATTTGTATTACCTCAGATTCAACTGAAACAACTTTTATAAAACCTTCCAAATCCCCAGAGTTAACTGTGCCCCACCCCCACACTCCCACAGCTCTGACCACACGCTCTGTCAGAAATCATCCTTAAACACCTCTGCTGCCTCCATGCTCACCAGGGTCTGGCACTTACTTGGTGTTCGCCACTTGATGACTGAAGGCCCAGCTGGCCCAAATTTAAAAATGATTTACACTAGAATTTGTTTTCTTGGTACACTTAAACAATTCTAAGTCAAAATATAATGCACATCTATATTTTATGGATATGACTGCTACATTATTATTAAGCCAACAGTCAGGCACAAAGGTTACGGCAGATCACTAAAACATTGAGTAGTTTTTCTGTTTTCTTTTGTTTTATATTATTGGTTTGTTGGAAAGGGTCTTATGTAGGCCAGGCTGACCTCAATCTTGCTATGTAGTTCAGTCTGGCCTTGAGACTCAACGG
Source organism: Rattus rattus (assembly GCF_011064425.1). Classification (NCBI taxonomy): domain Eukaryota; kingdom Metazoa; phylum Chordata; class Mammalia; order Rodentia; family Muridae; genus Rattus; species Rattus rattus. The sequence continues at coordinate 250,906,345 of NC_046154.1, forward strand.
GCTCCTCCCCGTACCTCCCAGGTGACACGTACAGACCACCACTGGTTACTTTTTGTTAGACCACAAAACTCCCCTTCGCCCATGCTGACTGAGCCAGAACCGGTAGTGTATTAAGTATGGGTTACCTGTCGAGGCAGGGTCCTTTCCCAGCTTTACATGTGGGGTCTCCATAGTATGTAAGGTGGCTTTTGTCAGGAACTGTGGGAGTCACATTTAGAAATACAGTAGCCAATCCAGTTTATTTCCAGAAACTTTCCAAACAGCCAAGTTTGAGAGCCTAGAGAGTAGCCTTTTGCCTGCTGAAGGCAGAGGGCAGCAGAGTGCAGAGGAGCAAACCCCCTGCTGCCCTGCTTTTGGCATTGCTTAAAGCAAATGCAGGGTCAACAAAGAGCCCCAGGAAAGTCAGTCGCCCAGCGCAAAAGGCATCTGAATGTCTGGGCTCTCATGGCTTATTATTAATTTTATACATGCCGATGTTCATTTAAAACACAGTTTGTGGCCTGGAACTTTAAAAATGTTCTAATGTGCTGGTCTATCCACATATTAATCAAGCCTGCCAGGTCTCAACATGCCAAGCTTAAAATACTCTCCAGATCTTGTGGAAAGGTATGAGCGCGATCTTTTATTCACAGGAAAAGGACTCAGAGGAGAATGACTAAGAGTAACAGGATTTCACTGGAAACTCTGACGGAAAAGGTCTGTCCTAAACAGTGGTCTATGTACTTTGACAAAACATCTGAATAGAAACAAGGTACAAACTGACGGTAGATCTCTCACAGCAGTCTCCAGATGAGATCCTGGACTGTAGTTGAGAGTTGTCAAGGAATGTATTTTGGAGCTGTTTTGACCGTGAGACCATCTTGTGTAAAGGTTGTTTTAGTCACCCACTGACTAAGCCTCTTCAGAACCCCATCTACCTCACTTCACATGAAGTGAGCTCTATTTTTATAAGAGCAGTAATATAAGCAAAGGTCTTCTCTTATTTTCACCAGCTTTAGGAACATGGCGACCAAGTGAGGACTGGTCACACTTCTATAACTAAAGCCTCTGGACCTGTATCCGACCCTTTCCTCTCCACTCAAGGAACCGGCGTGCTGAGCAGAGTTGCTCCAAGGGTTTTGGTGGTTTTGCTTTGTTTTGGAGGGAGGGTCAGCCAAAGCTGGCCTTGAGGCTCTTTTGTTTTGGAGGTAGAGCCTCACTATGTACCCCAACTGGCTTGGAAAGATCAGACGGTCTCTGCGTCCTGAGAGCTGGAATGAAAGGCAAACACCACCCTGCCCAGCCCAGAGACTGAATTGTTAGAAGACTGGATCCCCAGCTGGTACACTATTCCCAAAAGCCGGGATCTTTAGAAAGCAGGGTCTAGTCTTTCAGCCAAGGCAGCCATCTTCCAGTGAACTAACTAAAATGACGAACACAAAAGGAAAGAGATCTATGTTCTCTAGGCCTTTTAGGAAACATGGAGTTGTTCCTTTGGCCACACGCATGCGAATCTACAAGAAGGGTGATATTGTAGAAATCAAGGGAATGGGCACTGTTCAAGAAGGAATGTCCCGGGGTTGGGGATTTAGCTCAGTGGTAGAGCGCTTGCCTAGCAAGCGCTAGGCCCTGGGTTCGGTCCCCAGCTCTGAAAAAAAGAAAAAGAAAAGAAAAAAAAAAAAAAGAAAAGAAGGAATGTCCCATAAGTATTAGCATGGCAAAACCGGAAGAGTCTACAATGTCACCCAGCATGCCATGGGCATCATGGTGAACAAGCAAGGGCAAGATTCTGGCCAAGAGGATCAATGTGCAGATTGAGCACATCAAACACTCAAAGAGCAGAGAGAGACAGCTTCCTGAAGAGGGTGAAGGAGAACGATCAGAAGAAAAAGGAAGGCAAAGAGAAGGGCACCTGGGTTCAGCTGAAGCGCCATCCTGTGCCACCCAGAGAAGCCCATTTTGTGAGGATTAATGGAAAGGAGCCTGAACTGCTGGAGCCCACTCCATTCAGGTTCATGTTCTAATGTACAAAAAAGGAAATAAAGGACCCGGATTAGAAGAAGAAGAAGAAGAAGAAGAAGAAGAAGAAGAAGAAGAAGAAGAGGGAGAGGAAGAGGGAGGAGGAGGAGGAGGAGGGAGGAGGAGGAGGAGGAGGAGGAGGAGGAGGAGTGGAGGGAGGAGGAGGAGGAGGAGGAGGAGGAGGAGGAGGAGAGGAGGGAGGAGGAGGAAAGCAGGGTCCAACAAGTGCATCACTAGGGAAGACTTGTCCCAAGCAGCTCACTCCACTTCTTGGCACTGTATTATGAACACAATCTACCACACATTCTGCTGCTATGAGCTGCTCCATATAGAATCTCTTCTACAATATATGGATCATCACCTGTCAATAAAATGCTGTTGGCCCATTAGCTTAGGCAGGAAATAGGGAGATAGAAGTTCCGTTCAGAGAGGAATTCTGGGAGAGAGTCCGATGCCCTGAACTCTGAGGAAGTCAGAAGCATGAATCTGCGGAGAGGTAACTCAGAATAGAATAAAGGGCTGAGTTACGAGCTGGTGGGAACGAGCCAAAGCTTCTGGCCTAGGTATTTATTCATAATTATTTCAGTCTCAGAGTTGTTCTTGTGGGAGCTCGGATGAGGATGGAAAAGCCCATGGTTACAGTTCCCGATGATAGGCTAGAACTGTGAGCCAAAATGTCTCTCTCCTCCCCAAACTGCTTCTTGCAGGCCTTGAATTATCATCCTGTACTCCTCTCTTCCACTCTTGTCCTTTCTGACGCCTCTCTCTTCTTCCTCTATTGCTCCCTCCTTCCCATCCTTCCTCTGTTTTTGAGACAGGGTCTCCCTATATAAGTCCCGGGCTGGCCTCAAATTCAAAATCCCCCTGCTTCAACCTTTTAAGTGTTGGTATTCAGGAATATGCTGCCAACTTATGAAGTGAAGGAACTGTCTGCTCAGAGTACTCCTGGCACCTCAAGCCTTTCAGAATTGTCAGCAATACTGTCTCCTCCTGGTCATCTAAAGGTAGCTCACATTTACTCATTCACTGAGCTGTGTCCCGCTACCACCACCTCCAGGCTTTCAGTTCAGTGCTCTTTTAGATGCATGATGACAACACTCTAGGCTCTGGATAACTGAAGCTGGACAACAGCCCTTTCCACATGTATTTAATCAGAGTTGGCCAATAGATAAGTACATTACTTTTCTCATTTCTAGGAATAACACATATTCCTGTACAATATTAAAAATATTTTTATTAAAATCTACAGTATGGGCTGGCAAGATGGCTAAGTGGTAAAGGTGCTTGTCACCAAGCCTGACAACAGAGTTTGATTCCTCAAACACATGTAGTAGGACGAGAAAATTCCCACAAGTTTCTCTTACCTCCACAAGTGTGTCCTCACACATACACCTAAATAAATATAAAAAAAAATGTTATAAAAGGAGAACTAGGGGTTGGGGATTTAGCTCAGTGGTAGAGCGCTTGCCTAGGAAGCGCAAGGCCCTGGGTTCGGTCCCCAGCTCCGAAAAAAAGAACAAAAATAAATAAATAAATAAATAAATAAATAAATAAATAAAAGGAGAACTAAAAATCTACAATAAACTGTTATTCAACTGCCAACCATGCCTAGAACATGGTAGGCATCAGGTAACAGTTAACAAATGACTCAAGATGATTATGATCTGGCATGGTATACACACCTAGAAGCTTAGCTTTTAGAACTGAGGCAGGAGGATAGAAAATTTGAGGCCAGCCTGGACCACATGTCGAGGACTGACTTTATTCACTTGTCTGTACATGTGTCTGTGCAAGTGTATGCCACTGTGTCTGAGCGCCGACAGAGCCAAGAGCTCGGGTTCTCTGGAGCAGGGGCTCAGGCAGTCGTAAGCTGCCTCATGCGGGTTCTGAGAAAGGAACTTGGAAGTACTCTAAAAGTACTGAGCCATGTCTCCAGCTCAAGACTCTGATGCTTACGGAGAAGTTGGTGGAGAGGGAGAGGAAGTGGGTGGGGGGAGGAAGAGAGGGAGGGGGATAGGGAGAGGAAAGAAAGGAGGGAAGAAGAGAATGAGGATGAACAAGTGTATTTGGCTACAAGAAAGCAATGTGGTCAGATCTAGATTTCATATCTAAGCTCTCATTAGCCACACGACCTGAGCTAAGTAGACACTCTATGCTAGTTTTCTAATCTATATTCACAAAATTATTATTAACAATAAATTATTATTGTTGTTGCTGTTGGTAGAGCCTGATGGTAGCACATCTTTAAATCTCAGCACTCAGAGGCTAAAGCAGGAGGATCAAGAGTTCAAGGTCAGCCTGAACTATACAGGAAGCTGCAGGCCGGCTTATGTTAGATGATGAGACACTGTTTCAAAGAAACAAAACTGAAAACTGTTACCACCTATCCTGGAGAGTGACCAAAGGTTACAGAGTGCAAATGGAAGTGTATTTAACTAAATATACTACTCTGTTGGTACTAGCTCTAAGTTCTACAAAAGAACCAAGAAGGTACTTTTTTATATAAACATACACTCTCATATACATATTATACATGCACACATAAATAATAATAAAGTTTTTAAAATGTAAAGACTGTGAAGGACTGAACAGATGGCTCAGTGGCTAAGAGTGCTTGCTGCTTTTGTATCCTCTGATACAAGTTCCAGGTCCCAGTACCCACGGTAGGAGTTGCGCCTATAACCCCAGCTCCAGGGGATCTGATGCCCTGAGCATCCTCAGACACCGGCACTCACAGCCATACACACATACACATAACTCAAAACAAACAAAAATCTTTAAAAAGAGTTCAAGAACAAGCCAGACTATACGACAAGACTCTGTCTCTAAAATCTGAACAAAAAATTAGAAATTACAGAAATAAACAAATTATAAGATTTAAACTGTCTCATTTGTTCTGAGTAGGGTAATAAAATCATAGGCTGTTTTGCTCCATCCTTCTGTAGAAATGCATTCTTCCCTTGCCCAATGCATCCACTTACATATGCTGTCCATCTGTTAGTCATTCAGCCATCTTGGTTCGCTCCCTGTGCCATCTCAGTGTTGACGGTCAAATAATCCTTAACTTAGAAATGATGCCAAAGCCCATTAATATTGATACTGGTAGCTTTAGGAAAGTGTTTGATTTTTATTACTGTTTGATCTCTTACTGCATCTAACTTAGAAATCAAATTTATCAAAGGAGATTAGGAATAAAGCTCAGTGGTGAAATGCTTACCCAGCATGCAAGATTCCCATTACTACCAAAACCAGCAGCAACAACAACAAAGGAATAAAAAAGTTCTATAGACGCGTACATGTGCACATTCAGAGAAATAGAACGCAGAGGTGAGCACTACCCACAGCCCCGGCCGTCTACTGTGGAAATGCCGCACAGCCCCACAGATAAGGAACGCTGTAATTTACTTCTGCTTTCCAGTACACTCCGTTTGAGATTAAGGGTTTTCCAACATTCCCAACAGGTACAGAGGGTTAAGCGAACGAAATACCCTTTTTGTTTGTTTTAGGGTAGGGTCTCTCTGTGTAGCCCTGGCTGTCCTGTAACTCACTTTGCAGACCAGGCTGGCCTCAGACTCAGAGACCCACCTGCCTCTGCCTCCTGGGTGCTGGCGAGTGCATGGTGGTAAGCCACCATGCCTAGCTGAAGTAACATATTTTTAACAGTTCTGGGGGCAGGGATGCTTCAGAGGGAACCCAAAGCCTTGTGCATATATCATGAACAACTCACCCTGAGCTCCATCCCTCACCCCGTGTTACTGTAACAGACGAGAAAGCTGTCAGACACTACTGTTTCCATACACTCTCGCTGCAGCAGCCGCGACAGACAGACAGACTCATCACACAGTTTGAAGTGATAAATTCTGAAGAGGTGATCGTGGAAGTTAAGATTTAAACATTGTCCTATCACAGTTTAAGGGCTAACATCTCAGGACATGAACAATAATAATTAAAAAACAAAATGAGTTCTTACAGCTGCTACCAACATTGTAGGACCTTGGTGAAAACAGAAATAATTAATTTCAGTTTAAATACTCATCTTGTTCTACATAGACTTTTTTCTCTCTCTCAGTTCTCTGGAAGGTCACCAAAGAAGAGAATAATCCAGAGCCTAAGAAATAGAACTTCTAGGAAGAGGTAATCTACATATTACAAAAAATTATTAGCACATTCTGGGTCAATGCCACAGGGGAAATAACGAAATCATACCATCTTGGTGTTGGAAGGGTATTATTGAGTGTTGACAAATACTCTCCAAGTGATTAGAGTCTAAATGCTAAGGCCACAGAAAGGATGGTGGTAAAATCCCTACCTAAGGCCCTGTGGGATGAAGGCTTTGCCAGAGGAAATTACCTAGAAGTTACAGAAGTACAGAGACTGAACAAAAGTGTAATTTTTCTAAGGAACTACCAAAGATCACCACATCTACTTCTCTTACCACTTTATAGGCAAAAGCCCTGCTAATTCTGGATAAGGAGGAAGCAAGGCTGCAGTCCCATAGGCATGGGACTTGCTGCCTCTTAGAATCATGATTCACTCTGCGATATGGCTGTTTTTGTTTTTAATCTAACATGGCTATGATTATTTCTACTCCCCCTTCATTTCCCCACAAGGAAATGTCCTAGTGCAACCATTAGTTCAGTGCCAAGTTCTTAATTTTACAAGATAATAATCCACAAAAATGTATGCGGAAAGAAAATTGAGCTTTCTCTTTCCGTCCTACGGCAAATTTCATTTACAGGCAATTTACAGAGGTCTCCACAACTCCGGCTCTCAGAACCCGGGCAAGCACAGTCGCACAGATGCTGTGTAACCTGGCTCTGGATCAGGTTCTCCTCCCAAGGCGTCCTTCTAGTTCCAAACCTTCTGGATTCCCCCTCCTAATTATGGCTCTCAGGAATTTACCCCAAAGAACTACGGGAATTTACTCTACTAAATCCACAAAGCATATTTCACTGTTGTTTTCTAGACAACTCTTAAAATATTTAGAACACACAATGTCAAAGACATCTGTTTTTGTACATCTATCTCCAAAGAGAAAAATTTGTGTTTTCTCTTATAGTACCCTCCCTCCACACGACAGAAAACCTAACTTAACCATTACAGCACACTCTTGCACACTGTTAGAGCAAGTACAATGGAGGATATACTTTCAACAGTGAGTCAGACCTTGGGAGTGGTTTACACATGGAAATTCACCAGCTGGCATGCAGACTCAGATTCATGGAGACAAATGGAATTTTTCTGTCAGATTTTCCAAGAGTTAACTAGTTTTTAAATTGATTATATCTTCCCAAAGTATTTACAGACAAAATGGTAGATTGTCTTGGATTACAAACATTGTTTTAGAATACGGAAGAGGAAGGGGAATACAGTTAAATGAGACCGGCCTACGCTGTGCGCTGCCGAGGACGGTGGTAAGCCTTGAGTGGCGGCCCATCACTTCAGTCTCTACTCTCCCTAACAGACTGAAGGTAAGGCCTGGAGGCACACGCCTGTAACACAGGCCCTTGGGAAGCAGAGGCTGGGGAGCCGTGCTCTTCTTAGCCACACACAGCTCAAGCAGAGCCCAGAGTACATGGGACCCTGCCTTAAATAATTAAAAATTAAAATGTAACTTGATGGCCTGGGAATTTTAGGGCTCAGTGGTAGAGTAGTCCACTACCACTCGTACCACAAGTAGAGTGTGCAGCACTAGGTTTGAGCCCCAGTATCAAGTCTTCCAACCCTCAAAAACAAACCTTAGCCCTGCAGATCGAGGTTAATACAGAGGTGGAAGGGGAGAGCTGACAGGAGCTCACAGGAGAAGACCGTGAACGGAGGATGAAACTGCCCAAAACTCAGACTACTCTGCCTGAAATCATCACAGACCAGTGTGAAATAAAACAAGTCGTTTACAAAGGCGACATCATCACCTGGTGAGTTTTATGAACTCATAAGGACACTGAGATCCTTGGGACCAGTGAACATTGTAATCTACCAGGTCAACGTTGTTAGCTTTTTAACACAAACCTCGATTTCAACAGTTATTCCTCCCTGAACAAATAGTAATAGGGTCGGCTATCTTGTGCACTGATCAGCCAGGGCTATGGGTGTGATCGACAGAACCCTTCCCTCCAGGAATAAACCCATTATTATATAAAATGTTATTGTTATAATAAAGCCATTGTCGTGGACCAGGGACATACGTAGTATCAGAGAGCAGAAGACCCATCTGACCAATAGAGAAAACCTCTGCGGACAAACGAACGTGCTGGTGCGTGTGCCCAGCCCAGCACTGGGCTAACTCGAGAGGATGGATTCTGAGAGTCAACCGGGCTACATACCAAGTCTGAAATGCTAGGAGCCTGAAAGCTAGACTGAGACCTTGTCTCAAAAAACAATAGCAGGAGATGCCAGGTACATTAAATTCTAAAATATTTAACCCCAAAACAGTTTTTTGTTTTGTTTTTAGACACATTTTGACCTTCATTTTCTTACAGATGTCTAACGTATAAGTAGACATTAGCAATTGTGATTCGAATAGCTACCAAGTGCCAGTGTGTGCTGGACAGAAGCGACAGCATGACTCTTCTTACGCAGGAAGACAAAAGACCACTAGGCATGGTGACACATGCTTTAATCCCAACACTCCTGAGACAGAGGCAGACTGTGGGCTCCAGCCAGCCAGGGCTCCATAGTAAGACCCTGTCCAGACAGACAGTCAGACAGTCAGACAGATGTATTCATGCCATCAAGTAGAAAATTAGTTCCAAACTTGTCAAAGTTACAGAGAAAACAAAGACTGGACACTGCCAGCAGACAGTGCCTATTTTGAGACAGGGTAATGAGGAAGGCTGAAGGAAGAGAAATGAGACCAATGAAGGACTGTGTGTCCAACTGGAGGGGGAAGAGATGGCGGGTGAGGAACTGGGGCCCGCAACCCAGGACGCAGCTTGCAAGTCATGTGAAAAAGCCGGAATGCCAGTGTAAGGACAGTGCAGGGACTGCCAGAGGTTCTCAACCTGTGGGTCTCCACCCCTCTGGAGGCTGAACCACCTTTTCACAGCAATTGCCTAAGAAAACACAGAGGTCTGCATTACAAATCATAACAGCAGCACAGTAACAGTTATGAAGTAACAGCATGAACTGTGTTAAAGTGTTGCAGCATTAGGAAGGTCGAGAGCCATTGCTTTAGGCAGAGAAGCTATGATTTAGTTCATGGGCTCTATGTGCGTTCAGTATGCATGTGTGTGGGCATGTGTACAAACATATGTTTATGTGCTCATGAAGGCCAGGTTTTTAGGAGTATCTGAGATGGCTTAGCAGCTAAAGGTACTTGTCAGCAAGCCTTGCAACCTGGGTTTAACCCCCAGATCCCAAATGGTAAGAAGGGAAAATAAACACAGGTTGTCCTTTGTCCTCCAGACATGCCTACAGCACATGTGTTCCCATACACGTACACACAAAAATCATAAACACTGTAAAAATTACTTTCAGAGAATGCTAGATGGTGGGCAGGTGGTGGCGCATCCTTTAGTCCCAGCAATAGGGAGGCAGAGGCAGGCGGGTCTCTGAGTTTGAAGCCAGCCTGGTCTACAGAGTGAGTTCCAGGACAGCCAGGGCTATGCAGAGAATTCCTGTCTGGGAGTGGGGGAGGGGAGAATCTTTGCTTAATAAATTCCAAGTATTTTTTTTTTAAAGGTTTCTTTTAGAAGAGCAAACCAAACAAATAAGAGTGAGTGTGGCTCTGGAAAATCACCTCTGTCCCATCGCTGCCCTAAGATCTGAGGTTTCTCACTTTCCTAATAAGCGGGAATAATACTTTCTGCTTACTAATAATTATAATAATTAGGTAAACAGCCAGTTAGTGCAGCCTTCACCTATGTTGTTTGTCCTCTGTGTATGTGTTTAATGCTTACGACCAACAAGCCGTGACGCTTGGGTCTCTGAGAAGCTGAAACAGGCTCACATGCCTAGACTCCACTCTTAGAATTCTCCAACTGCCAACACCAACATGGGCTTTCATCTCCTCATCCAGCCCTAGACCATCATCACTGTTTTATTACTATGCAAAGTAGCAAGTTTCCTTATTGTTGAACACACACATTCACACAGACAGACACAGACACAGACACAGACACAGACACAGACACAGACACAGACACAGACGCAGACACACACCTCCCCTCCCACAGTCAGCTTTCCTGACAGACAGAAAAGGAGCGAGGGACTTCCTTCAGAGCATTTGGACAGGTCAATGAACAGCTGATAAGGAATGTGATTGTGCAATCTTTCCTGGCTTCTGCCAACTATGTTCCAGGTGGGAACTCCACTATGAAAGCAATTCTCATTTTCTTGTCTGAATTTGCAAGATCTCAGGAAGCTGCCTAAAGCAAACTTACTAATTCTGTATAAAATTTATTTCACATTCCAAAGTCTGTACAAGAAAAAATTTCCAACAGCATTTACAAATGATAAGAAAAATAAACTCCACTGCCAGTCTCAGGGCATGAAGTTCAATGAGCTTAAAGAAAGAACCCAACAAAGTCACACTCAGAGAGATTTTACTCAAATTACTTAAAAAGTAGAATGTAAGGAAAATATTTCGGTTGGTATAATGAATTTATAAAGAAAAATAGCGTGTTTAGTGTTTGGAGGAAATGTCCAAGATCAGTAGTGGCCTCTGAGGAGAAGCTTTGGAGATGCATCAAAGCACAGTGCGTAAGCAGGCTCTCTAACGATCCACTCCGAAAGAGCCACACAGTCTCCTGAGCACGACATCAATCCCTCTCAGAGGCACCTTGTCACCCGACTGCATTGCTTTGTAAGCCATTGGTGTGCAAGCGCCCAAGCTCCAGCAGAGGAGAAGCAAAAGCACCTGAGTGTGCTGAGGGCACGGTTACAGCCCACTTTCCTGGCAGCGGCCTACAGTGTCACCCGGGGCACGGATGAAGAGGCCCAACTCACATTACCTCGGTTCATTACCTCACTCCTCTCATTAAACAAACATTCCAACAAAGATCTAGACTCAGAGATTCTAGGTGAAATCAAACCTCTATTTAATGGGCAAACTAGCCCAATACTTTCTTTCAAGCCTTCACACAATTTGCAAACTCATACCACATTTACAAAGAATATGAGGGGCATAGCTAGCCACACCCTAAAACTCAGAGATTTGCTCTTAAGAATTATTTTGTTTCTTCCACCAATCAGCAGAGCAGCAGATGGACAGAAACACATTTCTAAAGCAAATCTCCTCAACAACTAAGACCAACATAACTCTACAAAGCCATCCAGCAGTGGTGGAGGAACCGTCAGTGACACAGCATGTGTTTCACTTGTGCAAGGCCTGCTGCTCAATTTTGTGCATCCCTCTCATCCCTTGCCCCTTAAACAACTCACCAAGCTACCACTGCAATCACCATGGCAACCTGCTTCCTCCAATTCATTGATCACTGAGTGATCATTCACAACCTGGCATATAAATTATGCTTCATTTATGTCATCAGTTTAACTTTTAAAATGATAATATCATGTGGTGGTGGTGGTGGTGGTAGTGGCACATTCCTTTAATCTTAGCACTCAGGAAGGAGAAGCAGGCAAATCTCTAAGTTCAGGGCCAGCCTGGTCTACAGAGTAAGTTCCAGGACACCAGGGCTACAGGGAAACCCTGCCATGAATGAATGAATGAATGAATGAATGAATGAATCAATGAATGAATGAAGTCTTTAAAGTTGGCATTGTAGAACAGGCCATTAATCTTAGAACCAGAAGGCAGAGGGAAAGACGGGCGTATCTCTGGGAATTTGATGCCTGCCCAATCTACATAGTGAGTTCCAGGACAGCAAAGGCTACATACAGAGTTAGATTTTGTCTCAATGAAAACATTTTAAAAGTTAGTGACAGGCTGGAGAGATGGCTCAGAGGTTAAGAGCACTGACTGCTCTTCCAGAGGTCCTGAGTTCAAATCCCAGCAACCATATGGTGGCTCACAGCCATCTGTAATGGGATCCAATGCCCTCTTCTGGTGTGTCTGAAGACAGCTACAGTGTACTTATATAGAATTAAATAAATAAATTTTTTAAAAAAGTTACTGACAGTAATATATACCTTTAATCCCAACACTTGGGAAATGAAGGAAGGATCAGAAGTTCAAGGAATGTGGGAGTTGAAACAGTCTGGGTTACATGAGACTGTCTCAAAACAAAACAAAACAAATCAGAGGTCTGGAGAGATGGCTCAGCAAGCAGGAGCACTGGCTGCTCTTCCAGAGACCTGAGTTCAGTTCCCAGCAACCACATCAGGCAGATCGTTATCATCTGAAATTCTAATTCCAGGGGATCCATGACCTCTTCTAGACTCTTAAGTTCACACACACACACACACACACACACACAGCATACTTACATACACTCACAAATAAATTTTTACGCTTTTTAAAAATTCATTTTTCTTCAGTAGTATATATACTGCTTAACTGTGCATGACCCAGTAACTAACCCCACACTATGCACAAGAAAGCAGCCTTATAAAACTCAGTGGTTTAACCTCAGGGGAAAACTAGACATGGAAGTGATAGGGGACTGTGTTGGAAGGAGGGGACAGAGGGAGTGGAGTAGGAGGAGTAAAGTAATGATAATGTATATACATACATTATTGTGTGTATATGTGTGAGGTATCTGGAGAGGTAGCTCAGGGGATAAAGGCACCTGCTGCTCTTGCAGAGAACCCAGGTTCTGTTTCAAGCGTCCACGTGGTAATTCACAACCATACATAACTCCAATTTCAGGGGATCAGATGCCCTCATCTGATCTCTGGGCACCAGACATACAAACTGTACATATTCAAACAAGCAGGCAAAACAATCAAACACATAAATCTATAAAATATTTTAAAATCAATTTTAAATTATCAAATAAAAATTATTTTATAAAACTATTTTAAGTCAATTCTACCATTTAGATACTTCTGAAATTGACTCTAAGATTGACAAGTCTTATGTACGTAATGCTGGGATAGCATGACATGGTCAGGCCTGGAATGAGTACAGTAACAACTATCAGATCAAATATGAACCACAGAAGGCCCTTAGCAGACAGCTAACTTGACAGAGCAATGACCTCAGACTCAGAACTCACGCAACATGCTTAGCAACACCAACGTCCCAAAGCTTATTACTCAAAGTGAGGACTGTCTTTTCTTGTTTTATTACTTCATGTGTATGGGTGTGCTGCTGCACGTATGTCTGTGTACCATACGCATGCATGCCTGTTGCCTTCAAAGACCAGAAAGGACACCAGATCCCCCGGACCTGGAGTTACAGATGGTTGTGAGCTACCATGCTGGTGCTGGAATAGAACCCTGGTTCTCTGGAAAAGTGGTCCAGCCTCAGAATGAAGACCTTAAACCCCAAGGCACCAACAATGCACTGGCCAGCTGAGCTCTCGAGAATAATGGCTGCCACATCTCAGAGAATGGTGCTTCACTGTGTTCATCTCGTCTCACACACCACTTGTGTGACATTATTAGATTCATCTTACTAACGAGTAAGCCAGAGTCTAGCCAAGTCTTAACCACGAGGCTACTTCCCCTTATTGTCCACTCATCCGCTACTTGCTAACCAAATGCAGTTCTTCAGCTACTGGGTACTCACTGTTAGCACTGAGCACGGACAAGGTTCTTCCCCGCCTTTGCAGAATTTATGGTAATGAGCCAAAGCGGAAGTACTGGATACCTTACTAGAAAATGTTGAGGGAAACGCACTACTATGATAACTGGCACTGGCACTGTGCTGCCAATTACACATGAGAACATTAAACATGCAAAGACTACCATCCCACACAGTAAGGACATGGAGAAACTGGACTCCAAGCACACCACTGGTGGGAATACAAACTCCACGTACACTTAAATCTTTGCTAGCACAAAATAACGAGGTATGAACTATCAAACGCACATTAGAAGTAATGCATTCTGAATGACATAAATCTCTGTCATTTCTTGACATAACATTTTTAGTAACTTTAAACACAGACCCCATTTCCCCCTCCTTTACATGGTATTAAGCTTGCACATAAGCAGACACAGTCCTGAGGACAAACAGCCTTTTGAAACTGGAAGTACTTAGGTTATACACATTCAGAATCCCGACGCCCATCTGTCTTTCCCTCATCTCCACCCTCCTGTTACAGTGCTCTCGCTCGGTCCCTCCAATGCATGTGAGCAGACAGACTACTGCAGAAGTAAAGCCATTTACTAGGCTTTTACCGGACTCCAATTGCAGCCGTGGGAAATGCCTCTCCTTAGGTTACTAAGCTATTATCAGATAGGAGCCATTCTTAATCTCCCTGGCTCCCTTTTCAGGAGAGTGTGCCAAGTAAAGGTGGAGGAGAAGAGGCCAGGTCCACAGTCACTTAGCACTCTTCATGTCCAGCGCGGACTCTGAACACGTTGTGCAGCTTCACACAAATAGAGGCCCACCTTGGTTTTATTCATTTTCATTTTATGTATATGGGTGTCTTATGTGTGTACATACATGTATGCTGGAGGAAGCCAAGGCAAGCATCTCCATTAGGGTGACCAGCATTGGAAAGCTCAAGGATGAGCTGCATTATCCCAACGAAGCTGCAGGAGGACACGGCATTCGCACCGCCCTTCATTCAGCAGAATGTGAGGCCTCTGATATGCAGCAAGAGTGCAAATCAGCACTTAGAAACTACAGGACCAAAACCAAACATGCACACAAACACCTTTTATGAGGCTGAAACTAGGGAGATGGCTCAATGGGTAAATCACTTGCCAGGCAAGTATAAAGACCTGAGTTCAAACCCCAGAACCGGGTTGGGGATTTAGCTCAGTGGTAGAGCCCTTGCCTAGGAAGCGCAAGGCCCTGGGTTCGGTCCCCAGCTCCGAAAAAAAAAAAAAAAAAAAAAGAACCAAACCCCAGAACCCACATAAAGCCAGGTGGTTGAACATATCTATATCCTGTGCCAAGATGGGAGGCAGAGACAGGAGAATTCTGGGGTGCCTGTGGGACACATGATGCACAAGACAGCAAACAAGAAAGAGCTGCTTTAAACAAGTTAGAAGGCGAAGACAAGCACACAATGGTGTCCTCTGACCTCATGAGTGCTGTAATACACACATGCCTGTGCGCAGACACAGACAGATATTTTTAAAAAGGATCCTTTTTAATAGCAAAGTGTTGACCTGCATAGTGTTTTTAAACCAACTGTGAAGTATATTTGATAGGGCTACAGAGGCGGCTCAGAAGTTAAGAATGCTCACTGCTTCTTCAGTAGTGTGGGGTTCAGAGCTAAGCACCCACATCAGAAGGCTCACAACACCTTTAACTCCAACTCACAAGAGCCAACACTCCCTTCTGGACTAGGTGAACACCTGTAAATACATGTGCACATATGCATAAACCAACACGCATACTGGCACAAATAATAATCTTTAAAACATAGGGTATAGTTTACATACAATGAAAAAGTCTTAATGTACAACTGCAAATAAGTTTTGATCAGTTACACTCTTGTGTGACCATCACTCTTTTAAACAAGTATGTGTGTGTGCACGTGTGCAGGACACACAGAGGTCAGAGGACAACTTTTGTATAGTCAGGTCTCTTCTTGCACTTTTACTCAGGTTCTGGGGATTAAACTTGGGTTTTCTGGTTTGCAGGGCTACATAATGAGACATACATACATACATACATACATTCATGCATACACACATAATGTACATGCATAATATACACATACATGCATGCATACATAATGCACATGCATACACACATACGTACATATGTAGATCAAGAGGAAAATATGGACAATCCAGTTCAAATTATTACAACAGTGAGGTGTTCATATGAATATAGTTGGGGTTTTGGGTTTGATTTATGCAGTATGAGGGATTTCAGCAAAGGCCTTGAACTAAGCAAGCATTTTACCAGTTAAATAAATACCCAGCCTCTGGTTTTCAGAGATAGATCTTGCTATGTAGCTCAGGCTGGCCTTGAACTTAAGATCTTTTTGACTTTAATTCCCAAGTGCTGGGATGACAGATGACTTGGCAGTGAACTCTTAAGCTTACGCTCCCAGTTACTCAAGCATACATTCAGGCTCTTGTGAAGATACTGTGTAGACATTTAATGTCCATCATCAGTCAACACTGGTAAAGAAAACCAGCTTACATAACGTGGACGGACTGGCTTTAATTCACTGAGAAGCCTAAGAGCAGACTGCGGGACATGTTAGTGCAGCTGCAATGGAGAAGTGTATACCAGCACTTAAGGGCTTCTGAAGGAAGGCAGACGTTCTAGTCCAGCCTGTGCTGCACACCAAGACCCTATCTAAAAAATAAATTTATTCTTTAAAAGGCAGAACTTCGGATTCTTAGAAGAAACTCTGCCTTTGGGCAGCAGCAGCAGCCTTACCTCCTGACAAGAGCTCTGTCAGGTCCTTCTGACAGCCAAGTCTATAGCAAACTTGTAAAACCTGCCCTCATAATCCCATGACCCAGCCCCTGCCATAGCCTTTCAGGAGATCTCTCCTACTGGTTCTGTTTCTCCAAGGCTAACAGATTTTGGTACCTGCGAGTCAGATGTTGCTGTAAAAAATACTTTATAAATGTTTAGCGTCTTTGACTTCCATGGAAATGAAGAGGCTGGAAAGATGTCCAGAAGCATGGCAGACAGAGTCCAGACTGCCCTGAGGCTGCTGAAGAAGTGCACGCATGGAAGATGAATTTGCAAGGGTCAAAAGCAGCAAAGCAGATGTGCAGCAGAGAAGGCACACAGTGTAGAGCATGCAAACATCCAACTGGGTGTGGTAGCACGAGCCTTTAATCTCAGGGTTCCACGGGCAGAGACTGGCAGATCTCTTGTGGGTTCCAGGTCAGCCAGAGTTCCACGGGGAGACCACGTCTCACAAAAGGTGAAACACTAGAAGACACAAACACCTCCACCAAGAGAAACCAGGACACAAACACCTTTCAGGGGGAAGGATAAGTGTAACGGGCACCTCCGGGAGACTAAGAAGGAAGTGAGGAGAAACAATCTGTATAAAGGAACATAGAGGCGAGCTGTCAGTAGTGGAACCTTCAAACACAGTAGCAAGATTTCTGAGTAACACGCGAAGTCCGCAGCCTAGCTTCACCCTTCTGCTTACGATAGCATGAGAGGAGAATAAACCGATGGCAGACATGTTAAATGAAGAACAGGACTAGGGCTGGAGAGAAGGCCCTGTGCTTGCTCTTGCTCCGTTGCAGAAGACCACATTAGGTTCCCAGCTACGCTGGTCAGCTCGCAACTGCCCAGAATCCCGCTGCAAGGGGTACGATGCCGCCTTCTAGCCCTCAAGGGCACCTGCACACAGATGGCATACATACAGACACACAAATATAATTAAAAACTTTAAATCTTTAAAAAAGAGAAAATAGGACTTGATGATATAGAAAATTCTCAGTTTATCTTGATCACAAAAGATGCTAAAATTAGAGATTCACTATTAAGAAAGCATTTGATGGAGAAAAAGCTAAGGGCGTGGCTGAACAACCTTTTACTAGGGTTAAAGACTGTGACTCATAGATTCCCTCTACCAACCCTAAGCAGAAGCTAAGAATAGAGATGAGATTATCCAGCAAGGCTCTATGGAGGACCCTCTTGACTAATAAGAATTCCTGAGATATACACAGGAGACCCACAAAGTTTCTAAGAATGCTTTATGAGCAGAAATACTGCAAGCTTGGGCTTAAAGGACAAAATGAAAGAAAGATCAATCATGTTAGAACTCCATGGGTGGAAGCACTGGTGGCTATCAGAATTCCACAGGGAAGAACCAGACTAATAAAACTACTCAAAACACTAACAAGGGGGGGACTTATTTTATTTAAAGAATACCTTTTTTACCCCCAAGACAGGGTTTCTTTGTGTCTGTAGACCAAACTCCATAGACCAGGCTGGCCTTAAACTCACAGAAATTCACCTGCCTGCCTCCCAAGTGCTCAAAGGTGTGCCACACTCCTGCCCAGCTAGTTAAAGAGGACTTACCATATTTATTGATTTTGTAGTATGGGACTGTGCCTATATGTGGGCACACACATACCACCACAGCATACATGTGGAGGTCAGAGGACAACTTTTAGGAGTCCATTCTCTCTTTCTAGCATGTGCGTCCTCAGAGATCAAACTCGGGTCATCAGGCATGGAGACAAGTGTCTTTACCATGACACCCCCATATCTGTGGCGCAGTGTTTTATAGTCAGGTACTATTCACAGTTCATCATCAAAGGAATCAGCAGGGCAGGAACTTGAAGGCAGGAGCTGATGCAGAGGCCATGGAGGGTGCTGCTTACTGGCTCGTTCCTTGTGATTTGCTCACTTATAGAACCCAGGACCACCAGCCCAGGGACGGCACCACCTACAATGGACGGGGCCCTTCCCCATCAATGACTAAGAAAAAAAATGCCTTACAGGCTTGCCTAGAGCACAATCTTATGGAGGCATTTTCTCAGTCTAGGTTCCCTACTCTCAGATGACCATAGCTTGTATCAAGTTGACATACAACTAGTCAGCAAACCCACAATTTTTCCTTAACATTTGTTTGCTATATATGTGTGCGCATGCATTCATGACACCACATGTGTGTGGACATCAGGACATCTTGAGGGACTGGGTTCTCTTTTACCATGTGAGTTCTGGGAATGAAATCCAAGCCATTAGACTTGAACGTAAGTGCCTTCATTTGCTGAGCCATCTAGTCAGTGCAGCAGGGAGGAAAGTGTAACATGGGTCTGAATACATTATGCTAAGTGAAATAAACCAACCTCAAGAGACAAATATATTATATGCCTCCATAAATATGAGGTACTTACAGCAGAAAAACCACAGCAACGGAGGCTAGAGAAATGGATCAGTGAGCAAAAGCACCTGCTATACAAGCAGAAGAACGCGACTTCAGACTCCAACACCCACAGAAAACGCTGGACGTGTGCACGTCTGCAATCCTAGTGCTACTGTGGGTATAGATGAGAGAACTACTCCGCCCTGAGGCAGGCGGCATCACTCCAGGTACACTGAGAGATCCTGGGTGGATGCAAAGAGATAGAGCAGGGCACAGAATGTCCTCCTCTGACCTCTGCACAGGCATGAGCACTGCGACACACTAGTGTGTACACAACACACATACATCGTAATGATAGTATAAGACTGATTGCCATGCTGGAGACAGAGGAGAAAGGGGAGTTGCCATTAGTGGCACAGAGCTGCAATTCTGCAAGATAAGGGGGCTCAGGGATGGAGGATGATGATGGACAGCTGCATAAGGACACCATAAGGACACGAATGTGCCCAACGTCACTAACAATACGCTAGAAAATAATGATGGTGGTAAACGTCAACTGTATTTTAAAATGCCTGAGGCCCTTTCATACTCTCCCCCCTCCTTCCCTACTTCCATCCTCCTGATGGAAACATTCCTAACTGCTATACTGTGCCTACTACACTTGTCCCCGGAGAACAGACATCTTCCCCTTTGATGATATCATGTTTTATTTTGGGGTCCTGCAATATGACTCAAGTAAAAGCACCTGCTACAAAACCTGACAATCTGAGTTCAATTCTTGGGAGCCACGTGGTGAAAGGAGAGCGGCATGTACTGCAAACTGCCTCTGAGCTCTACATTTGCACCACAGCACATGCATGCACGCATGCACGCATGCACACACACACACACACACACACACACACACACACACACACACACGCTAAATAAGTTTTAACCATTTTAAAGAACTAGCATCTTGGAGCTGCTGATGAACAAATGAGATTGCAGAGACATCAGCTCAGACTGAAGCTGTGTTGGGTTGAGATTTTCAGAGCCAGTGGAATGAATTAATGTATTTTACAGTGGGACAGAAAGGAACTTCTAGAGGCCACAGAACAAACTACAAGAGGTAAAAATGACCTCTAAATATGCCACATCCGAATTCTTATAACCAGTGACTGGAACTTTATAGCAAGGGGGTGGGGGAAAAGAAAGAGGAGGTGAATGTTTATAATTGAATTAAGGAGTTTGAAATGGGGGAGATCAGCCTGGATTGTCAGGTAGGCCCATGAGTCTAAACAGAGTCACAAGTCCTGTAAAAGAGGAGGAAGAAAGAACTCTGACAAAAACAGAGATAAAAGTAGTAAATACTTCAAGGCTAATATATATTGGACACTTCTATAAACCAAGGAATGCCAGTGGCCACCAGAAGTCCCTCACCTAAAGCTTCTGAAAGAATACAGCTCTCGTGACTTTGATTTTGACGGGAGAATCTGACGTCCCACATCCGACCTCCTGAACTGTAGAAGAACAGTGAATGCAGAGATCTGTCACAACACTGCAGCACATGACTTAACAGAGCCTGCTTGCACCAGGGGACGGTGGGGGAGGAAAGAAGTGATGTGGTTATGGACGTGTGTGTGTGTGCACTGAAGACAGAATTAACACTGGCTTCTGTGAAGCAGGAGACACTGAGGAGAGGACAAGGCTCTTGCCTCAAGTTAGCCACCTCATGAAACTAGGGAGAACCTGCTGACTCCACGACACCCGTGTCAGTGCAACCACAGTGAAAACTGTTTGGTTGACTGAGGCTGGACACAGAGAAAGAATTCTGATCACTGACTTTGATCACCATTCTGCTCTTTCTGGTTTTCTTACTAGCTGTATACTGTCCTTACCATGTCTAGCTCCAATCTTCTATACGTGAAAATTCAATAAGAACACACAGATCTGCAGGAAGTCGTGTTGAAGGGCAGGTATTTAGAACTCTGCCCTTTAAGCCTAGGGACAGGATCAGAAAACCGAGTTCCAGTCATCTGTTGACTGTTTACTGAGCACCTACTATAGGGCACGCCAGCCGCTATGCTGATGCTGGGCACACAGCAGCAGGAAAGAGATGGCTTTGGTCCCTAGCATCACAAAAGCTTACAGAAAAAGACAGACGTAAGGAACTGTGTGAGGGGTTGAAGATGGTGGCGATGTTAGTAAAGCACTTGCCTCCCAGCCGTGAGTGTGGGACTGTGAAAGGCAGCCTGGTTCCAAAGGCAGCCTGGTTCCTGGTTGAGCTAAGGCTTGAAACCCCGGTGACCCTGAAGGGAAGGTAGGAGCTTCGCCTGTTCCCAGGCACCAGGCCCCTGTCACTAGCCACAGCCCCCCATAGATTTGTGGTCATCAGTCACATATGGCAACATCCCAGCCCCTCCACAGGGAGAGGACATGACCATAGGTCACACAGGCTCAAGACAGATCTCCATTATAATGAGGTACCTAAAGGCCTGGAAGGCTTAGCCAATAACTTTCCTTCCCAGACACTCCTCCCTGCAAAAGGTATTTAATCTGAGGCCCACCCTGAGAAGTGGGGTACAGTTCTACTCATCCACTCTCCACCATGACAATAAACGCCTTAAAACCACTGACTGTCTCTTTTCATCAGGATCTGCCGTAGGGGAGCCAGAGAGGGCCTTCGCCTACAGAGCCACAGTCTAATCTCCTGTAGAAGGCCTCTCTGTGCTCCCAGTCACAGCCACCACCAAGTCCAAGCCCAGCCGTCATCAAGTCAAGAACTCTATCCCTGTTATGGGACCAGCCAGAGGCCCCTCCCCTCCCAGCATTCCCCCCATTTCCGGCTCCAGGCCAGATCCAGCCCATGGGCCCCCACTCTGTTCTCAGCTCTTCCACAACATTCAGCATTGCCTGGGTGTCTAAGAGTCTGAGAACCTGACAGACCCATCCTTGCAGGCCTGGTGACCCCTGCACTAGCTCTGGCTGTCCTGTGCCCCTGGAGAAGTGTCCCAGGGCTTCCCTACAGCCGACACCTTACCAGAGGCAGCATGGGGTAAGTGCAGTCACTTCTCTCATCCTGCCTCCCCGAGCAGCCCAACCCTGTGGTGGAGCAGACAGATGCCAGACCCAACAACCCCTACAGTGTGAGGACCTGAATTCACGCTTTAAAACCCATGTTTTATTTAAAAAAAAAAAAAAAAAAAAAAAAAAAAAAAAAAACTGGGCACAGTGACATATGCCTATAAGCCTAGCAGTGTGGAGATGATGGACTGCAGAGAGAGGCAAACTCCTGAAAGCTCACCAGCCAGCTAGTGGAGCCTTACGTGGCAACGTTCCAGACCAATAAGACCCTGTGGAAAACAAGAGGAAGGCACCCATGGGCCACCCATGGGCCACTCCTGGTTGTCAACTTGACTACATCTGGAATTAACTCAAACCTAAGTGGCTGGGCACACCTGTGAAAGATTTTTCTTAAATCACTTCAAGTAGGAAAGCCCACCTTTAACCCAGATCTTTTGAGGTGGAAGATACACCTTTAATCCGGGCACACCTTCTGCTGGCAGCCTATGTAAAGGACATGAAGGAGGAGGCCTGGCCCTCTGCCTGCTTGCTCTGGCTCTTGGGGCCAGTGTGCTCCTTCACTGGCATCAGACCCTCCGTCTCCAGAATACCAGCACGCACTGAAGGCCTCTGAGACAGCCGGTCTTGTGCACTGAAAAACTAGTGGATCCCTGGACCTCCCACTGGTAAAAGTCATCTTTGGACTAAGTGGACCACAACCTGTAAGCCACTCTAATAAATCCCCTTCGTGTGTGTGTGTGTGTGTGTGTGTGTGTGTGTGTGTGTGTGTGTGTAAGGGATATATATATATGTACATACATATGTATAGATCCATATACACACATATGCATATGTTCATGTGTATACATATAATGCACATATAGGTACATGTATGTTTATGTACACATTATATATGTGTGTATTACACACACACACACACACACACACACAGAGAAAGATTCATTTTTTAAGTTCTGTTCCTCTAGAGAACTCTGACTAATCCAGTACCTGAGGAATGAGACCATTATTCTTTGACCTTCATACAAATATGCATATATGCAACATACAAACAAACATGCACACACATGTGAAATAAACTTTTTTAAAAAGTGACTGGCAGGGGGTTGGGGATTTAGCTCAGTGGTAGAGCGCTTGCCTAGCAAGTGCAAGGCCCTGGGTTCGGTCCCCAGCTCCGAAAAAAAGAACCAAAAAAAAAAAAAAAAAAAAAAAAGTGACTGGCGGGGCTGGAGAGATGGCTCAGGTTAAGAGCACTGACTGCTCTTCCAGACATCCTGAGTTCAATTCCCAGCAATCACATGATAGCTCACAACCATCTGTAATGAGATCTGATGCCCTCTCCTGGTGTGTCTGAAGTACTCACACACATAAAATAAATATTTTTTTTTTAAAGTGACAGTGGTTAGTGCTACTAAAAAAACTCTAGTAGGGGCTAAGAAAAATAAACACTGCTTAGTTCTCACACCTGTCCTCTGAGGGAGGAAATGGAGACTCTAAACATTTAGTTCCCTTGCCCAGATCTCAAAGCTGGTAAACAGCAGGGTCAGGACAGAAAACAGGTGCGTGTAATCCCGTGCTGATCGCTGGGGAACCTGCTATGCAGAAAGGGCGGGAGAGCAATGAGAATGCTAGCTTTTGAGAGTTTCTGCTCTAGGAAGAGCTTTCTAAGTTTTCTACACTCACTCCATGAAGGTGAGTGTAGGAGAGCATTCAAAAAGCCCTTACCACTCTCCAAATAGAACAAAAGTTACACTATAATTAACTCAGTGCACCCAACAGGTTACTAGATATATTGGAAAGAAATCGCCATGAACAGCTTGCCCAAATTATGTCAGTTTTGAGCATTTTGGTTTATCTTCAGAATCAGCTTTTAGATAAATGTTTGAAGAAGAAAGCATCCTAACTGTGCCCCACCATTTCTGATTTAGAATAATTGCCTGATTCAATGTACAGAGATCAAGAGAGACAAAATGAACCATACCATCCTATGAACCTCTACTAAATTTATTTCATTTCAAAATTAACAACATGTTTTCATTTGCTGTACTTCATTCCAGGCCATCCTTTCTCACTTTAAAAAAAAAAAAAAAAAAAAAGTCTGAGCAGAAAGCAGCAGCAGCAGCAGTGAACCAGGTCACTGCATTTACAAAACACAGCAGCACTGCCTCTGATGAATGCCATGCCTTCAGAGATGCTTCTGCAGAGGTCTAAAGGGTGACACCTTACCTGGGACTCACACCCAGAGACCAAGGGAAGAAAACTTGGGACTCGAAGGCCAGGCTGGGCTAGCAAGTTCAAGGTCAGCTTAGGCTACGAAGCAAAACCTTGTCCCAATCAATCAAGATAAAAATACAATATAGCTGGTGTGGTGACAGACTACCTTAATCCCAGTATTCAGGAGGCAAAGGAAGGCTGATCCAAAACAGTAATCATCACTTACACCAAGGGTTTAAAAAGAAATAACTTTTGATTGATTGTTGTTTGGGGTCATTTGCTTGTTTTTGTTTTTGCGGGGTTTCTCTGTGTAACTCTGGCTAATCCGAGAACTCAGTCTGTAGACCATGCTGGCCTCAACTCAGAGAACTCAGGGATCCACTTGCCTCTACCTCCCGAGTGCTGAGATTAAAGGCCTGCACCACAGCCTCCAAACAAAATAACACATTTTTGACGTCTAAATTCCTGCCTCACCTCAGCTTTTTCCTTCTGAATCTCAAGCTGCCCAAGTTGGCCTCTCTTCCCCAGCACTAAAATTGTAAATATGTGACACCAGACCTGATCTATGTGATACTGGGATTGACCCCAAGAATTTGTGCATGCCAGGAAATGACAAAAAAAACTCTTCCAACTGAACTATACCCCTAACTCCTTCCACTCTATAAAGGCAAGACAGCACACATGTGGCAAACTCAAAAATATCCACTATCACTACATATAAAATCAAGCGCCAGGTACGGTAGTTCATGTCTGGATTCCCAGCACTTGAGAGGCTGAGAGAAGAGGTCTGCTGGGTGTTCTAAACTAGCCTAGGCTACCCAGTACAAGCTTCAGGCCAGCTTGGCCTATTGTGATAGACCCTATTTCAAAAAACTTTAAAAGTTAAGATTTACCCTTCAGGTGTGGCTTAGTGGTAGAATATCTGGCTAGCATGTACCTTGGGTTCAATCCACAATACTGCAATGGGAAGAAAACTGAAGTGTCAGACATCATCAACACCAAAGGCACACGGTAGATCCTAAAGTGTGAAGACAGGAAAACGTTCCAAGTCCCGGTGAATTCTTGTGGTAGTGAAAGTATGTACAAACTAACCATGACAGAGGGACGCGGGCATCACTTACACAATGTACAATTAAAAAGACACTGAAACACTAACAAAAAAATTCTAAAAATGTGGACATTATAGTACGCCCATATTTGGTTAAGTATTTATTGAGCAGTTGAAGATGGGAAGCCCTCACTGCAGGAATGATAACTAAACACATAGAAGGAATGTGGCCAGGAGAGCCTTGAAAGTTACATCACCTTGACTATTGTCACAAAGAACCCTCACTGTGACATTTCTCACTAACCAGGCAGAGACTGCATAGGGACTCAGAGACGAGGCTGGCAGCCAGTACAGCTCATTAACTCAGGCACTAAGACTGTGACCTTCCTGAGCTTGCTCCTCTCTCAGCACTTATGTCACAGAACTGCTGGTCAGAGCTGACGAGAACTGATGACCATCACACAATCCCCTAGAGAGGAAGAGTCATTCTAGTGCTGCCTTCAAGCCTTTTGCAATCATTTATTTTTATTTTATGGCATCGGTGTTTTGCTTGTATGTATGTCAGTGTGAGGGTGTCAGATCTTAGTTATAAGCTGCCATGTA
This sequence comes from Rattus rattus, assembly GCF_011064425.1. Lineage (NCBI taxonomy): Eukaryota > Metazoa > Chordata > Mammalia > Rodentia > Muridae > Rattus > Rattus rattus. The sequence continues at coordinate 250,932,097 of NC_046154.1, forward strand.
GGTGCTGGGAATTGAACCTGGGTCCTCTAGAAGAGCAGTCAGTGCTCTTAACCGCTACGCCATGTCATCAGCCCCCCCAGCCCTTAAACTTTTGATGTAACTTAATTGGCTACTGGTCTTGGGAAAGTCAGACATTTTTTATATTATACCCATTATGATTCAAGTTTTTAATATTTGAGCAAAAATGTCAAAGACCTGTAAACAACACATCTATATTCAAATTCAATTTAAAGACCGAAGAACACTCTAGGTTTCAAAATGAACTATGTAAAGCAGTAACCCCAGCACTTGGAAAGCACGGGTAGGAGGGTCAAGAGTTCAAGGCTAAATTCAGCCATATTTTAACCTTAAGGTCAATCTGGAGTTTAAAAAAAAAATCCATGTTTCGCTCCATCAGGTCTCATTTGCAAGAGATTCCTAATTGTGTAATAGTGAGGGTCCAGCATGGTGGGGCGCTCCTTTAATCCCAGAACTTGAGAGGCAGAGGCAGAGGCAGAGGCAGAGGCAGAGGCAGAGGCAGAGGCAGGGCAGAGGCAGAGGCAGAGGCAGAGGCAGGTGGGCAGAGGCAGAGGCCAGAGGCAGAGGCAGAGGCAGAGGCAGAGGCAGAGGCAGAGGCAGAGGCAGAGGCAGAGGCAGAGGCAGAGGCAGAGGTAGAGGCAGAGGTTGAGGCAGAGGCAGAGGCAGAGGCAGGGGCAGGGCAGAGGCAGAGGCAGAGGCAGAGGCAGAGGCAGAGGCAGAGGCAGAGGCAGAGGCAGAGGCAGAGGCAGAGGAGGCAGAGGCAGAGGCAGAGGCAGAGGCAGAGGCAGAGGCAGAGGCAGAGGCAGAGGCAGAGGCAGAGGCAGGCTCTGCGTTCCAGGCTGGCCTGGTCTACAGAGGCAGTTCCAGGGCTACACAGACAGACCCTGTCTTGACACCCCCTCCTCCCCAAGAAAAGAGTGAGGGGCAACAAACCAAACACAAAAATAAGATATTTAAAAAGAAAGGGGACTTTTCAGAGCACTCCTTCCAAGGACTGCTCAGTGCTCTCGTCACTGGGTCCACGTACCTTAACCATGGTGGGGGAGTGGCCCAGATTCAGTCATTGGACCCTCAAATCACTTCATCTACGAAACTACACCATGAGAAAGTTGAACTTCAACAACTACAGAATTGAGACCACTTCAGGAGTTCCCTCCTGGCACCGTGGCAGGGCGCCCAATTTCTGCCTTAACATCTGCAGACAACGAGTCTAATATAGTCCCTCTTCTGAGAGGACAGAGTTAAGGTGTGGTGGCTCAGGCCTATAATCTTAGCATTTGGAAGGTAGAAGCAGGAGGATCAGCAAACAGGATACTGGAGAAATGGCAGCAGGCCTATGTTTGAAGCACACAGATCGTGTCACATAAAAATATCTGTCCAGGTATCCTTGTCACACACAAAAATTAAGTAAAATAAAAATCTGACCCACATTTTCCTGTTAGACAAAATCACATCTTTGTGGTTTGAAAGACCCAGAACATTTAATCCATTTCTATTTCCACGAGTTAGTTTCAGCCTGAGGCAACCTATGGAAAAGGACTAATGTCTGTGAGGGGTTTCTTCCTTCATGGGGGAAGAAGGAGAGAGTGTCACACTATCTGTTCTTTCAATTCCTAAACCTCTACACTCCATACTGGCAGCATCTTTTGCTCTAACTTTCTATGCCTTTGAATTCCCCTCACATCAACCTCTCCTGAAGCGTTAGCCACACCTGTTCTCATCCTATGCACTTTCGCCTCTCATTTCTTTTCCAGTACTTCTAAGTACTGCATCTGGCTGAGCCCATTCTGCAGAAGGATGACTCAGCCATTCAAAGGACAGTCTGAGGGAAATACACACCTTTAGCAAGCAACTGTGCTCTTACTTTTACTGTGCAGCTAAACTCAATAAAGTGCTGGGGGGTGGGTGTGGTGGTGTATACCTCTAATCCCAACACCCAGGAGCTAGAAGCAATGGCTCTTGAGAGTTCAAAGTCAGCCTGACTACACACTGAGTTCCAGGACAAGAGCCTGTTTCAAATAAAGTAAACAAACCAGCCCTGCACTCTACTTTGCAAAGTTAGAATTATCTATCCTATGGGAGGCAGCGAGATGGGTCAGGGGTAAAGGCATCTTACCACCAAGTCTTGACAACCTAGGTTCAATCTCCAGGACCCACAGGTGGAAAGAAAAAAAATAAACAAACTCATGCAAGTTGTCCCTGGCCACAGAAACAGACAGACAAGGTGAACTAGAAAAACAAAGCAAAGTACCAATAGTTGACATTTAAATGCCTCCTTCTGAATAAAAAATTGACAGTCATTCATTCATCTTTCGGACTCCAGCCTCATGCACTCAGGTCAACATATATGCCACTGCCAAGAACATAAATCATGACAATGAGATGGAAAGTAATTCTGAGAGGCTCATACTTGTTTAACCCCATTTTAACAATATAAAGTCTATACCATCTTCATCCCCATTTTACAGCTCGTGAGGTCACAAAAAAAAAAAAAAAAAAAAAAAGACAGAAGCAAGACCATCAGCCACAGAACTACAAGTGGGGCCACTGCTTCAGCCCAGCCAGCCTGACTCCAGTATTTACATTAACTATTAATACCCGTCAGCTGCTTGTCCACCATTCTGATAAAGTTATTTTCTCCAGTATCAGACAAGCAACTCCACCTCACTCTACAGAGAAAACAAAATATTTGCCCTTCATGTTAATGGTGACAGGCTGTTTAAAATGTCCCATGTACACTGAGGGTGTGGCTCGGCGGGACAATACCTACTCATCTAGCACTCGTGAGGCCCTGGGTCCTAATTTCAGCATCTCAGAATCCTTACCTCTTGGCATCCATTTATATCATCCCCTCCCACAATGTGTACGAAAGAGGACACTGGAGAAGTTATGGTATGTGCCTTCTAAACCTAACGCACAAACCCAGGAGAGCGAACGCTCAGTAAACTGTGGGAAAGGCCCTGTGAGGAGGAACTGAGTCAACCCCCTAGAAAGCCTGCGTGCACCAAATGGTCAGCTACACCGGCAGTCACAGTGGAGGATGATCCACCAGCCTGAGTTAAGCTTTCAGATAACCACACCATCACTTAACATGTTGCAGTCTCTTTCAAGACCCTGACCCACTCAGCCAAGCTGCTCTCAAATACCTGACTCACAGGAGACAGAAGCAGGCAGATCTCATGAGTTCAAGGCCAGCCTGGTCTACAGAATGAGTCCCAGGACAGCCAGGGCTACCCTGTCTTGAAACACTCCTCAGCTCCCCCAAAAAGAATAGTGATGTGTTCATTGATTTTCTTGTTTAGGGGTTTGGTGGGTTGTTTTGTGTGGTTCTCTTTTAATATGTACGCATGTGTGAATGTAGTGTGTAAGTAGGTGCACAAGTATGCAGAGACCAGAGACTGTTTTCTGAGATCTGCTGCTGCTCTCTGCCTTATGCCTTTGAGGCAGGGCCTCTCCCTGAGCGTGAAGCTTGTCCACCCCCAACACCCCACTCCAGACTGGAAGCCCCAGTGGTCCTCTGTCTGCCTCTGCCTCGTTCTGGGGTCACTGGCATTGGTGGGACCATGCCCAGTTTGTTTCATAGGTGCTGAAATCCAAACCTGGGTCTCCTCTTGTTTCTACCTTTCCAGTTTTGTTTTGTTTTCTTGAGAAAAGCTGCCCTGGAACTCCCATCTTTCTGGCTTGGGTTTCTGAACTATGGAACGATAGGGGTAAGTCACCATGCCCACTAAGTTTCCTTGGTTTCCAGACTGCAATAAGACCTCTTGCATTGACACTGACCACCTTCCTTCCTCTGTGCGTCCATCTTTAGTCAGGCCTTATGCTCACCCCATGTCTGCAATCAACAATGTACTCCTTTTCTTTTTCAAAGGCCTTCTAATTAAAATCCCACAGAAAGCAGGGCACAGTGGCACACGGCCGTAATCCCAGCATTCTGGAATGACATTGGCAAGTGAATTTCTGAGTTTGAGGCCAGCCTGATCAACGTAGTGAGTTCCAAGACAGCAAGAGCTACAGTGAGAGCTACACCGTGACACTTTGTCAAAAAAAAAAAACAAAAAACAAAAAAAAAAAAACCCTCAACTTTAGTATTTTCTCAGGCAGGAGACAAATGTTCTATACAGAGTAAATATTTAATTCATGTTTATAAATTTTATATTCATCGGGTTTTGCAGAGCATCTACTATGTCCCAAGAAGAGCCTTTGAGGCTAGGAATGAAAGAAAGCAAGCTGAGCACGCAGTACTGTACTGTGGCCCTAGTTAGTCAGGAATCCAGTGCAGAAGACGGCAAGACCCATCCTGAACAATACATCAAGAGCCTTCCTCAAGACGGGAATGGAAGGGAGAGAAGGTGAAGCTGGATATGGCGGCTCATATGTATCTGCAGCACTTAGGGTCTGGAGCAGGGGGAGAGTGCCCTGAGTGCTAGGGTCCACACCACAGTAGGTTCCAAGTCAGTCTAGGTTACAAGAAGGACATCTGTCTCAAAAACCAAAGGGTTGGTAGAGTGTTCTAGCAAGCATGAGGCCGTGTGTTCAAACACCAGCCCTGAGAGGGGGCGAAAGAGTCTTTTATATAGTGGGCATCAAAGAATGCTATAAACAGTGGTTCTTAACCTTCCTAATAGTTCGGCCCTTTAATTCTTCATGTTGTGGTGACCCTCAACCATAGAATGATTTTTGTTGCTACTTCATTACTGTGATTTTGCTACTGTTATGAATTGTAATTAAATATTTTTGGAGGAGGTTTGCTAAAGGTTGAGAACCACTGTTATAGACTATTAGGTTTCCTTCCTTTTGTCTGGCCCAAGTGCTCATAAGTGCCTTTGGAAAATGTCAGGAAGCCAAGCTCAGTTTCTTCTATCTGGGGTGGTCTTTATCTTGTTCAGAGGAATTAAGATGCATCTCAAATATCACCTTCTCTTTAAACTTTCCCATCAATTCATTAATAAAAAGAAAAAGCTGTCTTGACATTCTCCTACAATTCTGGGTTTGCACCTAGACTTTATTTCGTCTTCTTATAACCACCTGTCACACTTTCTGCCCCTCCAGACCAATGACCATATCTGACTTACCTTGATCTCAGCTCAGAAAAACACCTGGCACATTACATGCCTGGAACAAAAAGTCTGCTGAATGACTAAATGAAGTTATTACTTCAGAAGAATCCATAATTACTACTGGGTGACCCAAACTTTATGGTTTTGCCCTTTATGGGCTAAGATCCTGTTTTATACTTTTCTGAGTCCCTCCCTCGCAGCATTTGGCAGAGTATTAAGGACATGGGAAATCTGCAATAAATACTTTTAGATGATGAGAGACACATTACACTTCTCTCTCTCTCTCTCTCTCTCTCTCTCTCTCTCTAATATTAAAACAACAAAAAAACAAAAACAAAAAAAACCCCAAAACAACAACAACAAAAAAAAAAACAAAACCTTAGCCCTAGTGACTCTAGAAACCCTTGTTAAACAGGACACTTCTCAAAACTACTGACAAAGAATTGAAGGAAATGCTAGCCCTGGACAACAGACATTTTTCTTTGGGTATCTCTCTGAAAAAAGCAGTAACAGTCTGCTTCTTTCTAAGGTGTAGGCCTTTAATCCCAGCACTCCGAAAGCAGAGGCAGGCAGAAGTCTGTGGATTCAAGGCTAGCCTGGTCTACTTAGTAAGTTCCGGGTCAGTCACAGCTGCACAGTAAGACCCCACTTTAGGAAATAGAACAGTTAACTATTAAAAGCCTTTTGATTTGCTATGACAAACACCAGTATATGAAGCTCGGTTTAACTTTCAGCCAAGGGTTCCCCTCCCTACCATGATGGGGCTGTGGGCCAGTTGGCTGTACCATTTCACGCCTGGAAGGCGGTTCATTTTCAACAATAAAACTTCATAAGTGAACCTTTTTTGTTGGACGGGGCTTCTACAGTAAGCCCTTAAGTTTCACTTCTGGAACATAAAGATCGGGCTGCAGGCTTTAGCTTCAGACTTCAAAAACTTAAAATTTGGGGGCATTCCGGACACTTTTTGGATTTTAAAACTATGCACACCCATGAAGCACTGGTGTAATCTCATCATATTTAAGTTATGAGGTTCATGTTCTTAGTCTTCACACATTTTATGCCAAGTATGCTGGCAAACAGTAAACTGACCACCAATATGCCCTTTGGTTATGCCATTTAACAAAGAGAAATCCTGACAAAGACAAGCTGCGCTGTGCTTACACACCTATCCTGCAGTTCTCAACATCAGAATACTTGTCTCTTCTTGGAACCCTTCCTTGTATGTGCTGAACACCGTGTCAAGCATTTTATGCGAATTCTTTCATTTACTACCTACATTCCAATGTAATAGGTATTGCTAGTTTCATTTTCTAGATAAGCAATCTAAGCATGGGTTTGATAATCTAACAAGAAAAGCTCCAGAACTAACCACTCTATAGTATTATTAGTATTTTCTTATGGAGCAAGGAGGGCGGAAGTCATCAAAGGTACAGACAGTCAAAATAGTCACAGTCTCACACACACACACACACACACACACACACACACACACACACACACACACACACGAGACGGACACTTCTTTGGCGGTCAAGTTTCAAATCTGCGGAGCCCTGCTGACCTGCAGACACCCATGCTGCTATACGGTCGTCAGGTCCAGGTGACCATTCTTGCCGTGAGAAGCCTGAGGATTGCACCTGGATCCTCCAGGTTTGCACAAGGGCCGGGAGAAAGCGCCCGACCGGTCCCAAACAGATTGCACACACTCGGGGAGCACCCAGGGCGGGAACCTAGCTGCTCCCTAGCAAGCACAGCCACGCAAGGCGGTGCACAGGTGCACCGTCGCACCCGACTGCCAGGCCGAGTGACCAGGGCTTTGCGACCCCAGCCCCTAGGGAAAGGGCGGGACGGGAGTGGAGGACTGCAGGAGGCAGTCCCGGGCTCAGAGCCCGCAGCGCCGGGCCAGTCCAGGGCGCACACGGAAGGGTCGCAGGGAGAAAGGATGCTCGAGCGGGGCGGGGCCGGTGGGGGAGGGGGACCCTGCCCGAACTCTCACTCACCGCCTCGTTCGCCTCCTGGCCTGGGCTCCGCGGCTCGCCCCACTCCGGTGCCAGCCGCTCACGTATCCTCCCGAGCCTCAAGGACCAGTCAGGCTGCACCAAGATGGGGAGAGGTCCGCACGAGCCGAGGGAGCGTGGCTAGCGAGAACGAGGGGGTGGGGAGGGTGGGACGGTCGTTCTCGCCGCCGGGGACACCGCAGACACGACCGCTGCCGGCTCTACTCAGCCACGGAAGCTACGGGCCCTCCCACCACACTGGGTCCCGCCTCCGCCCCACCCCCACCTGGGAGCGACAGCCGTGTCGACCAATCAGAAACCTAGCGCCGTCAGGGCTGGCCCGACTTAGGGGGCGTTCGCCGAAGGAAGAGGAACGAGGAAGGCTAGTACGGCGGCGCGACTTCCTGTGACTGACAGCATAGCGCAACCAATCAGTAACTGAAAGATGACTTCATTGCTGAGGAAAGTCTGGAACTGGCGGAGATGATGCCAGGAGGTGGGAGGTCGGCGATGAGCCGGGGGCGGAGTCTGGGTCTTAAAGTGACCGTAACCCATCTGATCACCCTGTCAAAGGAAGGGTGACCGCGGAGCTACCCAGGGTTCGGTGCCCAGCCTGGAGGTTTACTGCAAAAATCCTGCAGCCTTCATCTCGGCCCTTCCGCCTGTTTTTGCTCCGCGGAGACTCCCTCGTCAATTATTCCACATTCACATTTCCCGAAAGGAGACAATAAATTCCGCTCTGGCATGGAGCCTGAATTCTATCATGTCCCTGCCCTTTCGTGGACAAGCGCTTTCTTTCTCTGAGTCAGTTCTCCTCTGATAAAAGGACCGACACCTACCTTCCTAGAATGATGAGATTATATATCAACAGCGAACGTACTTGCAACTGGAGGAAAAGGGCTGAATGAACCCAGAAGATTTTATATGGCGCCCCACTGCACTAAACGAATCTGGGCGGCTCTTCCAACTTTAAAATTCTGAACTGCGGGTGTGTAGCCAAAAGTGGTGTGTGTGTGTGTGAGAGAGAGAGAGAGAGAGAGAGAGAGAGAGAGAGAGAGAGAGAGAGAGAGAGAGAGAGAGAGAGACCATAACTCAAACATTTGAAGAGACTGCCTACTAAAGAGGTGAGACAGTTAAGCAAGGCCCACCCCTTTCTGGAACACCACCCCTTACCCCAACAAAAGGAGAGAGCGCTAAAAAGGAGAAATAATTCGGACTTGGTGCCGTGGCATTTGCGAAACACTTTCCCTGGGGAGATATAAACAAGGGTCTAGCTCCTCCTTTTAGGGAGGATAAACCGAAGTAAGATTGCCCCAAATCCAACCTGGAAAACCAATGAGTTTATTGGGCTTACGAAGAAAGCATGGCTGGCCCTTAAAGCAGCGGGATCACCAAAAAGTTGCACCCCAGCATGGATGATGATGTCCTCATGTGCTGCGCACACAGTTCAGTTAAACTTCCAGAGACTACACACTCTAGCCAGGTCACAAGAGGGCAATCAGGAGGGAGGGGAAACAGGAAGGATAAGCTGGAGGAAGTAACTGGGATCCAATGAAGGCTCAATGACCCTCCCCAAATCCCTCCTTCAATGCAGGAACACCCACAGTCAACAAGTCCAATGTTGAGGGTCTCTTGCAAGATAGCTGTATGTTTAGAGGACAGTGCTGCTGGACACAGGGGAAAGGAAGGGCGGTACCCTCACTGAAGGTTCTGGAGAACCAGAGTCGCCAGGGTGGGAGGAGGAGGTAACACTGTAGAAGAAAAAACCCACAGGGGCATCCTAACGGTCTTGGGAAGGCACAGTGACTGAAAGGAGGTAACTCATGTTACATCTCAGACAGAATTATTCTGTTGGCTTCCGTTCTCCCCCCGGAGGTCTCCCAGACTGCTCACTGATGTGTGGTTCTGTTGGGCAGCAAGGAGGAGGTGCAACTCTTTCTATCCACTGCAGTAAGCCAACCGGGCCCTGAGTAATTCCCAATTATTCATCTGTAAGTCAGCTTCAAGTTCCGTACCACGTGTCTCATCAGACAACCTTGGAGGTAGGCCAGATCCTGTGGCCCCTTAATCACACCTTCCCTCCCAAGATAAAAAAAAAAAATTCCACAAAGCTCTAACAAAATCACATATTCAATAACTATGTGCTATATAAACACAAATTTTAAATGAAATATATATTTTATATATATAAAACATGGTCTCATGTATCCCAGCTGTCCTCTAACTTGCTATTTAGACAAGGATGACTTTGAACTTATGACCCTCCTGTTTTCATCTCCTAGGTACTGGGATTTTGAGCACTCATCCCCGCACCCTGTACAACTCATTCCTTCTTGAGTAAGACACCAAGGGGTGAGACAGAGGAGATTTGGTAAAGCATAGCCTTGGGGTACCTGTGCTAAGTGGGGAGAAGCTAAGGCAATGTTTGAGAGACTTCCACACTAGGCTAGGTCCTGACTAACAGATGACACATGCACCCTCAGAGGAGAAAGTCCTCCAGCCTGGAATTACCGGTGTGGTAAAGATTTCTCCAAGATAAGCCCAGGGCAGGGCATTCTGGATATTGTCCACAAAGAGACAACCCTGGTGTAAAAGCTGAGGCGAAAAAGAACCACAACCATACGTTATGAGTTACTGGAAGAGCAGTGTGTTCATTCATGTCTGTCTGCAGGGCAAGCACCTATGAACTGACAAGCCCGCCACCTTACAAATAATCCTGTTCTTCCGTGAACGACTTGCATTTTTTATTATATATATTTTGTGTGTCTATACATGTGTTTATATATGTGTGTACATATATTTGTATATATATTCAAAGGACTGTGTTTTCTTATTTATATTATTTAATGTACGTAGGTGTTTTGCCTACACTTTTATCTCTGCACCATGATCATGCCTGATGCTCTCAGAGGCCAGAAGAGGGTGTCAGATCCCCTGACACCAAAATTACAGATGTTGTGAGCCACTATGTCAGTGCTAGGAACTAAACTCAGACCCTTGGAAGAGCAGCCAGTGCTCTTAACCCCTGAACCGTCTCTCCACACATTAAAAAATACTTTTAAAAATTATACAGAGGAGCTGGAGAGATGGCTCAGTGGTTAAGAGCACTGACTGCTCTTCCAGAGGTCCTGAGTTCAATACCCAGCAACCACATGGTGGCTCACAACCATCTGTAATGGGATCTGATGCCCTCTTCTGGTGTGTCTGAACAGCTACAGTGCACTCATATAAATAAAATAAATAAAAAATATTTTTTAAAAAACTACACGGAATATGTCTACGTCTACGACTTTCCCAGTTCCTACCCGTCCCCAATACAATGGGGTTATAGTCCCGTTTCTTGTTATTGTCCCTTAGATGGCAGCTGACTGGAAGTGGACATTCTTCATTTTGTCAGGACCTCTGGGAGATATGTGTCATTTTTGTTCTTCTAGCTAGCATTCTCTGTCTGTCTCTGTCTCTGTCTCTGTCTGTCTTCGTCTGTCTCTGTCTCTCTCTTTCTCTGTCTCTCTGTATGTATGTCTGTCTGTCTGTCTCTCAAACCCTCTTCCTTACCCTCTGTCCCTGTGCTGTCATGGGAAAGGCTTCATCACTCACATTGCAAGAACAAACCTATGCTCCAGCCAGTCTTGACAACCACTGCAGTATTTATTGCTACAACCATCACCACCATCACCACTACCACCATCACCACCACCACCACCACCACCACCATCACCACCACCACCACCACCACCACCACCCCACCACCACCACCACCACCACCACCACCAACCAACCACCAAAAATAAAGGGGTTGGGGATTTAGCTCAGTGGTAGAGCACTTGCCTAGCAAGCGCAAGGCTAGGTTCGGTCCCCAGCTCCGAAAAAAAAGAAAAAAGAAAAAAAAAGAAAATAAAGTAAATCTAGGCCAGTGAGATGGCTCTGGAGTAAAGGCCCATGCCAAGGCCAGCATCCTGAGTTTGATACCCAGAACCGACATGATGGGAAGAATAACTGACCACAAGGTGCGTATGACCCATTAGAGTCCAATCAGAATGAGTCCTGAGACTTCTGTTCACAGAATGAAATGGAGACGTTCTCTGCTGGGCCTCCTGAGCTGTCCTGGAGAGGGAATCATCAGTAAGGATGCCGTGCAACACAAAAGCAGACGGAGGGATAGCGCTGTAACTCATTGGTAGAGCACTTGCCTAGTACACTCACAGCCGAGTTTACACACACACACACACACACACACACACACACACACACACACACACGACAGAGAGAGAGACAGAGACAGACAGAGACAGAGAGAGAGACAGACAGAGACAGGGAGACAGAGACAGGGAGAGGGAGAGACAGAGAAGGAGAGAGACAGAGACGGAGACGGAGACAGAGGAAGAGAGACCATGTAAGAGAAAGCTTATAGTCAGAATTTATTGCGGGAGGACAAAAGGGCTGAAGAGGAAGTTGAACAACACCGGGGAAAGAGAAGGAGGCCAGCAAGCCCCAGCTTGAGCTCGTCTTGGCCCGATCCTCAGCTGGAGAGCTCCAACAGTCTGCGGCACAGGAAGGTTTTTGTGTCTCAGTTTCTCAGTCCCTGGCTGCGGGCCTTGAGGGAGCCATGCTCCCCGAGGCAGCTTTCTTTAACTGAGGGCGGCCGTTGGGAATTTGGGGGCAGCCAGAAACCGTTAGCAGCCTCTGACAGCCGGGTGGCGGATGAAGACACTGGACTGAGGTGATGTGAGAGAGGCCGCCCCTCCAGAGCTGGGCTTTCTACTGTTGACGAATGTAACCAGTGAAATGTCTGGGTGTGGCCAGAAGATGGTGAGTCTGTGTCCTCCCTGGACACCTGGTCTCAACCATGGCAAGCTACATCTTTATATTTCTGTCAACAAATTGGGTGACTATAAAATTGGGTGAGCCGAACTGGTCCTTTGCCTCAAACTAACCTTATCAGCGGTCCTTTCTACTCCACCTCCCTCAGATTCTCTATCCACAAACTAGTCTAATTCACTCTTCCTTATACAGGAGACTGAGAGCGTGTCTCACGTAGCCCAGGCTAGCCTCAATGTCACAGTGTAATGAAGGGTGACCTTGAACTCCGGATCCTCCTGTGGCCACATCTTGAGTACTGAGATTACAGGCACACACCACCATGCCTAGATTTCTCTTACATTTTTCTCAACTCTTTGAAGGGGGTGGGGTGTGCTGGCTCAGAACCTTGAGGCCTGATAGGCAAGCCATTCAATTTTGGCCTCCGTTCATGGTCCCTGTGGTTAATTCTTCAATACAAATGTAGGACTTTGAACTTAAAGCTGTTAATAAGCAGCATACAAGTTATCATTTTTCTATCTTTCTTTCTAAAGCACTAACCCTGGCTGGCCTGGAACTCCTTCTGTAGACCAGGCTGACCTGAACCTCACAGAGATCCACCAGCCTTTGCCTCCTGAGAGCTGGGAACACGAGTTTGTACTGTAACTTGTTTTTTTCCACATGATCATGTTGTCACTTCTGAAAGACAAAGCCAATGACAGACCATTTTGGCAGACCGCTAGGCATGGATCCCACACATCCAACCTGGAATCCACATGCCTAGAAAACACGCCCGCTTATCCTCTCTTCTCTGTCTCTCTTCCTGGGTGATTTCTCCAAGGGAATCTCTGGGTCCTGACTGAACTGTTCTCAGGACTTCGCTTCCCGTTGCTTAACTTCTCGTTCAGATAGGTCCTGCGGCCCGGAAGGTCCCCTCTTCCTCTTGAATCCAAATCCCCACTCTCTCATCCCATTGGCTCCAGGAAGCCCTTGGTTCTTCCTCTAAACATGGATCCTTTCTCCCCTCTAACACTATACGGCTCCTACGAGGCCATGTAGGCTGATAACTAAGTATCTTAAGGGCATGATGAGGTTTACCCCGGTGTAGTCTACTGCTCTTATGATCCCATACTACAGATAAGGAAACTGAGACCTAGTGAAGGCGCATGCCTTGCCCAATATCACAAACCCAAACGACAGCAAAGCCAGAGTCCAGATCCTAAGATTAGATTCCTGCATACGCTTTGCCAAGTATTTATTGGCTGCATATAGAGGGATAAAGGAAATATTTAAAGATAAAATAGGCCAAGCATGGTACATAATGTATGCCTTTAATTCCAGCGCTCAGGAGGCAGAGGCAGGAGGATCTATCCCTCGGGGTTCCTGGTGAAGCTGGTCTATGTGAGTTCCAGGCTAACCAGGGCTACATAATGACGTGCACGGCAGCCATGCTGTGAAGATGTTGGAGAGGAGAGTTGAGTCTGCTGGGGTCCAGTAAAGACAGAGACAGGTTTGTTTGATAGACAGGACTGAGGTGGGGCATTTTAGCTCACAGCACTCTGTAAACACAGGGCTTGTTTGAACAAGGGAGACATCTGCTTTGCTTTGGGAGATAAGGCTCCCATGCTTGTTTGAGGTCCTGTTGTTAAAAGAATGCTAGAGTGAGGGATGCTGTGTGCACCTGAGAGCAGGAGCCAAACTAAGATAAGAGTTACCTGGTAGGGCCTTGCCTCTGTGTGTGTGTGTGTGTGTGTGTGTGTGTGTGTGTGTGTGTGTGTGTGTGTGGTGAGTGTAAGTGTAGAGTGTGGCCTGTGTGTGTGTGTGAGTGTGTGTGTGTGTGTGTGTGTGTGTGTAAGAGTGTGGCCTTTATGTGTGTGTATGTGTGAGTGTGTGTGTGTCTCTGTGTGTGTGGTGTGTGTGTGTGTGTGTGTGTGTGAGAGCAAGAGTGTGTGGCCTCGGGTTGGGGATTTAGCTCAGTGGTAGAGCTTGCCTAGGAAGCGCAGGCCCTGGGTTCTGGTCCCCAACTCTGAAAAAAAAGAACCAAAAAAAAAAAAAAAAAAGAGTGTGTGGCCTCTATGTGTGCGTGTCTGTGTGTGTGTCTGTGTGTATGTCTGTGTGTATCTGTGTGTGTGTATGAGCGTGGTGTGTGTGTGTATGTGTGTATGAGCGTGGTGTGTGTGTGTATGTGTGTGTGAGTATGTGTATGTGTGTGAGTTTGTGTGTGTGGTGTGTGTATGTGTGTGTGAGTGTGTGTGTCTGTGTGTGAGTGTGTGTTTCTGTGTATGTGTGTGAATATGTGTCTATGTGTCTGTGTGTGTGTGTGTGTCTGTGTGTATTTTGTAGCCCAGGTCAGACTTGAACTCCTGGCACTCAGCCTGCATCTGCATCCTGAGTCCTGGGATCTTGGGTGTTATTATAGCCACCACACCCAGGCCATAGTTTGTTAGTTGGACCGGAAAGACTGAAATGGGTGTGGGAAGCTGAGAGTACAGCTCAATGGCATTTTTGCTGTTTTTCTCTCCACTTGCTGGGGATCAAGCTCAAACATTGCTAAGAAAGTAGGAGCTCTACCACTGATTTATATTCCAAGACATATTTTCCCCCTATGTTCTACAAACCCTTTCTTTTGTTCTGAAACCATCCTTGAGCAGTGGCAATCACTGTTTAATATTCCCATAATAGCACAGCAGGGGAACTGTAGCCGGCAACAATGAATTGAATGTTTCAGAGTGGCTATTAGGAAGGGGATTGAATGTTCTTAACACAAGGTGATGGATGGATGGAGATAGATAGATAGATAGATAGATAGATAGATAGATAGATAGATAGATGAATATATAACCCAGTTGGCTTGATTTTAAGCATTGCACATTGTACACCTGAAATGGCATATCACACTGTATACCATAAATATGTACAATTATAATGTGTCGATTAAAAAATGTTTTAGCCTGTTGTGTGGCCTGTGGGAGGTGGACCAAGAGGATCAGGAGCCTGAGGCTATCCTCAGCTAATCATTAGTTTAGGCTACCTGGTTTCATGTTTCAAAAAAAACAGGGTTGGGGATTTAGCTCAGTGGTAGAGCGCTTGCCTAGGAAGCGCAAGGCCCTGGGTTCTATCCCCAGCTCAAAAAAAAACAAAAAAACAAAACAAAACAAAACAAAACAAAAAAAAAAAAAACAGGGTTGGAGAAATGGCTCAGCCGTTAAGGTTAAGAACACTGGCTGCTCTTCCAGAGGTCCTGAGTTCAAATCCCACAACCACAGGTGGCTCACAGCCATCTGTAATGGAATCCAATGCCCTCTTCTGGTGTGTTTGAAGATAGTGACAGTGTACCCACATACATGAAATTAATAAATTAATTAAAAACAACCCCCCCGCAAACAAGTGGACATATATATGTAAATATAGATTCAAATCCTATGTAATATACATAAATACTAATAATTTTAGTGTGTAATAAGCCCTCAGCAAATTTACTTTAATTAAATTGAATATATAAGCCCTGTGATAAAAGCACACAGCCTTGTGAGCAGTGCCATACACCTATAGTCTCAGCACTCGGAAGGCTGAGGCTGGAGGATTGCTGCAAGTCTGAGACCAGCCTGGTCTACATGGTGAATTTCAGGCCAGCCAGGATGATATAAGGAGACCCTGTCTCAAAGCAAACAACAGGGGCTGGAGAACTCATTCAGATCTGAGTCAGGTTCGCAGCCCCGTTGTCAGGCAGCCCACAGCCTCCTGACACCCTCTTCTGGACTCCACGAGCATTGCACTCAAGTGCACACACCCACACATTTACAGATAATTTTTTAAAAAATCTTTAAAACAAATGAACAATAACAACACAACGAGTCTCTGTTTAAAATGTTTTTGGAGTCAGAA
Source organism: Rattus rattus (assembly GCF_011064425.1). Lineage (NCBI taxonomy): Eukaryota > Metazoa > Chordata > Mammalia > Rodentia > Muridae > Rattus > Rattus rattus. Next base: position 250,947,854 of record NC_046154.1, read on the forward strand.
ATGGTGGTGCACACTTTAAACCCAGCACTTATCTTACTCAGGACCCATGAGTAACTCTGTTTCCTCAGTGCCATTTTAGACTCCTTTGAAGTCTTAGCTTTATCTCGCAAATAAGAAAAAGAGGTCAAACAAGTAAGGTGACCAAGTGCTCCAGTTTGCAGGAACAAAGTAAAGACTCAAGACAGGACAAATTTCAATGGCCGTTCCATCTACAAAATACTTTCCGAATCTTGAATTACACAAATCGGGCAAACTCAGAAATGTCAGAATTTTTTTCATTATCACAACCAGTATCTCCGTCTCCCGAAGACACACAGTGCTTTTCAACCCTGGTTCTAGGAACCAGAACTCTGTCACCAGTCCCTTGCTTGGCTCTCTCTGGGTTCTTCAGAAAAGAATACAGATATGGGGCGTTTTTGGTCTGGTTTTCTATGCTGATATTTTTGTCGCTGTTTTGGTTTTGTTTGCTCGATCCGTGTAGAGATCAAAGCTAGAGCCTCAAGCAAGCTGGGCAAGCCTTCTGACCTAAAACATATTCTTACATTGATCTGTGTGTTTTGAGCCAAGCCTCTAGAAAGCCAGAGAATGAGTTTTCATCTCAAGTGTGAAGAATCCAAACTGGGGCGTCTTTGCTGGAGGAAAGCGTAACTGGAGAGATCGACTTTAAAAGCTGTTCTTTGGCGCCCCCTGGTGGTTATGATCACAACATCTTTTTAGAGTTTTGTTTGTTTTGCTTTTGTTTTGTTTTGTTTTGTTTTGTTTTGTTTTGTTTTGTTTTGTTTTCCGAGACAGAGTTTCTCTGTGTAACGTTGGCTGTCCTGAAACTCACTCTGTAGACAGGCTGGCCTTGAACTCACAGAGATCTGCCTGCCTCTGCCTCCTGAGTGCTGGGACTAAAGGCGGGCACCACCACCACCACCACCCCAGCCCACAACATCTTTTTTTTTTTTTTTTAAAGATTTATTTACTTGTTATATATGAGTACATTGTAGCTGTCTTCAGACACATTGAAAGAGTGCATCAGATCTCATTACAGATGGTTGTGAAGCACCATGTGGTTGCTGGGAATTGAACTCAGGACCTTTGGAAGAGCAGTCAGTGCTCTTACCCACTGAGCCATCTCTCCAGCCCCACAACATCTTTTTAAAATTATTAATATTTTAGTCCTTTCTAAAGAGGAAGAAACAACATCCAAGAAAAGCTAAATTAATGATAAACATTAAAGTTTTTATATCATGGCTTCCAGTCAGTTATATAAGGAGGTGCTTTTGAAAAATAAACTAAACCAAACATTAGCAGGATTTTGTGTATGAGTGTGTGAATGTGTGTGACTGTGTGTGAGTGCATGTCAGTATGTGTGAGTGTTATGTGTGTGAGTGGGTGAGTGTTTGTGAGTGCGTGTCAGTGTGTGTGAGTGTATGTGTGAGTGCCTGTGTATGTGTGTGACAGTGTGTGTGAGTGTATGTGTGAGTGCATGTTAGTATGTGTGAGTGTATATGTGTGTGAATGTATGTGAGTGTGTGTGAGTGTATTGTGAATGCATGTCAGTGTATGAGTGTGTGTGAGTGTGTGTGAGTGTATGTCAGTGTGTGTGAGTGTATATGTATGAGTGTGTATGTCAGTGTATGTGTATGAATGTATATGTGAGTGTAGGTGAGTGTATTGTGAGTACATGTCAGTGTATGAGTGTGTGTGTGAGTGTATGTATATGAGTGTATGTCAGTGTACGCGAGTGTATGTGTATGAGTGTGCTGTGAGAGTGTGTGTGAGTGTATGTGTGTGTGAGTGTATGTGTGAGTGCATGTCAGTGTATGAGTGTGTGTGTGAGTGCATGTGTGTGAGTGTGTGTCAGTGTATGTGTATGAGTGTGTGTGTGAGTGCATGTGTGTGAGTGCATGTGTGTGAGTGTGTGTCAGTGTATGTGTATGAGTGTGTGTGTGAGTGCATGTGTATGAGTGTGTGTCAGTGTATTTGTATGAGTGTGTGTGTGTATACGTCAGAGGAGGACACTTGTATCCTGTTCTATCATTCCTCACTGGAGCTAGGCTGATGGAACACATGTCGGCAATCCACCTGTCTCTGCATCCCCTACATAGCATATAGGGGTTACAAGCACAATTGGCCTCATTCAGCTTTTTTTTTTAACCCAGATGCTGGGAATTCAAACTCAGGTCCGCCCTCAGCAAGTCCTCATACTTGCTGAGCCGTCTCTGTAGCCACAGTATTGTTTAGTTGTTTGGTCGTTTTTCTTCTCTTAAATTAATTCTGCCCAAGCTGCCATAGTGCAGGGTGGGGAGTCTCAGGTCCACAGTTAAAGTGCACGCTGAAACAGCGCAGTCATCAAAACACAAAAGATTCCACTGCAATACTTCAGCGAACCAAAATTAATGCACGACATCCGCGACAACCAAACACTAATTTTGTTTGTTCGTTTTGAGACAGGACTTTTTCTGACTTTTACCTTTTTCGGGCGACAAGGTCTCATGTAGCCCAGGCAGGCTTTGAATTCACTGTGTAGTCAAGGCTGGGCTTGGATTTGCACATCTCCTGTTTCTAGCTCCCGAGTTCTGGGATTGTGGGTATGCGTCTCTGTAGTGAGCTTAGGTCTTTGTGTGGTTTGAATAGGTGTGGAATCTGTAGACTCCTGCGTTTGAATGCTTGGCCCATAGAGAGGGGCACTATCAGGAGGTGTGGCCTTGTTGGAGTGGGTGTGTCACTGTGGGCTGGGCTTTGAGGTCTCCTATGCTCACACTACACCCAGTGTGGCACACGATCCTCTGCGCTAGCTGGGGATCAAGATGCAGAACTGCCAGCCCCTTCTCCAGCACCATGTCCGCTTGCACACCACCACGCTTCCCACCACGATAATAATGGATTAAACCTCTGAAACTGTAAGCCAGCCCCCATTAAATGTTCTCCTAAGACATTCTTGTTCCCCCAGCCCTTTGGCGTTGGGATAGAACACAGGACCTCAGGCACGCTAGGCAAGTACTTTACCACTGAACTCTCCAACCCAATATCAAATATGAAACACTGATGAGCGGTGAGCAGGACCTAACGCTGTGCTTGCCCTACCACCTCACTACTGACCTGAGTCCGGCAAGCATTGGAAAGAAAGCTACCTCTGTTCCCAAACGTGAAGCTCCAGGACCCTTGAAGGCAGCACTTCAAAACTTCACTGTAGGAAAATGGGTGGACTTGCCCACTGTGGTGATTTAAACTTGAGTGTCCCCATAGACTCATATATTTGAATACTTGGTCCCCAGATGGTGGCTGCTTGGGAAGGATTAGGAGATGCAGCATTGTTGAAGGAAGTGTGTCATGTGTCCCTGGGGGGTCGCAAGAGGTTTCAAAAGCCTCCTGGTATCCCCAGTGGCTCTCTCTGCTCTCTGTTTGTGGGTCAGATGTGAGCTACAGATGTCACCACAGTGCAGTGTTTGCCGCCTGCTGCTCTGCTCCCCACCGTGACAGTCAGGCTCCTAACTGCCTGGAGTTGTAAGCCTCGATTAAACACTTCCTTCTGTAAGGTGCCTTGGTCATGGTGGATTATCACAGCAAGAGAAAAGTCACTAAGACACCAACCAAACAGTTCACAAAAGTAAGGACATTGTTATATCTCGCCAGGGAAGTAAAGGTCTTCCATAGGAAGAAAGATTTCTTCTTATTTTTGATTTTGTGTGTTTCTATGTTTGTTGTTGAGGGAGTTGGTTAAGTGCACATAAGTGCAGTACCTGTGGAGGCCAGAAGAGGGCACCAGATCCCTGGAGTTACCGGTGGTTGTAGGGCACCTGTGGGTGCTGGGAACTAAGCTCAGGCCCTCTGCAAAGCAGCCAGTGCTCTTCCCCCTGATCCGCCTCTCCAGCCCCATTTTCTGTCATTCTTTTTATATGAGCTCTCACCGTATAGCAAAGGATGACCTTGAACTCCTGATTCTCCTGCCTCTGCCTCCCAATTGCTAGGTCTGTGGGTGGGTACTACCATACCAGGTCTCTCTCTCTCTCTGTTTTCTCTTTCCTTTCTCCCTCCCTCCCTCCCTCCCTCCCCCCTCCCTCCCTTCCTCTTTCCCTCCCCCCTCCCTCCTTTCTTCTTTCCTCACAGTCTTGGAGCCCATAGCTGGTTTTGTAGGTAAATGTTCTTACCTAGCAAGGCTATTGGCTTAAATCTGATCCACATAAAGGTGAACTGAGATGGCCAAGCATGATGGTGCACACCTTCAATCCAAGTACTGAGGAGGCAGAAGCAGGAGGATCCCCTCAAGTTCAAGGCTAACCTCGTCTACATAACAAGTTCTAAGGCAGCTAGGGCTACATACAAAGACACACACACACACACACACACACACACACACACACACACACACGCTTCCCCTGTCTCAAACAAAACAAAACAAGACAAAACAAAACAAAACAAAAAAAAGGTAGACCCAGAGAATCAACTCCACAAAGTTGTCCTCTGATCTCCACATTCCAAAAATGCATGGTAGCACATGTGACAATTAATACATTAAACAACAACTTAATTTCAGTGTCTCGTTATGTTGCTCAGGCTGGCCTTGAACTCCTGGCTTAAGTGATTGTGTTTGGTTCATTTGTTTGTTTGCTTGTTATTTTGTGGTTTTTTTCTTTTTTTTTTTTTTTTTTTTTTTTTTTTGCTTTTGTTTGTTTTAATCCACTTGACACAAGCCTGGGTCATCTGGGAAGAGTGAGCTCCAGTTGAGAAAATGTTCAATTAAACCAGACTGTAGAGAAGTCTATCAGATCATTTTTCTTGCTGATTAATGTGGGAGGGCCCGGTTCGCTGTCCACAGTGACCACCTCTGGGCAGGTGGTCTTTAACTGTATAAGGCTGAGCAAGCCATGGGGAGCAGGCCAGTAAGCAGCATCCTTCCGTGGCCTCTGCATCAGCTCCTGCCTCCTGGTTCCTGCCTTGATTTCCTGCCCAGTCTTCCCTGTGTGATGGACTGCAGGCTGTAAGCTGAAACAAGTCCTTCCCTCTGCAAGCGACATTTGGTGGTGATGTCTGTCACAGCAATAGACCCTAACTAAGAGTGTAGACCTTGTCACTCAGCATCCAGTAGATCACAGATGTGTACTGCCACAGCCGCCTGGCCTCACTCGTGTGGTTGCAACGTGTTTATTCTTACTGCCTGGGGGAGGACATCACAGCAGATATGTCTGTCCTGCTCAAACATCCACCCATGGCATACTTATGACTACTTCCATGTAGGGTCGACCCAGAGCCCATGGGAACACTCTTGGGTACACACGCATCTCTGTCAAGGAGCTGCTGGGTCACAAGGCTTCCCAGCTTTGACGTTTTCCTATCCATCTGTCCAGCCTTCTCATTCTTTCTCTCTCATCTAGACAAGTGGCACTGGAGGGGGTCGAGGTGCCATTCAGTTCAGATTTCCTTTTCATGCGTTTGCTTGGCTTTGAATAGCGTTGAGTCTGGCCTTGGTTTTTTTTTTTTTTTTTTTTTTTTTTTTTTTTTTGGTTCATTTTTGAGCTGGGGACCAATGTTTTTCAGGGCCTTGCTCCCTAGGCAAGCCCTACCACTGAGCTAAATCCCAGCCCCTGGCCTTGGTTTTGTGTTGTCGGATTTGGTGCTAGGTGTGTGCCGAGCAAATGTTTTACGGTGAAACTACGCTCCTGGGCCCCGTCACTCGCAGTTACAGCCACTCCAGCGAGTACACATTCTTTAAATGGGTCGCCCTCGTCTCTGCCCTGATCCCACTATGAATATTTCTAAGTCTTGAGTTGTTTATTTTTTGAGGCGGAGTCTCCCACAAAGCTTTATAGCCTTGAACTTGTGACATGGCTGATGATGGCTTTAGCCTCCTGACCCTTCTGCCTCCACCTTCGAATACTGGGGCTACACTCGGTGGGACTTTAAATTTGCACTTTTCTGATGACCCTGGAGCTGAAGTACTTTTAGATGTGTTTTGGTGACTGTCCTAGTTCGGGTTTCTATGGTGAGGAGGCACCTTGACCATGGCAACTCTTGTAAAGGAAAACATTTCATTGGGGCTGGCTTACAGGTTCGGAAGTTTAGTCCATCACTGTCATGGTGGGAAGCATGGCAGTGTGCAGGCAGACCTGGTGCTGGAGGAGGAGCTGAGATATATACATCTCGATGCAAAGACAACAGAAGTGAAAGAGACACTAGGCAGGCTTGAGCTTCAGAGACTTCAAAGCCCACCCACTTCAACAAGGCCACACCCACTCCAACAAGACCACGCCCACCCAGCAAGGCCACACCTACTGCAGCAAGGCCACACCTACTAATAGTGCCACTCCCCACAAGACAATAAAGGCCTTTTTTTTTCACACACACAATCTCACACTATATATCTTTTTTGGTAATGTGTGACACACACTCTATCCATTTACACCCACATTGGAATGTCACACACATGCACAGGCACAATTGAGGGGCACATACATACACTCACATACATGGATCACATGTACACACAATTTTCACACACACTGACATGCACTTCACACAATCCAGGACTCACTCACAGCACAGGCACATACATACACAGGCACATTGTCATTTGACACTCTACATACACCTGGGCATGTACCTGACACACACACACACACACACACATGCACACACACACACCCACATACTGTCACACAACAGGCACATACATACACAGGCACATTATACACAATCCACATACCCTCAATGACACACTTGACACACACACATGGCTCACACACACTCATACACATGCACTCACACACACACTCATACATTGACATGCACTCACACATACACCCACATACTGTCACACACATGCACAGGCACATACATACACAGGCACATACATCATCATGCAGTATGTGCACACACCTGACACACATACAAATCACACAACACAATAAAATACACTTCACACACTCAACATTCCTCATGCACACACCCTTGACATTGACATGCACTTTGCACATGTCCTCTCCACACCTGTCACACACATCACTTTCACACACACAGTGCACATGGATCCCACACATATACACACTGACACTTGCACTCACAAACACTGTGGAACCACACACACACACACTCCATACCTCTGACATGCACCACACACAGTCACACACACTCACACTCATACACAAAATCCTGCTAATGTTTGGTTTAGTTTATTTTTCAAAAGCACCTCCTTATATAACTGACTGGAAGCCATGGTATAATCAGTTGGCCTTCAACTACTGTGCCCTTCCTGCTTACGTCTTCCAAGTGCTGCGATTTCATGCATGGGCCAAAAACCCAACTTTAATGTTTATCGTTAATTTAGCTTTTCTTGGATGCTGTTTCTTCCTCTTTAGAAAGGAATAAAATATTAATAATTTTAAAAAGATGTTGTGGGCCGGGGTGGTGGTGCCGGCCTTTAGTCCCAGCACTCAGGAGGCAGAGGCAGGCAGATCTCTGTGAGTTCAAGGCCAGCCTGGTCTACAGAGTGAGTTTCAGGACAGCCAAGGTTACACAGAGAAACCCTGTCTCAGAAAACAAACAAAACAAAACACAAGCAAGTTTTTCTTCTTCTTCCATTTTTAAACAAAAATTATTAACATTGTGTATATGTGTGCGTGCACATACATAGCCTTTGTGTGGTCATAAGAAGGGGACTTGCAAAATCGTTCTTTCCTTCCACCAAGTGGGTTCTGGGAGTCAAACTCTGTCACCGAACTTTCATGGCCTTTCCTTTACCCACTAAGCCATTTACCACCTCCCCCACCCCTCTCTCTCCTTCTTTTTATCTTATTTCATGTGGGTGGCTGTGGTGGTTTGAACACACTTGGCCCAGGGTGTGGCCTTGCTGGAGGAGGTGTGGCCTTGCTGGAGGAGGTGTGGCCTTGCTGGAGGAGGTGTGGCCTTGCTGGAGGAGGTGTGGCCTTGTTGGAGGAAGTGTGTTGTTGTGGGAAAGGGCTTTGAGACTCTCCTCCTAGCTGCCTGGAGAGGCTGCTCCTGGCTTCCTTTGGAAGAAGATGTAGAAGTCTCAGCTCGTCCAGCACCATGTCTGCCTGCCTAGATACCACCGTGCTTCCCACCATGATGATACTGAACTAAGCCAGCCCCAGTTAAATGTCGTCCTTTATAAGAGTTGCCTTGGTCATGGTGTCTGTTCATAGCAGTGAAACGCTAAGAAAATGAATGTTTCGCCTGCATGTATGTATATGTCCTGCGGGGTGTGTGTGTGTGTGTGTGTGTGTGTGTGTGTGTGTGCGTGCGTGTGCATGTGCACGCGCACGCGCACGCGCATGTGCGTGCAAAACGCACACACAGTGCCCATGGAAATTGGAAGAGAGTGTTGGAACCCCTAGAACTGGAGTTCTGGACAGGACCTGAACCTGGGTCCGTTGTAAGAATGAGCGTTCTTTTTTTTTTTTTAATTTATTTATTTTATGTATGTAAGTACAAATGTCCCTCTCTTCAGACACAACATAAGACACACATCAGATCTTATTACAGATGGTTGTGAGCCACCATGTGGTTGCTGGAAATTGAACTCAGGACCTCTGGAAGAGCAGTCAGTGCTCTTAACCTCTGAGCCATCTCTCCAGCCCAAGAATGAGCATTCTTTTTTTTTTTTTTTTTTTTTTTTCTTTCTTTTTTTCGGAGTTGGGGAACGAACCCAGGGCCTTGCGCTTCCTAGGCAAGCACTCTACCACTGAGCTAAATCTCCAACCCCAAGAATGAGCGTTCTTAACTACTGAGGCATCTCTCCAATCCTCCAAGACCCTCAGCTATGGCCCATTAGGAGTTACTTCATGTGTGGCCTGAAGGGCTGTTCTACTTGGCTTTTTCATATTGGCTTTCCTATGTGACATTTGTTGACAGGCCCTTTTCCTGTTGCATTGCCCTGGAACCTTTGTAGAAAATCAATTGACCGCAAATAGCAGACTCTTCCACAGTTTATATGTCTGTCCTTACACGAACGCTCCCCTGTCTGTCCTTACACGAATGTGCCTCTGTCTGTCCTTACACGAATGCTCCTCTGTCTGTCCTTACAGGAACACTCCTCTGTCTGTCCTTACATGCACACTCCCCTGTCTGCAGCAATGGGCATTTTACTAAGTTTTGAAATCAGATAGTAAAATGTTTCCAACTTTGCTTTTCTGAAGAAGAAAAAAAAGAGCTTACTTTAAAACTGTATGTTCTAAGCTGGGGGATGGCTCAGTGTTAAAATTGCATACTGCCCTTTATTCGAAGTTTGGTTTGGTTCCCAGCACCCACATGATAACTCGCACTTCCCTGTAACTCCAAGTTCCTGGAACCTGATACTTTTTCTCTGACCTCCTTGGGGTTCTGCATACATGTAAGGATACACAGAGAGACATAAACAATAAAGCTTTATAAAAGCAAAACAAAAACAAGAAACCTTGATGGGCATGGTGGTGCACACATAAATAACCAAGCTGTGTATAAACTTTGTCTCAAAAAAAGGAAAAGAAAACAAATAAAACCCTATGTGTTTTGCTTTCTGACATTGTTGCGATAAAATGTAAAATATAAGGCACATGTCACTCACTATGCTGGACTTAATTTGGGTTTCTTCTTCTTCTTTTTTTTTTTTTTCTGAATTCATTTTGGTTTTTGAGATAGGGTTTCCCTGTGTAGCCCTGACTGTCCCAGAGGCTCTCTCTGTAGACCAGGCTGGCCTCAGACTCACAGAGATCCACCTGCCTCTCCCTCTCTCTCTCTCCCTCTCTCTCTTTCTCTCTCTGCCTCTCTCTCTCTCTCCTCTCTCTCTCTGCCTCTCTGCCTCTGCCTCTCTGCCTCTCTCTGTCTCTCTGTCTCTGCTGCCTCTGCCTCTGCCTCTCCCTCTGCCTCTCCCTCTGCCTCTCTTTCTCTCTGCCTCTGCCTCTGTGTCTCTCTCTGTCTCTTCCTCTGCCTCTCTGCCCTCTGCCTCTCTGCTCTCTCTCTCTCTCTCTCTCTCTCTCTCTCTCTCTCTCTCTCTCTCTCTCTCTCTCTCTCCTCTCTGCCTTTCTGCCTCTGCCTGTGGAATGCTGTGGAATGTGGTTAAAGGCATGAACCAGCCAGCCTAATTTGGTAATTTTTGAGTAACATTTCACTATGGAACCCAAGCTGGTGTCAGACTTTCCGCAATCCTCCTGCCTCAGCTTCTTAAATGTTACTGTTGCAGGCATATACTACTGCACCCAGGTATATTTAATTTTTTTATTTATTTAGTTTTTATCTTTTCTTGGTTTGTTTTTTACTCTTTTCTTGTTTGTTTGTTTGTTTGTTTGTTTGTTTTTCAAGACAGTGTTTCTTTGTGTAGCCCTGGCCATCCTGGAATTCTTTCTGTAGACCAAGCTGGCCTCAAAGTCAGAAATTTGCCTGCCTCTGCCTCCTGAGTGCTGCTGGGATCAAAGGAGCATGTCACCACTGCCAGACTGTTTGTTGTTTTTTCTTTGTTTGTTTTAAGATTTATTTACTTATTATGCCTACAACATTCTTGCTGCATGTATGTCTGCAGGCCAGAAGAGGGTACCAGATCTCATTACAGATGGTTGGGAGCCACCATGTGGTTGCTGGGAATTGAACTCAGGACCTCTGGAAGAGCAGCCAGTGCTCTTAACCACTGAGCCATTGCTCAGCCCATGTTCTGGCTTTTTGAGATAGGGTCTCACCAAGTAGCCCTGGCTTGCCTGGACCTTGATGTGTAGACCTACTGGGCTTCTGGCTTGTGACGATCCTTTTTTTTTTTTTTTTTGGTTCTTTTTTTCTTTTTCGAGCTGGGGACCGAACCCAGGGCCTTGCGCTTCCTAGGCAAGCGCTCTACCACTGAGCTAAATCCCCAACCCCTGGCTTGTGACGATCCTTTTCCGCCTCCCAGTTCCTAGGAATACAAGTGTGCACCGACATATCTGGCTTTTAAGATTTCCTCCTGATGAATAGCAGAGTTCAAAAATTATAATTTTATGCTATGTAATAATTGCTTCAAGTGAGAATAAGGCCATTACTTTAAACTTCATTTGGAGGGATTTTTTACTTACTATTGTTCCCTGGGTTTATGAGTGCCATTAAATAGCGCAATAAAGTAGAAGGCACAGAGAGATGACATAAGGACCAGGAGAAGTACAGAAAAATGTAGCAGATGCAACCCAGGGATCCAGCAATGTGAGGGACAGCCGGAATGCTGGGATGCTGCATGGGGGCTTGGGGTACTTTAGAAAATACCCCTAGTGCTCTTCCTGGCTCTTAGCACCAGACTGTAGAGCAGAACGCCTTGCATGTCTCTGCTCCACAGGATGATGGTTCCTGGCACAGGCAAGCCTCCTGCTGGCATCTAAACGTCTCCAGTCTCCAGTCTACTCCTTCCTGTCCGTCCCGCACCGGGACGGAATCCCCACACATGAAACAATGTATCTTGATCATCTCCAACCCCTGGTCCCCTCTCCCTTTCCTTTCCTTTCCTTTCCTTTCCTTTCCTTTCCTTTCCTTTCCCTTTCTCTTCCTTCTTCAGAGTTCCCCAGTGACAGCTAAGTGGGTCAGACCCAGCCTCACCAGCCCTGAATCTGTGAATGACGGGGAGATGCAAAGCCTTTACGTGGGTAACTTGAGCAGATGTGCTGTCTTTCCCTCTTTAAAAAAAATAACAAAAAAAACAAAAACCTTTTTTTAAATAAGAGAGCTAAATCCCCACCCCAAAACACCTTTTTTTAATAAGAGAAAAACTGCATGAAAGAAATGTCACACACAATGAGTTCTCATGGACCAAATCCCCTTGTAATTACTTTGAAAGCTTCCAGGTCAAGAGGCAGAGCTCGGCCAACCTCCCAGCAGCCTTCCTGACTCCCCAGAGGAAGCTCTTACCTGCCGTCTGGTTTGCTTGCCTTTCGGTTTTGTGTTTTTCTTGAGACAGGATCTCAGGTAGCCCAGGCTGGCCTCAGACTCCCTATATAGGAAGAGATGGTGTCTTAGCTACGTTCCTGTTGCTGAGTTCCTGACAAAGGCGATTGAAGGGAGAAAGACTTTATTCTCACTCACAAGCTTGAGGCTTTGTAACATAGACAAGAAGTGAAGTGGAGGAAACCGGCTTCCTGCCACTTTGCTGCCTTCCTTTATTTTATACAGTGGGGGTCCCCAGAGAACCATCCCACCCACTAGTGACAAGCATCTTCCCACATTATTAACCTGAACAAGATAATTCCCCATAGGCAGGCCTACAGTCCTTTCTCCCAGCTAATTCTACAGTTGGCGAGTTGATAATGCTAACCTTTATGCATGGCCTTGAACCTTTTGTGTATGTGTGTGTGTTTGCACACTTATGAGCACATGTGGTGTGTATTTGTGGTGTGTGTATGTAGTGTGCGTGTCTGTGGTGTCTGTGTATATGTGAAGTGTGGCATGTGTGTGTGTGGTATGTATGTATGTGGTGCGGATGTGTGGTATGTGCATATGTATGTGGTGTGTATGTATGGTGTGTGCATGGTGTATGTTGTATATGGTATGTGTGTTTGTGATGTATGTGGTGTGTTTATGTGTGAGCACATGTGTTTGTTATGCATGTAGTATATGTGCATGTGTGTGGTGTGTGTGTATGAGGAGTATGCATGTGCTTGTAATGTGTATGTTGTGTAGGCAGTGTTATGTAGTATATACGTGGTATATGTGTGTGGTGTGTATGTATGAATTATGTGTATGTGTGTGTTATGTACATGTGATATATATATAGGAGTTATGTGTATGTGTGTTATATATATTTGTGTATATATTATGTGGTATGTGTATGTGGTGTATGTATTTGATGTATTTGGTGTGCATATGTGTGGGTGTGAGGTAGTTATGTATATATGTATATATATGGTATGTCGTGTATGTGTATGGTGTGGTGTATATGTATGTGTGGTACATGTATGGTATGTATATGGTACACCATATACACCATAGTATGTATGTGATGTGTGTTTATGTGTGGTGTGGTATGTGGTGTGTGTGGTGTGTGTGTGTGTTGTGTGTGGTGTGTGTGTATATGGTGTGTGTGTGGTGTGTGTGTGTGGTGTGTGTGTGTGTGGTGTGTGTGGTGTGTGTTATTGGTGTGTATGGTGTGTGTGGTTGTGTGGTTATTATTGTGTGTGTGTGGTGTGTGTGGTGTGTGTGTGGTGTGTGTGTGTGTGTGTGTGTTATGTGTGTGGTGTGTGTGTGTGGTGTGTGTGTGTATGTATGTGTGTGTTATGGTGTGTGTGGTTGTGGTGTGTGTATTGTTGGTTATTATTATGGTTATTGTGTATTGGTTGGTTGTGTGTTGTGTGTGTGTGTATGTATTATGTGTGTGTATGGTTATTGTTATTATTGTATGTGGTTGTTATTGGTGTTATGTTATTGGTTATTATGTGTGTGTGTTGTGTTTATGTGTGTGTGGTGTTATGGTGTGTGTGGTGTGTGTGTGTGTGTGTGTATATGGTGTGTGTGTGTGGTGTGTGTGTGGTGTGTGTGTGGTTGCATGTGTGTGTGTGTGTGTGTGGTGTGTGTGGTGTGTGTGTGTGTGGTGTGTGTGGTGTGTGCATGTGTGTGTGTGGTGTGTGTGTGTGTGTGTGTGTGTGTGGTGTGTGTGTGTGTGTGTGTGTGTGGTGTGTGTGTGTGTGGTGTGTGTGTGTGATGTGTGGTGTGTGCATGTGATGTGTGTGTATGTGGTGTGTGTGTGGTGTGTATGTGTTGTGTGTGTTGTGTGTGTATGTGGTGTGTGTTGTGTGTGTGTGTGGTGTGTGTGTGGTATGTGTGGTATAGATGTGAATAGATGTGGTATATGTTGTGTAGTGTAACTATATTTGTGTGTACGGGATATGTGTGCATGTGTTTGTAATATGTGTGGTGTGTGTGCATATATAACACACACGTGTGGACACACACAAAAGTATATGTGTCCATGTGTGTGGAGGCCCGCAGTTGATACTAGTGTCTTTCTCAATCCCTCTCTGCTTTATTTTCCTGTGTGATTCTTGTTAGCCATCTTGCCTCAGAGATCCCATCCGTTCCTCTCGTGCACTGGGATTATAAGTGACCCGCACAGCTGCCCAGCTTTGTGGGGGTCTGGAGATCTGCACTTCAGCCCTCACCATTGCTCCTCAAGCATTTCATCCATTGGGCCATCTCCCTCGCTTGAACTCTTGATCCTCCTGCCTTCAGCTCTGCAGTGCTGAGGTACATGCCCCCATACTCGGCCCCAACCCACTTCCTTGAATGTACTATCACTGAGATCTGAGATCCAGGCGATGTGGTCCCATACTCCTTTCTTTCATACCATTGGAACTGACCCCTGCCGAGTGTCCACCACAGGACCACACTGACAGCCTTTTCTCTTTCCTTTATTTTGACATAGTATCCACCTACCTCAGCTCTGGGCGGATGAGATATACATTCTGTTTAAAGTGATCTGTCTCCCTAGGGTGGAGATAGGACCAATCCAGGCCAGTCAGAGTGTTCCCTGGGGCTTTGCCAGGGTCAGTTGGAAAAACTGCTTTCCCCTCTTATTCCACAGATATTTATTTTATATTTTATTTTATTTTATTTTTGAGAAAGAGGCTCACTGTGTAGCCCTGGGTGGACTGGAACATCCTAAAGACACAAAGACAAACCCATGTAGGCTCTGAGCTGCCCATAGCCAACTTTCTTGGACTCAACAAGTAGCCCCCAAAATGACAAACCCATCCATAAAATCCCATAAAGGCAGTGAGAACAAGAGACAGGGTCTCCCTGATGTGATTCAAGTCTCTCTCTATAACCGTGTCTGAGCTCTTAGACATACAAGGCCAGGGACACATGGATCCTAGTACTTGGTGGGTGTCTGCTGTGTTCGGAGTTGTCGAAACAGGTCCTGCTGGTTTCCCTTCCTCGAAAAGGCACACCCGACTGGACCAGTGTTCTGAGTGACTGTTGATGGGGCTGTTTTGTCTACACTCACACTGTTTTGCCTTTATACACTCACTCTGGGGTGAGATTTTCTTGCCTGATTGGTCCATGATACCCGAGGTCCCTTTGTACCTGAGCCTTAGGGACCCAGAACACAGAAAATTGAAAACGCGTATTGATGGAGCACAACAGTAAAGCAATAGTCCCAGTTCCCTGAAGCCGAGCAGCAGCAGCCCAGTGAAGGCCGGAAGAAAAGAATCAAGGATTCACAGCGAGGAGGGCTGGCAGCTTGCTGTAAAGACAGCTGTGGTTTCAAAACCCAGCTCTACAGGGCCAGCCAGGTGACCTTAGGCAATTTACTCCGAGTCCTTGAGTTTCAGTCTCGTCTGGCACACACGCCTGTTGTAACTCAACACCACCCGCCCTGCTGGCTCTGCACTCAGCTTTCTCTGGTACTCGGTGAGAAAAAGAAGATTCCCTTCTAGCTTTCCCCAGGATTTCCACTGGCTATGGCCGTGATTCTCAATTTGTGGGTTGAGACCCCTTTGGGGCTCGTATATCAGATTTCCCACATATCGGATGTTTACATTATCACTCATAACCCTAGTAAAATTACAGTAATGAAGTAGCAATGAAATAATTTTATGGTTGGGAATCCTTGCACCCTGAGGAACTGTATTAAAGGGTCTTGGCGTTAGGAAGGTTGAGAGCCATTGGTCTGTTGGGTCCCTCACCCCTGCTCTCTTGGTGCCCGTGCACACCGCTGTGGTGGGCACAGTGCCTGGATACCTGGCTCAGTCTGTGTCCTTTTAGCTTGTCTGTTCCTCCCACAGAGCTCCGTTTCTCTGTACCACTGCATTTGCAGAGAATTACAACGGAAGCTGAGCTCAGTTGGTAGAATGCTTGCTTAGCATGCATGAAGCCTTGGGCTTTGAATGAAAAATGAGGATGTGACCACTCCTAGGTACGGTCGGGGAGAGAAATTTTAAGTAGATATGAGGGAGAGAACAGCTAGAAGCATCTGAAAGGATCCAGACTGAGCCCGGCCCTAGGGTGTGGGAAGGGAGAGAGAGAGGAAGAGAAGGTAAGGGAGGAAAATAGATCAAGAGAGAAGCCAGGAGCCGAGAGAGCACATATCCCAAAATGGCTGTGTTATATAGGAAAGAGAAGCTGGGGGAAGGGAGGTGGAGGGCTAGTTCCTGGGTGGGAGAGATTTAGGGTGGAGGACAGGGTGAGAAGTGTGTGGTGGTCACGGCTACTGAGTGAGGACTTGTCCCAGGTTTCTTTGCTACCTAACAGACACCACAAAAGACCCAGACAATGGTGGCACATGCCTGTCATGCCAGCACTTGGAAGGCAGAGGAAGGAAGATGAAGAGTTGAACTTGTCCCGGCTACAGAGCCAGTTTGAAGCCGGCATGGACTGCATGAACGCTTGTCTAAAAAGAAGCAAAACAAAGCTACAGGCTGAGTTCTGAGTGGAAAGACCCCTCCGGTGGGAAGGTTATTGTTACGTTGTTATTGCAGGAATTACTAACTGCTTTTATGCAGACGACTTAAGGAAGTAAATACATAATAGTAATCCCAAAACTCAGGAGACATAGACAGTGAGTTCTGTGAGTTCTGTGAGTTCAAGACCAGCCTAGTCTACATAGTGAGCTCCAGGACAGCTGGGGTTACATAGTGAGACCCTGTCTTTAAAAAACAACAAACAAAAAAAACCCAAACCAAACCAAACCAAACCAAAACAAAACAAAAACAAACAAACAAACAAACAAAAAAACCAAAAACAGGGCTGGAGAGATGGCTCAGCGGTTAAGAGCACTGACTGCTCTTCCAGAGGTCCTGAGTTCAAATTCCCAGCAACCACATGGTGGCTCACAACCACCTTGAGATCTGATGCCCTCTTCTGGTGTGTCTGAAGACAGCTACAGTGTACTCATACATAATAAATAAATAAATCTTTAAAACAAAAACAAAGCAAAGCAACAAACAAAAAAACAACCAAACCCCAAACAACAACAACAATGACAAAAACCTTCCACTTACAACAAAAGCCTCGAAACCCCAATTTGATCCAGGGAACCCATGTAGTAAAACTCGATGAGACAGCACACATCTGTAATTCTGGTCCTCCAGTGAAGAGATAGGATGCAGAGACCATAGTCATTTGGAAGCTGGAGGGCCAGTTAGCCTGCAGTGAACAGAATGGTAGAAAGAATAAAGGGACTCCCAAGAGCTGTCTCTGACTGCCAACGCAAGGCACAACCTAGAGACAAACTACGACAGGACCTGCGAAGGCTGGCAGAGGCAGATCCCACTACTGCAGCCTAGTGAGCTGCAACAGAAAGCAGAAGCATCAGTGACGTCCAGACCACAGTAGTGCTGGGTCTCTCCTCTACTCAGACAGCAGGAGAGGCCTGGGCAGACTCCCTACCCCATCTCCACTGCCCCAGGCAGGCAGTAGGAGAAGCATATATAGTCCTTGGTGACTGATTGAAAAAAATAAATAAAAAGGAAAGGAATGGATAGGAAAGGAAAGGAAAGGATAGGACTGCTCCAGGGTGTGGTGGAGGAGGGTTGTGGTAGATATGTGGTAGAGCATAGCCAGAGTCAGAGACATCTGGGAGAGTCCAGAATGGGCCAGACTGAGCTGTGCCCTGTGGGAAGTGGGGAAGGGGAAGAGGGAGGGGAGCGAGGGGAGAGCAAGATGCAGCAGCCAGGAGGTCAAAGGTAACAAAATGTCAGGGAAGAGCCTCTTGAGGAAGGGCAGCCTAGCCACTGGGCAGGAGAGTTCAGGGTAGAAGGCAGTGTGCCAGCCACACCCTGTAATAGGTAGGGACTCAGGGATGCTGGGAGAACCTGGAGATCAGGTACACTTGTACACTTTGTATGTTAATAGACATCTCAGCCATTTGTCCCACAGAACATCCTGCAGAGAGCAAGTATACCTCACAGTTAGACCATTTTAAGTGCTGGGTTCTACCTCCTCTCAGAGAGCAGGAGAGGCACTGGCGGACTCCCCAACTCAATTTCTATCTGCTTACCCACCCCCACCAGTCAGGTGTTGGGAGGAGGGGGCACAATGGTCCATGGGAACCTTGATTGAGCAAGTGACTTTGGGAGCCTTTGTACAAAGGCAAACATGTTCTGTTGCATCCTGGAGAAAGAAAGCAACTGCCCTGTGACGGTGTGTGGCTCTGCACTTGGCCTGCTTTGAAATTCTTCTCTCCTCTGAGACCGTCTGCCCCGTTCCTTTTTCTTGCCTGCAGTGACAATGCGTGGTGTGTGGTAGTCATCAACCTTTTGTTATTGATTTTTGGTTTTAGTTAATGTGTGTCTCCCCGCACAGTGCTGACATGCCAGGCACTGCTTTTGTTTACACGAGTGCTGAGGATTTGAACTTAGGTCCTCTTGTGTGTGCAGCAATCACTCTTATCCACTGAACCTCTCCCCAGACCATAGAGTTCATCTTTCCATTTTTATTTTCCCTGAGGCAGGGTTTCTCTGTGTAACCCTGGCTATCCTGGAACTCGCTCTGTAGACCAGGCTGGCCTCAAGATTCACAGAGCCCGCCTCTGCCTCCAGAGTGCTGGAATTAAAGGCGTGCACTACCACTGCCCAGCTTTCTTTGTTTCTTTGTATCTTTGTATCATCTGTGTTTCTTTGTATCTTGCATTCTTTTGTTTTTTGTGAGTCTTTCAGGTACAAAATGAAACACAACTTCTCCTGGGTATCTTCCCATCTTAGAGTTAGTTCAAAGAGTCCAGGCCAGTTTGCTTTGAAAGCAAAGAGCAGTCGCTCTTCCTCAAACAAAAGTTTGTTCCAGACGATGGGATGATGCACACTAGACCATACACTGGGTCTCCTCAGGCTCCAGAAGCCTGGACCAAATAAGCTTTAGTTCCCATAATTTACCCAGTCTTCTATTTTTTTAAACTATAAGAGAGAGGTTGGGTTATCAATCAAGGAGATTGCAATTGGGTAGTTACTGTATTCAGCTCCCCCATCTCAGGTCCCCCTCCCCACTAGATGTCTTAATGTATCCTGTGGTTCTGGGAGACCCCAGCTGAGACCGGGGCTACTGAGTCAGCCTGTGCCAGGGGGGCTGGGGTGCTGAGGTGGCCCTCACTGACTCAGTGACTGATGAGCTGCGAGCTGCCTGGAAAGTTAATAAGTTTCTGAGGCAAGACGTCCCTCCTATGACGTGGGCTGATGCCGTGAGTGGGTGGGGATGAATGAATAGGAGTGGAAATGTCCCTGGAGCATTTATGAAGCTAAGATGTACTGGGAACAGGAGGGGACCATCAAGGGGAGTCACTGCCAAGGCTGCCAAGGAAGGCTGAGCTGTGCACTCAGGGTCTCAATGGCACAGCCCAGACCTGGTGTGTGACCAGCTGCTGTACCCCACCACCCACACAAGCTCCTGCCCACTTCTGCTAATGTCTCTGCCTCGGAGCCAGATGGGGGCCTTGCTTCCAGGCCCTCCCCCTAAGTCTTCCATCCACTCTAATTTTTAAGAGGCAGGAGGCGTTGAGAGTGGGAGTATAGCTCACTGGTAGGCTCTCTCTCCTCCTTTTCCACAGCCCACCCCAAACTTAGTCATAATAACTCATGTCTTTGTCACTTGCTGGGGAGGGGAGGCACAGAGGGAGAAGCCACAATTAGCTGAGAACCCCGGGAGGAGGAGGAAAATAGAGATGGAGACAGGAAGGCCAGGGGAACGTGACTTAGGGACCGTCTGAAGCTATGCTGACTTCAATACAGAGTCCTTGCTCTATGCCAGGCCTCCAACTAGGGAGTGTGGACATAGAAACAAATAGGACATTACCATTGTCCTTCAGGACCTCAAAATCTGCCCCGAGGGACGTGAGAAAAGTGATTAAGAGCTGGGTTTTGTGGGGAGTATGCCTGTAATCCCCCCACTCAGGAGACAGAGCTGGAAAAATACTGTAAATTGCAGGCCAGCCTGGGCCTACAATTGTACACTATGCAGGAAGTTCCAGGCCAGCCAGAGCTGCATCCAGAGATCCTGTTACAACAACAGAAACAACACAGGTTAGTTAGAATAGAATGTGCTAGTGCCTAAGAACAGCTTGGGGAACTGAAGTGTATAAAAGGAAAAAAATCTCAGGGACAGAGAGAAAGAAGCCATTTCTGAGCCAGATTGCAAGTCCTGTCTAGCCCTCCCTGGTCCAGTAGGCCAGGGAAGATGGGGCTAAAGCATGGCTACACTAGAGTGGTCTCTTGGGATAGGAAGTTTGTCTTTCTGGATTTTCATGTGTGCTAGCTTAGTTTTATGCAACTCGACGTAAGGTAAAGCCATCGGAGAGGAGAGAACCTCCGTCAAGAGAATGCCTTCGGCCTCTCTCTCTCTCTCTCTCTCTCTCTCTCTCTTTTTTTTAATTTTCTCTTTTTTGAATATTTATTTATTATGTATACATCATACAGCTTTCTGCCTACATGTAGGCCTGCCGGCCAGAAGAGGGCATCGGATCTCAATACGGATGGTTGTGAGCCACCATGTGGTTGCTGGGAATTGAAATCAGGACCTCTGGAAGCGCAGGCAGTGCTCTTAACCTCTGAGCCATCTTTCCAGCCCGCCTCCGGTCTCTTGCTGCAGCAACGCAAGTTTGAGTACCTGGAGCACGAGCTCGGAACGAGAATCCAGGAGTTGTAAGAAAATGGCAGACAAGCCGGACATGGGGGAAATCGCCAGCTTCGATAAGGCCAAGCTGAAGAAAACCGAGATGCAGGAGAAGAACACCCTGCCTACCAAAGAGACCATTGAACAGAAAAAGAGGAGTGGAATCTCCTAAAAGCCTAGGAAGATTTCCCCACCCCACCCCTTCATCTGGGGGAAGAGCCACCTGCAAGATGGACGCCAGTCACGAGCTGCGCTGTGAACCCGGGCACTCCGCGCCGATGCCACAGGCCCGTGGGTCTCTGAAGGAGACCCCCCCTCCACTAATCGGACTGCCAAATCTCAACGGTTTGCCCTGGGATATTATAGAAAATTATTTGTATGACTGATGAAAATAAAACATTAAAGAATGCCTCCATAAGATCAGGCTGTAGGCAAGTCCAAACAGCATTTTCTTAATCTTCTTAATTATCGGCCCAGCCCACTGTGGGTGGTGCCATCCCTGGGCTGGTGGTCCCGGGTTCTATAAGAAAGCAGGCTGAGCCAGCCACGAGGAGCAAGCCAGTAAGCAGCATCCCTCTATGGCCTCTGCACTGCATCGGCTCTTGCCTCCAGCTTCCTGCCCGGCTTGACTTCCTGTCCTGACTTCCTCTATGATGAATTGTGATGCGGAACTATAAACCCTGTCCTCCCCAAGTTGCTTTGGTCATGGCGTTTCAGCACAGCAACAGTGACCCAAACTAAGACAACATGCTGACTGACAGAGCTGGTAGCCTTCCTTGCAAGAAATAACCTGTCAGTAAGGGCCATTCTCTGCCTTAGGAGGAAAGCCAACCACAGCAACTGGGAGTTAGGTGACCGGCTTAGCAAAGTCACCTGGAAGGCAGCACAGGCATCCACCAATGTGTGTGCGGCCAGCTGTTTGATGGGGATATGAGGGGAGGTAATGGGAGCATAAGAGGACAATCTCATTTCAAGCAAGAGAAGGACTAAGGGGTGAGCATGGGCAAAGGCAGAGGAACAAATAGATAGCAGGAGATTATTCAAGGTCACACTAGGAGTCAGATGGATCTGTGGATTGCAAGAGGTCAGATAGGCTGGCAGTTCTAAACAATTTGCCTTCGTTTGTTGGTTTGTTTGTTTTTGACAAAGGTCTCATCTTTCCCAGCCTGGCTTTGAACTTGCTACACAGCTGTGGCTGAGAATGACCTTGAGTTTCTGGTCCTCTTGCCCAAACCTCCCAAGTGTTTGGACCAAGGCATTCGTCACTAGACTGCTTCATGAGATGCTGGGGACTGAGCCCATTACTTTGCACACATTAGATTATCACTGTATTAACTCAGATACTTCCTGAGCCTTGTTCTTATGTTACTTTTAGATTTATTAACTTCTATTCTATGTGAATGGGTGTTGTGCCTACAAATATGAATGGAGGCCAAACAGAGCATTTGATCACCTGGAACTGGAGATAGATGGTCATTACCTACTATGTGGGTGCTGGGAATTGAACCTGGGTCCTCTGGAAAATCAGCCAATGCTCTTAACCCCTGAGCCATCTCCTCGGTCCCATTTTTGTTTTTAAATTATTTAATTAAAACTTTTACACTTTAGCGGGGTGTGGCAGTGTTAGCCTTTAATCCCAGCAGGGCCTCTGGGAGGCAGAGGCAGGTGGATCTCTGAGTTCAGGGCCAGCCTGGTCTACAAGGTGAGTCCAGAACAGCCAGAGCTACACAGAGAAACTCTGTTTTGAAGCACCACTCCCCAAAAGTTTACATTTTGTGTGTGAGAGAGAGATGGGGGGGTGGGGGTGGGGAGAAAGAAAGGCAGAAACAGAGAGTTACCATTTATTTATTTATCTCTATTTATTTAGGGATTAACCTTTAATTACACAGAGACATCTATATTTGCATGTGTGCCCATGTGTATTCAATGCCTGTGAGGCTAATGGCACTTCACCCTCTGAAGCTCAAGTTAAAGACTATTACGAGGGTGCTGGGAATTCAATTCCCGTGCTCTCTCCAGCCCTATTTATTTATTTTCTGATAGCAGGTTTATTATGTAGCCCTGACTGGCCTTAAACTCTCCATCCCCCTGCCTCAGACTCCTCAGTGCTAGGATTATGACATGTATCACCATGCATGGCCACTGCAGTCTCTTTTGCAAACATTTATCCAACATGACGGCAGAGTCAGCCAGACTAGCTGTGCTCAGTCACACAAAAATCAGGACTCAGGTCCTGCAGAAGTGGAGGGGAAAAGGAGCCACCAGCAACAGGTGGCCAAAGGGACTGTCCCTGAGTGACGGGAACACAGATACAGAGACCAACTGAAACCCAAGCCATTTCCTCCATGCCGGCATTTGAAATTAGGAAGAACGTATTGTCACAAGGGAAGTCCGAGGAAGGAACGAGCATAAAGCCTAAAGTTGGGAAAGTCAGGGGTGTGTTCTCCAGTATCAGCTGGATGCTCTGGGAAAAGTCGCCCAGTTCTGAACTTCTCTGCCCTTACATCTGTCAACAAGAATCCTATCAGCCCCCAATGGATCAGCTATTAAGGCCTGTGTTGAAAATGGCTATGCAAACTTTAGTTACCATAACCTTGTCCAAAAATAAACTCACAGCAAGAGGACTCTGGAGACAGGTTCATGTCATTCCACTTGCCATTTGGCACCAAGCAGGTTGGAGATTCACTGGATGACACAGCAAGTCAGCAGGGGAGCCCAGGCACGAAGCCATCTCAGTGATGAATGCTGGTACTGTCAGCTGAGCCAGCCAGGACCCGACTTCACACTGCAGGCCTGAGCTCAGGGGCTCCCATGGAGTCCAATGTAGAAGTGTGCTTGAGGGTGCCATGGGCAGCCAGACATGGTTACTAAGAGGTAGCTAGATGAGATACCCGGGAGGCAGAGTGGCAAAGGGCACTAGAAGAAGGAGACAAATGTGCCAGTGGGTCATCCGTCTGAGAATTAGAGAGCAGACAGGATTTCTTCTTTTATTTTTGTCCTTTTAAAAAAAATTTATACTTTATTTACCTATTTATTTACTTGTTTATTGGGTGTGTCCAGGCACACATATGCTTCTGAAGGTCTCTCCTAACATCATGTGGGTCATAGAACAGGATTTGTGTTGTTAGCCTTGGCTTCAATGCCCCACACAAAAGTCATCTTGCTGGTACCTCAAGACAGGGTAGCCTCAACCGGCTTTCTATTCACTATGAGGTCCAAAGTGACCTTGAACTTCTGGTCCTCCTGCCTCTCTACCTTCTGAATAAGTGCTGAGGCTATAGATGTACAACACCAAGCCTGGTCTATGAGGATCTAACCCAGGCCTCATGTAGAGTAGGCTAGACTACATAGCTGAGAATCACCTCAGACCTTGAACTCCCCATTCTCCTATTGCTGCCATTTTCCAAGTTCCCTCACCTTATAAAAGTTGATTTGTAGCCAGGAGGTGGTGCCCCAACCTGTAGTCCTGCACTTGAGAGGCAGAGGCAGGAGAATAGGCTTCAGTGTTGGATCCTGCTATTTAAGGTCTACCATGTCTGGGCAGTTCCCCTTGAGCTCAGTGCAAAATGGAAGACTCCTTTTCCCAGCAGCGCTTCCTCTTCACCGGATTTAGTGAGCCCCACCCCACATCTTCTCCTGAGGAAAAAGATGTCATATAGTCCTTGGCAAAGTTACAGGTTCAACTCCCTGGAGTGCCTCTTCATGCAAATGAGGCATTCCCAGTACCTTAAATCCAGCCAATGATTTACATGCATCCTGAATACCCCTTCCCACTCTCCAAGGTTCCCATATCCCTCATTCACCCTGACAAAGTGTGTGCACACAAGCTCTTTTTCTGAACATCTACGAGAGCAGTTCAGACACACACACAGACACACGTACACATGCACACACACACACACACACACATATACACACAGACATACACACAGACACATACAAAGACACAGACACAGACACACACAGACACACACACACATATACACACAGACACATACAAAGACACACACACAGACACACACACACACACACAGAGACACACATATACACATAGACATACACACAGACATACACACAGACACATACAAAGACACACACACAGACACACACACACACACACACACACACACACACACACACTCACTGGAAAAGGATCCTGCTTACCCACCCAATCCAGACCCCTCTTCATCCTTTCCTGCTTGGTGTGCACTAATAGCTGAACACGCCAAGGGAGGCCTCAGACATGAAACCACACTTCAGCTACTCAGTTAAGTTTGAGGCCAGCATAAGCTACATGAGACCTTACCTTAAAAATAATAATAAGGGGTTGGGGGTTTAGCTCAGCAGTAGAGCACTTGCCTAGCAAGCGCAAGGCCCTGGGTTCGGTCCCCAGCTCCGAAAAAAAGAAAAAAGAAAAAAATAATAATAATAAAATTGGAAGCCGGATTTGCTATGCTAGAATTCACATATAATACACATCCTTTTAAAGTATACTGTATAAAGTATACAGTAAACTGTGCGTGGTGGTGCATACCTGTAACGCCAGCACTCAGGAGTTAAAGGCAGGAAGATTAGGAGTTCAAGGCCATCCTCACCTATGTAGCCATATTGAGGCTAGTCTACGTTACACAAGACTCAAAGAATAAAATGAAACTAAAGTGTAGAGGTTAATGGTTTTTGAGCACATTTGCAGTGCTCAAATTCACGGTAAACAGAACGTGTCCTTCACCCCATTAGCAGACATCTTCTCTCTCATTTCTCACTTAAGCCCCGGCTTGGGAAAGCAAGAATCTATTTTCTCGGGGTTGGGGATTTAGCTCAGGGGTAGAGCGCTTGCCTAGCAAGCGCAAGGCCCTGAGTTCGGTCCCCAGCTCCAAAAAAAAAAAAAAAAACATGGAAAAAGAATCTATTTTCTCTGTAGATCCTCCTCTTCTAGACATTTCACTAGACAGAACTGTACAATCACAGTCTTTGTGACTGGCTTTTAAACACAGCATAACGACTTCAAGATCCATGCATGCGGTGGCCTTTGCTTGGACTTCTTTTTCATGGATGGATACTATTCTTCTGAATGGAAGTACTGCCCTTTTTGTCCCTTTGGTAGACGGACTTTTGAGTTTCTACCTTCCGGCTGCTATAAACATTTACGTATGACATTTTCGTATGGCTATATTTTAAACATTTCTCCTCGGTATGTAGCCAGTACTGTGCATTTAAGGTTCAGTCAGTGTGGGTGGGCATTGTCGGGGCTTGGGAGCTGCATGTGTCCTGAGTGTGTGGATGCCGTTCCTCCTTGCTATTCCTAAACAATACACACAGAAGCTGTTTACATCACATTTATGTTGCATTAGATGACACCGTTACCAAGATAATGTGCAGTGTACAGCAGGTGTGGAGGATGAGGAAGGAGTGCCGGGAGATCAAGGCCGGCCTGGGCTACAGAGTGAGACATAATCAAAACATAAGCAATTAACAATTACATTTAAAAATTTAAAGTATATGGGAGAGCTCAAGGCCTGGGTTCAATATCTGACAGCACATTTGAATGCACACACACATATGTATGCATATGAGCACACACAAGTGTCTGGGAAGATGTTTGCGGGTTCTAGGTAAATGTACTATTTTACATATAGGACTTATTTCTGTATCCTTGTGATGCTTTAAACATTTATTATTATTATTATTATTATTATTTATATGTATGGTTGTTTTGCCTACATGCACGTCTTCATACCGTATCTTGTATCCCCTAGAACTTGAGTTATAGTTGGTAGCCGTCAAGTGGGTACTGAGGATCGCACTCAGGACTTCTGGAAAAGCAGTCACTGCTCTAAACTGCGGAGCCATCTCTCCAGGATCCCTCTTCAGGATTTTTGTTTTGTTTTGAGGTTTCGTTTTTAAAGATTCATTTTATTTTCAAGAGCGTGTGTATGTGTGTGTGTGTGTGTGTGTGTGTGTCTATGTCTGTGTGTGTGTGTGCGTGTGTGTGTTGTGTGTGTGTTTGTGTTTGTGTGTGTGTGTGTGTGTGTGTGTGTGTGTGTGTGTGTGTGTGTGTGTGTGTGTGTGTGTGTGTGTGTGTGTGTGTGTGTGTGTGTGTGTGTGTGTGTGTGTGTGTGTGTGTGTGTGTGTGTGTGTGTGTGTGTGTGTGTGTGTGTGTGTGTGTGTGTGTGTGTGTGTGTGTGTGTGTGTGTGTGTGTCTGTGTGTATGTGTGTGTGTTTGTCTGTGTGTGTCTGTGTGTGTGTGTGTATGTTGTGTGTATCTGTGTGTGTGTCTGTGTGTGTGTCTGTGTCTGTGTGTCTGTGTCTGTGTGTGTGTGTATATGTGTGTGTGTGTGTGTAAGTGTATGGGTATACAAACAGTAAGTGTGTGCAGGTGCCCAAAGAGCCCGGAGATATTGGATTGCCCTGGAATGGAGTTACCAGCATTTGTGAGCCACCCAGTGTGGGTGCCGGGACCTGAACTTCAGTCCTCTGCAAGAGCAGTGAGCACTCTGGAACATAAAGCCATCCATGCAGACCTTAGAGGGTTTTTGTTTGTTTCGTTTTTTTCATTTGTTTGTTTAAGACAGAGTTTTGGTTTGTAGTCCAAGCTGGCCTTGAATTCCTGACCTCCCTCCCTCTGCGTCCTGAGTATACTACACCGGGTTCTGGGCAGAACTTTCCCTTAATAAAGCAGCCTAACCTTAGTGCCTTGGACTGAGCCCTTGATGGTGCTGACTACAGAGGACAGTGGTCATGTCCCTTTATTTTCCCTGCAAATGGATGGGCTAGTAAGAAATGAGCACCCAGGCGATCCCCTGGAACCCATTCTTGCTTCTTTCTATTACCTAAGAGGAGCAAATGACTCATCTCTCTGTCGTTGAGACCAGTCACCACAGCTGACCCTGTGTCTTCCCTTCAGCTTTTCTTCCCATCGGGGAGTGGAGCCTGGTCAAGTGGAAGGCTCCGTCTCTACTGAGCAGTCACCAAAAGTCACTGCTGGCTGCCGCAGATGTAACTCAGTGGTAGCGTGCTTGGCTTGCATGCAGAAAGCCCTGCCTTCCACCCCAGCACTGCAAACCTAACAGCAGTTGCAAAAATGAAAGCCTGTGCTATCTGGTGTCATAGTGAAGAGTCATCTGCCAGGTACAGAGTGTCCCCTGCGGGTGAAAGAACAGAGAGGACATAGGCATGAGGATGGAAGGGTGGCAGTGACAGATGTATGGCTGCAAACTGCAGCGCTGATCTCCCCCAGAGCATAAACCTCACTTTCAAACGACAAGGAAGTGCTAGGAAACAGCTGTGGCAAGTTTGTGACAACTGGCTGAGACGCTTTGGGTGTCTGTTAGCCAATGCTTAGGCAGTTGGTGTCTCCCAGAACCTAGACATTAAATATGGATTGTTTCAGCAAAGGCGGGGAAGAAGCGATTCGAAGACAGCAAGATTTAGCTCCAAGCAACTGGTAGGACCCAGAAACTGGACGTGGTAGTGCGTGTCTTTAATCCCAGCACCCAGAAGGCAGAAAGCAGGGACGGGAGGATCTCTGTGAGCTCCCGGATAGCCGGGGCTACATAGACAGACCTAGTCTCAAAATGCAAGCTACTACTCGGCGTCTTTGGATCCACTGTAGAAAGCTAGCACTTCACAGGACCTGCAAGGTCTCTAGGGTCAGGTGACAGAATTTGTCCCGCAGCATGAACCAGGTGCAATTTTTTTCTTGCTCAGGCTTTGTACAGAGCTGGGAGCTTTTTTCTGGGGGAGGGGAGTGTGCATATCTTGTGTGTCCCATGACAGCCTCACACTGTGCAATGAAGGGTGACCTTGAACTTCTGATCCTCCTGCCACCACCTCATGAGTGATGCTGTCACAGGCATGTGCCGCCTTGCCTGTTTTATATAGCGCTAGGGGCTTCGGACATGCAAGGCAAATACTATGCCACTCACGATACATCCCCAGGTCCAGAACAGCTTTTAGATCATCTTGAAAACGGGTTGGAACCGCATACTTAACGTCGATGTAACCCTCAGATCCCTGGAGACTCACAAAGCACTATGCCTCTTTGGTGTTGGGAGATGAAGTTCTACTGTCATGTACTTTGGAGAGAGAGAGAGAAAAAAAAAAAAAAAATAAAAAAAAACCAGATCCTTATAATGCCAGACCCCAGAACCCTGATTGAGATGTCAGGCCTTGGTATTTTCTTGGCACTTGTGTCACATTTAGGGTACTTTTCACTTCTATCCTCTGGCCCCCAGCAGCATGATGTCATCTGCAGAAAGTGGAGTAGTGTAGCATCTTGGGAAACAATGAAGTGCTAGAAGTCCGAGACGTGAAGAGCTGTCAAAAGAGCTAAGGGCAAAGCCGTGACAAGAAGGGGCAGGTGCTCTGATGACCCTGACAGGTGGGAGCCGTTCCTGATCCCTTTAGCTTCCTAGAATAGAGAGAGAGGGAGGCATTTGCCAGCTCAGCGACTGCATATCAGGTGTCAGGGATGGAATTTATTTTCTCTATCAATGGGACCACATCAGAAATAGCGGCTGCCACTGGAGTCACCGCCTAATTAGGTTTAGGGAAATCCACTGCCATTCTCCAAGACCCAGCTGCCATCTTCGCTGGCCAGGGTGAAGAATAATCTAGGAATTTAGTCAAATCATCACGCAGAGTCATCCAAAGCCATGATGGTGAGTATTTTTTCTTTTGAGGAGTAGATTATTGGCTTAAAAAAAAAGATTTGTTTTTATTCTATGTGTATGGGTGCTTGGCCTGCATGTGTATTTATACCCTGTGTGTGGGCAGTGCCCAAAGAGGCCAGAAAAGGGCGTTCGATTCCCTAGAACGCAGTCACAGACAGTAGTTGGACTGCTGTGTGGGTGCTGGGAATTGAACCGCGGTCCTCTGGAAGAACCTTAACCACTGAGCCATCTCTCAGTCCTCCCCTCCCCGTTTTGAGACTGGGCTTCATGCTGCCCAGGCTGATCTTGAAGTCACTGTTAATGAGCTTGCATTTCTGATCCTCCTGGTCAACCTTCATAGTGCTGGGATGAGGGATGGGAGATGTATACAGCAATGGCTCGTTTATGTGGTGCTGGGCTTTGAACTCAGGACTTAGTGCGTGCAGGGCAAGCACTCTGACAACTGAGTTACAGCCTCAGCTCCTTGTGGGTTTTGTTGATTTTCTTGTTACTGCTGGAGACGGGGTCTTTACCCCAAACTGACCCAGAACTCGCTACGTAGCCCAGACTGACTCTGAACTCGAGTTAATCCTCCTGCCTTACCCTCCTCCCTTTGATGCCAGGATTATAGACATGAGATACCATGGCAGCATCATGATATTAGCAATCTTCTCAGTTCTGTAGAGGAAGCTGGGTCTCTTTTTTCCATTTGACTTTTCTTATTATCAGATCTCTTATTCTGCCAAAACCAAGAGCCAATGTAGTAATTGCGCCAGTGGCTGGGACATCTATTCCAGGGTCCTCTGGAACTAGAGGCTTTGAAATAATGTCGCTGGATGGGGGTGTCACTGCTTTTCATCCCAGCACTTGGGAAGCAGAGGCAGACGGATCTCTGTGAGTTTGAGGCCAGCCTGGTCTACAGAGTGAGTTCCAGGACAGTCAAGGCTACACGGAGAAACCCTGTCTTGAAAAACCAAAAGAAAGAAAAAAAAAAGAAAGATAGGTAGAAAGGAAGGAAGGAAGGAGAGGGAGAGGGAGAGGGAGAGGGAGAGGGAAGAATAGGGAGGGGGAGAGGGAGGGAGAGGGAGAGGGAGAGGGAGAGGGAGAGGAGAGGGAGAAGGGAGAGGGAGAGGGGAGAGGGAGAGGAGAGGGAAATTGGTTCCCACAGGACCATGTAAAGCCATTCCAGCCAAGTCCATTGATTAGTTGATTCATTTTGACCCTGCTCTGACCACAGATCCCAGTAGCATTCTGGTCAACAAGAATTCCTATTAATCGAGAGCTACTGCCTGCAATACTAATTGTCTGTGGCATATGGTCAACCTGGCAGCTGGTCATAGACCCAGTAGAAGAACTGAGTCCAATTCACAGCTCATACCTGTGTCTTTGCAGCATCTTTGTGTGCGTGTGTGTGTGTGTGTGTGTGTGTGTGTGTGTGTGTGTGTGTGCAAAGCCGGGTCCTTGATGCACGCTAGACGAGTTCCCACTAAGCAACAGTCCCAGCCTCATTGTCCTTTCGTGGGAGTGTCCAGGCTCCATTTCTTCCAGGGCTCTTGAGTCGTGACTGATTCATGCTTGGAAACAGGGAGACAGACTGTCCTAACAATCATCACAGAGAAGGTCAGCCTCCCAAGTACCAGACCTGAAGGTTTTTATGTCTTTTTTTTTTTTTTCAGTGCTAGAGATGGAACCCGGGATTTTGTGCACACTGGGCAATCGCTGTGATGCTGAACTGTACCCCCTGCCCCTCAGTTTTTCATGTTTGAGTCAAACACAAACAAGCACAGCTGAAGGCTGCAGCCCATCTAGTTTGTTCTAGGGACCCAAGATGGACTGAGCCCAGCATTCTGCAGTTAATACTGTCCAGGGAATAACAACCCACTCATCTCCCACCCCAAAGAGTGCTGGACTTGGTTCCTACACCCCCAGAATCTACCCTCCCTATTCAATGGGGAGGCCACTCTCCAACTCACGCCAGCACCTCCCACTCAGGGGTGATCACGGGTGCTAGTATTTCCTTCTCTCACAAGGGACCTCCCGAGACCCGAGTTTTCCAGGAGGTCAACTTTTAATGCGAGAGGGAGCCACGTCTATGCTGAGAGTTAATTTTGTTTTGAAAGCAACTGGAAGCTGCTAAGCTGCCTTCCACAGTAGATGGGTGAGGGTTACATTTTTACAGGACCATTTCTGCCCTTTGGTAGAGGATATATTGGAAGAGGCCGGGTAGGTGTGAGGGAGGATAAACAGTTCTCCGAAGCAATGATTCAAATGAGCCTTGGAAACATGGAGATGGCAGCTGGCTCATGGGACAAACGGTGGTGGACATCCATAAGCAGGATACACAGAGCCCTTAGGGTGCCTTAGGCGGGCAGATAAGTAAGTGACACGTGGATGTATAAGCTACATGGATGTATAGTATTGCTATAAATAGACTTGACTTTTTTTTCTTTTCTTTTTTTCTGGAGCTGGGGACCGAACCCAGGGCCTTGAGCGCTCTATGGCTGAGCTAAATCCCCAACCCCGATTTTTTTTTTTTTTTTTAAAGACAGGATCTTACCATGTAGATCTGGCTAACTCAGAACTTGCTTCATAGACCGTGTTGGCCTCAAACACAGTCACAGAGATCTGCCTGCCTCTCGCTCCTGGTGCTGGGATTAACGGTGTGCATCTTCATACCTAGTCAGACTTCACCCTTTTTCTCCTGCATTGGCGTTTTGCCTACATGTATGTCTGTGTGAGAGCGTCAGATCCCTTGGATCTGCAGTTAGAGACATGACATGAGCTGCCATGCGGGTGCTGGGAAATGAGCTCTGGTCCTCTGGAAGAGCGGTTGGGGCTCCCAAGTGCTGAGCCATCTCTCCAGCCGCCAGACTCCAACTTTTTAACGATTTTACTGGGGCTGAGGAAGACAGGCTAAGAGCCAGGATGACTAGAGGAGGTCAGAGCTCTGCTCCTTGGAGACTGGAGCAAAGGTAGCCTTACGCAGACATTTGGATGACACCAGTTATAAAGTTCAAACTCCAAGTGCCTTGTCTGGGGCAGAGGTTTAGACTCTCCGGCCTGTAGCACGCTCGGGAAGCAGGCAGTGAAGAGAACCCAAATCTAGGGACATCTGTCAGCAAGATGCTTCGTGCTGCTCCTGAAGTGACACTCTGTGAAGCCGGGATCACCCTGTTACCTTTCCACACTTACCTAAACCCTGAAAAGCCATCATCAGCCCTTTGTGCCAACGAGCAAAGCAGGACCTAGGCTGCCAGCCCCGGCTGAACTAAACAATAGCGGGAGCTTTCTGCTTGATTGACAGCATTCGTGTCAAGCCCGCATCGCTGTCTCTGGCCTTTTCCCCATCATCTCCCTTCCTCTGCTCCCACGTATACCATATACTCTGCTCTCCACCTCAGCCTCTACTCTGAGCAAACCCATGCGTATGGCAACCCACTTCTTCATCTGTCACACAAGGATGATAGCATTCAGTTGCTTCAAGGATTAATAATAAAACTTGCAGGTCTCTTCCTGTGCCCGTACACTAATTTTCTTACTTTTTGTTTCTTTTCAAGACAGGGTCTCTCATATTTCAGTTCGGCCTCAGGT